>NC_092641.1:39263384-40463384 GCF_039555335.1 Amphiura filiformis
GAGAACATGAAAACTAATATGAGGATTAGGATCACATATTAAGTATCATGTGAGAGTATACCCTTGTACTCTGGGTAGTGAATGAGAAAAAGCGCCCTCTGTTGTTATTAATCGTATTTAATGCGTATTTACAACGTTGTGAATAAATATTTGACACCATATAATATAAAAACTAGTAATTTGATAAGTTAAAATAATTAAGATTTTTAACGGAATAAATCTAAATAATATGATTATGCAGTTTATTCCGTTAAACATTTACCCCATAATTTCCCTCATTCTTCAGGCCCTGCCCTCTATCGGGTGCTAATTTAAAGTTTAAGCTTGATTGCTATTGTTTCTTTGTAAGCCTGCGGCGCAACCTTGAACAATATTGTCTCTTTGTAAGCCTGCGGCGCAACCTTGAACAATATTGTCCTTGAGATCCAAATCTGATGGATTATTAACAATAAAATAAATCCGTAATTGTTAATGTATCTGCATATTATTCACTAAATTATTATAATGAGGTAATTAAAATGTTTTAATTAAAATGATTTACTAAAATCATATTGAAAAAGAATATGGGTTGCCAGTTCTTTCATTGTCCTCAAGAATTCACATAAACCGAAAAATGGCATTTTGAGCCATTTGCCGATATCGTTTATGCTTCAAATTTAAATTCAAATTTACTTTATTTTCCCAAAATTTCCAGTGGCTAAATTGAATAATTATACACTGTAAATCGATTTTTACAGATTTAGGTATTTTTTGTTGTTCAATGTTGTTTAAAGATATGAATATCCTATATGTGTTTTAACATATTGGGATGAATAATACCCATTAGTGGTAATGGAACCATTGATTGACTTTATAGGCTGTTGGGTAGTAAATCTATGATGCATTTGGCTATCATAGTATTTGAATATTAAAATGATCTAATTTGCATATTTTACCAGAATTATTATTAAGGGCATCATTTTTACGCCATGTATGAACATGATGAATGGAACCATAATTGAATGTTGATGTTATGTTTGGTAAGAAAACTTGGCGCATGTAGATGTGAGTTGTAAAAACTGAATTAAACGGGATCTGATTTGCATCATTAACCAAAATGGGAAACAATGGACATGGACAAGATGAAACGAGCTTTGAAATTTGTTTAGCAAAATATTTATCATAAAATTCATATAAAAACGCTATGAGCAGATGGGAGTTAAGTTGAACCATTGTGCTTTAGACCATTGAGGGAAGGTAGTAGTATTTATTAAATTCCTTTTCGAACAATAAAATTGTTGAATTCTCTTAATAAAATAATTCTTTTGAAAATCCATCAATTATCGTCACATTTATTATTATTACATTTGAGATTATATTCATAATTCTGAATGTAAGAGTTGATTGACATCTTGTATACAATAGCACGAGATTGTACTCTATTATCACGTCTGATTCGTGAAGCTCAAACCATGCAATAAAATTAATAATATTGTTAATCTGGTATGAAATTCTCTGCTATATTGCGTTATTTCTCTTAAGTACTTGATAGCGATTACTGACTCGTGGTTTGCAATTGACAATAATTATTATTACGACAGGTTCAACGACCGGATATTCCCAGAGTTACCCAATAATTGTCTTCAAGCAGATCTTCCGATAAAGCTGATCCAGACTCGGTTTAAGCTTCATTTGTCTGATCCCAACTCAAGCTAAGATCAATTCATCTGGCTGATCCATGCCGTCTCAGTCCGAATCTATAATGTATTTGAACTGATTCGGACCAGGTATCTAATCTTACTGATATCGCTGATATTTTTCGTCAAACAACTCACCAAGTCTAAGGCTTTTTTGTATTCGTTTCTCAGTCCCTGATATCTGGAAGTCCCTCGGATCTTTGTTGCCTAGCTAACCCAGACTTTCATTGACAGCACTGATCCACTATAGCTGAATATTCTTCTCCAGTACGATGAGCAACTCCAGTGACATCACTTGCACTATCTGGAATATGATCCCCATCCCAGACGACAAAGCCGCGCTAGACTGGCTCCATACATCAACCGATGTCCTCACTTTTACCTTTATAATCCCTATTATCATGGTGGTCGGATGCCTCGGCAACATAGCCTTCATCTACATGGTGGCAAAGCTTCCCCGAATGCGGACAATAACCAACTTCTATCTTGTAAACATTGCAATCGCGGATTTGATTCTTGGCGTCCTCGTACCAGGACTCTATATCGCAACGTTTTTTCTCATCTCCGATTACCCATGATATTCCTTTCGAGAACCCAATATTTTGTTATTCGGCGTTCTTTTTGGCGTATTCTGGATGTTTGTCGTCTGTGGGTAACGTGACCCTGGTTTCTTTCGAGCGATATCTGGCCGTGTGTAAGCCACTCGTTCATTTGAAAGAGCAAGAAACGCACTGTTAAGATGGTGATCGCTGTATGGATCATTTCGCTTTGCATAGGATCTGCAGACGCTCCAGGAAAGGGAATCCTCTCCTATTCTGCCTGCAATGGCCCGATGATCCGAAATACGATGATCTACCTCGTACTCTACGCGAGTGTTTGGCAATGGGTACGGGGAAAGTACGAGATGCCTATAACATCATACCAGATTTGGTTGAGGCAGTATCATTTCTTGTGGCATTGGTCGCAAATAGCATCTTTTTCGCCTTTATCGTGCATGCATTATCATCGCGATCTGTAGCTAGTGAAAACAGAAAGGATGTACAAACGACAAACATTCGTAATCAGGTTGCGCGCACTCTTGTAATAAATGGTATCATATTTTTTATTACACAACCGCCATATAGGTTCAAAAACGTCAACAACTATCCGAGGAAGATGTATTCTGACCAAGAACCAAGTTGATACCATATACCTCATTGGCAGAGGAGGTATCTTCTTGAATTCAGCGGTTAATAGTTTCGTTTACGCTTTCAGTAGCTCCTTCTATAGAAAAGGTTTTCGCGAAGCCTTGGGACAGATTTTCAATGATTACGGTAATGTTATGTAGCTACTAGGTATGATAAAATGATTTGTAAATTAAATACTAATAATGCCAGCTCTTTGTTATGTATAATGCACTTATCAAATGCAACCCCGGCCCCTGGGGACCCGGGGATGGCCGGGTCGTGAGCCGTGGATGTTGGGTTTAAAAGTTCAAGTCCCGGGTAAACACCTGGCCAGTCCCGGACCCACCCGGGCAAAACTCTCAGCCACTCCCCGGCCCTCCCGGGGCGAATATCCGATGCAAACCGATACAAACCCCGGGTATTCCTCGGCCCAAGTTCCCGGCCCTGAGCATCGGATATAGGCCTGGATCTTAATATGGTTTTAATATCGCGGCAATCTTGTCATGCGGGCTCAAAATTCGGCAGGTATGTCTTCAATGGACTGCCAAGCTCTGGACATGCTGGGTGGATTCAAACGCTTCACATATAGGCCTACATGTGTGTTCCATTGTAAATACGTCAGAGGGGGATCCCTGTGTGCCATCACTATATTTAATATGCATGCTTGTTTTAAATATTATAAGGCATGAAATAAACCAGGAATCTTGTATTGATGTAGGGCCTACATGTAGGTCTATGATTAAAACATCAAAGATATGAAAGAAACAGATCACAGCATTTACATCTATCCAGGATACGAGAGTGGCGAATGTTCGATCTTCGCATTAACATTTTATGCACATAATATTATAGGCCTATTTATGATTTGTTGATGTCAATACAAAAACTTCCAATTATAATGCGGCTATTCTGTAAAGGCCCATAACCCCATTCAAATAGGCCTGTCTTGTATCTTGTTTAAAATCGAATGACCATCTATCAAAATTTTGGCGCACAAGTTATTAATATTTTGTTTCATTTTGGATATTATTTACCGGGATTATTTAAAACATCCTTTCAACATCCTTCCAACATGAAAATATAATATAGTTTTGAAAATCTGTATATTAACACAAGACATTGGATTCAATTTTTATATCATACACCTATAATTATTTTTTTAAAGAAGAAAAATACAGCTCTTTACTCTGCGGGGGTGGTTTTGTCCATGATACGGGAGTGGCGAATGTTCGATCTTCGATCTTTGCATAAACATTTTAAGCACATAATATTATAATAAATAAAATACATTTGTCATAAATAAGCATATAACAGGCTCTCGTTTGGACGTGCATGTCATGAAGCCAGTGTGGTCTGGTTAAACATGTTAACTTTAGAGGCCCGCTAAACACCAGATACATGGCCTGCTGCAAAATTTGGAAACAACAGCCAAAATTTTGTTTTTGAAATGGATTTATATGAACAGTAACATTAATGTGGCAACTCAGTTGATTATTAATATACACCCACGGCTCAAGTACGGCAAAAGTGATAGGATTACCCGGCCCATAAATGCGGGCATCCTTACTAGCAAACCACGGCCATGTTCACGGCCCGTTTTACTGGTTGGAAAACCCCGGGTAAGGTACGACATAATCCCGGCCCTCGCCCTGGTAAAGTCCCGGCCCAATTTCCCGGGGCTTTGGCCGACGTCAATTCTTCTACCAGTCCCGGCCAACACCCGGCTCCCCCCGGGACACATTTTGAGTCAATCCCGGGTCACATGATGTCAAGTCCCGGACCATACCCGGGTCCCCAGGGGCCGGGGTTGCATTTGATATGTGCATAAGCATAGGAAAGGATCGTATATTCAAGTACACCCATATTACCTCCAACAGAGATCTTAAATTTCGATAGGATATAATAGCAAACACAAAGAGTGATTTAAATGAAATAAAATTGTCGAGTCAAGTGAATCTAGGAAAAATTAGAAAAACGTGTAAAAATAACTATTATCAAAAATATTGTCTAAATGTTATTGTAAATAGGTAAGCAAGTTCGAGCGATCTGGTATTTATTTCTGGAGTACGCATCCTTTATTGTAAACCTTGGTGTCTAGCATTGTCTTAAACACATACACCCACTCGCTTCTAATAAATGTTATAAAAATTATATAACTGTTATGGTAAATAGGCAAGCAAGCTCGGGCGAAATGGCGTTTATTTCTCTTGTACACATCCTTTATAATCATGTTTATTGTGATTCTCACATGTATATTATTGTGTCTAACATTGTGTTATGCTCTGCCTACATGTTTTTCCTTGTCATTCCTGGTTGAGGATATGTGATTTTATATCAATTATTGGCTATGAAAATGAAGAGTCAATGCAGGTTTTTATACTTGTGATCATTCATGCTTAAAGTTAAGTAACCCCAATTACCATTATTTCCATAATGAGAAAGTTTCAGGAATTATCAGGAGTGGTAAATGTGTGTTCAGCATTATTGTTTTTTCTGATAATACTGAATCAGGAATCATCAGGAATAACAGTAAACAAAGGGGAACTACCACGACCTCCCAGGCAAATCAAGGAATAAAATTGGTACAATCAGGAATCTAGATGTGCTAGTGAGGTATGCATAATCGTATTAACATGCAAACCAGACAGGAATATCATCCGCACCCAAAACACAACACCCCTTTACCAAAATACCATACACACATGCACGTGAATCTACAGTATCCACTGCAGCTTTTGCTGTTGTATCTCTTTCTTTCTCCCCTTTTTATAAAGCAATACTTACTTTTGTTAAAGATGTCAACATACACATAATAATTTTTATAGTCGTATACACCTTTTTTTTTATAAACGCAGATGTTGGCATACCTCGTTATGTTCCTTTCCCCGATCGATTATCCTATCACGGCAAATTCAAACTTTTTGTCAGCGCACGAATTTATGTAGCATAATAAAATGTGTCGTTGCGCTTGTCGTACAAAAGCTACGTTGAAAGATGTGATGCGATCAAGCAAAATCAGTCGGAACTCGGAAATATCGATTTTGAGATATAGCCAAGCAAAGGTAAGATTTCCTTTTCTTTCCTATTGTTTTAGAAACTCTTTAATTGCTCATATCTTTGGAACTGGTTGTTCAATTTCAATGGGGCTTTCTGCAAAATCCAGCTTTGTAAATGCTGTTTACAATCCTATAGGAAACTGAAAATTTATTATTGCCGAGTTCCGACTGATTTTGCTTGATCGCATCACATATATATCCCGACCCCGTAGGTTGTACGGCAGATAGACGTCTCATATCTGAGAGGTTACGACTACGGCCGTGGGACGTATCTTCCACAAAGAAAAAGAGAAACGTGGTTTTAATAAACCAGGTTTTTCCGATAAACTTGGTATCTCGATTCGTCGAGAATCCAAATTTCTCGTTTTGGGAAGCAATTTTTTTTTGAAAAACTTGGTTTCTCGGCCGAGGAACATTGTTTTTCGTTCAAGAAACTACTAGATTTTTCGAAAACATAGCTTATCGAATTTGATAAACCTGTTTTTTTTTTATTTGTTTGTCGATTCAAAATGCTAAGTTTTTGAAAAACTTGGTTTCCCGAGCGAGAAACTTGGTTTATCGATCGAAATACCTGTTTTTTTTACCGAAAAACCAGGTGTCTGTCTTTCATTTTGCAAAATACATGCACCATAGCCGTCTAACTAATCAAAATGTCGCGCCATACGAGAACGATTTAGTTAAACCACCGTACAACATGTATTACAAGGAATTACAATCTCTTAAACATCTCATTATTATCTTACAAACCACTAACAGGATCGTGACTCACCTGTTCGACGATTCTTGATCAACTTCTTCCTCCAGCATGTCCAGTGTAACCACCTTGACGCCATATCCTTCAATAGCAGCAGCCATTGATAGGATTACTATGAAAGCTGGCGGACCTGAAATTAGGCAAAATTGCATAGCCGTCTTATAAACAATGAAAAAAATCCAATAAAGGGCTCTAGAAATTAAATTCGCGCTTCGTCAGTCATTGTACCAAAAAACGATACACCCTTAGAAATATTTTACTCTACTTGAGTAAAAAGTCACAACTCAACACAATGAGTAAAAAATTACTCAAATTGAGTAAATAATACCCAACATTGAGCTCACTTTAATAGATATTACCCTTAATGTTGGGTAATATCAATATGAGCTCAATGTTAAAGGGCAGGTCTATAGCAAAAACAACATCATATCATTGGCAAGCTAATATTATGAGGACAATGACAATGACTCCTTTTTTGAGAAAATCAGACGTTTAAAATTAATAAAACCAACTTAAGCGGTGAGTTCCTTCGAACGAGACAGATTTGGCCTAGAAAAACGGTGACGTCATAAAATGAGATGTGCCCGCTGTGAGAAAAGGGACTATAAACGCTCTCAATGGTCACAGAAAAAAAATCCAAATTAAGTATTACAAATTTCATGGTTTTTAAACATATGGATAAAATCAGTCGCTTCTTTTTTTATATATTAGACAATTGTGATATTACAATTCATATGTTTATCAATATCATGAGAAATATTAGGCCTAAAAAATAAATACATAATTTGAGCTCAGAATTTCATCTGAGACTAGCATATAAAACCGTGTTAAGTCCACAAACTCGTGTATCTGATTTCCCTGTATATTGCAATGCTATAGTTTCAGCTAGATGACATTACAAAGCAAACGCATAGTAACAATTACTGTGTGGGCTTTGTTCCCGAAAGAGACCAATATTGTGCATATTGTTATGCAGCATTGTTATGGTATTAAGTGATAGTACAACTCATTGTTGCTAATGTCAAACTTGTCAAAGTGATTGTGATTGTATGATGAGAGGGGAAGAACACGTACGAAGCTGAACTTTAAGCACACAATTTCTCCTTTTTCAGGAGAAATACGCACAAAAAAATTGCAACAAGTGTCAACTTGTAATGTAATAATTATTCTCTTCGAATAGAGATAAGCTTGTTTTTGCTATAGACCTGCCCTTTAAGTAATTTTTAATCATTTGTTGAGTTATAACCTATATGTGCTCAATGTTGAGTATTTTCTACTCATTTGTTGAATTGTGACCTTTTTACTCGATGTTGAGTAAAATATTTTTGCAGTGTACAAATTGATCTCTTTTATAAAAAAAAAGCAAGGAATTAAAAAAAAATCATACCATATCCGATAATTAGCCAGAGCCACAAAGGGACTTGTTTGCGAGTTGACAGTGTTAAATTCGTCTTTCTGCACAGGTGGACACCCTCGATCATCATCCAAAAGAACACGCACAGCAATGAAAAATGCATGAACACGGCAATAGCTGTACACCCTATCTGTAAAATAGAAAAGTGAATTGAACCATTGGAGTACAACATTATGCAAAAATAACCTTTGCTTTTATCATACTGGCAAACCCGGGTTGTCTATGATCAGCACGTTTATATTATTCGGACTATGGAGGGGGACCTGACGATGTGCGTAAGGTTCATGCTAACCTGGTATTCGACATCATGCAGACAACCACGATGATTTTTAATATTTTGTCAAAAGTTCCAGTGGCGTAGTGTCATAAAGAGGTCTGGAGTGGACACTTGCCGGCAATCGATCAGAAAATTGTAAAAAAATACCATAGCAAATGTGCCCCCAATCAGACCAGTGTCCCCAATCACGGCACCACCCCTCCCCTCCCCATATGATGACCCACGCTACGCCACTGAAAAAGTTTAACATGCGTACCTCGTTTTTGGTTTCTATTCCAGTTAGAAACAGAAGATCAGCAACGATCAGAGAAATTGCTAAATTGGCGTGGATTATGATACGTTGACTACTGTAGATGCTAGATAAAGAATAAATCATCACTGAAACAATTTAAGTTATAATATAAAACAAAAACTCAAAATACGTTCTTACTTGTCTAAGGAAAGTCGGGTTTCGTCACTTCAGTTAACGCGGAACGGTAAACTCCAAGATTATTCGCGGTTTCGCCAGTCTAATTTAGGGTTGAGCTTGCTAATCTAAGGATTGGGCTCCGAAATCCTATATTCAGTCTGCTGTCAAAGATGTTGCTGTGTCGAAAGTAAGGTTATCTAATTGTCGAATATAAAATAAGGTTTCCTATATGTCGAATATGAAAGAAGATTAGCAGATTTCGTTACCGTAAATACAGGTATAATCCTAGTGTCACAGCAAGGCAAATGATCGACATCGAGACACAGGTTTTGGTTAGAATATCCAGAACGATCTCATCTTTCTTGCTAAGATTAATCTGTTATAAAAAAAAAAGCAAGGCAATTTTGATTCATATAGCACCTTGTGACAAAGTTTGTTTATGATTAATGTGAATTTTGGTGATTGATATGTATATACAATACATATCCATATGCTACGACACAATTTCAGATTCAATGTTAATCAAGTGCCGACATTCTTAGGTAGTTCAAACGGTGAAAAGTATTTTTTGTTGTTTTTGACACATTCAAAATCTATTTGACCCGTTTCCACGGCATATGATCATGATGATAAGAAGACAATGGGTCATACATTGCGATATGAGAAACTAATGTGATTTGTGATCTGACTTTAAGATTGAAGAATATTTCACAAAGGCAAACAAGCAATTCTTACATTAATCATATGTTATCATGGTGGGTGTGTGTCCGGTAGTAATTTATGTTTGATGGGTAGTTTATAAATGGGGGTGTGTGAGGGTGTAGGGGGAGTGTTTGGTGGGTAGGGGTGGGTGCAGTTGTGGTAGGGGTGTGTTGCACTTACCTGTCTCAATTGCATAAGTACAGCAAAACTGGTCAGGTGGTTACATTCGCAATTGATATGTGTAGTAGTGTAACTTGTTAGTTTACAACCATCAGGCGACCATACCCTTTGATAAGGAGAATACATACATCAAGATTTGTAGATAAAACATAAGTTTAGAGCGGTTAATGAATAATACATAAATAGGTTTATTTTCTTCTTTTTAAATTTCTTCTTGAGAAAATGATCTCCCAACTTCCTAATAATAATCCCACCACTACCACCAATATCATTGTTTATGTTCTAAAAATCTCTTACGTTGTAAAATGTTTAAGCATATATCTACAATAACCATACTTTCAGCTTAAGTTATTTTAATGTAGAAACAATAAGGACATGCTCACTCTTTACTTGGATTCCAATATGCGCAAACAAATTCTATTACTTCTGTTTGTATGCCATCAGAGAGAAACTTCTGCAGCTCAAACTGTCAATGACAAGAGTAAGAGTAAAATTAAGCTTTCAACATTTTTACTTATTTTATGGAAAGTCTTTAATGCTTATAATTTAATGTGCAGTAATTGTATGTCACTCCAGTACATTTGAGAGAATAGCTTCTCTCTCTATTATGTACGTATCAGTTTGTTTCTTCTTTTTGTTTATTATTAATCCGACGGTTTTTTAAAGTCATCTTCAAGCACTTGCCTAACTTTGAACTAATAACGGATTCATGATGTATATGATAGATAATTACTTCGCACAAGTTGAATCGATTTTATAAGAAACGTACCTGACGTGACGATAAATTCAACTTTATCGGTTTCTCGAGAAATTTTGTGACTGGTATCCCAAAACTATTGTAGACGTCACAGGCCATGATATTGCTGAACAATAATGAATCCATTTGGGGTGATGGTCTGCCCTGAACATCCGTAGGTACGAGGTCTGTAATGACCTTAGGACTTGACACTATCGCAATTCCTTTTATAGTAAAAAAAGTAGATGTAGTATAAATTACTTTTGTACTCTTTCTTTTGAGCAGAGTTTTTCAAATTTGCACAGATGGTTTAGTGTTTGAAAGGGTAACATTTGTCCCACGTTTGTATATACGCTGGCCAAGTGACATGATAAATCGAATTAACTACCATAGCAAAAGGTGAAAACAATTTTGAACATATCGCGCTGCACTACAAGCAGGTGCAATCAGCGATATAGAGTAATAACTAGATAATTAAAGGACCAATCACAGGACGAGCTAGCTGGAGGAATGGCGACCATATGCTAATTAGGAGATTGTTGTTTATGTCCGTGACGTTATTTTTTTGACAAAAATTTTTGTGCTGAAAAATCACGAACAATTTCAGGTTTTTTTTCCATTACTGTTATATTGTGAAAAACCATATAGCTGTGGAGTTAGTCCAATATGTTAGGAAAATATTCAAACCGAGGACCCCATGTTGACACTGGCTAAATAAGCTGTATTTTCACTCGTAAGGGTGACAGTCACTGTTGCAATTTCGTCATTTTATTTTTCACAGACGAAATGAGAAGATTTGACCTTTTGAGGTCATTTAGTAGAACTGTTTACCAGTCGTTTTGATTTTCGTAACAACAGTTCGCCCTTGAAAAGTGAACTTTGACGTACGTGGTGGGAAACTTTCTTGCTACCACTTGCCAAGTTTTCTTACGATGCTTCCCGAATCTTTTTATCGTGTGGTTGATAAATCAATGAGCGGCAATGACACACGGCACCAGGGCATTCGCTTAACTGCCTTGGATGCAATCATAGATTGAATACAATACCGGTATTTTTAAAGATACTTCGATGACTTCGCCTATTTATCTGAGGACAGTAACGTCATGTTGACCATGTGTCGCCACTGACCATGCTGACGGCAGTGTCAATTTTCTGTCATTAATTTGTCATGAGGTCCGATATGTTTTTAATGACTTCATCTTAATGCAAGTCTTTATAGCAATACGCTGAATATTACGAAGCGCCGGATGTAGCCTCCTGTGTGGAAGCTTCATTATTCTGCTTCAAATAAATGACATTTGACCTTTTAAATGTGTTGGATGCGTTATCACACAAAGTATGCATTTGGCTATCCACACATTTTTGTATTGAGCGTGTTAATCTACTGTAGTAGACCATTTTAATTTATTATCCCTCTAATCCCTCTTACTATTGAAGATCCACCAATGACCTGTTCTGATCCAACTGCTAGCTCTGGGTAGGGCAGTCACTGGAGATGTGTTGTGTCTTATGCATGGAATGGTATGAACTGTTTATCAAAAAGGGAATGCAGAGCAGGCTATGAGCGTGTGGGCCTTTAAGAGTTGAAAGATCCCTGCATTTACCTTCTTGGTGTACATCGAAGCTATCACAAGGCACCGTCACACACGAATCAACCGCACGGATGCATACTCTATTCTCTTCGCAAGATGTGCATATGCTGGCAATCGTTGTTTCTACAAAAGAATTGTTAAAAGTGTGTACACCTAGACATTTAAAATTCACCAAAGGAATGACGAAAAAAAGAAAGAAAGAAATAAAGAAAGAAAGAAAGAAGGAAGGAAAGAAGGAAAGAAGGAAAGAAGGAAAGAAAGAAAGAAAGAAAGAAAGAAAGAAAGAAAGAAAGAAAGAAAAAAAGAAAGAAAGAAAGAAAGAAAGAAAGAAAGAAAGAAAGAAAGAAAGAAAGGAAGGAAGGAATGAAGGAAGGGAGAAAGGAAGGACGGAAGGAAGGAAGGAAGGAAGGAAGGAAGGAAGGAAGGAAGGAAGGAGGAAGGAGTGAAAGAGGCTTTCGTAATATGAATTACCGAAATGTTCGCTGACGAATGTCTTTTCTTTTCGGATATGACTGGTTTCCAGGATGATGTCACTCATACTGCCTCCTACTTGGTCAAAACCATTTAACACGTCATATACGGAATGAGAATGGTTCTGTCCATGAATAATAAAGACGCATTATTTTGTTAACGACACACATTTTTAAATGGTCTTTGGCGCGCCACGCCGGAAATATTTGAGGGGGTTCGACCGCCTCAGAAGCCTATAATAAACTAAAAATGAAGCTCCAATTTGGGATCTGGGTGATTCTCTGAAAAGGTGAACTTTTATGTCCCGCGACTTTCGGCGCTCATAAAAGTTTTAAAAGCGGATTTTTTTTTCTTTTTTGGCTTAGTCATGGACTTTTGTATGTATAAAAATAGTTAAGAACATCCAAGTGGGGAAAAATTAATTTCTTGGAGTCAAAAAATTCTTCAATATCTGACGACCCCCCTGAAAACCCCTTGTCCCGATGTCACGCACCGAATTTTAGTGATTTTGTAGTATTTTTGTGAACAAGTGTGGGAAGTGAAAATTACCACTGACTGGGGTAAATATCATGTCGAAGAAGGTTTAAATGCTTAAAACCACTTCTAAAGTCAATTTTATGGAATAATTCAAAAATGTGTGTCAAAAAATTGCTGTCCCTTAGTTTTGCATCATTGCCGTCACATTGGCATCAAAACGGCTGGAGGTGAAGACCAAATATCAGAGGTCAATAATTTGACCCCGTACGCTGCCGTTTACAGACGACGAAAAAACATCAACCCGAAATAGCTGCACATTGGCACTCTTTTCCTGCCAATTTTGAGGGTATCTTCAATTATACAGGCGCGTACCTTTATTCAACATCATCTCCAAACGTTTCTGATCAATTTGATATAAGTGTTATTGTTGAATTTTTCCGGAAAATAATGATGGTTGAATATGTCCCACAAGCTGTTGTGGTGATATATAACACGTGGGTAAACTTTACCCTGCTATTAACCGTAAGCAATGTCTGAACCATCATCTCCGCTACATCAGTTGGCGTCACAATTTGCCGTGGCGGAGATGATTCTCTATAGGAATTTGTGTAGAAATATCATCTCTGTCACATCACCATCATCTCCATCACAACACCGGATCTTGAGATACAGCGAAATCCAGTTTAGTTTATCAGAAAATGCTTACCAATTCTAAACCTTCTCATCTGTATGAATTTCATTTTCAAGTAGTGTGAAAACATTACTGAAATCAAATTTATCGGTGCAATTATAACGGAGATGATTCTCTATAGGAATTTGTGTAGAAATATCATCTCCGTCACATCACCATCATCTCCATCACAGCAATGTCATCTCCATCACAAATGTTGTTGACCTTTATTTGACCTTTGACCCAGACAACATGGAATTTACTATTTGGAAATGTAATTGATATTGTATGTGTTTACTATGTCAATAGAAATTTATTTAGTTATTTCAAGCAAAATTATGAATATACTTAAGTTTGTATAAAAAAATACCAACAGACATGACTTTTTCCGTACAGCCTGCCTCTCATTGTCCCAACTAAATGACGAAAGTACAAAATCATATTTTTTTTAAATGAAAAAGCAAACATGAATCAGGCAACTGACAAGTTATCCATAAAACTCATATTAAGAGTTTTAACAATTTTTTGTCCTTTTTTCCTTTTTGGCCTAAATGTGACGGAGATGATGCTCAACTGGCACAACCTGCAGATTACGCCCTCTATAATATAGAGGGCGCCCCTAAAGATTGCGCCAAATATTGTTTTCATGCACTAGAGACTTACATCCTTACAGATATGTAAAGGAAACATTTTTATAATCATTTTCAAATTCATATATGCCTATCTTCCAATAGTACACCTTTTCAGAGAAATACCCATCTATCTGGCGCACATTTTACCTATTATTGGCCAACTAGAATAAACCTTACAAAGTGTGTTGATTATATGTCTACTAAATCAAAGGCAAATCGCCCATTCACCTTTTTTCAAGAACATTGTCACGTTCTCATTTTTGACAGTGGAACATTAAAGGTTGATTGATGTGTTAAGGAAAAGGATGCCGACAGTGTACAAATAGAACCTGTGTTACAATTTACCAAGAACAGATAGTATTAATCAAAAACATGCAATAATGGTTACATATCGATATAGTCCGAAGGGTCCTTGACCTAAAACCCAAGGGTCGAAACTAATCATTACCCTATCTCTAACATATAACCTATAACACAAGCCCGAATTCTAACCCTAATCCTATCCCTCACACCAATTCTAATCTTCATCCTAACCATACTCTACCTTAACCCTAATTCTATTAACCTAAAATACCCTAAATCCTAACTTCAACCATTCTGGGACTAATGACAAAGCTGTTCCCATAATAATGTGCAGTGAATTCTCATACATTTTGTCCATAATTCGAATTCGCTTAGAAAGAAAAGCAGTATCTTTCTCATGACGATAATAGAAAAATTAGATTTTTTGAGACACAAAGACTAACCCTATATATATATAACCTTTTTTGATATTCTTCAGAAAACGGGTTATATCAAATGATTAATATCAGTTACATTAAATGATACCTTCTTTCTCTTGTTTACATTATGTACCAAGATACAATTTACACAAATTGGCAGCCATAGCAACAAGTTAAAGTATGGTTGAATTCGGTGATATTTATCAGTCTCGCTTTGTAAATAGTTTGTAACATAGCATCACCAAGGTTGAATATGTTAGGCTCCCATGATACTTTGCGAGAACAGTGTGCAACATGCACGCAACATGCTTTATTCCTTACATTCAAAATGTTAACGATTTTGGTTGTGTACGATCTTTGAATATAAATTCTTAAAAAAATTAAGGTTCATTACGTCACTACAATATACTAACGTCCATGGTGCGTTCTCCAAAATCGGTGCATATCTCTTGCCGAACAACGCACTGCATTATGGGTCCGATATCGCTGTCTCCCTTAACTCTTAAATGTCTTCAAGTGAACTCTATTCTGTTTGCATTATAACAACGTAACCATCGTGTAAACGTGACCAAGGCATGAGACAATAATGTTGTATAGTTTCGGTTGTATAATTTCTTTACCAGAGCTTGCTCTCATTATAAAAATGACCCATTTGCCTGGTTATTACAGCTTATTCCAAGTAGTGAAGACAACTAAAAACACCCTCTTGCTGATATTACTTGCATAAAGACTTACATATGAAATTAGTTTATGAAGCGTTTAATAAGCATATTAAATGAAGTCATATAGCTTCAGTCGATCCTCCTGCATGCGATATGCATATTAATAGACGTTTAAACATATCTCGAGCGTCTATTCTTTTGTAATCTCGTTGGAAATATTTATGTCAATGGTCTATATTTTTCAAATGGAAATAATCCTAGGGTTACTTGGCCAAATAAATCACGTTTTCAAATGAAGATTGAATATTGTTCCCCTTCTCTGCTCGTGAATATTGTACTGCAAAATTAAAAAATATATCTTTTGTATACTTTGATAAAGGTAAACTTCAAACCTGATATTCTGCGTTTCTGAGTTTCTAGCAAAGGGTACAGACAAAGATATCGGCAATGACCCCAGTCAAGAGCTTAGGCATGATAAAAGGAAACCACATATAACCAAAACCAATACTAAATCCTGAAACTCATAACTTGAAACGACCAAAAAACATATGCGCTTCACTATGTGGGTCAAGACTTTTGAATTTGCCGAGTTCAAGTTACCCATATTAAACACTAACCCTAGTTGTAACAAAAAAAAATACAATTTAGAACTTAGTACTAGGCAAACATGCAACTTATTGACTGTATTAAATATTACTTTATCGTCGAGATATTTTTTAAGCTACTATATACATATTAAAGCTCTTTTTCAATGAAATCGGTGATATACAAGCGATGATATGGCCAAAATATATGAACAAAATGAACGTTATAATAATAATCTGGTAAGCAATAAAAACCATTATGAATGGAATACACTTACATATATGTTATTCATAGCGTCGGTGTAACTTTTCAAAACAACGTCCGATGTCTATAATGAAATACAAAGAATATAAATAAGGAGTATGCAGCTGTAACTGCCCGGCAGGGTTCATATTAAAATGGTCATAGCTTTATAATAATATTGACATATTTTTGCATAAGCAGACGATGCTGTCGTTGTATAATAAATAATGAAAATAGTCATTGTATGTTCAGAAAGAAAACGTTAAGAAGAAAAGGGAAACGAGCAAAAAGCAAGGACGTTAATTTCAATAGAAATATATTCAACGAAACAGCAGCAAATAAGGGGTTGTGCAATATTACGAGCCCCACGAGGGTAACATTTTCAAATTGCTCGCCAAAATTGCTCCCCCCTCCACTAGCAGACAAACATATGTGATCGGTTGAAAAATCCGTGAAAAATCTGTGATCCAACACAGATGTTTCTCGGATTTTTCAACCAGTCGGACTACCACGAAATAGTCTTACTTTGAAAGTAAAGTCATTAAATATTAATAAAGTGGTCTTTAATCTACAAAAAAATATGTTTTGGCAACCATTGAAACCTGGTTAATCTTGTTTTTTTAGTCAAAATAAAAAAAAAACATGCTGTATTCAGGTAGATATAAGACACGAGTACCACTAAATTTTATGTGCTTCGCCTTGTGACCAGATCAGATGTTAATCTTTATTCCAGACGCCATGTTCGCCTTCGTGACGGAGGAGCACAGTCCAGCTTGGAACGGAGACTAGCAATATGTACGCACGTTTGGAACGCCGTATAATTGTCCGGTCCAAACAGCACGTATGGAACTACGCAATCTCTCTTAAAGCCATATTATAACATTTTCTTTAAAAATAGTTTAGTATTCATTTTCAATAAAATGTTAGCATCATCATCATCAGTCGGCTGCGGAGCAAGCGAAACAATTTTGTTTGGCTGCAGCATCCCTTCAGTATCTCCCAGGAGGTGCTGGACATACTGTAAGTACAGTGTGCGCGGCCGTCCCGGTTTCCTCTTCCCATGTGGTGGAATATAAAGCGCATATTCTTTCCCAGGCTCGCCATCTTCAAGACGCAAATGTTAGCAAATGTTAGCATTTACTGTCAGATATGTCCCCTTTTAATTTTGAGCCGAACAAGTGAGGTAAAGCAAAGAAAATTGGAATTTACTATAGCGCAAATGCATGTTACTCCGGCGGTTGTAATATATGGTACGATCCTCTGTCGTGTGTGTGTGTGTGTCCCGCACACACACTGCATGTGCGTATTTTTGGGGGGGGGGGGGGCTTTGGGGGCGCCAGCCCCCGGGGTAAAAGCAGAGGGCGGTCAAAATGAAGGGGCGGCGGAAGAAGAAGGGGCGGCAAAACAGGGGCGGCAAAAACGAAGGGGGCGGCAAAAAGAATTAGTAAATAAAAAAGGGCGGAAAAATTAGATTAAGCATGAAAAATTGTGCAAAAATGGTACTATACATGAAAATGTGCAGCTTTTAGGGCGCTAGCGCCTGAAACCCTTTTTCAAACGACCGAGAAAAAAATTGGGTCAACCTTTTCGGGCTGTTGAGGAAGGGGCGGCAAAATTGAATTTTCTTCAGCCCCCCGGGATTGGGGCGGCCACGGTACGCCACTGCACTGTTGCTGTCTTGACATCGCATACGCGTTCGACTAATATTTCTATCGTAATTATAAAACGACGGTTCCGGCGGTTTCAAGTTATTCAAAATCTCGGATTTTGACAAAACTACAGCACCTAAAGTCTTGATTTTTGCAGAGAATATTTGTTTACTTAAGTACATTACAATCGTGTAAAAACCTGAATTAAAAACATTTTTGAGGGCGTTCTCCTCAGCAAATGTTATAATATGGCTGTAATATATATTGCCGAATACTTACATCTAAAGAATCATTGGAATGTTGACCCAATGGTCCTGTGGTTGACGAGTCATAACTCCCAAGACATTCTGACGCAGGCTTAAATGTGGTTGGCACTATTTGAACACCTGAATCTAAAATGAGAACAACAAGTTATTAGTTTTATTGAAGACTTTGATCTATGATTTGTAACCCGTAGACAGAGAAAATCAGTCCTTTTTAAAAAAAAAAAAAAAAAAATCCTGCTTCTACCATTAATACGAGCAATTAAAGTGTAAGGGTTTTGTCATTTTCAAGGCCATGTGTAAAACTGTTTCAAATTTATTTACAATGTAATTCAGTTCACGAATATTTTGGCGCATATCTTTGTGTAAAAATTAAAACGTGCGTTGTTTTATCCGGACTGTTAATCAAAAATAGTAAACAAACACATGTCACACAAACATAATATAATACAAATTGTAAACCTACCTGAGTTTGGCACAGCTACCAAAAGAAATACAAGTACCGATAACAGTATGAAAGCCATCCGAAATATTTTATCAGGAATGACACTAAATTCCAGCAATAATCAAGTCAAGCATTTATCATGTTTATTATCAGATTATCGTTCCAGAGTGACGAGAATCAAGGGAATCTGTGCATTTCTCGTTCCAGCGTAGCGTTTCGTGTTGTAGATGTGAGTTATTTTCACTTTCCTTTTTTATACGTTAATAGACAACTTTATTTAGCTCTTGTTAATTAACAACTAGTGTATCGTCTTCTTTATACAGGGTGATCAAATAGCCAAGACATAGTTTATAGTAGATTATCATTACGAAAGTTAAGATGTGCATGTGATTCATAGTGTAAAGCTATAAGCATCATGTTTAGATTAAACCGTATACTCACATTCCTTTTACTTAGAAACAATGTCGCATTGTTAAAGTCAAATAATTATCTTGTGCTTTGTTCCAGTGGATTGGTCGCTTGAACCACAAAGGGATGTATCAACCCCCTAAGTTTTTACATCCGGCATAATAAAACGCGCGCGTTTACGCCAAAAGGACTTATTGCAATCGTAGAGCCATACTTTGCCCTTATTTCAGAGATAACATTTTTACCCCCAGGACCTTACCCGGGGTAGGACCTATCATTACAAATGACCAGGGGGACAATAGGTTATTACAGTAAAATCCATGATTTTCAGTTTGCTCTCGTACAATGATTCAAAGAGGAATGACTTTTGTGATGTGCCCTGAGTAATTTAATTGGATGATTTATCTTTGTTTACAAAATTACATGAGTGATGACATTTTGGGGAAATTCCCCTCTCAAATTGAGCAAAACAAGTTGAATCATATCTAATTTGGAATATTTGGAAACCCTCTGAGGTTGTAAATTGAAGATGACATCGTATGGGATTCCCCTCAGGAAGTAATGTCACGGGGATTCCCCTCAGGAAGTGATGTCATGTGAAAGGTTGATGTTATAATTAAGGCTTGGGAATTTCCAAGATCACATTTGGCTATTAATATGTGGGACTTCCCACTGCTTGATATATAAGAAAATGTAAACACAATTATTGTCACAGTTTATAGTGTTGATCTGGGCTAGCTAGCTAATATGCTTACAGTCCAATTCCTTCAAAGAAAGGAAATTGCAAACCAGAAATATTTTATGTAGTCAAAGTACTACTATTTACCAGTGTTGTCGGAGAAGATCTAGAATACGTCAAAGAACGTACTTCTTCCAAGAAAGGAATATATATTCTTCTGTCGACTTGCTGAAGTCTGGTGTTTTGATTCAACGCAACTGTCAAAATAAGTGGGGACAACTGCATCGCAGTCCTGCTTCCTGAAGATATTGTGTGAAAGGTGGAAATAGCACCAAGTTTGGAGAAAGCAGCGCAAGGAGTTTAGTATTGGAGAACGGCGCAAGGAGTAAAGTGATTTGGAGAAGTGCGCAAGGAGTTTAGTATTGGAGAACGGCGCAAGGAGTTTAATATTTGGAGAATTGCGCAAGGATCGAGTTATAAATGTGTTTGGAGAACGACGCAAGGAGTTTAGTACTTGGGAGAAAGTAACACCATTTTCGTATGAGGATTTTATACGCAAGGATTTATAAATGCAAGTGTACAATGGACTTAGCTGATTTTCGCAGGACAAGTGAATAAGGATATATTACATCAGTCGTCCAGAACATTGCAAGAACTTTATGATCAATGAATGAATGAATCTTTATTTCCATAATAAAAAACAACAAAATACAAAGAAATTCAACATCATAAAAATAAAACAAGACAATTATGGAGGAGATGATCGAAAGGCCAATAAGGCCAGCATTGACCATCCCCTTAGAACTAAATTAATACAACAACAAACAAAAAGAGTATATTAAGCATATCACACAAGAACAAAAACGGGGCTCAAGAACTAGTTGTAAAATGAGATTAGCTGTGTTTTGTTTCGAAAATGTTTGATTGAGTTTGCTACTTTAAGGTTATCGTTCAGGGAATTCCATAACAGTGGGCCGGCAGTCCTGATTGAATGATCAGTGAATACTTTCTTGTTTCTTGTTTGATTATTCTTTTTACTGTTTCTTGTGTGATAGCTATGAAGAAGAATGCTGGCTAAGTACTAAATAGATAATGAGTTATTATATTTGATTATTGTGTATGTGCATTTGTTGTCATTGTACCAATAATAACGTGCTTTCAATTAAAGACTTAGATTGTGTTAGCTTAATCAAACAGTGTATTTGTGTTGTGCATTCGTGTGAGTTCGGGTAAAAGGTGATTTTTGAGTCAAGTACGACTCGTAACACTTTTATGATGAAATAGACTTTTCCTGTCTAGCCTGTCTAGCCAAAAATCAATCTTTCCTGTACTTTTGTATACGTAGCCAGAATTTTCTTTTCTACTTGAAACCCATACACACATGACTTTAGTCTCCCACTACAGTACGACAGCAACTTAGCTCACTTCCGGTAATTTTTACCGGCGTGACCTTTGCTGTTACGTAACGTAATGTTGTAAATCAGGTGGCAAATACAGTTTTTCAGAAAACATCAAAAAAAATGGAATACACGAGTGGTTTCTCCCTTCATTTCCATATTGAGCCCATAGATAAGATATGAAACATGAGTATAAGGCAAACAGTAACGTGTAAAAGTCCAATTATTGTCGAGAAAATGAATGTTTATTGTGCGCGAAGTAGCCTAAAAAATGAGAAAAAATGCATGTCACGATCACCAAAATGGTTATATCTGCAACTATACGCCAACGCCGGTCGTATGCTTTTCTGTAATGATAGATATTAGCTAACTTAAGCTTGTATTAAATTTTCAGCGAAAATGATTGGTGGAACAATCGAGTCGTAGGTTGGAAAGTTGCTTTCAAAACGGCTTCCCCTCGCAATCGTGCGTGACCATAAGTGACCAGTGTCAGCAGGAAAATTAACAGCCGGCCTTGTCCATATAATCGATTAATAATTGTCAGGATCGTCCAGTTGACTACAGTGATATTTATTTATTCATACAAAATACTGCCCTGTCATACACAATATCGAAGTCAATATAAAACGTAATTTCAAGCCATTTGACTGAACTTACAAACAGTTTATAAAAGATTATTGTTGAACGAGACACTGAATTAGAAATAACATTGCAAAAGGTACGAGAATAAGTCGGCAGGTTGTGATGGTCTAGTGGCTAAGTCCGTGCCTGAAGTGCGTGAGGTTGGAAGTTCGAACCCTACCATAGCGGGTTTTTTTTGTTTTTTTTTGAAAATATTTATGATATTACATGTAGTAAACAACTTTCAGGAAGGGTTTCTGATCATTTGAAGCAGAAATAATGAGGTAAAATGAAAGAAAGCATTTTTTTATCTTGACCGCTTGTGGTGTTCTATTGAAGATAATTAAAGTTACTCTAGACAACGAAACGCTGATTCCAATTATGTGTATGTCTGGGTATGGTGTAAGAACGGTGTAAAAATTACAAATAATATTGTGCCAAAATATCAGGTTTGAAATTCGTAAATTATGGCTGACGCTATCTTATTTTTTTTAATATGTAGGCCTACGCATAAAGAAAAACATTGCAAACGTGTTGCATAGAAATATTTTTAATTGATCATAATACTGACGGGCCTACACCATAGGCCTAACAGAACAAGAGAGAAAAAAAAATCGAAATGCTGTAGGATTCGAACCTTCAACCTCTCGCACTTCAAACCACGGCGTCAACCACTAGACCATCACAACCTGCTGTAACATACTCGTATCTTTTGCAATCTTATTTCTCATTCAGGGACTCGATCAACAATAATATTTTTAAAACTGCTTTTAAGTTCAGTCAAATGAGGTGATATTACTTTTTATATTGACTTCAATATTTTGTAAGTCAATGCAGTATTTTACTTGAATAAAGAAATATCACTGGAGTCAACTGGACGATTCTGACGATTATTATTCGATATAATGACAAGGCCGGCTGCTATTTTGCTAGTGACACTTGTCACTAACGGGACACGCACGATTGAGACACGGGCCGTTTTGAGAGTAACTTTCCAACCTACGACTCGATTGTTCCACCAATCATTTTCGCTGAAAATTTAATACAAGCTCAAGTTAGTTAATATCTATCATTACAGAAAAGCATAAGACCGGCGTTTGCTCATAGTTGTAGATATAACCATTTTGGTGATCGTGACATGCAAGTTTTCTCATTTTCCCGGCCACTTTGGACATGTTCAAGCTTCTTTATTTTCAATATTATTCAACTTTTACTCGTTTTTTGTTCTTTGCACAAATGTTTGGTATCTTATCCGTGATCATGGTACACAATTTAAGCAAATAACGACCCGTGTCTCCCATTTCTGGAGCTATTTCGCTAAAACATGTTTGCCGGCCAAATTTTCAACATTTAGTTACGTAACCCGTGTTCACCAACCCGTAAAAATTTTCTATCGAACAAAAGAGGTCACGAAGTTGCCGTCGTACTGCTAGGGGAGTGCGAATTTTAAATGGGGTTAGCATGGGTGACTCCATTTCAAATGAGGTTACCTGAATGGGTGATTCCATTTCAAACAAACGGGGTTACCTGAATGTGTGACTCCATTTCAAATGGAAGATTGAGGTAATACCTTCCACTGGGGGTGTATGGATTTTAACTGGAATAGCCTATAATACCTCATTCCTGAATTGAGTCGGACAATTTATGTCCGTTCAGAATAACTTTAACTCTCTTCTAAGTTTGTATCGGTATGTTTGCCAATTGTAAATTGGCGTCTGTCAAAATAACGAAATTGACCCTTGAACATTTTGAACACGCGGTAGTATCTTTAATGCAATACTCAATCGAAAAGTAAATAAACGTGGTGCTATAGCAAATATGCAACCGTACTATACCAAGTGCTCCGTAATATGATGCTCCAATTAGTCAAAATATACATCAAGCATTCAAAGGGGGAAATAATAGAAAAGGTTATTCCACTTGAAATCCATATACCCCTTATGGTAGCAAGATCTAAATCTCCCACATAGGGTTATATATTTTAAACGAACTCCCTCATTTAGGCAACCCTATTTGAAATTCACACTCCCTGTGTGTGTGAACGATTAAGATCATGTCTTCTAAAAAGAGTGTGTAGATTTCAACTGGAATAAGAACGTGAGATTCTTTTTACAAATTGAATGGCTCACTATAATTACACATAAATGAAGAAATTAACATGAATTTCGAGGGCTAGGAAATACAAGGCCTCGTGTCCAACTTTTTTCAAAAATGAGATCAAAAATTTCAGAAAGAAATTATCTTTCTAGTAAAAGCCCCATCCACATAAAACACATTTTTAGAGTCAGAAGTCAGTATAACAAGCTCTCATCATGCGACCAAATTTTCAATCCTTTTCTCAAATTTTCAATCCTTTTCTCAAATTTTCAAAATTTTCTCAAATTATTTAAATAGATATAAGGCCTTGTGTTTCTAAGCCATCGGTTTATAAAATAAACGACTCGTGCAGGAAATCGCATAATCAATCGTTGAACATTAATTTTCTTTCACTGCGTAATACTTTGACTGGCAACTGGTAAATAGTACAATGTCAATAACTAATTAGATTACACAGTGTTGCAAATCAGAACGGTAGTAAAGTTGTGACTCCTATTTAGTCGCAAGTCATATGGTAGAAAAGTTGCAATTAACTGAGTAACTTGTAAAATTCTACTTTTTTCGGTCAACGCAATGTATGTTGTGACATTGATGAGTGTTCTCTAGAAACGTGCTAAAACGAATGTACATGTGAAGAAGGATTCGGTGCATACACCTATCAGTAGGCTTACGCTTCCGATTATGATCAACATGAGGAACATTAGGTCCACTCCACTTCTAATGGGAACTTGTACAACTCTAGGGATATTAGTAAGCTTAACTCTTACTGTGAGTGTAAGGGGCCAGGAACTATCTGATGCATTACCGTGTGACAGGTACAGTATAATCATGATATTGTTATCATCGGATACGTTTTTCTTTTTTACATATTAAATGGTTTAAAACAATTGTGTCAATTCCCAAAACAATTGTTTCGATTCATAAATAGAATTCTACCTCATCTTCTGTGAGTTAAAAATAATAATTTGAATAGTATTGAATAAAAGAAAGAAAAAAGAAGAAGAAAACATTTTGTACAGAAAATAAATTAAAAACAAAGAAAAAATAGGTTTTTGTTATTTATAAAAATAATTAGATACATGATCACTTACTAATACCTTCAATGTTACACAGATTTTATCACAATTCAGTTTGGACCATAATAGTCAAATCACGGTTTCTTTAATTATAAAACATGTAAAATGTACGACCTGACCTGCTTCTGTAGCTTTTGAGAACATCTATTTCATTTTTTGAACAATGTTTAATTATGTTTATTAAATATGAACAACCCACGTATATCGGGGTTTATGTCACGTCTTAACTATGCAAATTTACCATGGACAATGAATATTATGTACTTTTTACCCACTCATGTTTACGCTAACATTTTAGACAAAAGAGCATTCGAGACTTTTATGGCTTTAGCAAGCTTTGGGTCGCAAATCAATGTTTGTTACATGAAAATTTCACACGAAGTACCTAGGGAGCTAGTACCTTTGAAAGGTTTAATCAAATTTCTCAAGCTCTGTGCATTGGTGTAAACTTTCATTGATAAGTAGATATGCTTTCTTGACTGGAATTCCTAATAAGTTCCGGCAGTATTTCTACGAGTACACTGTCGGTTATCACAGTACCGGTGCAGGCCTACTCAGCATTGGTGGGTACACGTCAGACCAATGAAAATATAAGTTATAGTATATAAATCTTCCAGAATATCTACCTTTAACTTTCAGTAAAATCTTTTGCGATGGACCCCTGCTGGAAGCGGCGCAGAATGCTTACATATACAATGATTCTAAAACGTTTGTTGATTTGCACCTCAAGTACCCACCAGGTAAGATACAAAACACCTACCAAAAAGTAATTACCCCCTAAATGAATGACCATTATTTCAAAACGTTTGATCATATGCCGAATTTGGGATATGCATTCGAAACAGAATTAATTGCTGCGCATTATGACACACGATATGTTGCAATATATAGGCCCTATATCCTTATATATTGATGTCGCAGCGTACATTTAAAAGAAAGTAACCCAAGATTTGAACGTTACAGACAAATCCCATTGTCTTGTATTCAGTATCCATGGAAGGAAATGTTTTCAGCTCTCATTTAATTATTCTTCTTGTTTCGTGATTTTGGAGGAGGTCAAAACATGTGATAATTTGTATGTCTTTCTTCAGATGAAATTCTAGCTGCTTTTGATGATTTAGACGATCCCACTGATCCAGAACTAATGCGGATGTTTGTTGAGACATATTTTGATGGTCCAAATCTGGAATTCACGGAATGGATCCCTACAGATTGGGAAGAAGAGTAAGATTTTTTTAATTTCCCTCAATTTTACAACTCTTTAGAGAGAGAATAAAGAAACAATGCGAAATTGTTATTGTTCTCCTTTGATTCGAATTTCAAGCAAGTCTGAATAGATTATAATTACTGTCCCTCCGAAGGACCAAATTTCCTTTTAAAGCTGAATTTAATCGTTACTTTTTATGTACAAAATGGACACAGTATTGGCAAAAAATCGAAAGTTTAGTTGGGCTACAAAACTGCAAATATTAATTAACATTGCGAAGAGAATAAATTCATTAACGGACAAGAACACAAAACAAACCAAGGATCAATAGATTTCTAAATTTATAAACAAATTCAATTTTAAACAATCTTCCGAATAACTTTCATGTACATTTATTTATATATGTTACGTTTTACATCAGTCCAGACTTCCTGAACAAAATAAAAGATGCGCAATTACGTGATTGGGCAGACGATCTACATGCGCTATGGAAGGAACTCGGAAGAAAGGTATTGCGTGATCTTAATTTTGTTTGTTTGAGTGTTGGTTATGGAAGTTCCATACTGAAACACGCTTAATTGTGTGCTATATAGTGGTGGGGTGCATTCATGATATGTGATCAAGCTTCAGTATAATTATTCTAAATTTTATGCAATGAATGTAGAAAACCATTGAAAAAGAACTAGTGCTATAACAGACTACACTTTCTTTATTGTTACTTTGGGTCATTTGTTTAACCTTATCAATATCAGATTAACTCAGACGTTTTAAACAATCAGGATCGATACACACTCATCTATGTGAAGCAACCCTTTGTTGTTCCTGGAGGGAGATTCAGAGAATTCTACTACTGGTGAGAATCGAAACCGTTATTACAAACGTTTAAAAAACGTGCTGTTGTCTTCTTTCTAAAAGGGTTCTTTATCGAGTTTGCACATTGTGTGTACAACTTTATAAAAGACACTAAAACTAAATTACAAAATAAAGTCGACAGATAGAGAATTTTGCGTAATTTGATACCTCATTAGATTTTATAAACTTTTCAAAATTCCTATTTACTGATTTTAAACATTTGATTATAATGATTTATTTTGTAGGGATTCATATTGGGTGATTAAAGGCTTACTAATATCAAGTATGACAGAGACAGTGAAGGGAATGCTATCAAACTTTGCTGACATGGTCGACAAGTAAGTCTACCTTCTCTCGCCATTGACCTGAATTTCGTAATGATTAAGGGGGTACTACACCCCTGGCCAATTTTGTGCATATTTTTGCATTTTTCTCAAAAATTATAGCGCATTGGTGACAAGTAAGGTATGTATATTATAGGGGCAAGAACTACAACTACTGCACTGAAAATTCAGCATCTCAAGGCAAGTATTTATTGATTTATTGATCAAATATTGGGTTTCCCTCATTTTTTTTTGTAACTCCACAACTGTTGTCTGTGCTGAAATAAAATTTCCAGTGCAGTAGTTGTAGTCCTTGCCCCTATAATATACATATCTTGCTTGTCAACAATGCCCTATAATTTTTGAGAAAAATGCAAATATAGGAACAAAATTGGGCAGGGGTGTAGTACCCCCTTAAATTAATGCATGTAGAATTTCAATCTTTTGTTTACTATATCAAATCATGTAAAGGCTGGTCATTGGAAACCAGTCTTTAATATTTTTTAGGCTTTGGGGCTATCGTTGGTTTTATCAACCACTTGTGTTGTGTTTTTATTTTCATCTACATCTGTGCTGATCACAATAATATGCAATGTCCTGGTTTAAATGTATGACTGCGTTTATGATTGTCTGGTTCCGAAGGATGCATTTTTTATGTATTCACGTAGTCGTGATAAATCTGAAATGAAATTATCATATCATATCATATCCGGGATCATATCATTTTATTTGCCAGTAAAAAGCACATATACCTATAAAATATTGCACAATATAAAAATTACACACAAATATATAAATTACACATGCAAAGATATAAAATGTAAACCATGGAAGGTCATAAAGCAAGAAATTGAATTGACCCAGGTTGGAGAAAATAGAGAGAAGACATGCATTAACTAGGAACAAAAACAATGGACAAGAGAACCCCTGGCAGGGATAGCCAGATAGTGACAAAGTCACTTTCAAAGTGGCTAAACCTAATTGGTTCCCACAGGAACACAGACAAGCAACACAGGGAACGGGGCAAAGGATGAATCTACCTATATTCTCCAACATTCAATTATAATTTTGCAAAAAAAATAAAAATGAAAGCATTAAAAAAAACCCGTTTATATGAAAAACAACAACACTGCAACAAAAATTTCAAAAATGTTGTCACAATATTATTGCAAAACAAAATTTGGCAAACATTTTCGGAAAATATTATGTCAGCACTTAATGACATTATTTTTCTAGCGTTTAAATAATCCGGCAAATAAACGTTTTCTGTAAAACTTTTTGTGTCTGCTGGGTATATGTATTGAGCCTAATAGTAGTGTGATTTATAGTATTGTTTACTGCTTATCAGTCATGTCTAGGCATATGAATGTAAACATCGTTTACATATTTCAGTAATTTCACCATTTCAGACTAGGGTTTGTGCCGAATGGGAACCGAATATACTACGAAAACCGAAGCCAACCTCCATTCTTCATACCATCCGTGTACGAATACTTTAAAACAACTGGTGACTTTGAATTCGTGAAGTCTCTTCTACCAACTCTAGAAAAAGAGTATTCGTTTTGGATGTCAAACAGAACGGTACAAGTACAGAAGCCGGGAAGCGACGAGAGTCACCTGCTGAATCGTTATGATGTGTTTATGGGGAAACCAAGGTATTTCTGTCTTAATGTTAGCAAAACTCGTTTCAGTTGAAGCCTGACTAACTGTGTGCGTCATGGTTTAAATTTAAAGACACATCGAAAAACTTGTAATTGTCATATAAATCAACAAGAAATGGGGGTGCGTGTTTGTCTAAGTGTTGTCTATTTTTGTCATTTTTTGTCATATTTCAAATAGACCTGAATCATTCCGAGAAGATGTTATTACTTGTTCCAGTAGTGACCAAGGTAGGAAAACGAAAGAGTGTATAATTTTGTTCTCTATCTCTATATCGTGTCATGTCATACCGGATAGGCAGGTGGTTTAGAAGATTATCGTATTGGATTGGACCTAACTATACTCGTATACATCCCCAATGACACGATTGTAGTGACAACAAAAATTCCTATCATTTATTCTCATTTTTAGTGAGTTAAATTTATTTCATGAAAACTCTCCTCATTTTACAATGAAGGCGACTAATCTAGTTGCGCGTACGGTGATCGCGTTTGGGTATTACGTCTACCCAACAGAGGTCCATTAATAAACTAGAGACGGTCCACTGTACATGTTCACGTAACCTCCTTCGATCAACTAATACTTTTATATACCGGGAGCGAATTCTGAATTATTCTAATTAGCACATACCTTTGGATACCTCCATATTTGGTATTACATAATTAATTATTAATACCTCTACGTTGTTTTGTTTACATAGTGACGTCATTTGAGCTGGTCACTTCGTCAAACATCCGACGAACGAACATTTGCACTTTTCTTTCCATTACTGTTATATTTTGAAATACCATACAGCTGACGTGTTAGTCCAATATAAATAAGCTGGTTTTTCACTGAAATGAGCCGGTTCTTGGCCGCAAAATCAATTTTACAACAACACGCTTGCACACATTTGCTTAAATGTTCATTCACGTCAATTTTCATAGAAGTGTACTTGTGCCACTATTTAACCAACATTATTTGTCCATGATAAATAATTATGTTGAAATGTGCAGTAATATTTTTTTATTATAAAGGTTTATCTGAAGAAAAATATTCTATCCTTTTCTATCAGTTCAAACACCGTGTTTATAACTGATTTTTACATGTTTTACCGTCTAACTATGACAAAACATAAACTTATCCTATACTAAACCTTGCATCTAATCTGATAATCTATTTTAGGGGAGTCGGCCCGGATTTGCTCTGATTTAGCATCTGGCGCAGAAAGTGGTTGGGATTACAGCAGTAGGTGGTTTCAAGAAAAGCAAACCGATCTAAAATCAATCCGCACCAAACAAATAGTTCCTGTAGAACTCAACAGTATACTTTGCATGAATGAAAAGATATTAGCCGAAATGTTTGCAATGGATGGTAAGTAAAGTAATTTAAAAAAGTGCGATGAATTACTTATCAGCGACCATATATTTATAAATACGTATTTATAAATACGCACGTGACCCATGGGCACGATATACCAAGATCAACAAGCGTGACCAAATGCTCGTGCCATTGAAAAGGATACGAACTCTATAGATAAATATAATCAAAATTAAGAATTAATTAAATAGCTAAATTATTTCAAATGGGGGGATTCCGAATTTATAATATGTTATCAAAAAGAATATTTTGAAAGTATTTGGTGACTCAAACAATATTTATTGAGGTTTACAACTTAATTACAATGTTGAACAAAATAGACAGTTTTGCTACACAGTAGTCTCGTGTTGTATACCGCCTTTGCATTCAAATGTACAGGAAGATCACCCGCTATGTAGAAGGTCACTTCAAGACTTACTGTCTACAAGCTGTTATGGCAGCGCGTAGGTGGTCAAGTGCGTATTTATAAATACGTATTTATAAATATAGTCGAAGCATACTTATCAAGGTTCTCAGTACGAAAAGAGTATAAGACGTGCTAAATATTAAAACCCTCTCACACGGGTTTCGACTGCAGAAGACAAGTTCCAAAATGTATTTAAAAATGAAAAATCTCAAAATTGTACACTTGCATGCATGACCAGATTTCACTAATGGAAATTTATAATCAGAATTCTTTCAAAAGCGGTACGAATTGGGCAAAACTATGAGAATTGAAAATTTTCTTATTTCTATGAAACTTTAAACACTCTGGGACTGATCGGGCATGCTGTACTAATTAGCAGGTTAAATTTTCCTCGTTTAATAAAATTATGTGACAGGTTGTTTACACGTTAATTGGTATTTTTTATTAATTAGTTTTGTCCAATTCTCATTACTTTTGAAAGAATTATCATTATAAATTTTCATTACATTACAGTCTAGTATTGGTTCAATAGTTCTTGAGATAGCTCTAATGATTGTTTGAGAAAATATTTTAAAAACATGCACTATACATATTGAAGCCTATGGCCTCACAGATCTGTTTAATAATGTCCTTATTGCTTAAAACGTTTTATTTTCTTACAAGAGAGTGACGTCAAAAAGTATGACACAACTTCATGAACACATCAATATGACATCATGTGACCAAAACTAAAACCTAGAACTTGATGAAGGACCATTGTCTTGAATTCTTGAAAAAAAAATTACATTATTTATTATAGTCTAATAGCATGCTGGGATTGCCCATAAATTTTAATAATCTGTACCCAAAACAATTTACGATTGTTTGATCCGAAAAGCCTTATTTATTGCCTTGCACTCGTGTTTACAAAAACAGGATGAAAAAATATTAATACATAGTACACTCTCATCCAGGTCAACAGAGTAAGGCTGACGAGTACATGCAAGCCCACATCAGGCGTCGCCAAGCAATTCAAGATGTATTCTGGGCCGAAGATACCGGGGCGTGGCTGGATTATGATTTGGAATTGGCTCGGAATCGAAATGAATTTTACCCCTCTAATGTCATGCCTTTATGGGCCAATTGCTACGCAGAAGGAATCGGTGATAGTCAGATTGAAGAAAAAGTGTTAAATTATATGAAGGTTAGTTAAAATTTATTTTCCTTGTTTCACTTGCGAGGATGAAGATAAAAATGTCTATGTCACTCGCAAAAATAGATTCTAGACAGTTCATTGGTTGCCTTGCACCAATCACAATTATTGTTATCATCAGCAACGTCGCTAAAATATTATCCCGTTTTAACCATCCCAACAACACTCGCGGCGCGCAAATCAATATGACCCTCCATGTCACTAGCTGGCATGCTGACGCACAACTCACAATCTACATGCATGCTATTGAGATTGCTTCATGTGCTAATGGCTCACTTCCTAAGTTTCGCTAATTTAGCAATGGGTAAATTATGGACAAGCATGATTTGTTACGTCTCGCAAAACTTTGTAAAATGAAGTGATAAATGAGTATTCACGTTACAGACTCCTGAAACAATCAGCCATATTTCATAAAATAGGTGGTATATAAATACTCATCGAACCACACTATGATAAACCGCCTCAGGCGAAGGACAGTTTCTGGAAATCTGGATTGAGCAAGGTCAATTCTCGCTATTCGCAATAAGGGCGCCGCCAGCGGTTTGCGATGTAATCGTGATGTATCATGGGAAATTCTTATTGCGAATAGCGAGAATTAATGTATACTTATAACATCGCGGATTGATTTCAAAATATTTTATTTTGAGAATTGTCTTGTTACATCTCGCCAGAAACATGAATTACGGAATGAGAAAAAAAGTCGATTGTGTTTGCGATAGTGTATACTAGTGTATCTATACTTTGATCAGCTCGTAATCGACGGGCCTTATAACATCGCGGATTAATATCAAAATATTTTGAACAATTTCTTGCGACATCTCGCCAGAACCATTACGAATTATTAAAGGTGGGTAACCTGATTTAAAATCTCATCACCCACCAGCATCAAAATGCTGATTTTGTATCAGATGAAAGCTCATATTTTTCTCATAAACATATTGAAATTTGGCGTTCCAAGTCGGTGTATTTCCGAAGAAATCATCAAAAAACTGCCGTATGGTATACCATACACTGATAGCCAGAATGGAGTCAAGTGACTCTATAAGTGGAGTAAACTAGCACTGACTCTCCAAAGGAGTCACCTGATTATCACAGGAGAGTCAGTTGACTCTATCTGTGGGGTCAATTGACTCTACATTCAGAGTCGTAGACAGAGTCAAGAAATTTATGACTCTTCAAGGGAGTCAGATTCTGTAATTGCTTGGCTCTTGACACCATGGAATGTATATTCTCCCATTCCAAGAGGAAGGTGGTCAAGCCAAATTTTCTCCATCGTGTCGTCTGACAATCGCCTATGGCGTGAAACTCGGAGTAAAGTCTCCTATATATCCGGTAAGTCTATACTTTGAATTTTTATGTTGATGTACATCTATGTGTATCAATATTTTGTCTTTCTTCGAATTGTCGGAGTGACCCTGTAATGGAGTCAGGCTGACTCTATTAATGGAGTATGGGTTACTCCAGGAGCAGAGTCCAGCCACTACGGGACTCTATGTCTAAAATGACTCTATAATGGGAGTCGAATGACTCCTATGTAGAGTCATCAACCAATCCAACTATAGTAGCTAAATATTATATCGTCAGTTATAGTTTAAAGTAAAAGTTTGATGAAAATAAAACCTTCTCTATATTCCACAGGTTAGTGGGGAGTGCGGCTGGGGATTTGGTTGGTTTTGGGTTATTGCTCGGAGGATCTGGTTTGCGGGTGGGAGGCATGTGGTAGTGATTTGGGCGCTTTGGTTATGAGGGTGTCGATATCCAGTGTCATCAATCTTGTAATTTTAATCTGTTGTAAGGGTAAATTTTATATTGTATATTTTATGTATGTGTATTTTCCTTTTTTTTTTAGTTGTAAAGCGCAATGGGGCATCTGCGATGCAAATTGCGCTGTAAAAATATTGGTTTATTATTATTATTATTTCTTAGGATTTGGGTGTTCTGGACTATCCAGGAGGAATCCCTACCTCCTTACTTAAAACTGGCCAACAGTGGGACTACCCAAATGCCTGGCCACCCCTTCAAGAAATGGTCATACAAGCTCTGGATTCCAGCAGCGTGGAAGAGGCGCGGGTATATGCCTTTGAACTGGCACAGAACTGGACAACTACGAATTGGAAGGCATATATAGAAAAGGATGTTATGTTTGAAAAGGTAACATCATATCAATCAATTCATTTTCAAAATTAGTTTATGCACTTTTACTATCTTATTTTTCAATATTTACCTAAATTTATTTACACTTTTTAACTATAATTTACGTTGTCTTACTGCTTCTTAATTATTGTTTTCCAAAGTATGATGTCGAGAAACAGGGGGTTCCAGGACACGGCGGAGAATACGAAGTACAGGTAAGCATATTGGAAAGTATATCCCAAATTATAATCGTCTGCACGATAAAATTACACCGTAATATTGTTTATCTGTCATTTTTTTGCTGAATTTAGTGAATAGTTTGCTGAATATGAATATGAAATACTAAAGACATTGTTACAAGTCGTTAATGTCTCAAGGCCAAAACACCTTTTACCCATTCACTTCAGAATGCACATCAAAACACACTGTTTGATTAAGTTAACAATATCTGAATCTTTAATGAAAAAAAATTATGATTTAACGATAATTTGCGAGTGAACATTAATACATAAGATCATTGACAATCACTTTCAGATTTCACACCACCAAATAGTATTATACGGTCGTGCGCCCTGAATGCATTTCTCAGAAAAAAGCCATGCATCATAAGCCTAAAGTAAGCATTAAAATGAGCAGAAATTTGCATAACTTTGGCTAAATTTGGATTGGTCATGATTAGTAATATCAAATCCTGCAAGTGTACCACAGATGGGAGAGATCGAGTATCTTTTAATGATTTTAAGCAGTCGTTTCTGTACAGAAACACTGGCATGATTTTTGGGTAAATTAGGTAATTGCCGGACATCATAGACTTCGAGGGCCAGTCGTAAAAAATAATGACGGTCAACCTATATTTTACAGTCAGAGGGATCAGGCTAGGACTAATTTCAACCGTCATAGCTGTCGCTAAGAACTGAGTCGCTCTTGCGAAGAAAAAATGACGTTTTCTTGAGGCGAATTTAGTACATATCTCTATGGGGATTTATTTGGTGGTGTGATATTATAATACACTGTTCAGGAATGTCTCCGGCAATCTTCTTTTTGTTGATTACAAAGCTCAGTTGCACTCAATGTTCCGGCTGATGCATAATCCTGATTCACCTGTCCTGCGAAAATCACTGTTAAGCAGCAAAAAGTCCATTGTTCACTTGAATTTATATATCCTTGTGTATAAAATCCTCGCACACATCACAATAAGTAGGTATGAGAGGCAAACCTCAATTAACACATTTGCTAGTCAGCCTAATTCGCCTAGACCGGGGCCAAAACACAATACATATTTACATAGAAATTTAAAAGAACAGATTGGACAGGCTGGTCAAGGAAACCTACATAAATATGTTTTCTATACTTCGCTTGACCCAAATATATGATTTTTTTATGGTGATAAGACAATCGTACATGGAATTTTAGAGTGATTTTGATAGCAGTTCCATTAAAAAAAGCTGCTATCATGAGACTAAGATCTAGAAACACCACCGAAAATGCTGTTTGGGGAATTTTGCTAGCAGAATCTTTTTGATGAAAGTCAATCTTTGACAAGATGTAACCTTGCTACGGAAAGTGCTATGACAAAAAGGTTTTCAGTTTTCGCTTTCTTTACTCAAGGGCTTTAAATATAAAATGATGCAGTTTGATGGCAAATTTGAATTCACCTAGAATACCTACAATAAGGCAGGTTGAACGGAGAGTGTAGTCGTTCGATCAAGCATGTCGACATACCGTTCCTTGCCTTTGTTGATAAGCATTAAGATCAACTCATCTATACAATCGATAGGTGTTAGCAAAGGCAGAAGTGAAGTGACAATGTTTAATAATAAAACACATCGATGGCATTTCAGCCATCTCAAATTACAGAACAGGTGGTATCATGTATAATCTGCTTTATTATAATTTAATTAATGTAAAAAAAAACATATTGGAAAACTTTATACAAAACGCATTTTTTGTCTCTTTTTAAGGCTGGTTTCGGCTGGACCAATGGCGTTATGTTAACATTACTTGAGAAATATGGAGACAGATTGACGTCGGCTGCTAACAAGACTCAATTATGTGACACAAAGACAATAATGGTGTTCCTGCTTATTTTATACGGAATGTTAATATAAATACTATATTTTGTACATTTGTGAAGAATATGGTTAAAGGCTCGGATAGCGACGTTTTCACATTATTTTATGTTTGTCCTGAGAGCACATCATACAGAATTATCGAATTGCGTTTTGAAAATGGAAACAAGGAATGTCCGTTTGATATCAAATAATTTTGCCTTTTTTTAAATATTCGCGATATAATACACATTTTATGGCATATGATTTTAAATCATTATTTTTGAAGAAACCTCGAAGTCCTCGAAGTAAGTTGTATAAATCTAAACGATATATACTTTTAGCCGTCCATCATATGAAAAATTTGACATTTAGTATTGAAGATATACATTTTTCCCCAAAAAACCTAAAATTGTAGGTCTTTTTGGGGAAAAATGTATATCTTCAATATGAAAGGTCAACATTTTCAATTGATGGTCAGCTTTTCATCGCAGCTTAGATTTATAAAGTTTACTTCCAGGATTGATAAAATATCGAAAATATCAAAAACATCATATAATATTTTGAGAATTTCAAACAAACCTAGATTGTTTGATATATGAATGACATTCCTCGTATTTAGAATGCAATTTGATATGTTTGATGTGCGCCAAGGTCCCACAAAATACTGTGCAAATGTTGCTATCCGATTCCTTAATTTATGCAAGCATCATTTTATTTTTTCAATTAACCCTATTCTATTACCCCCACAAAAGTGGTATATTTGAGTGCTGTGGAGGTATCATATTAACTATTGCATTGCAGTGTTATTGGTCGGGTAAAAACCAATAAGTGGCATACCATTGGCAAGCTTGGACTTTAAGCTTTTAGAAAAGCAAGTTTATTATTTAATTATGTAAATATTATGCAAATTAGCTCATGAATAATTAATGAGCTCATAGCCAAATATGATCAAACAATTATTTTCATTTACAATTTTGAAGTGTATGAGTACATCAATGTGGCATTATGCAGTTTTAAATACACTGCCGTGTTTCTACATATAATAAAAAGAAATCCGAGTTACTTTGGACCATATTTAAAAAGTTTATGGACAGTTTTGGGCTATTTTTAGGGCAAAATTTGGCCTAAAAATGGTCAAAATATGCAGGTTTCCAACATTTTAAACCATTTTATGATGTGTTAATGGTAGTTGTATTAGGAAAAAAGGTGTTTTGTTGATAGAGAAGTGATAAATTATCAAAACTATTCCAAAGATAAGACCTTTATTTTGTGTAAATAATTTTTTTACATGCATATTAAACCATTTCGTGCCACTTTATGATAATGATCTTCATTATATTTTGGGTTTTGGTAAAAACGATTTAATAACATTTCGGGTTATATAAAGGTCATAAAAATGTTTTAAAAAACGTTTTGTATGAAAATCCAACATAACATCAACAGCATTTTTAACATATTGTCAAAATGTTATTGTAAAATATTTTTTGTAAAATACTTTTTGCCAAATATTGTAATATTTTGTCAATACTTAAATAATATAAGAAATACTTAAATAATGCTACTGTCTGTTCAATTAGGTTAGATTCTTGTATTTTTAAGATAATTGAAAAAAACATTGTGGTCAAAGTCATCAAAGAAAAGTGTTAGCACAGCCTTAGACCCAACGGGCGAATTTCTCGACGGGTGGCTTAGCAATTGGCTTGTCTAGCCTCAAGGCTTAAGAGGTCGTAAGACCAGGCTTAACTGAAAACGTATTTCCCGAAGCACGGCTACCATAGCCTCGAGGCTTCGTTGGCCCGTGGGCCAGGCTTGTAGGATTAGCCCCAGGCTTCAGTAAAATTTGCATTTCTCGAAATCAGTCTTCTGTAGCCGTAGTCTACGCAAGCCTGTTAGACCAGGCTTACAGTGGCTTTTCTTGGCATTGCCTCAGAGCAGGTCTTAGGTCGTAAGCCTTGGTCTATTTCAATTTACAAATTATTTAAATTGTAACGCAAAGTTTATCTTTCATATTTTTGACGGTCTTTCAATTAACATGAGTAAGCAGTCGCGTAACTAGGGGGGGGGGAAGCCTCTTGCCCCCCCCCCCCATGAAAAAGGTAAATTAGGCCTACTTCTGAGAGTTATTAATTAATCTCATATTTGGTCATTTTAACCTTAAAAACTCAATTTTAAGGTTAAATAAATTGCATTTATCCCACTTTTGTACCATTGGCCTATATGTCACCAGCTTTAATAGCTTAAATATGGCATTTGTACCATAATTGTTTTTTCAATCCCACCTCCGTCCACCCCCCCATGTCAAAAAAAAAGAAATATACGCCAATGTTCCGGGGACACATTCCAAGCAGATCCCATAACTCCTCAGACCCACTCCACCCCTTACAAACCCAAACAGCATGAACGATACCTGCTCCTCATTTATTATGTTTGTCCCCGCTTTCCCCACCCACCCCCAAATGAAAATGTCTAGTTACGCCACTGTGGGTAAGTAATTGTTTGATTTAGTTGAACATTTCAGCATTTTATTTTAGTGTTCATTTGCGTTAGTTGAATTTTGTGAAGTAGCTGTTGCTATCATAAGACCTACTCAATTTGAATGATGATTTTTTTTACAACGAATATAATTTTTAAAAATTCTTTCATCATCATCATGATCATCATCATGATCATCATCATCATGATCATGATCATCATCATCATGATCATCATCATCATCATCATCATCATCATCATCATCATGAAGACCTATATGATACCATCTGTCCCTATAGTTTGATACTCGTACTTTTCATAAGTAGGCCTATTACAATATTATTTTGGAGTGCCTATATTATACCAGGTTGGACATCAATTTAATACAATAGAAGGACAAAATTGGTAAGATATAGTAAATATTTGACACGAAACAATAGTGCATGCAGTATTAAAACTGAATTTACGGATAAGATGCATATAATATTGCTATATCTTCTACTTAAATAATTATAAATATTGTACCAACAGATAACTTCATGTGAGATCTGAAAAGACTACTGATATCAGCAGTAGGCCTAGATAGCACGTTGGTTGCTTTCCTTTTTAGGGGAATCACGGATTCCTTTCCATTAGGCTTACAGTTTTACCCTTTTTGGGATGCAAAGAAAAAATCACAAGTATAAAGCATAGACGTATCATTCATACAAGTTGGACTCATAAAAAGTCAAGCGGAAATAAAATAATACATAAAAGACACAAAAACAGGCACAATATTCTTGCATCAAGTTGTGTACGGTATAAGCCCAAGCACAAGACCGCGGGTCCAGGCTAGTCTTTGCGCCGGGAACATTGCGATAATGAAACGGCAACCTTGTTAGTACGGTAAACCGTGAGGACCACAGCTTATGTGCATCTACCTCCAACAGCCTATACAATTAAGTCGCTTGTTGAAAGGGACGAGGTTGTCAAGCGTTAAGCCTGCAAGGCCACTAAGACTAGGTTGAATTTGCGTTGAAGAAATCCGGCTAGAGTTAAGACTCGGGCTTCGAGAGCGGGCTAGGCTTAGTAGCCTCAAGGCCACCTTAAGACTACGGCTTAATAAGACTCCTGTCGGGAAACTCGCCCAACGTGATTTATACTTTTCAAATTCCAAAGTTCAATTTGAAACCCCATTTCTTTTCAATTTTTGTCTTTTCCCGCTATATTTTTATAAAAAGCCGTAGATCGTCGGGTACCATAAACTTTTTTGAATCAATCCATTTAGTGCAATGGGGGTGAATGTCATAATAATTAGATGCGCTGATAGAGTACTTATTCGATCATCCGCATCATGAAGTATTGTCCAGCAAAATAGCTATATTTGCCTGTAATTCGTGTTGAAACCCCATTACTGAAACATTACGTTGTTATAAAAATGTGAAGGTGAACTAAGGTTTTCCGAATAGGTCCAGGTTATATAGATACATTCCTTGTGTATTTATTTATTTATTTATCTATTTATTTATTTATTTATTTATTTATTTATTTATTTATTCATAACTTTATAACTTTATTTATAACTTTATTTATTTATAACTTTATTTATAACTTTATTTATTTATAACTTTATTTATTTATAACTTTATTTATTTATAACTTTATTTATTTATAACTTTATTTATTTATATATCTATTGTGAGGATGAGTTTGAAAAGGTGCGGGGCCTCAGTAGCGTAGCCAGCGAGGGGGGGGGGCAGGGGGGCAGAGGGCCCCCCTGACAAAAAAAAAAAATGAAAGAAAAAGTGCCCTCTGACATAAAATGAAAGAGAAAATCAGGAGGGCAAAGGAAAAGAATTCAGGGCCAAAATAGTGTAAAATACAACTTTTTTCCACGCTACGCGCGCACATTGTAACAATATAGCCCTTTTTTAGCCGGATAATGGGCAAAAATAGTGTAAAATGCCATTTTTTTGCGCTGCGCGCGCACATCATCCCAATAAGGCCCTTTTCGGGAAGCTCGAAGACATACAGTCTCTATGTATTGTATGATGCAACTGCAATTTTTTTCGTCTGTGCCCAAAACAATTTTATTTTGCCCCCCCCGACCAAGAAAGCTGGCTACGCCCCTGCGGGGCCTAGGCCTATTTTAATACTACACGTTTATTTTCAATTTGTATTTCGTTTTGTTTGTTGAATACACACTATGATAGAAAAAACATTTAGAAACAAAAGAACTTTTGTACAAGAAAATATAATTGAAAACAATTACTTAGGTTACAGAAAACAATGATGGTATTTAACAAAAATAAATTTAAATTGTATCAATGAAACCAGTTGAAATAAGAACGAAATCCATAATTTTAATGTCATTGTTTAGGAAAAAAATAATGCTCGGATCACCTAATTTCGTGCAACAAAAACCGGTGGATCATCATCACCTGTAGAACCTATCCAATAACCGGAACGCTATAACAATTGAAATTGCAGGACAGATTCGATAGGGTCTATGCCCTAAGTTGAGAATGGACCGTCCCACTCGATTTATGAAAAGGTCGCTAACCCTTTTGGTGGACCCAAGTAACTGCCTAAAATGAGGCTAAATTGAAAAGAAATGGGGTTTTAAATTGAACTTTGGAATTAGAAAAGTATAAATTACGTTGGGTCTAAGGCTGTTCTAACACTTTTCTTTGATGAATTTGACCACAATTTTTTTATTTTTTTCAAATATCTTAAAAATATAAGAATCTAAACTAATTGAACAGACAGTAGAATATGTTGCATTTTCAAAAAATAATGTTATGAAAATGTTTTTTCCTTTATATAACCAGACATTTAAACGTTTTCTGGGAGAATTTTCTAAACTTTCTAAAAATGTTGAAATGTTTTGCGGCATATGATGCTATTCTAGAGAAGAAAAAAAGGTGTGACTGGGTAGCCGCAACCAAAAAAAAGGGGGTCTTTGGGTGACCTCAACTAAAAAAGGGGGTCATCGGTTATGACTTTAAAAAAAGGGGATGATCGAGGGGCCTATTGACAGGCACATATATACCGTCACTTCCAAAGTTGAGTGCCCACCCCGGGAAATGTTGCAAGTATATCGTGGGTAAAATTGTCTCACACACAAATATCATAACGGTAAGGTAAGGTTTAATAATGACTGTGTCCATATTTTGATTGATTTAAAAGTTGTGACCGTAATGGAAAAATGTACTAATATATTCATCGTAATTATATCGACATTTTAATATAATTTGTAAAATTAAAATTGAAGACAGGATAAAGTGTGCATTTGTTCTACTTGTCTGAAATAATCAAGTTTGTAGCTTACTCTGAACTTTGGCAAGTTGATAATACAATGTCTGTGACTTCTTCCTTACGTGAACGATTTTACGATTAAGTTCATTACATTCATTGAAAGGTCTCCACGCTTCATTATATGTGATGCGATCAAGCAAAATCAGTCGGAACTCGGAAATATTAAATTTTCAGTTTCTTATAAGATAGTAATAAGCATTTGCAAAGCTGCAATTTGCAGAAAACCCCATTGAAACTGAACAACCTGATCCAAAGATATTAACAATTAAAGAGTTTCCAAAACAAAAGGAAACATAAGGAAATATTGCCTTTGTTTGGCTATATCTCAAAATCAATATTTCCGAGTTCCGACTGATTTTGCTTGATCGCGTCACATATTGAATTGCGACGTCACTGTATGGCAGCGTTCTGTCTGAATCATTCAACCAAGGAAATAGTAGATTTCCATGATTCAACATGCTATGGGCATTAATTTTCTTACCATGCGTAACGCTTGGACTGGCAGCTTGTATACAATGTAAAGAACTTGTTTGATTACACAGTGTTGGAAAACAGAATTGTAGTATAAGTATAGTAAAGTTGTGACTCTCATTTAGACGTAAGTCATAATGGTAGAAAAGTTAAAATTAACCGAGTAACTTCTAAAATTCAACTTTTCTCGGTGAACACAATGTCTTACTTTTGCAAGACATTGATGATTGTTCTATAGAACCGTGCCAAATTGACATGTGAAGATGAATTCACCTGTCAGTAGGCCTACACTACAGGTTATGATCAACATGAGGAACATTAGGTCCACTCCACTTCTGATGGGAACTTGTACGACTCTAATGTTGACTCTGGGGATGTTAGTAAGTCTAACTCTTACTGTGAGTGTAACGGGCCAGGAGCTAGCTGATGCATTACCGTGTGACAGGTAAGTAACGTATACTGGTATGCCTATTGCCAAAAAAAATCATCGCGAACATTTTTCGGACCCCCTTTCAGGTCTCAAAAATTTCAGCCCCCACCTCTTTTGACATGCAAATTATGGGTCAACCCCATAGAAAATCCTATAAACGCAATTTACCCAGGAAAATTTGTGGTCATTTTTTTCAAGGCACCGCTTACGAGGGTCAAAACTTTTAAAGCCCCCCCCCCCTTTTTTTTTGCATCAGCCCGCCCATAACAAATGTATGTGGACGGTCCCTTACCTGTTGGTAGGGGAGACCGTCCAACTTCGTGGGTAAAGGGGCTTGTTGAGTACTACATTTTTGTCAATTTGGTAAGATATTTTTTTGTAATATATATTATTAATATGCATGTCACTTTGTATAATTATGTTATAATAATGGGTTTCTATCATTCCTATCACACTGCCAGTATTTGTGATAAAAAGCACAAGTTCCCGGCATAAGTTTCACTTGAATAACTCGACTCTAATCTCGAAATGAACGAGGACGCAAATGCCACGACTTTTGTCGAATCATTCAGTTAAACCATTCCAATATCTGTGGTTAAACAGCTACCGCGGTAATCATTCGCCTAATGGCGTACATGGGCTCCTTTTCCTTGGGGTAAAATTCATGAAAATCCCAACAAGAATGAAGGTTGTACATAAAATCATGTTATGTTATGTCAAGGCATCCCCGGAAGGCAGCCCAGAGCGTCATTAGGCGAACGTTTACTGTACTTTATTTATAGTAAGAGTTATAATTAGCTATAATACATACGATCAGGTTGTGTAATAAAAATTTAATATATTCGGCCAAAAATATGGGCATTATACATGTTCAGCGGAGTGCACCAAATCCGAGTAAATTACTAGTTTAGGACATTACTTCAGGGACCTTATTATTACTACAGGGTTCAAAAGAAATAACTCCCCCCTAAAATTACAAAATATTTCTTTGCATAACTTGACATACATTTGGTTGATTTGAAAAATTTAAAAATCTGTGAATAGAGGAATCATTTTGCTACCCTCCCAGTTTTCTTCTTTTTGAAAATCATTTTTTGTTGGTCAAAAATTATCTCATTTTCCAAAAATGATGCTTTCAGAAAAAGTTGCACTTTTCAACTTCCTATACATGTAATGTACAAAAACGTTCTTGATATCAACGTGATCAATGTAAATTGTTAGTTAATTTGTCTTAATTTTTATGTATTCGATTACTCAGTCACCCATGCAATCATCTTTCAGTATAAAACAATTATTCATTGACATGAATTTTGACATGAATGGGATTTTCAGTCGGTGTTTCAAATATGGTTAAATCATTAACGGAGTAAAGATAAGGTTTGCAGTGTGATGCTTATTTCTTTCGCTGGCTAGAAGAGATGAAAAATTTACTTGCAAATTGCAGACTCAAACAGTTGCAAAGATCTATCGCAACGGCTCTCTTGAATAAAGACGTGCATGGCAAAGAAGAAATGGGCAACAAAGATTGGAGGTTGGATGTCAGCATTCAGCCAATTAACTGCATGCAGCCAATCTCTTGTGGCCACGTCATGAGTGTTATACCTTTATCCAAGAAAGCCATCATTTTAAATCAAAATGCAAGATGCCTCAACTGACCCAATACAGGTAAATGTTCACCCTTTTGGCCAAATTTTTCGTGGAGAGCTCATTTCTCCTTCCTAGTGATTTTATCATTTTGAAACAAAAACTTCAAAGAAAATCTCATTTTACGCCGAAATTAAGTTCAACAAATCTTTGTTTTGCACTGAACGATGATTGCATGGGTGCCTGAAGGATCAGAGACAGAAATTGGCGAAGGAAAAAAACAAATGAAACAACGTTGGGAGGGTTGAAAAGCGATTCCTCTATTCACTAGTTTTTACATTTTTCAAATCAACAAAATAAATGTTAAGTTATGCAAAGAAATGTTTTGGAATTTTAAGGGGAGAGTTATTTCTTTTGAACCTTGTATTTGGGAAATGTTTGTCACTCAAGGTCGCCTAAAGTCACGTGGTCCATAAGTGGTATACCAATACCATGTTTTTTTGGCATGAATTGACATGGGCCAGTATTGGTCAGTATCCTTCCCGGTATACTTAGTAGCCACCTGAGGAGGAGGCCCTCAATATTTTTCACAATTCTGTTTTTTTATATTGTACATTGAACAAACATACCCTGGAAAAATCAAGACCCTGTGTACTATAGCTTTGTCAAGATCCTAGGTTTTGAATAAAACGCAGGAACCGTCGTTTTATTATTACGATGGAAATATTAGTATTTAATACACTCTGTCTGGAGTTGTTCTTTTCACCAGCTTATATATTGCCTCTTACTTTAATTATAAATCCACTGATTTGGGCCAAAATGTCATTTTGGCCCAAAATCACAAAAATAACGGTTTTTGGCCCACTTCTTTTTCGTAAAACGTAAAAATTCTTGGGCCAAAATTGTTTTTTATTATTTTTAAAAACTATATAAAAGTATCTTTTTTTTAATTTTTTAAATTTTGACCAACTTCACCAAAATATTTGAAATTTGGGGGAAAATCGGGCTTTTTTAGTGCAAATTTTGGTGCAAATTTCTCGAAGTTAAAAAAAATGAAAAAACTGCTCTTAGATACTTTTATCTAGTTTTTTAAAAATTAATAAAACAAAAAAAAATTGGCCCAAGAATTGTTTTGTTACGTTTTACGAAAAAGAAGTGGGCCAAAACCGTTATTTTTAAGATTTTGGGCCAAATCAAGTCTTTGCCATTCTAAATATGTATACTTTTATATACTTTTTAGACCAACAATTTAGCAGTTATGAGGCCCGAAAGTTTTCATAATTCCAGGGTTCAGACCAACCTTAATCTTCCATAATCTACCTTTAATTATCAGTAAAATCTTTTGCGATGGACCCCTGCTGGAAGCGGTGCAGAATGCATACATATTCAAAGATTCTAAGACGTTTGTTGATTTGCATCTCAAATACCCACCAGGTAATATACTTCAACACTGTTTATTTCATAAGTAACAATTATGTTCTTTTTTTTTAAGTTGATATAATTATGATGTAAACTACAAAATGTACCTTGTAAAGCGCATTATATGCGGCTAACACACATACATTGGTCTTATATTTGTATATTATACAAAATTCAATTCGGTCAAATCCCCAGGATCAGGACATCTTTTAGGGCTAATGACAACGGTTTCAGACAAATCGTTATATATATATAATGCATGTTCCACTATCTTTTATTGTATCCATCAGATGAAATTCTAGCTGCATTCGATGATTTAGACGATCCCACTGATCCAAAACTAATGCGGTTGTTTGTTGAGACATATTTCGATGGCCCAAATCTGGAGTTCACTGATTGGATCCCTACAGATTGGAAAGAAGAGTAAGAATTTATTTTTAATTTTCCCTTAATTTTACAACGAAACTCTTAAGTAAGCGAAATAATGTGAAATCGTAATTGCTCTTATCTGATGCAAAATAGTTCCCGATGCTTATCGCAACATTTACATAAGTGTAAATATAATACAATTACTGTCCCTCCCGAAGGACCAACATTCCCCATATAGTTTGTCCAGCTCGTAATTAGACGGGAAAGGTTCGTTTTTTGCCACTACGCCGAAAAGTAGACCCACGTTAAGACTGCTATTAGTTGACCTGTCTGGTCTAGATTGTGTGTGTTAAAGAAAGTAGACAAAGTATAGGACTTGAATCATTATTATTCCTGATGCTGGCGAGATGTCACAAGAAAATTCTTTAAATAAAAAATTTAGATATTAGTCCGCGATGCTATAAGGCCCGCCGATTACGAGCTGATCAAAGTATAGTCCATGTCGTTGTCTAATTTTAAAAACTACTTTTTTTACGAATAAAATGTTCATGATATTGGCCAAAAAAAAAAAAAGGAAAGCCAAAAGTTTAGATGGTCCTTAAAAATGCAAATATCAATTAACATTGCAAGTTGTTGTGTGCACAGCATATTTTTGAAATTCATCAACGAACAAGTACACAGAACACATCATTAAAATCATATTTGCATCTCTTCCGTTTTACATCAGTCCAGACTTTCTGAACAAAATAAAAGATGCACAATTACGTGATTGGGCAGACGATCTACATGCACTATGGAAAGAACTCGGAAGAAAGGTACTGCGTGATCTTAATTATTTATTTTGTTTGTTGGGGTGCTTGTGGATTTGTTGTTTGTTTGTGTAAAGTTTTGTGATCAACGTTAAGCATAATTATATTAAAGTTTATGTAATGAATGTAGAAAATCAGATTAGAAAAGGTTAGAGGACATCTCCTATTCCAACGTGTGTTGTGAATTGACCACGTAATAATCGCACACTCAAGGGTATAGGTCAATTGCACGTATCCACTCCATCTTGCTAAAGAAATGTATTTAGGCCAGGCGGCGGATGACATGATCGAGCCGGCAACTTGTGAAACCGCTCGGCTGTATGGCATTTTCCAATATAGTCGGTTAGTTTTGTGGGGTTCATTATCGAACCCCAACGATTTTAGCTTGTATTTATATTATTTATCAACATAGACCTATTTGTTTGTGATATTTCAAGCGTTTTAAAATGTCAAAATAATCCCATTCAATTACACGGTTGACGATGAAAATTTACTGAATTTAGACAATGCAATGCGGCCACCACCAGATTTAGGCCAAAATACAACAATTAATATTGATTTGAATATGTTATCTTCATATTACACGCCACCCCCCAAAAAAAACCCCAAACATTTCACTGTTTCGTAGTGAATGTGAATGTGGATGGCGGCGTGTTGTCATTCATACTACAGTTCATTCATTAAAATATCAAACTCACTCGATATTATCGACCATAAGGCATATTCTAGCCAAATTTGGACATAATCCGGCTAGTTTTCCTATAGGTACCTTGCAATATTCATAAACATTGGTCGTAATGCCCATATTTGGCATTTGGCACATAAACAAATATTATACACAGAAATATATACCTAAGAAATTAACACACACGAAAAACAGCTAGCTCCTCTTTTGATGTTTACTGAGGTATAGCAAGCTTGGTCTTCAGCACGCAAAATTGGGAAAGCTATTTAGCATAACAAAGGGTTATTCCCCATTACTCTGTGGAGCAAGGAAAGTGGTTATTTGCATAGTAAATACACTATTAAATCACGACGAGATTAGGTGATGACGGTCTTAGCTCATCAAAGTTTGTCACTCGGTGAATTGCAACTTGTTGTAATGATTGAAAAATAACTAGATTAGACCACAATTTTGTTTTGATCATTTTGCTTAACCTTATCAATATCAGATCAATACAGACGTTTTAAACAATCCAGATCGATACACACTCATTTACGTGGAGCAACCATTTGTCGTTCCTGGAGGAAGATTCCGTGAATTCTACTACTGGTGAGAATCAAAACCGTTTTTAGAATCGTTTTAAAAACGTTTTGTTGTCTTCCTTCCAAAAGTTTTCTTTTCCGAGCGTGCACATTGTGTGTACAACTTTATAGAAGACTTTTACTGACATAATCGTATTGTATTTTGATGATGTACTGCGCCCAAAAAGTATCCGAACACATAAAACAAAAGCCATTTCTTAAAGACACTAAAATTAAAATACAAAATAAAATATTCGATAGATAGATAATTTTGTTTTTCGTATTTTGATAGCTCATTTTCCTATTTATTGATTTAAACATTTGATTATAATGATTTATTCTGTAGGGATTCACATTGGGTGATCAAAGGCCTGCTAATATCAAGCATGACAGAGACGGTGAAGGGGATGCTATCAAACTTTGCAGATTTGGTTGACAAGTAAGTCTTTACCTTCCCTCATCATCTACCTGTTTTTTGTAATAGATTATACAATCAATTAGAATTGTATTATTATTTTTTTAATCAAAATGGTAAAAGGTGTATCATTGGAAATCAGTCTTTATTATACCTTTGACTTTTGGGGATATCGTTGGTGTTACCAACAAGCTGTGTTTTGCTTTTGATTGTATTTTGCTTTTTATTGAATCTGTGCTGATCACCAATGCAATACCCTGTTGTAAATTAATGCATGGCGGTGTTATCTTCAATTTATGATTGTATCCAAATGATATTGATTTATTTAGTTAATTAGTGGTGATAATTTGGAATAGATTTGATATGAAATGAAGTGAGCGGTTAGAATAATTTTGTAAAAAAAATGAAAATATTTTCTTTGAGCCTAGAGGTGTGATTTAGAGTACTGTTTGTTAATCATTGCAAATCTTTCATTCATAAACTTGTTATAATCTCCTTATAATCACAATTGGTTAATTTATGTTACGCATGAATTATTTTTGAATTAGCGACCAAGGAATTTACAACTCAGCTCAAGACGGCAGTAAATCAATTTTTCAACGGCGATAATCGTACTGCTGCCAACTAGGGCTAAAGCGCTTGATCTCTTGTTCTCTTGTAATATAACTTTATAACTTTATCACATATTTCACCATTCCAGACTAGGGTTTATGCCAAATGGGAACCGAATATATTACAAAAGCCGAAGCCAACCTCCATTCTTCATACCATCCGTGTACGAATACTTTAAAACAACTGGTGACTTTGACTTCGTAAAGTCTCTTCTACCAACTCTGGAAAAAGAGTATTCGTTTTGGATGTCAAACAGAACGGTACATGTACAGAAGCCGGGGAGCGACGAGACTCATCTGCTGAATCGTCACGATGTGTTTGTGGGGAAACCAAGGTAAATGACCACATAGCTTTTAGGGGGGAGTGAAGCACACCATTTGTTTATACAGTAAAATCAATGATTTTCTTTTGGACCCTCAAACTCAAATCACATACGTTAATAATGCTTTAGCGATTGTGGAAACGATCGATTTCGATTATTCTTTTTAATTGATTATTTTCGATATATAGTGAACATCCGTAACGTGACTGTAATAGGTTGAGCATCATTTGTTGGATATAATCCCACTATTAAACATTGCTGTGGGGAAAGATGTATTTAGCAGTTATTATTATGGTTGTAGTTTCAGCTAATAATCACTACAAATATTTAATATTTTAAAAAAAAACACATATTAGTGGAAAACATTGCTTAAAGAATATATTTGCTTAATAAACAATCGATTAATTTCGATAAAACCAAAATGTTGATACTTCGATTACGGCGTTTTTAAATAATCGAGTACACGATTAAAAAAATCGATTATTTTCGAGTAATCAAAACATCGCCCAAGTCTATCGCGTTAGTTGGTACAAATATACTTCTCTCAAATATCACGGAAAAGAAGACGGTACGCCTTTTGTACGTCAATAGAGACCGATAACTCAAAAGTATATTTCATTCATTCTATAAATTATTGGCAAAACTCAAAGCCTTCAATTAAAGCCTAGCTAATTGTGTGGGCCTATTTTTGTGTGTGCCATGGTTTAATATCACACGTTGTAAAACATGTAATTGTTATTGAAATCCACAAGCAATGAGTGTATTTGTCTGAATTTTGTCCTCAATTTTCAGTGCATGAAAAAGTGGAGTAAAAATTTCGTAATTTTAAATATGTAGCTAAAGAGCAAGAAATATCTGCAAATATGTTTATCACTTGTTTTTTCATATTTCAAATAGACCTGAATCATTCCGAGAAGACGCGGTTACTTGTGCTAGTAGTGACCAAGGTAAAAAAACAAGAGTGCAAAAATGTTAAAGGTCTGGTGCCGTATATTGTCCAATCAGAAAAAAAAATATTCAAAAATTAATCTGTATACAAATATATAATAATTATACACCACACACACGTACAAAACAACAACTGAACCAAAAACAACAACAACAACAACAATAACAACAAACGCAACAAGCAAACAATGATCGATTAGGGAATACACGATGTATTATGTGTCTATCGGGTCATACTGGATATATGCATGTCCACATCTACGTCTACGTAGAAATAGACGTAGATGTACTTTTACCACTGTTTACCAAACACCACTTTGTCCATATAAATAATTATTGTTTATTTGTTATCACAGTGCAAACCAAATGTATAATAGTAAATATTTCGTTTTTAACAAATCTTTTACAATCCATCAACGCCAGTATAATTACCATGCATCTAAATCTGATAATCTATTTTAGGGGAGTCGGCCCGGATTTGCTCTGATTTAGCATCTGGCGCAGAAAGTGGTTGGGATTACAGCAGTAGATGGTTTCAAGAAAAGCAAACCGATCTCAAATCAATCCGCACCAAACAAATAGTCCCTGTAGAACTCAACAGTATACTTTGCATGAATGAAAAGATATTAGCCGATATGTTTGCAATGGATGGTAAGTAAATTAATTAAAAATAGTGCGATGAATAATTATTGTCAAGGATAATATGATATAAATAGTATCAAACGTTCTTAGCAATTAGCACTTCAAACGGATATTGTTTAAGTGCATATTTGGAAATTCCAGTTGATACCCATACACCCCTATGAACACATGACCTTATAATCTTCCACACATTGAGTGTAGATGTCAATTGCACCCATTTCACCCCGTTTGAAATTCATACTCCCTGTGTTGAAGATTATGGTCATGTCTTCCAAAGAGAGTGTGTGGATTTCAACTGAAAAACAAAGTGAATTGCTAAAACGTTTTATTTCCTTCCAAGGCAGCGACATCCATCAGTTTGACGTACCTTGACGAACACATGTGACACCACTTGACTAAAACTATAACGAAGAACTTAAAAAGGGCCCATTGCCTTGTTTTCCGATTAAAAAATGCATCATTCACTGCCAGCCAACACGCTACGTTTTCACGACGTTCGCTGACTTTGTACTTTTAGGTTGTAATTACGTAAATTTGTGAGCTTGTATTTGTTTTGTGACAACGTTATTCTCGGCGTTAATTTTCGGACATTGATAACGTTAACGTGGTAATGACGTGCTGTTTCGACGTGAAGTTGTGAACGTATTATTCAAATGTCCCTATTAAATCCGGCCGCACGTTGTAACAACGTATGAATAATAATATCAACGTCCGAAAATCATCGTCGCAAATAACGTTGTCACAACACGAATACGAGCATGACGAGTGACGTATTTACAATGTAGATGACACCCTAAGTACAACGTAGATTACTTTTATACGACGTTTTTGGCTTGGAGTGCCCATACGATATATGTGGTATGGAATAACTACTGAGAGAGAACTATTTTTGCATTAACTCTTTAGACTACACCTTTCATAAACTCTCCTGCAGGCCAACACAGTAAGGCTGACCAATATATGCAAGCTTACATCAGACGTCGCCGAGCAATTCAAGAGATATTCTGGGTTGAAAATACCGGAGCGTGGCTGGATTATGATTTGGAATTAGCTCGGAATCGAAATGAATTTTACCCCTCTAATGTCATGCCTTTATGGGCCAATTGCTACGCAGAAGGAAACGGTGATAGTCAGATTGAAGAAAAGGTGTTAAATTATATGAAGGTTAGTTAAAATCTCTTTCATTTCCGTTCTTTACTTGCGGCGATGAAGCCGATGAAATCACAATGGTTACAATCAGCAAAGTCGTTAGAAATGGTATCACTTTTTAACCATCCTAAAAAAATCCGCGCCGCGTAATTTGATATAAAGAATTGAAGACATGAGCGCAAGAAGACCGTAAGTCCACTTGGCCCCTCAACATGTATACACTAAAGCTACGTATAGTTTCTTAGGGTTTTATAATTTTTAATACATGTTCCAGGGTGAAAACATCATGAAAGTTTGGGAAATATTTGTTTTGGCCCCTGAACATATATAAAACATTACCAAACTATACGAAACTATACGAAACTTTCGTGTATACATGTTGAGGGGCCAAGTGGACTTACTAATTGCTGAACCAAACAAGAAATGCTAACAACTTACTTAATGATACTACAAGAAACGTATAATAAAAAGTTTAAAAGACGTATAAACTTTGTTCTATAAAATCTAGTTTTCTCTGCAATAAAATATCTAAAATGTTGGTGCGTTTGATATAGCTTTACATTGTTTTTTTTTTATAAGTTTATACATAATTGTTAGAATCCGTTTGAATATCAAATGTCACCCCCTAAAAATCCACGCCGAGTGATTGTTTTCTCCTTTTTTTGTATTATGCTACACACCATTTAAAGAAATGATGTCGCCATATCAGAACCAAATGCTGTACAAATTAGAAGCCCGTTTGCAAAGAACATTTTGGAGAAGCTTGCATGATAAAAAATGTTTTGTTATATTATCGATATCTTGATTGTGGAACGTTAATTTTGACATCCAACTACTTACATTATTTCTCAACTTGCTGTCACTCACTATTACATTTTCACTCCAAATTGAAGCTACTCTGGCAAAAAACGATGTTTTCGCTATCGGTATGTTTTGAATTCCAGAGTCGACAGTCATAACAGTATGTAATGGCACTATTCGCCGTAGAAGTGATATAATAATCGGATTAACTACCGAAGTAATAGGGTAAAATAATTAGGAATATATCGCACTCACTAGTACGTTCACGCAATACCTTTGAACCATATCAGGCTGATCACTCGTACCTTTAATTATTAGTATCTTTGAAAAGAGCGGTATTGTATTCAATCTATGATTGCAGACATATACACAGGTGATGAGTGCACCCTGCTTGTAGTACAGTGCAATATATTCAACATGTTCATACATAAATTTACAAATTGTCACTATCAAGGAAAAGTCGAATGAGAAACAAAATCTAGCAGCGAAATATTATGATATAAGTTTGGGTTGTATAAATAAAACCTTTCATATATTTCTTAGGATTTGGGTGTTCTAGACTATCCAGGAGGAATTCCTACCTCCTTACTTAAAACTGGGCAACAGTGGGACTACCCAAATGCCTGGCCACCACTTCAAGAAATAGTTATACAGGCTCTGGATTCCAGTAGTGTGGAAGAGGCGCGGGAATATGCCTTTAAATTGGCACAGAATTGGACAACTACGAATTGGAAGGCATACATGGAAAAGGATGTTATGTTTGAAAAGGTAACATGACATGGGCAAAGTATAGAGATGCTAATAGTTATATAAAATATATGTAAACAACAACTTGAATTCTGACGCAAAATTTACCTAGGATATGAATAAAGTAATTAATTGATTCACATTGGAAGCTTACTTATTTCCATAGGTTGTCATCTGGTATTTCGTTCACAATAATAACTGGAGTATCCTCTCATTATATCTAAATGGGATATTTCAGTTGAAATCCATACACCCCCTATGGAAGACATGACATTAATCTTCCAGAGGATTTTGTTTGAGCCTTGTCCAATCAGGACACAGGAATTTCAAATAAGTTACCTGAATGGGTGTCTATGAATTGCCCAATGTACGATAATAACAATTTTTACATCAATGTTGATATTCCGGTTCCAGAAGCTCACAAGTACTCGCTAAAATGATCTATTAATTATATTTCTAAATCATATTCATATTTCAACGTGGATTTATATTTTTTCTTTATTTATGTTTGTTTTCTGCTTCTTTTATTCATATTTTTCAAGTATGATGTCGAGAATCAGGGCGTTCCAGGACACGGCGGAGAATACGAAGTGCAGGTAAGCATATCTGAAACTGTTTCCCTAATCATACTGCTCAGGCTGTACTGAAAATGAAGAAAGTGAAATAGATTAACTGCATGATATTGTTATCTGTCATTTCTTGCTGAATTGTTTGCTGAATACTTGAAGATATTTGTAATTTCATGCAACAAGTCCAAAGATTTCCACTCACTTGCAGACGTTTCGAAAACTGACAGGTTTCTTTATCGATGCTATTGTTGCAATGACGATCTGTATACAGCTGATGATTTCTGCTGATTAGCAACGGAGTTGCCATTTGATTTTTCTTCAGTTATCAGATTTTCAAATACGTGACTCACGCTGTATTGCCCCTCGTCTCTAATGGTGATCGCCTATGCACCTCTTATTACTGTGGTTGCCGAATATATGAATATGAAATACCAAATACATGAATAAAGAAGAAACTTAATATTAAGTTCCATAAGCGAGCCAGATAATAGAGAGATTGCGATTTCCAAACGTACGTATCGTCCGCCCGTCCCGTCAAAGGAGAGTAATTTTAAATAGATACACGGGCGTATGATACGCATGTTTGAAAATCGCAACCTCTCTGGTAGGACCATTTTAAAGTACCTGAAAAATGGTCTTACACAATACCATCTTTACTTGTGAAACTCAAGACAATTGATTGGCGTGGGCAAAGACAGAGACCGAGACAAAGTATTCTTGTCAGTTTGTGAAATGACAATGATTTAAAAACAAATACGCCGGCATTTCTCAACTTATTTCATCCAGCATTGTCTCAATTAACAGAACAGGTGATATCACGTATAATCTGCTCGTATTATGATTTAATTAATGTATTGGAAAACTTAATACAAAACGCATTTTTGTCTCTTTTTTTTAGGCTGGATTCGGCTGGACCAATGGCGTTATGTTAACATTACTTGAGAAATATGGAGACAGATTGACATCGGCTGAAAACAGGATCCAATTATCTGATGCAAAGACAATGATGGATTACCTGCTTATTCTATACAGAATGTTATCCTAACGTAGAATGTAGATTTATATTTTTCATGATCTAAATCAATATATTATTGAAAAATAACAATTTGATGTTTTGCAGAAGTTCATTCTACAAATCATATACTTTGAAAACTTGCTTTATTTATTGTTGTTAATGAGTTATTTAAGTTTTATAAAAGTGTTGTTGTTTCAGCCCTCTTTACAGCATATTAACTCAAGAACCACAGGACCTACAAAAGTATATCTGTGATATTTGAATTCTTCTACACACTAGCTACGAAATGAGTAATGCAATTTTTGCCAAAGCTCACTGCCATTCCAACGCAAGATGCTGTGAACTACCAAATCGCAATGGTTTAAGCTAAATAAACTTGTGGAGAATATGCTTTATTTAAGAATAGTGGGATGGCCATATTTGACCATTTTTAGCCAAATAACTAAACTTATGCACTGTACTTCTTAAAATATTAAAATATATTATGTATATTAAACTATTAAGGAACTGGAATGAGCGTTTTGAGCGTTTCGATAGTAATTTTTGTGGGACATGAGAGCACATCAGACATATCGAATTGCATTCTGAATACGAAGAATGTCTTTCTGATATCAAATAATTTTCATTTTATGAAAATCACGATATAATACAAATTTTATGACAAATTAATAACATTTGATATTTCTTACATTTTTGAGATATAACAGTCCTCGAAGTAAATTTTATAAATTTAATGATATATTCTTAAAGTGTACGTAGCTGGGAGGAAAAGCCGACGATCAATTGAAAATTTTGACCTTTCATATTGGAGATAATTTCAATTTCAAAAGGTCAATTTTTTCAATTAATCGTCGGCTGTTCATCCTTCCTACATACACTTCAAATATAAATCATCAGATTTATAAAGTTTACTTCGAGTACTGTTAAATATCAAAAATATCAATTTGTAATGATTTGCCATAAAATCTGTATTACATAGCGAATTTCAAATATTTGATATCAGAAGGACATTCTTCGTATTCAGAATGCAATTCGATATGTCTGATGTGCTCTAATTTCCCACAATAAATACTGTCCAAACGTTCACACCCCTTCCCTGAATACATTGATATTATATGAAATGATTAATGAAGCCGCTAATTGTATATATCATTTCCATAGATCATTTTACGGTTCTTGAGTTAAGGCCAATAATCTATTAACGAAAGTTTTGGGAATTTCCCCTACCGAGTAAAAATCATGCACATGGGAGGAAATGACACCCTTTATATCAAGCCATCTCCTTGATAGAACCCATCTTATTACGTACTTTTACAAGGCAAAAAGCAACTTTTCTAGGCATTGTTGACATGGTGCCTTCGCACTTTTGAGCATGTTTTGAGACGCTTTGTATGTTTGAAGGTGCAAAATTAACAATAAGGTGCCCGCTTTTACCGCCGCGTTCAGCAACTCATATCATCACGACATTTGTAAACAAACCGTGCTCGAGTTTGATTGACAGATGACGTCAGACGCAAACTAGTCTTTTTATCTTTGTCTTCCATAATAGCAGCTATTGAAATTGCGAGGTTTTGCCAGAGCAGTGACGAATTAGCGACGAAGATTATCGCGCTCATTACAATAAAAACTATAAATTAACATACAAACTTTAAAACTTGCTGCTTGGGCGTTACAGTTTGCAGTCATAGTTATATTCTGTCTTAGGTGCGCTGATGACAAGGCCTAGATCTGCTGCTGCAGTTGTAGTCATAGTAAGCTGCGACTGGGCCCGGGCTGTGGAAGATTCCAACGGGCAATATCATCAGCAAAATCCAGGTCATTCAGCATCCAAGCAGAATACCTGCTTGACCGACGTGCGTAGGTAACAATTCCAGCGCCAATTCCAGAAGTTGATTTCTTCAGAAGGTAATCTACCAGGATAATGAACAGGAATGGTCCTAACACATCACCCTGAAACACCCCAGGTGTTACTTGGAAAGGCTCTGAAATACTTCCATAATAACGGCACTATTGGAGTTCTTGTAAAGCACCTGGATGGCATTTACTTTGGTATTCCATAATGCCGCAGCACTGAAAACATGACGGACCTGTCATGATGATGGAGTCGAAGGCTTTTTTGAAGTCCACAAAAGTGACTGTCTGGTCAAGGGAAGTTGGTAATCCTTGAAGCCTTCCATGATCCTCCTCAAAATGTGACCCACTAAGAGCCCTGTGGGAGGGTAAAATGGGGGGGGGGGGAATTATTTGGCGAACCAAAGGGGGGGAGGGGAGGGGCAAGCACTTTTTGGCAAACCAGCCGGGGGCAAGCGATTTTGGCACACATTCATCGGGCGCCTTTTAAATAAAACGCTCTAAAAAGGCTTAGGAAAACAGTACGGAAACGCTTAAATATGCAAATACAACAATTTGGCATGCGCAATGGGGGGGGCAAAGAATTTTTGGCGGGCCGAGAGGGGGGGGGGCAAGCAATATTTGCCAGGCCGAGAGGGGGGGGCAGGCAATTTTGGCAGGCCGAGAGGGGGGGCAAGCGATTTCTGGCGAGCCGTTTGAAATTTTACCCCCGGGTGGAGCTCATAATTATTGCACAGCCCCTAAATAGAGTATAAATTATACTACGTGTTTATATTGCTTCAACAGTATATACACTGTTAAAACGTGTATTAAAAGATACCTATTAAGATAGTGGTTAAAAAACTCCCGTTGATTAGGCTAAATATTAAATAGATAAACGTACATTATACGGTTAACTCCTTTATTTGGGTATATTAACTAATGTAAAATTTGCTTGTTGTCTTCCGCTGAACATATTGTGTATTCGTTCACCTCAAATTGTATGAAACTGAAAATTTTCGCGCACTGAGCGTCCAGATATGCCGGTAAAATTGAACCAAAATAATGCACGTATTTTTCTTTGCCGCCAGCACCCCTGACAAAAAGTCCAGTATGTCACTAGTAGGGGAGCGTATGTTTTATGGCATCAAATTACAATACATTGCGTTATCTATTAGATAAAGACGAAATGCAAAGAATAATAAATTTGTACACGGGGGCTCACGTTTAACACACTAGGTTTTGCATGTGACCTTTGGAATTATTATTACACAGTCTTGAGCCTTACAAATCAGAACAGTTGTTGTAACTGTTACTAAGTCGCGCTTCTGTCGTGTGGTAAAATAATTGAAATATTAACTGAATAATTTAATTGCATGCTGTGCCTTTATACTTAGCAAATTAAATATGAGGAACATTGTGTCCACTCCACATTTACCGATATATCATACCACTGTGGGGATAACTCTGGGTGTGTTAGTAATTCTAACTGTTAGTGTGAGTGTGACGGGACAGAAGCTGGTCGATGCACTACCATGTGACAGGTAAAGTATTCATAAGCTCTTTATTAGCTACAGGTTCCCTTAAGGTTTCGGCCATAACAATCTCTTATTGGCAGCTTTTATAGTAATTTTTGCCCCTGTCCTTAAAGACAAGTTAACCTATTTCGCATTACCCATAAGGCCCCGGTGCTTAATCTCGCCGATTACCTCTGCGTCGTCTCGCAGCATTTCGATGGCTCTCCTGCGGCTTGCAGTTTCAAGCCGCAGCACGCCGATGAATTAATATAGTGGCCATATCCCTGGTTGCAAATTCGCGAGCAATTATGGGCATCGAGTTCGCGACATCTTGCCATCTTCTTGCTCTGCGGTTTGCCATTCATTGCTTAAAACCTTTATATTAATGTTTATTGTAGTACTTACTTGAGTTTACTCACCGTGAGTATTTGCGGATCAGTCGATATAATCCGGCAAAGAATCAACGCACTCAAGGACACTAATTTGTAAGGGTATTGTTGTCAAGTGTTATAAACCGGTTGCGAGAAATGTAAGAGTTGGTCCGATCAAGCCGATGAACGGGTGACTGAACATGGCTTTTCATCGGGCAGACACACATTTTGTTAGTGCATATCGCAACAGTATTTTATTTCTCAGCATAGGCGCATCGGCGTGGGTCTGCGGATTGGGTTCCGGGCACGCCGCAGAGTTAATCGGCGAGATTAAGCACCCAGGCCTAAGGCAATATATACGACCTAAATCACTGCTAGATGGAGATTCAGCAGTCCAGCTTTCCAGAAAGTGACCTTTGCTGACATACCTGAGGGAGCTGGTAATCACATGTTGAATGTTGGTAACAGGTGTCATTCTGGAAACATATATTGGCCATGTGGTTAAACGAGCCACTACCTCCTTACGTTTCAGCTATAAAGACGTCGGGGTAATATAATTTCGCTCTGAAATAGTCTGAAGCGTAAATGATTTGAATTATACCAAAAGAGGGCGCTATCAAGGTTAAATGTTAAAATAGGATTGTCCGATAATCCTACTTTTTCTTTGATTTGTTTGAATTTTGCGAGATAAAGTAAAAGTTTTTACATTGGTTAACTCCTTACTCTTACCACACATCTATTTGACCCCGCAAGAAAACCCTCTTACCACACATCTATTTGATCCCGCAAGAAAACCTCATTTGAACCATCAGCTCAGTTAGTGTTGCCGATACCTTACAAGCAGTGAAAGAAGCATAAAGGCGTGGCAAATCAACAATTGAGCCAAATGTCCTACGTCAACTACGTTTATCCAAACGGAGAGACACTTCATTGATAACCCATCCAATACTTATTGATGTATGTTGCTCCGTCAACTCGTAAAGAAAATATACTTTCAAACAATATCCAAAACCGGGGTCTATAGTTAAATATTCATATGAAGAGTCTATGAAGCCGTGGCAAACGATCTTATATTATGCACTGAACTGCCACGAGTTGGTGCTTTAGCCGCAGTGTTGGTAACACTGTGCTATAATTGCCAATGATTTCTATACTTTTTGTTCTGGATAGATGAAGATACAAGTTGTGCATATAACTAACACTCTATGCTCTTGCAAGCCTTTAGATACATAAGAACCACAACCATCCTACATCATAGAATAACCATCACAGCTCCTTCGAATTTCATACGGGTAGACCGGGAAATTTAGCAGTTAAGCTATAGGTTTTAACAATAGAAGACATTACTTATGATACTGCTGGGCGTGAAGTGATGCCTCTTACTTTATATAAATAAATATATTTATAGACTCAAATCGGGTGTGCGTCCACAGTTAAATTACTGATACATTTTGCAAATCATTTTAAAAATATTACCAGAATATCTAACTCTAATTTTCAGTGAAATCTTTTGTGATGGACCCCTGCTGGAAGCGGCGCAGAATGCATACATATACAATGATTCTAAGACGTTTGTTGATTTGCACCTCAAGTACCCACCAGGTAAGATGCCACAACACCAATATAATTATTATCAAACTTAACACAAATGTGTTTAAAGTTCATACGTGATACTGTATTGATATACTGTTAACTAAACATCTATCAAAATTGAAAACTGATATAGCCAAAGGAAACCCAGTTTTGTTTTGCAAATTTTGATGCCTCATTTGTCTTATTTGCTCAAAATTTGTTGCCATCACGGTGGCCCATTGAATGAAAAGTTCACCTAAACCCATTAAAAATGTTGCCGAGTGCCTGGTCGTCACTGGTCACCGTGGGTCATACCGGTGACATCCCGTTATCTCTAAGGACCGCTATCTCTAAGGTTCGCTATCTCTAAGGTTCGCTATCACTAACGTGTAAAGATTATGGAGATCAGAATCCCGCTATATCTAATAGAGAAAAGGGTTCGCTATACCTAAAAAAAGGTCCGCTACTTCTAAGGTTCGATATCACTAATTTAGAATAAGGTTCGCTAGTTCTAAGGTTCGATATCACTAATTGAAAATAAGGTTCGCTATCACTAATTTAAAATAAGGTTCGCTATCACTAATTTTGAATAAGGTCCGCTATCACTAATTTATTGAAGGTTCGCTATCTCTAAGGTTCGTTATCACTAATTGCAATACAGGTCCGCTATACCTAAGGTTCGCTATCACTAATTTTGTTTAGGGTTCGCTATCCCTAATTAATTAAGGTTCGCTATCATTAAGGTTCGCTATCTCTAAGGTTCGCTATCACTAATTTCGATTGGGGTTCGCTATACCTAAGGTTCGTTATCACTAATCTTAAATAAGGTCCACTATCTCTAATTTTAAATAAGGTCCGCTATCTCTAATTTAAAAAAAGGTCCGCTATCTCTAATTTTAGAAAAGGTCCGCTATCTCTAATTTTAAGTAAGGTCCGGTATCTCTAATTTCAAATAAGGTCCGCTATCTATACCTTATTTAAAATTAGAGATAGCGAACCTTATTTAAAATTAGAGATAGCGAACCTTACTTAAAATTAGTGATATCGAACCTTAGGAATACCGAACCTTTTCAAAATTAGTGATAACGAACCTTAGGTATAGTGGACCTTTTTAATAATTAGTGATAACGAACCTTAGGGATAGCGAACCTTAGAGATAGCGGTCCTTAGAGATAACGAACCGTAACCCCTTGACCAGTCATGTCATGATGTATAAAATGTAAATGACTTCAGTAGCTTTTTAGTGCAACTTTAGAAAATGCATCTTGTTTATTCAAGGAGTCACCATGGCTACACACTTTTTTAGGCTATCTAGACAAACGAGGTGTCAAAATTTGCAGAAGTTTGATTTTGATATTTCAGTTTTTAAATTTGATGCATAGATGTTTTAGTTATATATCGTAAAAAGGGGGTTATTACTTTTTGATAGGCGGTTATATACATAACATATACCGCGCAAAGTCTCTAAGGACAATGAAGCCATTAAACACAAACCCCAATTCAAATGTCGAGCTTGTATATCGGTGTATACTAGTATTATGATGACGATTTTATACAAATAATTAAATATATTTTAATCACATTCTTCAGATGAAATTCTAGCTGCTTTTGATGATTTAGATGATCCCACTGATCCAGAACTAATGCGGATGTTTGTTGAGACATATTTTGATGGTCCAAATCTGGAATTCACGGAATGGATCCCTACAGATTGGGAAGAAGAGTAAGTGTAGTTAAAATGTGCGTTTCGTTTGCTTATTTGTTTTCCTTCAATTGTTACAGCGTAATTCTTCAATCGAGCAAGCGAGATAATGCGAACATGTTATTACTCTCCCTCGATGCCAATAAGATACTGATGCTCACCACAACATTCTAGAAGTGTATATCGACTATCTATGGATAAGCTTCAAAGGAAGGAATATCCCAAATATTCCCGTGGACTATTCCATTTTTGCCAGTATTGGCAAAAAGGGTAAATTATTGTACATGGGCTGACTCTAGTTGAGATATAAACCCCTATGGAAGTGTGAATTTCATAAGGGGTTACCTGAATGGGTCACTCCGATAGTGGATATGTGTAGTGGGACTATAGCGACTATAGTCGGACTAGTAACGCGTGTCGGACTAGCGGCGTTTCGGAGTGAGCGGTGCACCCTTTTGAATCCTATCAACATGGAACTTTTATTGATTCTGCTTGAAAGGTACAGGTCAGCATATTATGTTCACATTACATATTCACATTGATTATACATATAATATATGAGTGAATGTTCTTAGTCATCCAGCAGTTGTAAGTGGAGTTTTTGAACTAAATCTGATACAGGAACTTACTTTTTGCAACTGCAATATACACTTGATCAGACAACTGACCAGTAAATCGAATTCTATCATCTTTATCGCCAGCCCAGCTTTTCTTAACAAAATAGATGATGCATCATTACGTGATTGGGCAGATGAATTGCATGCGTTATGGAAGGAACTAGGAAAAAAGGTATTAACCCTAACCGCTTAGGGGCTTTTTGGTGACGGAAGGGAAAGAAGGAAAGAATAAAGAGAGAAAAGAAGGAAAGAAGTTGTTTGCTCTGGGTGGGATTCGAACCCGAGACCCCTCGCATGCCAAGCACTCGGTCGGCGACACTTGGCCACGGGTCTTGGGTTTCGCTGGCCAGCGAAACCGTGCCTATATATCACTTAGGGCGATTGCGTCATCACACCACGTGGGATGCATGCACGAACAGCGCATATATGGCCAGCGAAACCGTGCCTATATATCACTTAGGGCGATTGTGTCATCACACCACGTGGGATGCATGCACGAACAGCGCATATATCAAGTAGTATTTTGTAGTATTCAGGAGCGTTAGGGTTAACAGGGCCGTTCAGTGGGCCCGCTCGTGGGTTACAATCTGGGTGGTGGTAAAATTATGCGATGAAAAGTATAAAAAAAAGAAGAAAGAAATTGAAAGAAAAAGCAAAAAAAGAAATGTTGTAATAATTCGTAATGTACGTCTTCTTGTAGGCTACTATTATTGTGCCCCAATTTAACAATAAAATATTTTTTCACCGGCTTTGAGCGCAGTTTTCCACCACGGTTAAAGATCACACCCTTTCTTGTTGTTCTTTTATAACCTTATCAATATCAGGTCAATAGTGACGTATTAGACAATCAAGATCGATACACACTTATCTACGTGGAGCAACCCTTTGTCGTTCCTGGGGGACGATTTCGAGAATTATACTACTGGTGAGAATAATTTTAAGAATTTTTAATTTTGTCTTCTTTTATTTTCATTTCCAATAAAGTTCCTTTCTTCCTTTCTCTGTTGTGCGTACATTATACAATGCTTTTACTCGAATTCTCGATTATACTTTGTATCGAGCACACGAATATTTGTTTTTGTACGTTTTAATCGTTTGTGACTTGTGCTTTATATTATTTAGGTGGGGTTGAGTTGATGGGGGTAGGGTTGTGCGCAGACATGTAGGGGTGGGGTGTTTTTAAGTGGGGGTGTTGTTTTTGTTGGCCTGTGTACTAAAGTGTGCGGTTGGTTGGTTGGTTGTTCGAGTTGAGTGATGTCTACTCTAAGCTTTTTAGTTTACATTAATTTTGGTTGTCAAGTCAGGCTTGTTTTTATAAAACTTTCAAAACCCAAACCCAAGCCTTAGACAGTATACTTCGACTATATTTATAAAATACGTTTTTATAAATACGCACGTGACCCATGGGCACGACATACTAAGACCAGCACGTGTGACCAAATCATCATGCATTGACCACTATACTGCAGATACGGGTAGGACCTCTGTAGATAAATATCATCAAATATCAGTGAATAGCAAAATTATTACACATGGGGGAATTCCGAATTTCGAAAGTATTCCAACATTTTGAAAGTATTTTACGACGGGAAAAATATTCAACGACGGAAACGTTAACAACACAATCACAAAGTTGAACAAAATAGACAATGTTGCTGCACAGTAGCCTCATGGTGCTATGCCTTTGCATTCAAATGTATATGAAGACCATCGGCTATGTAGAAGGTCACTTCGAGACTTACTGTTTACAAGCTGTTATGGCAGCGCGGAGGTGATCACGTGCGTATTTATAAAAACGTATTTATAAATATAGTCGAAGCATACTGTTGGAGAAACGAATAGCTCAAACTCTTGTCTTAGCAGGCAATAAGTAGAGACACGCTCCTTAAATTGTTGTTTGCCTCTGCAGCTGACATGGTATTATTTTTCATGAAGTGTAAATGCATAAGATAAGAAGTATTTTTAAGGACTAAAAATACAATAAAAGTACTATTGCTATGTGTTGCATTGAATTACATATTTGATTTTAATTATCTTATTTGGTAGGGATTCATATTGGGTGATTAAAGGCCTACTAATATCAAGTATGACTGAGACAGTGAAGGGAATGCTATTAAACTTTGCAGACTTGGTCGACAAGTAAGTCTATCTTCTATCATCATTTATCGGTTTCTTGATTATTTTAATAATAAGCCTATAAACATTTTTCATATCAATATATGAGCTATTCCAGTTGAAATCAACATACACATCTTGTGAAAGACATGACATTAAACTTCCACACAGAGAGTATGAATTTCAAATGGTCCCTGAAAACGTTTGGGTTAAAATATAAAAGTTGACATTTTTGGTACAAAAATTTTCAATAAGCACTTGAAAAGGGGCGGGATTGTTTGGTGAAAGTAAAACCAAAGAAAACAGTGTTCAGTGGGTGAGAGCGAGTAGAAAATGGGGATCAATTTTTAGGGGATGAGAGGGCCTTGTACCCTCCCCGTTTATTCCTATTCGTATACTCAAACATTGTGTGCACTTTTCCAGACTAGGGTTTGTACCAAATGCTAACCGAATATACCAAGCAAACCGAAGCCAACCTCCATTTTTCATACCATCCGTGTACGAATACTATAAAACAACCGGTGACTTTGACTTCGTAAAGTCTCTTCTACCAACTCTGGAAAATGAGTATTCGTTTTGGATGTCAAACAGATCGGTACATGTACAGAAGCCGGGGAGCGACGAGACTCATCTGCTGAATCGTTATGATGTGTTTATGGGGAAACCAAGGTAAAAGTCGTTTTTCACTTTAACTCTTCGATCCAACATATCTTTCCCAATCCAAACTATCCATTTGATGCAAATGTAATATCAAACTTGCTAAATGTCACGAAAAAGTAGATACCAGTACTCTGTGTGCCAAATGTGTATTTTGTGTATTGGTTTATTAGGTACTCTTCAAAATGAACCAAGAAACATGAAATCAAATCATTTAATATCACCATGAAAATCACCAATAAGCAATGTACTCTAATTTTGTCCTCGATTTTGCATGAAAAAGGGATACATTTGATGGCAAATCATGACGTCAAAATAACTTATAAGAGCAAGTTTTACAATTTCTGAGATATCTCTAATATTAATTTGTATTTACTCTTTTCGTATTTACAATATTCTTATTTTAAATAGACCCGAATCATACCGAGAAGACATTGTTACTTGCGCCAGCAGTGACAAAGGTAAGGGGATAGCTTAAGAGACCTGGTGTTACCTTTAACAATTTTACCTGGGAACCCCCCCCCTTGCCCAGTACAATAAAGTAGCTCCTTTGTAATGTTTATTTCGCTAGAATTAATCGGGAAATTAATGTTTAGTTTTCCATCATAAGTGTGCAACTTTTGCGGACAAGTGAGGGAAGTTGAACCAAGGTATATTATGTTACATTATGTCGTTAGCATCAATAGCTTAATATACGGAGGTCCGGGGTTCAGTTCCTGGTCCAGGGAGGTTATTTCTAGGCCATCTCGAGGGAAAAATTAGTTAAAGCTGATAACATAACATGTTTATATCAGATTTCATGAATTGAGTTATTTATTTCAGTTGGGGTTATTTCCAAGCACTCACAGGAAATACATGATATTTATCTATTTATATCTTCCACACAGGGAGGGTAAATTTCAAAAGGAGTCACCCATTCAGGTAACCTTGAAATTCACACTCCCTGTGTGAAAGATTAAGGGTGGTCTTAACCCTGAAATTATGGAAATTTTTGGGTCTGGAAACTGCTAAATCGTTTGGTCTAAAGTGGCTTATATGAAAATATACGTATTTAGAATGGCAAAGACTTGATGAATTTCTAATAAAGAGCTTTGGGTTTAGGACTCGCTAAATATTTTAGGCGGCGAGGTAGGTACCAGGATAAATCACACGGCTTGGTTCACTCGTCTCGGCTAGTCCCTCAGATTGGTAGTTCTGTTCATCGGGTGTTTATCGTAGATTTGGCATTGTATGAGCGCTAATAAAAAGCTCTCCATAGAACTAGAGGTTCGACCAGGGTCTTATTTAGGCTTTCAGACTCAGCCAAGCACGAATATTATCACACCAACAACAAGACAATATAAACCATTATTATGTTCTCAGAATCTTCCTTCCTATACTTTGTACAGAGTTGAAGAGTCCAATATAATCAACACTTGGACTCAAAACATGGACTCTGTTGGATAGGCTCACTTTTCCCCAAAAAATTGGTTTCTACAATTTTTTGACCAAAACTCATTTTTGACTAACTCATTTTTGACCAAAAATCACATTTTTGATCAAAAATCACATTTTTGACAAAAAAATCACATTTTTGACCAAAAGTCATGTTTTTTACCAAAAGTCATGTTTTTGACCAAATAAAGATTCTGAAAAAATAATAATGATAAAATTGGATGTTTTTTTTCACCCAATACAAAATTTATTGGGCTCGCTTTGAGTTTAAAAATATTGGACTCGATTTCGTCTCGTCCAACAGTTAAAAACTCAAAGCTCGACCAATAAATTTATGCATTGGGTTCAAACCATCCAATTTTATATCATAATTTACTGATATTTAAGTTATTTATTACCTTACTACATCTTCTTCATTCCGCATGAAACTTTATATTAAAACTAACAAGTGAACTGGGAGTAGAACAAACTCCATTATCAAAGTAATAATTAGCGAGAATTGTTCTCGCTCTAAACTAAGAAGTTGCGTCCAAGTCTTGACGCACACGGATATTTTATAGAGAGTTGTTATCTCTCTGAGTGACTGCTACAAGCTACAACTCATTCTCAGTTTGCGTCGTCCACAAGACCTCCGTTTACAAAAGACCATTGTGACGTTTTACGATAGTCTAATCGAAATGATACGAGAGAGAGATTTCTCACTCGGGGTGAATGACACCATAATTTTGATTAAATAAATAAATGAAAATAGAAGGGCACGGGATAATAAAATAATATGTCGCCACAACAAATTCATCAATGAGATCAAATCTGGGCAAAGATGCTCATTTTTGGCCCATTTTTTTCGGACTACGTCTTGAGTATTTATTTATATCATTATTAGTAATAGTAATTTTTACAAACTAGATATAAACCTACTACTAGATAACATATTGGAATTTTGAATTTTGACCAACTTTGAGAGATTTGCACAAAAATGGTTGAAAAATGCTCAATTAAAGTAAAATATTCACAAAAAACAAAACAGAAAAAACCCCGATGTCTTCCATAGGGGTGTATGGTTTTCATCTTGAATACCCATATGTTAAACTAATCTGAAACTTTGTTTTCTATAGAGGAGTCGGCTAGGATTTGTTCTGATTTAGCATCCGGCGTGGAGACTGGTTGGGGTTATGGTAGTAGATGGTTTGATGAAGATAAACCAACCGATCTGAAATCAATCCGCACAAAACAAATAGTTCCTGTAGAACTCAACAGTATACTTTGCATGAATGAAAAAATATTAGCCGATATGTTTGCAATAGATGGTAAGTAAATTTGTTACAGGTCATAATCTGACTTATTCCAAGTGTTAAACTTTGTGAACACGTTGCTACACTATAAATTCGTAGCCTCACAGCTCACTTCATCATATTTATGGAAATCTGCCCTGAAGATATCTTGCTTTGGTCATATATACAAAACTTGTCAATCTGGAAAATCCTAGCTTTTAAAACGCCTTCTGTCACAGTCACCTTAATATAGCAACAGGGATTTTCCATACGCGATGCAATATAAAGAACATTCTGAAAGGAAAATCAGGGGATTCCCCAAGATGTATTATATCAGGCAAAAATATGCGGATATTAAACACAATGATATAAACTATCCGTTTGCATTCCTCTAACCAGGTCAGCAGGCTAAAGCTGACGAGTACACACAAGCTCATATTAGGCGTCGCCAAGCAATTCAAGAAGTACTCTGGGCCGAAGATACGGGGGCTTGGTTGGATTATGATTTGGAATTGGCTCGGAATCGAAACGAATTTTATCCGTCTAATGTCATGCCTTTATGGGCTAATTGCTATGCAGAAGGAGACGGTGATAGACAGATTGAAGAAAAGGTGTTAAATTATATGAAGGTATATAATTTTCTTTACTTTCTAAACTTACGGCGATGAAGATTAATATCGATGTCATTCGTACATATTCTGTACACTTCTATGGTTGTTGTAAAAAATGCTACCCAGTTTTAACTATCCCAAGAACGCAATTATCGTGTATTCGAAGATATTTCCCTCCGTGCACCGCCATGTAGACGCACACGAGCAAGTATCACCATCGAGGAATAACAGCATGAATGTGACTTGCAAAATGTTGCATGAGATCAACTTTTGATTAAATTTTGAGTCAATATAAATAACAGCGAAATACTCGTACTATGACTTCAACTTGGCTTTTACATTTTCCTGTACATGTTAAAGTAAAAGTATGCTGAGAGTATAAATAAAACCTTCATATATTTTGTTTTAGGATTTGGGTGTTCTGGACTATCCAGGAGGTATCCCTTCTTCCTTAATTAACACTGGCCAACAGTGGGACTACCCCAATGCCTGGCCACCAATTCAAGAAATGGTCATACAAGCTCTGGAGTCCAGCAGTGTGGAAGAAGCGCGGGAATATGCCTTTAAACTGGCACAGAATTGGACAACTACGAATTGGAGGGGATATCTAGAAAAAAATGTTATGTATGAAAAGGTAAGCGAAATGTGCAATGTAGATTGACGGGTTCAGATCCAAAAAAAAAAGCGTTATATCCATTTTTTTCGATTCGAGATGCATGCCTAGGCAAATAACTCGTCACAAATAACAAACTGTTATCATAATTTCAATATACATTGGATCTTTCTTTAATAGAGTGTTATCATTCAAAGCTTGCACAATAGGGCAAATGTTGGTAGTCTAAGGAATAATGTAATTAATTGATTATTTAATATGTGACCCATCACATCCAAACAGACCACTTCGCGGCTAGCTTCATTGGTAGATAACAATGAAAGAAGATGGCAAAATATAAAGAAAATATAAAGAATTCTGAGCTTGTTTTGCCATATAAAACATTTTTACTGTGTCTGATTTCAACAAGTAAGGTGTCATTTTTAAGCTAAAAAGCAGCAGTTTATCCAAGTCTTTAAATCTCCATTTTCATTTCTGCCCCGAGGTTGTCTGTTTCGATGTGATGGGTCACATATTCCTCCCAAATAACCCATGAAATAAAATAATGTGCTCCAAGATTAAGCTATTGTGGATCTCTGCTCTTCAAACACACAAGCACTCACCATAATATTATTAATTACTATATTAATTACTTATTAAGTTTATATTTATATTAATATTTCAATTTTTATTAATATTTCTTTTGCTTCTTCTTTTATTCATATTTCCAAGTATAATGTCGAGAAACAGGGTGTTCCAGGTCACGGCGGAGAAGCTGAAGTTCAGGTAGGCCTATGTGAAAATGTATTCATAATCATATCGTTTAAATATAGGTTGTAATTCCTAAACTCCGTGCCCGTACGCCCGTCTAACGAAAATCATACTCCTTTGACGGAGCGAGTAGTTCGGTACAGGATATTGAAGGAAGGTCAATATTATATTAATAAAATGATCTATTTGTTTGTAGGAAATTATTATAATATTAAAAGCAACAGCGAGTTGTGAAATTTTGACTTCGTGCATAGGCGCAATTCATACGCGCGCATCTTGTCTGTTAAAATGGGTGTGAGATCGGCCGTATAAAAAGAGATTGCAACTTGCATCTTTGACTGAACTTCCGTGTAACGCACTGTAGGCGTTGAAATTGGCAGTTTTGTACGAGCTGCGTCACGCGGTTAATGCACCGTGACTAATGCTCCCCGCGAAAAACAAAGGATGGCGGCGAAGTGTATCGATAACAAATTCCGAGCCTAAGCTACGACGATATCAAACCATGTTACTAAAACTAAAACTAAAACCAGAAACTTGAAAACACCCATTGTTATCTGTCATCTAAGACTTGTATGAACAGACAAAAAGGAAATATGAAATACTAGAGACGCCACGTGAACAGCGACAGTGTTGCAGCGTGTGGCACACTGGTTAAGGTCTTTGCCATTGGTGTGAAAGATCTCGGGTTTCAATCTCCGCAGGACCAAACATTAAAAAATAAAGAAATACAATTCGCTCTCCCCGTAGCTCATGTAGAAAAGGCGGGGCATATGAGCTATGATAAACGACCTCGTTGCAGTCGGTTCCAATTAGGACAATAAGCCCGATTGTTTGCTACATTTGCCTGTCCTGATGCCCCGACCAACTTCTTCAGGTAACTTGTGCGTTTGTGCCTGGACGAAGGAATTTCAGCTGTTAATGCCTATGAGCGCACCAAATAATAACACCAATTGAAGGACTTGAAAATGATTGTCCATGGACAATGCCCGGGCACAATGTCATATGTGAAAATCAAATGCGAGTGTCAGTGTCAGTGTGAGTAATAGAAGACACACAGAAAAAAATGACTGTCGTTTTGTGATAGGACGATGATTTTTGTTTTATTTATATTTTCCTAGCCGATTACATCCAGAATTGTCTCAAAATTGATGCTAGCATTTTACAGACCTCAACATAATGATTTAAATATGTATTGAAAAAAAAAACAAAGGCAACACGTTTCTTTTTTGGTCTTCTTTTTAGGCTGGATTCGGCTGGACCAATGGAGTTATGTTAACTCTTCTTGAGAAATATGGCGACAGATTAACGTCGGCTGCTAACAGGGTCCGATTCTTTGATGCAAAGACATTAATGATTTATCTGCTTATTCTGTACGGAATTTTATGGTAAACTGGTTTTATGTCGGGGGGGGGCACCGACCATGATTGAAAGGGGGGGGAACCGGTCTGATTGGATTCACAAGCCGTTTTTCGGCAATTTTTCTATGGTGGTTTCTCAATTTTCACATCGATTCACATGTGTACCCAACCCCCAGCCCATATGACGCTACGCCACTGATTCCCAAGGAAGAATACGTATGAATACATGAAATCAAATCAGGCTAGTCCTCTTATAGACGAATCCAACGAGCCAAGTGATGGTCAACATTTAGGCGGCCATTACTGGGTCCTGTCTGCACAAAACTGGTGTTGTTACTGCCCAATTAAAAATTGATGTTGAATTGTATTGTGTTGTAAACTTTCATCATTCGTTTGTCTAAGTGTAACACGGGTGATGGAATGCAGTTTAATATCCCCGCCAAGGCCACATCATTTCACATTTTAGGTGGAATAGACCTAAGGGGAGACCCAGTTATGGCTGCCATCACATATATTGAGGTGTAGGAATGCGTGAAATTGGATTCGTCTATAATGACTGATTCGTCCGTATTCCATAGTGGCGTATAGTGGGGCGCCGCGAATAAACAACTTTTCGAGAAAATCGGGTTTGAAGAAATGCCAATTTAAAATCGAGTTGTGTAAATGAGACATTCATTATATTTTGTAAATGATGTGAAATTTCTGTAGTAAACTAAATAGATTTTATTGTTATATATTTTTCAAAAGAAATAAATACATACTATTGCTGGCAAACTGACAATAAAACTATACGTCACTATGGAAAACGAACAAAACGCAATACCCTAACCTTACGTTAACCGTACGCCACCTCGGTCGCCGTGTAATCCCTATGGCGTTACTTTTCGTCGTTCGTATTCCATAGTGGCGTATAGGTCCGATACGCGTACGCCACTATGACATACGATGTTTTTCATTTTTGCCGATATTTCATAATTATAAAATGTGTATAAAAAGTGGCGTATGGTCGATACGCCACTATGGAATACGAAAATGTCACTTTGTAACTATACGCCACATTTAATTAATTAATTACTAATTAATTAGCTAATTATGACTGATGAGACTTAGAAAAATGAAAGAGAACATCATTAAAAACATATGTGCCAATTTTCAAAAAATGACCAAATATCACTATACGCCACTATGGAATACAGCCGACGATTTGTCCTCATGATGGGTTAAGTAAACATGTGATGGAAGTATAAGAGTTTGAAGGAGCAATCCGAGCAATGTAGAGATGGTTGAACCCCGGACCTCCCATTGCAGTTGGACGTGTTTATATTGTTCTTCTATTCAACGGGGTTGGAGAATGGTTAGCTTATTTAATTAAATGGCACGAACTATGATATCTCTACTTTAATAAGCATTGCGTAACAATGCATCTTTTAACTCTCTTTGTTTTAATAATATGGTTATATCTAATCTTTCAGTTTCTCTGAACTGGTGGAAGTATTATTATTATTATTATAATCTGACGTGGACTGACCAGGTACTTAATTTAGAACCTGGGTGTAAGGTGATGTAAATGTAATATTAACAATGTCTCTAATAATGGATATTCGGATTAAATAATGTATCACTATCAGAAAAACAGAGGTGCCAACGAGGCTTTCCTTCGACTTTCTTACTGTCTGTCCCAGAATGTTTTCTTTATTATTTACTTTTCCAACTTCATTATTGTCTTTCATTCCGTCCTGTCATTGTATGTTGCACTAACAATATGTGACCGTTCACCACAAACCAGCCGTAAAGTCGGCAAATTGTATTCTGCAGTTAGTGTAAATTGTGCATAAAGGTCGTATTCATAGGTACCTCAAGTTGGTGCTACGTGTATTTCATTTTGCTAGCGCCAGTCAAACACCTTTTAAAACAATCAATAGTTCTATTGTTGAAGAGGATAATGAGCTTCTACTTATGTCTATGGAATTCTTAAATAGCTCTATTCGTGCAATTTGTTAACGCACAGACACGCTACGCATACGCAACGCTTATCTGCATGCACGGCGCATCTCATGGAAGCACCACGGAAGCACTAATTTCACAAAAACCTAGCGGTCAAATGGCTCCGTTTTAGCTGATAAGATGTGCATTTTTTCAAGTTCTTTCCCCCGATTTAAACATCAAGATATGAATAGATTGCTCCCAAACTTCTCAAGGTGCTGTGTATTTACCCGATGTTCACGTAATGTAAGGTAGAAAAACGAGAACTGCCGCAGTCTCCTGTGAGCTTCGATCAAAGTTCAAAATGTGACCACTTTAAACTTCAACCGCTATAATTTCAATGTTCATTTTCTCGGTAAAATGACGATAAGGTAAGCAATTATGCTCATCATAAAAAGCATGATCGATTCATTTTCCGATTTTAGGCATCATATTGTGCAAATAGGCATTTGTAAATTTTAAAAAGTTAATTTCGATGCCTTATATGGTCAATATCTCAACAAAAAAAGGCCAATATCAAACCACTAAAAAAAACCCGGTTTTTGGAATGGTACTTCAAGATTAAGAAAAAATATAACAACAATTTTTGGAAAGAGTGTTTTTTTTTGTTATGATGTACCAAAACAAAATTGCCAAAAATTCACTTTTTGTAATTTTCTTCATAATTGTTTTTACACCAAATCTGTATTTATATTAAGATTCATTGATGTCTTGCCTTTATAAAAATGTATACTTTTATTTGTCTTGCGTGAATAATTACAAAGTTATGACACTTTTACTACATGCGTGTCTGAGAGTATACAGCCACCTTAAACAATTTGAATACCTGGGTTCAATGATAGAACAAAGGTGATAGCACATCTGAGATCAAAAGAAAATTAGCTATGACATCGTGGAAGGGAACGTCCATCAAAATCTTCATGTGAAGAATGTTTCATCACAATGAATGTATGGTGCAACACGTTTGGCTTCTGATAAAAGTAGATGGCGAATCATAGCGTGCTCTTGTGATGACCACAGCAGTGCAATCCTGCGCGGATGTTTTAATAACCAGATATACACATCAATGAAGATTACAATCTTCTTACTTTGAATAACGTCTCTGTGATAAAGCGCACAGGCTCTTTCAAAAATATTGGGACATGTCCCAGCTAAAATGCGATACGTTACGGGCAAAAGAGCTCGTAGCATTTTATGCAGGATTTTATGAAGGTTTCTATTTTGGGTGTGTTCTGATGTAGGCTTTGAGATCACTTTTTACAAATTGCTTTAACATACAAAAATTGCAACACTTATTCAAATTGAGGGTTTATTGTATTTATTTTCTCACTGTAGATTTATCTTACACTGCTTCATAAATTTAATAGTTAACGTGATCATATATCGCTACTACTACCATTCAATTAATGACGATATTAACAGCATATTATGAGACCCACTGAAACATGCCGACACAAAACCTGGAAAATGACGCTACATTTATTTATTTATTTATTTGGAAAACGCTTTTATAACAGCGGCACCCACCGTCTTGGCGGTGCATCCATATAAACAAAAGTTAACAAGAATTAAAAGATGATACTGAAAGTATTTACAAAAGTTAACAATACAAACAGAAATACTAAAAAGAATACTTAAAATACTAAAGTAAAAATACAAAAAAGAATACTAAGTTGGCTTGCATTCATCGTCCGATAAGGACAAGCCCCATAATTATCGAAATTGTCCAACTTTGTCCTGGTTTTGGGAGGTCTCATACATTACAGTACTTTGCACCACAGGAGAATGCGTACTAGTTGGAAATGCTTTTCAATGGAACATGAATTGTGCCGCCTAATGCTGCTACTTAATGTACGTTATATTCCGTATTGATAAACGTTTCTAAACGGTTACGCACTCCATGATTTCTTACCATCATGTAGAGGAGTTGTTTACTTTGAATACAAGTTTTGAATGCATCACTAACTTTCATAGACTGTACGTGTTTATGTCACAAATAGCACTGTTGACATAGCAGAAAGCCGAATCTTGGCCGAGTTACACAATACTACGATAGAATTGCTTTATTCCGTGTGGTAGTAACTGGATAATTAATATTTATCTTTTTATTCAATTTAATTAAAAAGTACTCTGCGTAAAATATCTCTCATATAGGTTTTTCTTTGGTGTGCGTTCTGACGTGGGTCTTGAGATCTCCAGTTTGTCCGAAGCTTTTCTGACAATACTCGCATTGAAATCATTTGTTTTTGGTGTGAGTTTTGATGTGCTTTCTAAGAGTCCACGAGTGTGAGAAGCATTTCTTACAATTATCACACTGATAAGGTTTCTCTTTGGTGTGAGTACTAATGTGGTGTTTGAGATTAGAAGAATCCCTGAAGGTTTTTTGACAATACTCACATTGAAAGGGTTTTTCTTGAGTGTGACATCTGATATGATATCTAAGTTTACTTCCTTCTTTGAAGCCTTTCTGACAATATTCACACTTATAGGGTTTCTCGCCTGTGTGTGTTCTGATGTGGATTTTAAGTTTCCCACGAAGTGCGAACCGTTTGTGACAATACTCACATTTATAGGGTTTTCTTTGGTATGAGTTCTGCCGTGGTTTTTGAGGCCATCTGAACTGGCGAAGCATTTGCCACAATATTCACACTGAAAGGGTTTTTCCTTTGTGTGAGTTCTGATATGCCGTTGGAAATGTGGATTTCGCGAAAAACATTTCTGACAGTACTCACAATGATAAGGTTTTTCTTTGGTGTGGATTCTGATGTGCAGTTTGAGACGACCAGAAGTTGCGAAGCATTGACCACAATACTCGCACTGATAGGGTTTCTCTTTAGTGTGTGATCTTATGTGGTATCTAAGAGTACCAGAATCCGCAAAGCATTTGTAGCAGAAGTTACATTGATAAGGTTTTTCTCCGGTGTGCGTTCTGATGTGACGCTTAAGAGCACTAGAATCTCCAAAACATCTCTGACAGTATTTACACTGATATGGTTTATATCCAGTGTGTGTTCTTAAATGTCTTTTGAAATCCCAATTGCTACAGAAGTATTTCCCACAATAATGGCACCGATTGATATGAGTTTCGATACTTGCGTTCAGATCACCAAAGTGTGCCGTGCTTTTCCAACTAAGGTCACACGGATCTGGTGTCTCTTCGTTGTAAGTTCTCACATCGTGATTTTTAAGTTTTGCATTTTGTGGGCGGTATACAGTACATTGTGCATCCAGATAAGCTTTGCCTCCAATAGTTTTGCTTCTATGGGTCCGTGCATATTTCCTCTTGTGTCCTTCAACATGAGTTTTGAATCTGTTCATAGAGTCTAGGTTCATTCTACAAAATATGCAAGTAAACGGTTTCAAAAGTTTTACTTCCATTTATCTTAATTTCGGGTCGAGTCTAAGTAGTGAACTACAAAAACACTATAATGTGCACCTCAAATCCTGGCTCCGTTGAATTGGCTGGCTAAGCTGTCCTTTGGTGAAGTAGCATTCGAGATTAGATCTTCAAATGGGCCTCTGTTTAATGTTAATACATATCCTGGCCGGTTATCCTGGTGGTGCTTTTAGACTGCGACTGTTGGTCATTAGATGATCCAATAAGATAACCTGAAATGAAAAATGTTTATAATATTGGGCATTATACTATCAAACAATACAATGCTCGCTATCACCTTTATCTTTTTAACTGATCAAGGGTTTGATAGAATTTGCCCGGGGTACTCAAGTTTGGTTTTGGTAGGGGTGTGCCGCTGAGCTTTTGAAAGAGCATCCATCAATATAACTATTTTTTAAATGAAATTTGGACCCATCGATATACCAAAAGTCAAAAATTTCCGCAGAATTGAACCCAAATTGTCGTATTTTTTTCCAACCCCCCCCCTCTCAAATTGAGAAAACTTTAAAAAGGGACCCGTCATATACCAAAATTGGCTTAGAAAAAGGAGTCATTGATATACCAAAATGACAAAAATGCTACCCATGTTTGCGGCACATCCCCGTATGGACATTTATACTGAGTCCCCCCGGATTATTTGGGTCGTTGGCCTTGTTCACATCTTTAATTTTATTTCATTTAAATGCTGTCGAATCTAACAAGAAAAATCACTGCATCCCACATGATGCCATGGCACAATCATCGTATTCATACATATGCACAGATACCCCCGTGGCCACCGGTTTTTGATCCTGTGGTTGGTATGCGCAGGGTCCAAGGTTCAAATCCCGGGGTACCAAGAAAATATGACCTTTTTTAGGCCACGTAAACTAAAAACATAAATTGTCTGCACTTTCTCAACATTTGGTGACGGAGGCCCTTATTAAAATTAACCAATTTGTTACAAATTTACTATCCGTTTCTGTGTAAAATTGCAATTGCAAAGGCTTTGTCAACACTAATCATAAAAACGGGGAGGCCCCTAATATTCTTGTTCCCCAAAGCCCTACCCCTAGCTTGAATAAAGTGTTTGCAATGTGTTTATAAATGATACCATCGTGACCAAGGATTTCTGTACATTTTTTTTGTTTCACAACCATTTCAGAATCAAAGTAAGGGAGCAAATATCAAAAATATTTGAAACTCCCAAAATCGGTGAGGATGGGGACGATTTACATGTTATTTTATAATTTTTGCCTTACTATTATCATTGTTATTATTTAATACATTGTTGTACATTTTTCCCGGGACATTTTTATGGTATTATTCTACAGTGGTTGAATTAATAGTACTGGGTTATACAACCATGATGCTTCAGATTCCTTAGGGCTCAGGCTTATTTGATGCAGGATGATCTTCTGAACATTTTGACACAGGCGGACAGGCAGTGCCGGCCAAAAAACTTATTCGGACAGTGGGTGGGGGGGGTCTGAAAATTGTCATTTTGCATCAAAAACAAAATTCAATGCCTTACTCTATTGATATTGGTGTTGTTTTATATGTTATTGTTGCCAAAAAAAAATGGTGACATAAATGGCCGTTTTCAAGAATATGGATGCTCTAAAGCTTAATGCAACTTAAGGGGTACTACACCCCTGCCCAATTTTGTGCCTATTTTTGCATTTTTCCCAACAATTATAATTGTTATAATTGTTATAATAATAGAGCATAGGTGACAAATAAGATATGTATATGGGGCTAGGGTTGTAAAATTCCCGGGAATTTTCAGAGTGGAAAATTCCCACCGGCAATTTTGGAAATTAACGGGAATTTTCGGGAATATTGGGAATTTTCGGGAATTTTCATTCAAATCTAAAAATCAAAGTTTAAACAGGGGAATCACTGTGTAGATTAGGGTATTGGAGTAATTTATAAGAGCATACAATCATAATAAAGAACTTCAAGAATGATCAATAACCATTTTATCAAAGAAAACAACAAGCATGACCAGATCTTACTGCGTTATGTTTTTGTTCTGTAAAACATCTTACACTAGCTAGTACAATGAGTTTTTGAACAATAAACACAAACTCTGAAGGGATAATCATTATCTTAAATCTTATTACATGTACATAAAGACTTGAACTATTATTTAAGTAATAGAATACTTTAGCACAATCAACATTTTTGTTACCAGCTACCAGCTAATTGATCTTGAATATTAAATTTAAACTCTCATTCAGTGCGTAGCTCATAAGATGTGAACTACAAAGATCTTGTATGAGATAATGCACAGGAGTTAACATCGTCTGTTCAGTACCAAAATACACATGTTCCATGACAAAGGCCTACATACGCATTTTTTTGCGTTTGGTTGGACTTTTGAAAATTAAAATACAAATAATCACCAATTATTTTTCATAATCACCAATTATGTTTCGATCCCAAAACACAAATTTTACAGCATTCATATTCAACAGGGTTGGTGCGATTTAAATCAAATGATTTTTTTTTAATCACCAATTTAAATCAAGTACAATGTATTTCATATTTTACCATTTTTGATGTAAGTTAATTTCTTTCTTAAAGGTCCACAATCGTTGGCCTGGTCAACTGGTAGGTGACCTTGTCCTTGTACATGTAGATCACACTCCTGTATACTTGTATACTTGTCTGGACTAAGGTGGTGTCTGGACTGACATGCCCTGGGCCACATAACTCAATTATGTAGTTCATTTTTCCAGATGTGGTGGTGGACCTTTAAATTGACTGTTTTACTCCATTCCTAATGCTTCTTCAACTATTGGATGTAATTAGATACCTCTATGATGTCAGCTCTATTGCTACAAATTCATCATCTTCAAGGTGCAGAATTCAACAGGTTTATTCCCATGATTTTACCAAATTTTGTCTTTGAAATTTTCATACGGTATCATGTTAAAACATGTTTTGATTTTTTGTAAATACCTGATAGGATTGTACATGTCTATCATTCCACTGAACTCTTTTGGCTTTATCATTGGGTATAGCAGTTCTTGAAATTAAAAAAGATTAAAAAAATCGATATAAACAAAAAATCTGATTTAAATCAAATAAATCGGGTTTTTTTATGTTAAAAAAAAATATTAAAAAATCTCCAACCCTGATGATTCAAGAAGTGTAGTATCACTTGTGCTGTTAAAATATTTAACAAATGATTTCTGAAAATGAGAAGAATATTGTCCATTTTCATAGCAATTTAAAGTTCGATTGAGGAAGTCAATTATATGACATGGCAAGTTACATCGTCAATCAAAATGACTACCATATCCTAAAGGCAAAATAAAGAGGAATGTTTGTCTCAGTGACTCAAAGCTATTGAAAAATCCCAACTGCGTATATATTTGGTTTAAAAGAAATAGCAATTGGCTATTATAATGGTAATTGGGAATTCCCAAAATATGCAACATTTAAGGATGAAAATATGCAAGATGCTGGACTTAGAAAATCCCACGTGAAAAAATCTTTGTAATTTTTTTAATACTGAAAATCTATGGTAAAAGAACATATAAACAATGGCTATTCTTCATTGGTAGCACTTATCTGATTGTAAACATCATATACAATGTTGTGAAAAGATTAAATTTGCTTTCAATTTGCTTTCTGAATGATTAGATATTAAAATTTTAATGTATTTATACAATTAAAAACATAATAAAAGCCAATAATTGAAAATTCCCAAAATTCCCAATATTCCCGGGCCCTTCAAAATTCCCGGAAACTTTCCGGGAAACTTTCCAAAATTCCCGGAAACTTTCCACCCCTTTACAACCCTATATGGGGCAATGACTACAACTACTGCACTGGAAATTCTATTTCAGCACAGACAACAGTTGTGGAGTTACAGTCAAAAATGAGGGAAAACCAATATTTGATTAATAAATCAATAACTACTTGCCTTGAGTTGCTGAATTTTCAGTGCAGTAGTTGTAGTCCTTGCCCTTATAATATACATATCTTACTTGTCACCTCACATCCATATTTGGATGTAAAACAGCCATTTTAAGAAAACGACAACTCCAATTTTTATGCAACTTTCATAAATGGAATTCTAGACATCAATTACATACAAATCAGCACCAACTTTAACAGAATTAGGCATATAATAATGATTATTGTTGAAAATATTGATTTTCAGACCCCCTGCAGACCCCTGTCCAAATACTTGTTTTGGCGGCACCCGGGGGCACTCAAATTTTATTTTTGTAGGGTGTGCCACCGCCAGTTTCGTACTTGAGGTCTAAGGAACTGATCGGCCGGCCAAAAAGGGGGGTCTAGGGAACTGCCTCAGCCAGTCAAAAAGGGGTCTAGGGAACTGATCGACCAGTCAAAAAGAGGGGTCTTGGGAACTGATCATCCGCCAATCGGGAATTTATCAATTTTGCCACAGCCGAAAGAATCCGTGTAAAAGCTATGCATCAAATTTAATCACGATTTTGGGAGACTATTTTAATCCAAGCATGGAAGTACTCTCTGGATCAAGATCATTTACATGAATATAGGCTAAGGAGAATTTATGAATTATGAGAATATCAACCCCATATCAACCTTCATTGGGGGCCTACACTGGGGTTGAATGACCAGACAGACCACAATTTAAAGTAAACCCCAAAATAATGGTTTTTCTTCTCAATCAATTATCTGCCGTAAAGAAAAACATTTTAAGCCTACCCATTACATGTGTGCTGAACTGGCTGAAGTAGGCCTATGCAGAATTCGTCAGTCTCTCCACAAGATTTGTAGACCTCTCTTCACTATTTATACAGTTCCTGGCCCAAGAAAATATACATATTTGAGGTATAGCCATAACATTTTCCCCTAATTTTATTCCTAGTGGTGTTCTCATTTCAAATCACGGTTGTTTGATGTATATAGAATTGGCTTCATTATTAACTAAATGCAAACTATAGATGGCGCTATTTATCCTAAATCATATTTCTTTATTTGCAAGGGGCAGGTGATTAATATTGCCATTAAAACAGCTGGAATAGGTGAAACAAGCAACAAGGAAATTTTATAAACACATTTTAGCAAGCAATAAAAGGAGTTGTTTGTATTAAAAGCTTAAAAGAGTAATTTCCAGTAACTAAACAGCTCCACCAATTTTGTCATTAATAGATACATTTTATATCCGAAAAAGCTATAAAATGCTACAAAAGTGAATAATTTTGTAAAAGAGGGAAAATTAAAGTTGAGAATGACTCAAAAGCATCTGTATACAATTAGCATGATATCACATTTAGCTGTTCAGGCCTAAAATTTGGTTGTACATGATGTTTTGTTTGAAAAACTAATAAATGATCCCATCAAACAACCGTGAAATGGTCATGGTCGTCAGCCAAAAAGTCACCACTGAGCTGGTCGGACGATCCACCCTTGCATTAATTAGTGTTGCCAAATATGGAGCCCAATATCCCGCCCAAAGAACTATTTTCTGTGGGTTTCAATGGAAGAAATTGACTAAAAAACACCTTTTGAAGTTTTGGGCTTGCATAAGTCATGGAAGTAGCACAGGAAACATGCCGATCCAAGCTAGTCATCAGAGCGACCTGATGAATTATGGTAGTCTGAGGAACGGATAGATAACTTGCCGGGCAACAGAGCGGTGATCCATTAATTTTGGGGGTCTAAGGAATTCGGCGGTGCTGAAAAAGGGGTCGTCACCGCGGCACATACCCGTATAGCCTGGACATGTGAGTGCCCTCCCCGGGGCCGGCACCAACTCATTTTTTGGCCGATTGGGATGAAAATGATGTCAAAATGCTCAGGAGATCATGTACTGCATCAAATAAGCCTGTTCCCTAAGAAATATGAAGCATCACCCTTTTTAAAAGGCTGTTTAACCTACCCCTACTCAAATTTTTGAGACAATAATTAACTTGAGGAAGAAGTTTGTATTCATATTCCAGACATTGTGCCCTGCATGGCAACTGTGTACATGTGCCAAAAAAGGTACGTGACATGTGAACAAATACTTGCACCTTCTAACTTAGTTTAGTATCACAAGCTATCGGTTGTTCATACTAAAGTTAAAATTTTCGAACAACTTGAACTGGAAAGCCGCCCTGTACAAACCAATTCCAGTAAGGATTTCACGAGGGTGTCCCCTTTGATAGATGTGGGAATTGGGTAAGTGCAAAAATAGATGGAACAGCCCGACCGAGACTGGTGAGAGAATTACTCCATACGTACGCATTGCTGTATAAGTAATGATATTATATACTGTAGGTATCCTAGGTGAATTCAAATTTGCCATCAAATTGCATCGTTTTATATAAGCCCTTGAGTAAACTAAGCCAAAACTGAAAACCTTTTTTTCATAGCACTTTCCGTAGCAAAGTTACATCTTGTCAAAGATTGACTTTCATCAAAAAGATTCAGCTAGCAAAATTCCCCAAAACGGCATTTCAGGGGTGTTTCTAGATCTTAGTCTCATGGCAATGGCAGCTTTTTTTAATGGAACTGCTATCACAATCCCTCTAAAATTCCATGTGCGACTTGATTATCACCATAAAAAATCATATATTTGGGTCAAGTGAAGTATAGAAAACATATTTATGTAGGTTTCCTTCACCCACCTATTCTCGACAACTCTTCCACTTTCTATGTAAATATGCATTGTGTTGGGGCCCCGGTCTCGGCGAATTCGCTGACTAGTAAATGTGTTAACTAAGGTTTGCCTAGGTTACCTATATACTGTACATGCATGCATGCATGTTACCATGTTAGACCTGCCTGCATGTCTTCGGTCCTATCCTTCAACATACTGACATTTACTGGCCCGTTCGGTATCCGATAATGTCATAATGTTAAATAAAGATACCGAGTTACAGTTACTGGAACTAGTTACCATGTATGATGATAAAGCTTACCGTACAACAATGCGTACGGTACATCATCATGATCATAGTATTACATTGTGTCTGATTGTTGTAACAGTCATTACTACACAGGGTTTGTACATTTGTATGAACACTCACCTGACGAATATGAGAATCACCGGCATGAGCCGCACCATGATATTATTTAGATTTCTTGACAAGAATTATGTGAATAAAGGACGGCATTTATTTTCCAAAAATATTTCAATATCGATTTATTTATTTCTTAAAGGCAGCTCGTCTGACAATATTAAGGGGACACACCACTAAATGAACCTCACACTGAAACATGTATTTAAGGTTAGCCGAGAGTTTTTCATGCGCTTGATTTCAGAGGGGCGTAAGTTCATAACAGAAACAGCCATGCAGAAAATGAACAAGCGTACCGGGACGTAGGCCTACTTACAATAGAATATCGATCCACGGTCGACGGTCAAGACATGAAAAGGCTATGAAACTTTGCTTAGCTCGTGCCCGGAGCTCGGATGCCGGGGGGGGTGGCACAAGCCGTTTTCGGCAATTTTCACAAGGATTTTATAAATTTTAAAATTGATTGGGGGCACTTCGTCAAGCTACGCCCTGGAAAATGTGTTGATTTTGAATTTATAGCCTTGATATCTTTGATGAAATCAATGCTGCTATTCCCCTGATTTATACAATGTAAGGGTAGGCAACAAGTTAACAACAACAACAATATCAAAAGGCAATTATTTGTAAATCGAATTTGGGATGAAAATCAACAAGACAGACTTAGCAGGCCTACAAATTTCTGAATTATATAAAGTGAAAAACAATAAATCACGATTCACTGCACTCAGCGAATCAATCAAATAAAACTAAAAAGAAAGGAGCAAGAAAGAATAAAGAAATAGTGAAAAGAGAAAGAAAGAGAGAAAGAAAATGAACGAAAAGAAAAGAAAGAAATGAAAAAAAAGGAAATGAAAAAAGAAAGGGAGAAAGAAAGGAGGAAAGAAAGGAAGTAAAAATGAGAAAAGAGAAAAAAAAGAAGAAAATTCAGCCACACGGAGACTCGAACCCACAAAAATAGTTCATATTAGATTCCCAGTCCAACGCTCTATCCACTCGGCCATAGGTCAACTTACGCAATTGACTGTTCTCAAAGCGGATGATATAACTATAATTGGATGCAATTACAATGATTACAATCGCGTCCGCATTATGGCTCTTAGAATAAACACGCATGTCGGCGCTGAAATTTTGAACGAACTGATGGAGGAAAACCTCGTTTTTTTTGCTAAACTAGCTTCAATTTGGAGTGAAAATCAAATGGAATAGCAATTGGCAGAATGTTGAGAAATAATGTAGGTATTCAGATGTCTAAATTAACGTCTCGTAATCAAGATATCGATAATTTCACAAACCAGCTTTTTCTCAAGCAAATTCTCCAAAATTTTCCCCCCAAACGGGCTTTTAAAATTTAATCGGTACTGTATTTGGTTCTTCCCCATGGCAACATTATTTCTTTGATCGATTTGTAATACAATACGAAAAAGAAGAAAACAATCGCTCGGTGTGGATTTATACGGAGCGCACATTTGAATAAAACCTCATGGAACGTGTTTTTGATCTTGTGAACATGGTGGGTAAAAATGCTTTAAACGAAGGATTTTCAAATTTATTCTAATAATTTGTATATAACACACAAAAATGTTAAGCTGCATCCAATGCACCAACATTTCACTCGCTGCGATATTTGATTACTAAGAAAACTCTGTTTTAGAGAACAACTTTATACGTCTTTTATACGTTTTTTTATACGTCTCTTTGTGTAACCTTAAAGGCGCATATTTGGAATGTCATCTTTCCCTGGGTAAGATCTGACACCAGGCCAGCCCATGGCCAGAGGGTAACATGAGTAGGTTTGTTTCACATATGGCCTACTTTCCCCTAGGCCATGCAATATGCCCATATACAGTAGGACTACAACTGGTATCTATTACTGGTCAGTTTACACTCCTATTTCCACTCTGTTATTTTAACATGCTCCTTTAAATTATAGGCAAAGCAAGTTTATTTTCCACCATCCCATGGTTTATATATACCTTCAATTTAGTTTAGTTGCCATTTATTTATTTATTTATTTATTTATTTATTTATTTATTTATTTATTTATTTATTTATTTATTTATTTATTTATTTATTTATTTATTATTTATTTATTTATTTATTTATTTATTTATTTATTTTCGATATGTGGGGGGGGTCATGAACTTGAATTTAGGGGAGACGGGGCAAAGTGGCAGGCCGAGAGGGTGGAGGCAAGCAATTTTGGACAGGTCGAGAGGGGTGGGTGGGGGCAAGCTTTTTTGACCAATAAGCCCACCCCCCCAAAAAAAAAAGGACCTAACTTAACAAAATCTCAGTGCTCCAATGGAACTCATTAGGACCTTCCCTCGAAAAGCCCTCATTTTTCATCTTACCTCAAATAACTCCCATTTTATCAAATGCCCGCGAAAGACCTACGTTGTTTTTGTTTTGCATTTGCCCCAATAGACCCCATGCTGAAAGTTGCGACGGCACGCATGTCACTTTACTGTCGATGTCATATGTACTCATGTGAGCGCTCTTTTAGCAAAGTCATAGTTACTTTAAAACCGTACGACAGAACAGGCGAAAATATAGTAACTTTTTGCACTAAATTTTCAGTTTAAAGAGAATTGGCCATTGCTCATTGAAACGAAGCTATAGGGCCTATAATGGACAATATAGTGTGCTCTTCCATTTAATAACAACTAAAATTTGAAAAATATTGCATGGAACACTCGGGGTTAGGGCTATGGGTCAATGATTTTTCCTCAACATTTTTTTAAATATTTTCTTTTTCTTTAATATTAAAGAATTTGAGGTGGTACATCCCCAATAACCCCACCCCCTCAAACAGTTGCCCTACTGACGACCAAAAAGGTTTATTTTCATTAGTTGCACAACTTTTTAAACCACTTCAAACCAATTCCTTAATTGCTTAGGGTGTTTTTATTTGAGTAAAATCCTTGTTTAGGGTTTGTTTGACAAATTCTCGACATCCTATAGTTTAGGGTAGGCCTACATATCATATACATGTAGGCCTATTAAACAAGATGCTTTTAGCGATAGACATTATAAAAAACACCCTTGAACATGTAAATCGAGGAATTGGTTGGAAATTTGACCCTAAACAAGGGGCGTGAATTGACTTTCAAAAATGACCCTAAACTAGGATGTCGAGAATTTGTCAAACTAACCCTAAACATGGATGTTACTCAAATAAAAACACCCTAAGCAAGGAATTGGTTTGAAATTTACCCCTAAACAAGGATAGACATTATAACAACACCCTTGAACATGTAAAGCGAGGAATTCAGGTTGGAAATTTGCCCCTAACAAGGATAGACATTGCATGTGTCGGTCCAGTGATATCGGTATGCTTAAAATATGCGCTGGTGAAGTCGGCTCCAATTTTTCTTTAATCTGGTTTGTAAAATTGCTCATAAACCACTCTTTTGTGCCGAATAACTTGATAAATATGTCACCACTAATGTTCGTTAATTGGGTAATTCTATCCTAAGCGAGGATCGTCCTTTAAAAAAAACACCCCTTCTGTGAGTAAAATCGGAGTGTTTTGAGACCCTAATCGCGGATCCGCGCGATCCTCGTTTTGCTTTTCAAAACCGCCATAAATCCGCGTTTTCTTTCACGCGGATGCTTACAACTTTTGGCCCGGTGCTGCTGCTGTAATTCTGTTTAGCCCACTCACCGCTTGAAATCGAAGCGCCAGGTAAGGTGGTATGCGCCGTGCATTCTCTAAATTCAGTAAATTTCCATCGTCAACCGAACCGTGCAATTGAATGGGATTATTTTGAAATTGTAAAACACTTGAAATATTTTTTGTGGAAAATTGGGAAAAACAGCAAAAAAAATAGGTATAAAGAAAGTCAGCATCCGAAAGTCTGCGTGGCACATCCCCGTATTTTTTTTTCTCGAAGAACCACCCCACCCCCGGGCCACTCGCCGCCTGCGAAGCGTTTTAAAGTTGTCTAGCGCCATCTATATTCGTTTTGGAATTGTATCAACTTTTTCACCACAGGGTGGTTTGAAGCAGGCAAGGATAATTCCATGGTTCCCAGTATTTTGTATGTTTTCTCCTGTAAAATACACTCGAGTTTGTAGCTATATATGCCTAATAGCATAATATCAATTAAAAATAGCAATAGACCAAACCCTAATACCTTACCCATAACCCTGAAAGTTGCGACGGCACGCATGTCAGAATTGGCCATTGCTCATTGAAACGAAGCTAGTAGGCCTATATAATGGATAATAGTGTGCTCTTCCATTTAATAACAACTAAAATTTGAAAAATATTGCAAGGAACACTCGGGTTATGGGTCATTATTTTTCCTCAACATTTTTTTTAATATTTTCTTTTTCTTTAATATTATTAAAGAATTTGAGGTGGTACATCCCCAATAACCCCCACCCCCTCAAACAGTTGCCCTGCTGACGACCAAAATGGTTTATTTTCATTAGTTGCACAACTTTTAAACCACTTCAAACCAATTCCTTAATTGCTTAGGGTGTTTTTATTTGAGTAAAATCCTTGTTTAGGGTTTGTTTGACAAATTCTCGACATCCTATAGTTTAGGGTCATTTTTGAAAGTCAATTCACGCGGATGCCTAAAACTTTTATACATAAGTCCCCCCCTCCTATCATGTACATGTATTAAACAAGACGTTTGAATAGCGATAGACATTATAACAACACCCTTGAACATGTAAAGCGAGGAATTCAGGTTGGAATTTTGCCCCTAACAAGGATAGACATTGCATGTGTCGGTCCAGTGATATCGGTAAGCTTAAAATTGGCGCTGTTATTTAGTGAAGTCGGCTCCAATTTTTCTTTAATCTGGTTTGTAAAATTGCTCAGAAACCACTCTTTTGTGCCGAATAACTTGATAAATATGTCACCACCAATGTTCGTTAATTGGGTAATTCTATCCTAAGCGAGGATCGTCCTTAAAAAAAAACACCCCTTCTGTGAGTAAAATCGGAGTGTTTTGAGACCCTAAACGCGGATCCGCGCGATCGCGGGCCTCGTTTTCATGGTTTTGCTTTTCAAAACCGCCATAAATCCGCGTTTTCTTTCACGCGGATGCTTACAACTTTTGGGCCGGTGCTGCTGCTGTAATTCTGTTTAGCCCACTCCCCGCTTGAAATCGAAGCGCCAGGTAAGGTGGTATGCGCCGTGCATTCTCTAAATTCAGTAAATTTCCATCGTCAACCGAACCGTGCAATTGAATGGGCTAAACACTTGAAATATTTTTTGTGGAAAATTGGGAAAAACAGCAAAACTAGGTATACAGAAAGTCAGCATCCGAAAGTCTGCGTGGCACATCCCCGTAAATTTTTTCGAAGAACCACCCCCGGAGCCACTCGCCGCCTGCGAAGCGCTTTAAAGTAGCGCCATCTATATTCGTTTTGGAATTGTATCAACTTTTTCACCACAGGGTGGTGTGAAGCAGGCAAGGATAATTCCATGGCTCCCAGTATTGTGTATGTTTTCTCCTGTAAAATACACTCGAGTTTGTAGCTATATATGAGCTTATATGCCTAATAGCATAATATCAATTAAAAATAGCAATAGACCAAACCCTAATACCTTACCCATAACCCTAACTTTAAACACGGTGCCCATTATGTATAACCATTTAGCCCACTTTTTTTAATAAAGGCCTATATCCAATGATCCCAGCGAAAGTGTAAACAAGAAATGTCTTTAAAAAGACAACACAATGGATGAAATTCATGTTTCATAATTTTACATTGACAAGTAGGCCCCCCCTACTTGGAATGCTAGTAATTTTTGTGTGTGTAGCACATGCACAACTAACCGGGTTGGAAATGTTGTTACCACGAATACCACCAATGACATACTATAAGCTAAATTGAAAAATGTGTGTTAAATAGGTCTACATTTAATTTATACTTAATTTATACTTGTACAAACAAAAGGATCAATGGAAATCACATCCACCGAGTTTCGCATAAATCCAAAAATATATATTCAGATGACTTTGTGATTACGTTTTATGACATGACTTTGAACATGCTGACAATCCAACAATATATACTTATTCCACCTCAGGCTCAGATGACCTTTAACAATTATAATCAAAAAGACTGATTACTCAATCCCAGGGGCCTAGGGGTTCCCTGGCTCAATTCAATCTTTATTTTCTGAATGTGTTGATTATAATTGTTACTACTAACTGCCCAGTTGCTCTATCAAAATGTATAAAACCAAAGCAACTATCTACCCAAATTACTGGTATTTACCCCCCCCCTAGTGTCACTCCCAACATCAATTAGTGATGGTATAACTAACCCTAGTTAACAGTGCAGGTGCCTGGGCACCTTAGTGCATACATTGTTTAAAAGTGAAGGACAAGTCGTTGACATTATCATTAGGTATTTTTGAAATTAAAAATTTAGCAAAAAAAAACAAAGTTGAAGCCCCAACTAATACAGTACTTCTCTGCTTCTCTGCTGATTTTTTTTATATAATAATTTTTTAGACCTTTTCATGAACTGACATCCATGGAAACATCTGAAAAAATAAATAAAATAAATGACACGGGTTATTGATTATTATGATAAAAATAAAAATCGCTGTATCATGATAAAATACAACGGAAAACATTCCATATGAGTTTGGCACCATGGAGGCATGCAAACCTTAACAATGAAGTCAGACTAACTAATCTATCAGCATTAGACTTGTTATTATTAATTTTGTCAATAGATTACAGTGACATTCATCAGTCAATGATCCTTGGCATTGCAAAAAAAATGAAGTTACATAGTAAAGGTCCAAAATTACATAAAATGAAGGATATAAAACCCTTCATTTAATGCTCTAAATTCGGAATCTGGTAGAAACTATTGGTCCCCTCGTCGGTTTTTTTTTGTTTTGAATTTTAATGTATACCTTTATACAGAGTTGGGGGTTACTCATCAGTGAGGCATTTTGTTTGTCTCACTAGTGGGCGAAGTTTTTTTTTTTCCAAAAAAATCCCATGCCGCCCCCCTGGAAATCAAATGGTGCGCCCCTTAGGCACATTGTCTCCAGTTCACGGGACTGACAATAGACCACCATCAGATCCCTCATGAGCAGTAAATATTTGTCATTACGTTTGGGTTTTGGAAAGAACCTTCTGTTAAATCATGCATGACTCAATTACAAATCTCTACATCCCTTTCTTCTTGTCTATTGATATTTTGAATAGTGTTTATCTTTCCTAATAGATAACGCCCTGATCGATTCTTCCTGCATATCAATATGCTTCATTTACATTACATTACATAGATCGGACACTAATCCCTACCATAACAAACCATGTATAGACTCTACATGCAAATACAGGTGATATAACAGGTCTATATTACAGGATTAGATTAGTAAACTATGATCTATTTGCAAGTATTATATTGATTGAGCAGGAAAGATTTGATACTATTTTTTTGTATAGTAGTCTAGTTGCCGGCGTGCGTTATTTCTTTCTGCAACCATAATGGGCCGCAATGCGATAACACATAGTACATACATGTAATTAATAGGCCTATGAGGCTAGATATAACACGAGTTTATTACCATTATTATTTCCTCTTACTTAATAAAATAAAAGAAATCGATAGAATTAAAATTCTATAACGGTTTACCTGGGGTTCGAACCCACAACCTTTGTATCCATAGTCTAATGCCTACACGACTGTGCTATAATTCGTTGTGCCAGAAAGGTGTTTGTTTATGATACTTATTGATTACGGAATAAACTGCATACACAGAATATACTATTACTAGTATAATAAATACGAATATAATCCTAACCCTAACCCTAATCCCTAACCCTAACCCTTACCCTAACCCTAACCCCTAACCCTAACCCTAAACCCTAAACCCTAACCCTAACCCCTAACCCTAACCCCTAACCCTAACCATAAGACCCTAACCCTAAGACCCTAACCCTGACAATAATGAACCTTGCCTCGGACTATGCGGTTAGTGATATATTGCGGCCCATTATGGTTGCAGAAAGAAATTACGCTGCCGGCGTCAGGTATAGATAGAATTTTTTTTTATGATGATGACATGTATGATGCAAACTAAACTCATAGGTGTTGTGCGTTTGGCAAGTTGGGAGGGGTGGGGGTTCAAAATGACCCCATAGGATTATAAAATTGCGAAAATACCTCTTTCAAATATATCAAATTATTTACATAAATAAACAAAAATAAATAAATAAATGAAAAAAATAGAACAAATTGCAGCGTAACATTAAAATCATAAATATCACCATTGCTGGCAGGAGGACTCGAACCAATGATATTGACATTAGCAGTCTGATGCTCTACCATTGAGCCATGACAGCATCTAGTGATGAGGGTCGAGTTTTTAGCTTATACAGTGTTTGTCTGTGATAATACCGCCTCGTGAAAGAAGGAAATATAAAATCTCAATTTTTAATTTAAATTTATTTGATAATTTTCTAACCTATATTTTCTTTAGAGCAGGGACAAATATTTCCCCTTTTATCCAATTTGACCGCTAAATAAGAATCTATATACTTCTTTTATTACTAATTTAATTCCGCGATTAAGCAATATCAAAGATTAATGTCAAGCATCGCACAACAGATATTTAGTTAGCTTAGTAGTCTTGCACAGTGCTTTTTAACCGCGAGGTACCGAGATCGATTCCACCGCTGCCTGCATTTTTTTAAAGACTGGGAAATAATAACTTGACATTCGCCGCTGACATTCGTACTGCAGAAGCGGAGTTATAACTTGTTAAACTTTGCTCCTTCCGTAAAAGGGTACATTATTTTGGCACTGCATTATTTCTTTTTTTCCACATTACTGGTATTAAATATCAAATGGTCATAATTGGCGCGGCGGTCACTTCAAATCATCCCCAACTGAACGAGGTTCAGGAATGTCCTCTCTTGAACAGGATTTAGCCAAAGCAAACAAAGACTTATACATACAGAAGTATAAGCTTATTATCCTCTTCAATAATAGGATTAAAGATTGGTGCTTGACTGGAATTACGTGATAGTGTCATTGGTTACTTTGATCATAGAGACATGGGAATTTTACAGTAGGCCACTGGTGTAATGTGATCTTCACTGACGAGACCCGGTTCCTCCTCTACAGATAAGGTGGCCGATTCAAGGTCTGAAGACAGGTTGGTCAAGCCCTACTTCAGGATTGTATCCTGCCTAGAGTCCATGGAGATGGTGGTGGAATCACAGTATGGAGAGCATTTCACAGTAGTTCGAAATCACACCTATACATGCTAGGACACATGAACCAGGACCAATACCTGCATGTACTTGGTACAGTTATGCTTCCGTTTGCAAGAAGAGACTTCAGGAACAATTTCGTGATCCAAGATGACAGCACCACGGCGGACAGAGCCCTACCTGCGAAGGAATTCCTTGAAAATGAGAATGTAGGACACCTGGACTGGTTACCTTTGAGCCCGGATATGACCCATATACAGAACGTATGGGCAGAAGTATCCCGCAGGTTAGGTAGCATGGACAACCAACCAATCACCCTGCAGGAACTTAGATACGCCCTCAATGCTTACTGGCGAGATATTCCACAAGGAAACTTGGAAAACCTGATCGAAGGAATGTCACGTCGCGTACATGACCTTGAGCTGGCAAGGGGTAGACACACCAAATAATGAGTTGTGTTTTCTCAAGCAAGAGACCTATCTGAACAAGTCATATAGTGAGAGTTTAAATTCTTGTTTAAACAATAAAGTTTGCTATACCCAGGGGGGGCACTTCAATATGAAATGGATATAGGTGTAGGGCTGGCACTTTCGCACTAAGGCCTCGTATCCATAGGCTGTTCCCTTGTGGCGTGTGCCCTTGTTCCGTGTATACTTTTTCCCATGTGACCTACCACACAGACAACGAACCTTTGTTTTGCTTAGTGGCCGCTACGGTTCATTGTCTGTGTGGCAGGTCACATGGCACGGAACAAGGGCGCACGCCACAAGGGAACAGCCTATGGATACGAGGCCTAAGGGCATTCGGTGAGAGCAAAATGTAAAAAATATGGGGTCATTGGGTGAGAGCATGATTTTTGGCATTCGGTGAGAGCAAAATGTAAAAAATATGGGGTCATTGGATGAGAACATGACCTTTTTTTTAAATGGAATCTTTGGGTGAGAGCCGAAACAGCGCCACAAAAACCTCGAAAATCGAATTTCTAGTTCTAAATGGCGTCAAATTTCATTGTTTTGTCAAAATAAGTAACAAAATCATTGAAAAATGAAAGTTGCTGTTCAAATTGAACTTGTAAGGGTCTTTGGGTAACAGATCAAATGGAAAAATAGGGGGTCTTCGGGTGACAGAGCATGTGTTCGTAAAAAATATGGGGTATTTGGGTGACAGCGATGATGAAAAAGGGGGTCTTAACAGCCCTACATACGCGTCACCTCCAAAGTTGGAGTGCCCCCCCCCCCGGGGTTGCTAGTGTCTTTAATCTCATTTTGTGATACAAAGAGACCGCCAAAAAGTGTTGCGATTGTGTGATCCTTCTATTGTAATGCGCTTCCTCAGATAACTCTTTGTTTAATTGACAAACTGTGTGATATAAACATCAAAGAACATTTGTATCTTTCAATTAAATTCAACTGAGCACTACTCCAGAACAATAAACCTGTTCCTAACATGATTGAAAACTACATTTGATAAAAAATATAAATATTCCAAACTTTTGCCCATGACTGTAATAAAAAAATCCTTTTTTTTTTAATTTGATATAAAAAAGATATGATAATAGGAAAATCCTTCAAGAAAGGAATGGGTCACTTTAAAAAGGAATATTTAATTTGATGTTCTGAAATAACTATAATAAAAGAGCCATTCAATGTCCATTTTAGGAGATTAAGTCCACTTTTTCTATCTAAACCGATTTCGTTGCAAAAAAAGACTACATAATGATTTGGAAATTAACACGTCTGAATGCCGGCCATTAGTTACAGCTGATTTCCCCAGTAAATTATTTTCCCTTATTAGAGGGTAAAAAATACTTATTGCCCACCCAATAAATTATCCTTATTTATGTTGACGTATATGGCAAGCTATAACCGTGTCATAACGTACATAATTTGCATAGCTTTCATTGTCTACTTAAATATAGATTGGTAACTTTTTTGTAAGCAAAAATATATTACGGAGTGTAACTAGCAATACATATCCACCCCCCCCTCTTTTTTTTTTTTCTTCTGTTTTTTTGACACATAATCCTGGAGTAGGCCTATTGCATATTCTAAGCATGTTCTACGGTACAGAAATTCTGTTCAGTGATTGTCATTTTATTACTGATCGATCTCGAACAATAACGGCAATGACCTTCGGTTTACCCCCGAGTTAGCCCACACACACCATGGTCAGATGTTTATAAAGATCCGTTTTTGTATGTACGTGTAGGCCTACAGTGACAACTAGTTTCTCCGCTATATTCCCTATTTCGGAAAAAAATTATCCTGATTTGCCAAATGAAACATATCTAAATCTTAAATCCTTAAATCTTAAATCCTGAACAGGCAATCAAATATCATATATAGGCCCCTACATTTAGGCCTATTAAGAGTTTAATTGACCATCATTCTTGTTGTACACACTTGACATTGAATATTCGTAACCCGATCGACAACATCATCCCCCCGATTTTTGTCATTGTTAATGAGTTGTTGGTATCACAAAATAGATACTATTTTTCTCATTATCCTGAAATTTGACGCTCCAAGTCGATGTATTTCCGGAGAAATATTCCATATTAAAGGTCAAGTCTGTATAACAATATAAATAAGCAACAAATACAAAAAATATACTAGCGCAGTTTGGTAATAAAGTAAGAATTTTTCATTTTCTGCCAGTAAATAAATGTGGTGTTAACTAACATATTTCTACTTTTTTTTAAACGGTCCATGTCGCACCCCATGAATGAGTGGTATAATGCTTACGTCGTAAGACGAAGAAGAAGCCCGTCATACTCATTACATATTACAATTGGCCACAACATAATATGTAATCGCACGTTCATTGCACCATTATTACTTTTTTCAAATTTAAATATAAACATAATAATATAGTCCTGTTCCTCGCATCACACATTCGGCAATCCATGTAATTTGTCAACTTTTTGGGCGTAATCGCCGCAGCGAGTACGCACTCATTATATTGTCACTTTTGGCCTTTCAGATCTCACACCACCAAATCAGAGTCCCATAGAGATATGTGCTAAATTTGCCTTTAGAAAACGTCATTTTTTCTTCACAGGAGCGACTCAGTTTTAAGCGACAGCTATGATGGTTGAAATCAGCCCTTGCCTGATCCCTCTGGCTGGGAAAAAATATAGGTTGACCGTCATTATTTTTTACGACTGGCCCTCGAAGTCTACGATGTCTGGGAATTGCCTATTGTACAGGCAAAACCATGCCAGTGTTTCTGTAAAGAAAAGGCTGCTTAAAATCATTAAAAGTTATTTGATCTCGCCCATCTGTGGTACACTTGCAGGAAATAATATTACTAATCATGACCAATCCAAATTTGGCTAAAATTATGCAAATTTCTGCTCATTTTAATGTTAAATTGAGAATCCATGGGTTTTTTAAGAAGTGAAATTAAGGGCGCACAGCGATATAATTCTATTTGGTGGTGTGAAATCTGAATGGCGTTTAGTATGAGATGAAACTTCGTCACAATTTTTGTAGTCTGAAACGACGCAAGTGATATTGTGCGATGCAGTTCCGATGGAGTATTTGTATACTAATTACTCACTATAACATTAACGATCCATTACATACAAGCTAGACACGTACCTCACGGTGATCTTTTAATAGAAGTAATAATTATTGGAAATACTAGAATCACATTTGACCCATACCGGATCTTGCAGAGAAATATTATGGCCATAGTATTTGCACAGTACAACCATGACAACGGGCAGTACAATTGCCAGATTTTTGTCCACGTTTTCGCCCAATGAAAGTGCCGCTGTTTGAGGGCGGCAGACAGGTTATAATCAGCAGTATCAGACACTAATTTTGTCCCAGCCTCTCAGATAAGGACCGTGCACTGTACATAACCCGTCAAATATTATGTGCACAACATTGTAAAAATGTTGTCTTATGTATCAAACTTACAATATGTGTTGCAATAATTGTCATGACTACATGCATACTTAAAACTTATCATCCGCAGTATATTATAGGCCTATAATATGTAGGCCTATGCATTCTTACATAACTTTTCTTCTTTTTGTAGCCCTGAACCCCTAGACCAAAATTATTGAGGGTGCTAAGCCTCGACAAGTCCCTTCCACGGTTCCTAAGACTATGCAAACGTGGACACATGCAACCGTAGACATCCACGCTTAAACAAAGACAGCGTAAATAACGTATACATTTACAACTCCACGTTGGGGGTTCAATACAAATCACAATTGCATAGCATGTTGTTGGGTGTTGGTAAGATAGGTGTACCGTGATTCAAGGTATCTTTATCAATTTGTATCCACATTTTCATATAGTAGGTCTATGCAAAATGGGGTCCTTGTGTGCAGATACTTACAAACAGGGATGTGTTTGCAATATACAAAAAAAAAAGCGTTTTAATCACACTTAAAAACCTTTTCAAAAATCGTAAAATACTACACGTGCTTGCTTGTTTATCCCAGTTCACTCATTCCTACTATTATTTCCAATACTTATGTCAAACATTTATAATACCCTACATCATGCGCACTTTCTTTGGTACGCCCATTTCCTTTTTAAAGGAATTTTTATTTCAGCTTCACGTGCAAGTTTACTCGCAATGTTTTGATATTAAACCAAGATGGCGATTAAAATCATTATCACCTTCTGCTCGTCAGAGAATTTACATGTCCTGTCAGTGTTAAACATGTTGTTGCGGTAATAAACGGAGTTTGATGCTAGTTCAGACACACAGTCTCGTTTCCGTTTCTCCAGCCGCGAGCTTTGTACCACTCGCTATCCACACAAAGCTTTTGTGAGGATGGAGTGAGCGGCCGCAACTGGTGGTGGGTGAGACGAATGACACGCCGTTAAAGAAACTCGATTTATTTAAATGTCAATCATGTATTGCAGCAATGTTTTTAGTATTTTACTGCACGACATTCTGCAAGAATCGTGACAACTTATGCCGTAATTTTCCCCAGATGACCCGTATAAAGTATATTTCTGCAAAGTGATCTGTACTTTTGTAACATTCATATCACTTTTGATCATTATCGGCGAATCCACATTTTTCGTAATTGACCACTTCGTTGACGTTGGCGGCGTTTGGCTCTGCTAACTCCAATTAAGCCGGAGTTTGCGAAGCGGCAAACTGAAAGTGCGACTAAAGAGGTACATACGCCGAATTATGCAAAGCTAATTAGCCAAGTAACTATGAGGACTATCTAGCTGAGACTGCAAGCATGATAGAAGTATATTGTGTTTAACATTTTGCTAATTATAATCTGCATAATCAATTAGGGTTAATTTCTTGAAAAAATCAAATGAACTCTGATAGGGGCCGTCCATAATTTTCGCCATTTTCACTTACGTACAAAGCGTACATAACTTTTTACCCCCCTCCCTCCCTTGAGTTACGTACAAATAAAATGGCGAAGGATTTCCACAAGTAGGCCTAATACAAATAGCAAAATTGAGATGTTGGGTTGGTGTTGGGGTCAGAGTTTAGCTTAAAGGTTTGATTAGGTTAAGTTTTATGGTTATATTAGTGTTCCAGGAGGACAGTTTGTTTTGGATTAGTTTTATTACAGATAAGTTGAGAAATGCTGTTCAAAAAAACTTTCTTTTTAAACCATATTTTCATGAAAATGAAAGCCATCAATAAATTAAAATACGTATAGCTTAAAATGCAGCCCGAATCTAAACTAAATGACTTATGCACTCCAGGGTTCGGTTTTTGCCGAAAAAGTGGCAAAAACCTGTTTTTGCCAGTTTTTGCCTGGTTTAAACCGGCAAAATGGCAAAAACTGGCAAAAACCCATGTAAAGTATTAAAAAGTAACACAGAAAGCTGATAAACAGTAACACACATCTTTTAATGAATCATTCCACATATTTTTTGTCTCATCAAGTCCTTAATTAAAATGAAAAAGTTTTGAATTTGATAATGCCACATTTCAGTTAAATGCACTAGAGAGCAATGAAAACTCATGCCTTAAATTTGTTAATATGTTATTATAAAATCCGGCTTTGTTACATCCTTGAATAAATTCCATCAGGTCTGTAGGATCTCATCTGGTTAAGACCAATCCAAACTTACATTTTCTGGACGTTTCATCAACCATCAGTTGAATTCATCAGCAGTGTTGCTATTTTGAAGTGCATAAGAACTTTGACACAGGGGTTGATGCTGGTCTAACTTTTAGAGTTACTGGTTCAATATCACACAGCACTTCAAAATAGCAACACTGCTAATGAAGTCAACCGATGGTTGAATGAAACGGCCAGAAAGTTTTGAGTGGTCTTGATCAGATGAAATTCTTTATGTTATGGCTTTGTTACACTCTGAAAATTATTTTTATAACTTCATAACTTGTTTTGAGATGAAAAAAGTGAACTATTTATCACTTTTTTAGTTTTTGCCATTTTTGCCGGCAACAACTGGCAAAAACTGTTCTTGCCAAGCGGAAAAAAACGTGATTAAAACCGCGGTTTTTTCCACCTGCGGCAAAAACCTGCGAACCCTGATGCACTACAAAATCTGCTGAACATTCTACACTCTCTCACATCAAAATAGAGGGAACCAGGGGGACATCCCTTTGGCATGTTTGGTGTATGTTCTTGCAATTAAACTATGGGTTTCATGTCTTTTGTCGCAACAATGACAATCCACACTAGAGCCTTTGCTGCCATTGATCCTAGTAAGTAAGCATAATGTAAATGTAAAAGCTTGTAAAATAGGACCAATGTGTATTATATTGGACTCAAAATTAAAGAGAAAATCATTGTTTGCATCGCATGTTATAGAAATTGTTAAAAACGAGCTGAACAATGTTAGGTCAATTGGTTATAACTTAAGAATAAAATATTGGAAAATACCATAATTTTTCACTTTCATTTTTTTTATTGCTCAAACAAATCGCCATTTTTCTTACGTACAAATGCCCAGGATTTTACCCCCTCCCTCCCTCTTACGTACGCTTTAAAAATTTGTACGTAAGTGAAAATGGCGAAAATTATGGACGGCCCATAGTCTCTAATTAATTATGCAGATTAAAATTAGCAAAATGCTAAACGCAATATACTTTAATTTTACTTGTACTACTAACCAGTTTCAGCTAGATATATTTATAGTAAAACTCATTTTGCGTAGGCCCTGCTTCGCTAACTCCGGCCTAATTGGGGCTAGCAGAGCCAAACGCCACCAACGGCAACGAAGTACTCAGTTACCAAAAAGTGGAAAAATAGTTGTTTTGGCTAAATTAAGAGCTTTCAACCTGTGCTAAACTTGAAACATTGACTAACCGGTGTATTTCATTGACTACTATACACGCACGGAAGCAGTATGTACGTCCAAGCCTGGGTTGAAATTATGAAAAGAATAGACCTAGTGTCTTCAAACAGACGTGACAAGTGTTGAACGACCTTGACCACTCTTCAACCATGACTTTAAATACGTCTGACCAGGTCTGACACATGGGCTATTCCAGTTGACTGTTTGAAATCCATACACCCCCACAGGACGTGTGAATTTCAAATGAAATGGTTGACACTATACCTCGAATCTAGCTCATGCCATGAACCAAGCTTGCTTAGCCCCCCTACAGGATTCCTTATCGCCAAAAGAGATTTATTTTGCATGAAAGACCGGTCGAAAGAGGACATATCGGGGAAACATTGCCAAAACGGTAGGCAAGAGTCACCAGCTCGATATTCTGCTGCAATTAGGCTTACTGTCTATCTATACCAAATGTTTACCACGTTTTCTCATATTGCAAGCATTGGTCGTGACTGAGTGATGAGTTCCGATATGGAACGCACCTCGTCTGTACGGCTCTTTTCAGAGCCACCAAGACTACAAAAAGGTTCATTTGGCCCATGAAACAGTATTTATCAATTCTGATCTTTATCTTTAACTACGATAAATCTTACGTGGTATCCTCCCTCGCTTATATAACCGTTAAAGCCACAGATGTTTAAGTTGAAGGCCTCATAGAAATTGTCTATTGTGAACAAATAATGCGCTATTCCAGTTGAAATCCATACACCCCGTATGGAAGGCATTCTCTTAACCCTCCCCACACGTACACACCTGCAGACGACAATTTTCACACAAAATCAAAATTCACAACCATGCACCAAAATGAGTACCAACGAGCCTAGTATTGGCTCAGTGGTACGTGAGATAGCTTTTGATATTTTGACAAAATTCTCCAAATTTGGACTTTTCTATGTTGATGTCGATAGCCAGCATGTACCAGGTAAGCCCGTTTGAAATTCACACTTCTGCATGTGGAAGATTAAGGTGGTGTCTTCCATGGAGAGTGTATGGATTTCAATTGGAATAGCTAATTTCGGTGTCAAAAACTTCCGAACCGAATATCTTGGTTTCTACAGTAAAATCAATTATTTTCATTTAACTCTTGTAAAATTATTCAAATGAGCTACTGGCTTTTTTACTTGTTAGGCTGAAATATAGTCATTTCCTTTTATATTGAGGAAAAATTGCTTTTTTGTAGAATTTTAGCCGAAAATCACCTTTTAATACCAGAATAGCCAGGATTTTCCAAATTTGCATGGGCGCCATTACATTATGACGTCATAGCGGCATTATGTTGGGCATGTTTGTACTTATTTTGGTATCACTGGATAGAGGAGACCCATGGCTATACATTGGTACCTAATACTGATATGACGTTAAAAATTGTAGTCCCGATTGTAGTCCGTGTTTTAAAACATGGCTCAGTAGTTCCAGGGTTAAATAGTTAGAGGTTAATAACTGCGCATCGGTTATTTGGAGGGCATTGTGAAAAATCTAAACATTTTGCCTTTGGAACCGAGGGATATTCCGAGGTCCAAAGCAAAATGTTTAGATTTTTCACAATGCCCGACATATTACCGATGCAAAGTTATTAACCTCATTCATAACCGTCACTTTAATCTCTTCACCTTACAAAATAACACAAAATTTTGCTCAAAAGTTTATAAAAATAGATGATTTTTACATCTTCCCTTGCCAAAAATCGATCAGGCTAAAACAGAACGACCAATAACAAAAGTGCGTATCACAATCTGTGCAAATATGGTAGCGCGCAATCCAAATACGGCAGCCAGCGCGCGCGCAGTTTGTTGGACGCACAATACCGCGCACGCAGAAGTCAATTGTGTGCGACATTGGAACAATTACGCATTTTGCGGTCAATTGTGAGATATTAATGACCTCGATTTGCGTTCGCGTTTTCGCAAATAATAAAATATGATTGGATCGCACGCATCGCGTTTATTAATGAGGTTATGAATAAATGTTAAATCTCATACAAAATCTAGCTGCAATCAAGCAAGAGTATCTGGTCCCAGCAAACACAAAAACGTTTTAAAAACGTTTTAAATAAGTTCTATTTTGCCTTCTGGTTTAGGTAAAAATGTTTTAATAACATTAACACGTCGGGTTATATAAAGATCATGAAAACGTTTTGTATGAAAACACACTACAACAATATTTTTAAAATGTTTTCAAATTGTTAATGTAAACTATTTTTGCAATCATTGTTTGCCAAATAGTTTGTCAACACTTAAATTACTTTATGTTAAAATATTTGCACCCAGCTAACACAGAAATGTTCTTAAAATGCTTTTTTTAACGTTTTAATAACATTTAAATGTCGGGTTATATAAAGGTCATGAAAACGTTTTTAAAACAACGTTATTGCAATTATTTTGGGCAACACATTTTAGCAAAATATTTTTTCAACCCTAAAATAACATTCTGTTTAGAATGTTTTGTATCAAGTTCTCAAAAATGTTTTTAGAATGTTATTAAAACGTTTTTATATCCTCTATATAACCCGACATTTAAACGTTTTCTGTAAAACATTTTGTATTTGCTGGGCAGTAGATTATCAATAATGTTTTTTAATGTTATGAAAACGTTTTATACCCATAATATACCAACAGAGATTTTTCTCAATAAAAAAAAAAAAAAAATCCACTTTATTTCTTAAATTAGGGTCGTGTAGGGGTATCCTCCCGGATACCCCTACACGATCCTAGTCCGTAAATTAGGGATTCAATCATGTTTCACCGTTGTTCATCACCGTTTAACAACGATGCGGCCGCGTCTGCGTGGTTTACTTCGCTCGGGCAGCTTTAGCTGCCCGAGCGAAGTAAACCACGCAGACGCGCCGGACGCGAGTTGTTAAACGGTGATGAACAACGGTGAAACATGATTGAATCCCTTTCAACAACGAAAATAAGCTTAATATCGTATAATTCACGATTATTTTACGAGGAATGTCAGTTAATCATTGCCACTCAGCCTTACAAAAACTTCGATGATTTCTCTTTTGATATCAGCAATAAAACTACAGAATTCTCGCGATTCCAAATACAGCGCGCCACCAACGACGGCAGTGAAAATTGGCATTTCCCGTGTCTGGGGTCGACATCCTTTTTCATCAACCATAGCTGACCATGCTTATGATTATTTATTACTCTAAAAACACAATGTTTTATAGTACTTTTTGAATTTTTTTGAGATTTTCTGTGTTGAAGTGAAATATTGCAGTTTGATATTCACCGATGTCCTTTTCTAAAACCCGCAAACTTGATGTTGATACTAGGCCTATGTGTTTCCTTTTTGTTATTCATTTTCTAAAACCGCCCTTTTTTGTTTTTAAACTTTACGATGCTTTTCAGCCTGATACGCGCGAGCCTAGTCAATGCGAAGTAGGCCTAGGCCTGTCCTTTTTTTTAAAATGGAAAACGCATAGGTTTTATTTTGGTTATAAGAATAAATTGTTTTAATTCTTTCTAAATTTATTGTAATACGATAATAATATAACACCAGCATACTTAAGAACATCCATACTATTATAGGTGTTGCGTTTTTGTAATCGGCCTACATTTTCTAAAAATGGTTTTTTTTTGCACGAAGGCGCTTATAGCGGCCCGCCGCGCGGGATAGGCCCAGCAAAGAAATTCAAGTAAATTTTAAAAAGATTCTTAATGTCTCATTACTTATAAACATGCATCACATTGGTTTGCCGTTTTTGTTATTATTGTAATTGTTTGATTTGTCCTTATTTTATTTTTAATTAGGCCTAGGCCTATATTACTATCAAACATTAAAAAAATTACGATCGCAATAAAAACACTTTGTAGGCATAGCCTACCGCATAAAATAACATTTATTTTTTGTTAATATTTCAATTTGAGACTTTAATGCATAAGTTCAATAATACCTCATAGAGTTCTAGCATTATAATAAAGATGAAGAAAATTTCTAACTGCAAAAGAGTAGGCCTACATGAATTTTAAAAGATCATTATTTTAAGGCATATCAAGAAAATATGCATAAAAAACTTCATAACTTTAGAACCAAGTATGCTAGACTTTGAAAAAGATTCTTAATGTCTCATTACTTATAAACATGCATCACATTGGTTTGCCGTTTTTGTTATTATTGTAATTGTTTGATTTGTCCTTATTTTATTTTTAGCCTAAATTTGTATTTTTAATTAGGCCTAGGCCTATATTACTATCAAACATTAAAAAAATTACGATCGCAATAAAACACTTTGTAGGCATAGCCTACCGCATAAAAATAACATTTATTTTTTGTTAATATTTCAATTTGAGACTTTAATGCATAAGTTCAATAATACCTCATAGAGTTCTAGCATTATAATAAAGATGAAGAAAATTTCTAACTGCAAAAGAGTACATGAATTTTAAAAGATCATTATTTTAAGGCATATCAAGAAAATATGCATAAAAAACTTCATAACTTTAGAACCAAGTATGCTAGACCTTTGGTGTTTTCAGTTTAAAATGATAGCCTATTGTACGTGTAATGTATAATAATGATTACAGTAACACAATTTTCAAAAAGCCTCCTTTGGCCCCCATGAACCAGATCGTGTCACAATTAAGGTTTGAATTTGACAATTGTCATGTCCGATTTTAATATAATTCATGTTTCTTTTTCATATTATTTTCACTTCCGCTTTCTTGCATGTCATACCATCTTTATTTCAACTTTCCCCTTTAATAATTCAAACCCGGTAACCCAAGGAAATTTACTCTTAATGTAGGCCTAGCTAGGCCTACTCCCAAATAGCACACGTTGGTTGGAATGAGTTTCTTTTTAGTCATATTATCGGTCGGCACAACATTGAAAAATCAAAACTTTTTCGACTAAATATTCAATATTGGATAATTTTAAACACCTAGGCCTAGGCCTAGGCCTATACATGTTTTTTATAAGTCAACACTGTGGAAAGAACTGAACTGTATAAGTGTAGCCGAACCTTTACGGCATTGTGGACTTTGACCAAATTGGAAAGGTTTAAATTCGGAGGGTCGACATTTCTTGCATCATGGATCAGGCCCATAGATCAAGGACTCAACCTACAAAGTAAAGAGGGATGGACTTTATTGGAGGGATGAACGCATTGTTTAGGCCTGCTTCATTTGAGACTGAAGGGGCGAACTGGGACCCCCCCCCCCCCTCCCACCGCGCCCACCGACTTACGGTGAAGGATATAGGCCTACTGTACAATAAGGGGCAATTTGCAGTTGATGTTTTTGACAAAACCAAGATAACTTAACATGCTTAACAATGTAGTTTGGAGGCCATTATATGTCTAAATGAAAATGAAAACGTGCCTATTCATACAGAAGGGTAGTCCTATTCGAGCCCCCGCACCAAATTTATTGAGGGTCTGAGCGGGGTCTGAGCCGCCAGCCCCGGTTCATAAGCCTATGTAATTTGGTTGACAGAATTGCACCACGAGAGTTTATTTTAAAAATTAACAGGTTTATTTGTTTAGTGCAAGTATATAGGCCTATTTTCTCCCGACATTATACATTGGGGACCGTGAAAGTGTTTTGTTTATAGGGCTATAAGAAGGAAATGGCTTCTAAATTTACGACCTTTCGTGATCATACAGTAGGCCTACATCATGCTACAAAGAGCGTTTCAAAACGTCATCCCGGAACGTCACACGAAAAATGCTTTAAAACAATTAATTCATATCTATTCAAGTTTGTAAAAGGTTATAAATGTAAAACATCTAGGCCTATAAAAATAAGACAAGTTGTTCAAAACATTTACATGATTTATGAAAACCAAAAGCTTTTATCTTAATCATGTATCACGCATGGTAATAATTATGGGAAAAGATATCCAAACAAGAAATAAAAAAAGGCACGAATTTGCGTTTTAGATTTAATTTCCTGTTTGAAATTGTCTTGCATCAAAAGCATTTGCTTTTATAGGCCTACCCAACTCGAAAATTGACATTTTGACATCGGGTTTATAGGCCTAGATGGTCGATCAGAGACATCAACATTTTTGACATCGAGTTTTAACCGTAGATGGTTGACTATAGGAATAGAGTAGGCCCTACATTTGAAATAATATTCGAAAACGTTTTAATCGTAGGCCTATTAAACAAAAATAAATGCTTTACGTTGTCCATGCTGTTAAAACATGTATTGAATCTTTCGTTATTCTAAATATTGAGGATTAGGCCTACTTTACTTTAAACAAACAAGGTTTAAAATTGGGGTTTTTTTTAAAGGATATATTCATGGGTTTAAGTAGGCCTATCCCCAATCATGTTTTTCAGTGTTTTCTTTTCTTGTAAACGAGAGCCTAAAGTATTGTCCCAAGCGCCTCGGATCGGGTTCGGAAAAGTTTGAAAATAAGGATTTAATGCCCATTATTTTGTGTGGGAATAGGCCTAACACTCTGAACATTCACAGAGGTAGGCCTAAACCATAACTGTCGAAATTAACTTAATTAAAAAGGAGGCAGAAAAAAAACTTTCCGCTGTCCATGCTGTTAAAATTGTATTGAATAGGGGCCTACTAGTATTTCGTTATTCTAAATATTGAGAATTAGGCCTACTTAAAACAAACAAGGTTTAAAAATTGGTTTTTTTTTAAAAGGATATGCATATGAGGGTCTAAGTAGGCCTATCCTCAATCATATTTTTTTAATCAAGTCTATTATAGGCCTACTTACAACAAAGCTTAAGACCTGAAAGTGTTTTCTTTTTTTTGTAAACGAGAGCCTAAAGTATTTTCCCAAGCGCCTCGGAAAGCCGGTCGATGGATAACATCGTCGACGCGTCATGGATGTCGACTTTTACCCATAATGCTCTGCGCGAAGTAGATCAGCCAGGCGTGATCGTAGGTGGCGCGCTGTATTTGGAATCGCGTCAATTAAACGGCAATGTTTAGCCGCTACCTGAAAAATACTGAATTCAACTTGTAAGCTGGCATACGCACAAAGGTTCCAGACATGACGAATTTTACGCGCTCTCGCGTAACGCGTAGTCTCGCTCGCGTTCGCGTATACGCTACAGTAAAAGTGTGGGTTCATCACGGTTTAACAACGGTTGGCTCCTGTACAAAGGTATAGGAAGAGTTGTTGAATACATCATGAACATGGAATTAAACAGGTTTTATAATGGTTATCCTATCTGATATCACGTCCATGTTCATACACTTTGTCATGGAGCTGAATCCGGCAGCCGTGACCTCCACAACCGTATCAAAATAAATTATAATTTTCCAAATGAAAAATATTATGTCAGTCCTATCGCAAATAATTATAATCATGCATTTAATATAATTGAAAGCAAAACAAAGTCACCAAAATTGCAGATTGTGCTTCAATTCAATGAGTTTAAATTCTGCACTATAACGAGTTGCACAATTTTTGCATTTCCGGTGTGGAAGCTTGCGTATTTCACCCCCCCCCCCCTTCACTTGCTTTTATTACGCTACGCACACCATAATTGCAAAGATTTGTGCCAAGTCTACACGTTTTACAATAAGCAATGAACCTTTTAGACGGCGACAAGCCTGTTTTAGGCTGATTACATGTCTGTCCTTTAAAAATATAAACTTTTTTTCATTTTTTATATGATCAAAATAAATTGCAATTTTTAGGTATTTTTTTTGTTTTGATTTCAAAACTGGACATTTTTGAGTCCATGTTGAGAATAAATTCTGTTTACCCTTTATACAACCCGACATTTAAACGTTTTCTGACAGCCTTTTATAGCCTTTTGCGAACGATGTCGAAAACGTTTTGTGTTTACTGGGATAGCATTTTTGAAGTAATTCTGATTCTGAAATGAAATCGATGCGTAACATCAAATCCAAAGAAAATTTTCATTTTGACTCTAGTTAAAAAAAAAATCTTGACGTAAAACGTAATAGTCTTTCCTTCGTGCATGCATAACATTAGCCAATTGTTAAGACCTATAATCCCAGTCTTGTTAGGCTCTTAAGCCTAACAAGACAGGGATTATAAAGCTTAAATATTATAATAAAGATTATTACAGATTAAAATCTGTATGCCTAATTCGCTGTCGTAGGACACGTTAGTAACCATTGGTTACTGCTCCAAGCCTGGGCTCATACACCTGTTCCGAATTTTGGTATGCCATAGGCTTTGTTTTGTGATCATTTCGATCAGTGGTTCGTAACAAAGAAAGCGTGATCCAGTTGGCCTAGCAACGGTCATATTGTAACGTGCACTACGACAGCGAATAATATCCATAAATACTTGTTGAGTCGACAGCAATTTTTGTTTTCAATATCTTTCTGAAATCGTAATATCCTTATTAGGGTAATTGTTAAAGTACGATTTTAAGAAAACACGATTTGTCATTTCAACAATGAATGGTAGTACCCTGTACACGGTACGGAATCATAATTATGTCTTTTGTGTCTATAACAATACCAACACATTTTACGGGGGATAAATGGTAACAGAAAATATTACATCATTCTGCTTTTTTATTCAATGTACATCACCGTAAAAATAGTAGTTAATTTCAAATATTACACTGTGTAGAGACCCATAAATATAGTAGGTTAAATTACTGGTAATAAATATGCCTTTACAATCAACAAACTATACATAAAATTACAAAATGAACGAAGTCCAGCTTTTATTATTATACAAAACATTGATGTTGATTAATTTCTTCATGATTTTACACAACTTATAATATACATGTAATACAATGTATGCCTTTAAGGGATCTGGAATGAGCGTTTCGACAGTATTTTTGTGGGCCATGAGAGCACATATCAGACATATCGAATTGCATTCTGAATAAGAACGTCTTTCTAAAATCAAATAATTTTCATTTTTTTAAATTCACGATATAATACACATTTTATGACAAATTATTATATTTTTCACATTTGTGATATATAACAGTCCTCGAAGTAAATTTCATAAATCTAATGATATATGGCCATGCGTTTTGAGTTGGGCCGGTAGTGCGTTACATGTTTTCGCGAGATGAAAATTGCATGTTTTTTCGTTTAGATATAAATATTTTCACATATTATACCTAACATATATAAAAGTATACATTTTCTGGCTGCAAATGAACCAAGGAATCCAAAAAGTGCACTTTAAAATGACACAGGGTGTAACACTAAGGAGTTATGAAACTGAAAATACCAAATATTTTAGGAAAAAAATGTAAAATTTGACAAATTAAAAAAAAGTTAGCTTCACCCCACATATTTAAAAGTTCCATATTTGAATTCCTCTCAGTCAGAGCTTTAAATACATATAACATCACAGGGTTCAATAAAATTAAAATGATTTTGCGCCAGCCTCTTTGAAGCCATATTTTCCCATTGACTTCAATGTGTAACCCGAACGGAAAATATAATATGCAAAATTGCTTCTCAAAGCAAATTAAATGACCTGGAATATGATTGTATGGTGTTATAGTATGCAGTTTAAAGTGAATTGTAAAAATGTGAAAAAAGAAATGGACCTCTTGCATCATATGACCCCTGGGGGTCACTTTTATTAAATTTGCTCCTCCTGATCCTCCTCCTCCTGATCCTCCTCCACCCACACACTATGCCAATTAGATTCAAATTATTCAAATGTTAATAACTTTTTTAAGGTTTACTGTATTGGTCTCATCACAAGCTTTAATTTGACACCAAATTTAACCACATAGGCTGCATATTAACTGAGAAAATTAAAAAGATGAACGCTAAAATGTTTCGCGCATGTAACATTTCACCTATTTACTGGCCCAACTCAAAACGCATGGCCATATTCTTAAAGTTTATGTAGCTGGGAGGAAAAGCCAACGATCAATTGAAAATTTTGACCTTTCATGTTGAAGATATGGATTTTTTCCCCAAAAAGACCTAAATTTTTTTTTTGTGTGTTTTGGGAAAAAATCCATATCTTTAATACGAAAGGTCAACATTTTCAATTGATCGTCGGATTTTCATCCCACCTACATACACTTAAAGAATAAATCATTAAATTTATAAAGTTTACTTCGAGTACTGTTATATATCAAATTTTTTAATCATTTACCATAAAATGTGTATTGCATTGCGAATTTCAAGAAATCAAAATTATTTGATATCAGAAGGACATTCTTCGTATTCAGAATGCGATTCGATATGTCTGGTATGCTCTAATGTCCCACAATAAATACTGTCCAAAGGTTCATACCCCACCCCTTAAGTAACTACATAATTTGTTCGATTTTAACCGAAGTTGTTTAATTAATTTAAAAAAGTTCGTAATAAATGAAATTTATTGCACTTTGTAATTAATGAGCTACATTATAGCTACCGTGGTAAGAGGTAGAATAATCAAATGTGACACGATATGATCCAATCAGATATAAGTCGGAAAATAAATCAGACAACAGTAGGGTAGTTTGAGTTATATTTATACCATTCAATAAACTTAATTACTCGGTACCTAAATTTGATTTTGTTGAAATCCCAAAGTCACTGGCATTTATTATATCAGGGCCGGATTTACGATTGGGTTAGATGGGCCTGAGCCCAGGGCCCCCAATTTTGGGTACCCCAAAAATTGCCCTGTTCATCTTCCTTTTTACCCCTTCTTTGGGCCAAAATAGGGTGAATTTGCATTATTTTGCGCGTTTCGCGCGAACTGGCCCGTCATATAGCAATATTCACCTTCATTTGGGCTAGTCTCTGAAATAGAACATTTTGTGCTCGCTTCTCTACCCGTTTCCCTCTAAATTGTAATGCTCTCGTTGCCACCACTGTCGATCTCATACCTAAACCAAAACGTAGCCACTTAATGCTTAAAGGGCAGGTCTATTGCAAAAACAAGTTTATCTCTATTCGAAGAGAATAATTATTACATTACAAGTTGACACTTGTTGCAATTTTTTTGTGCGTATTTCTCCTGAAAAAGGAGAAATTGTGTGGGTAAAGTTCAGCCTCGTACATGTTCTTCCCCCGTTTGAAGCGTACGTGTCCTCCCCCGTTTGGCTGATGGCGTATGTAAATGAAGCGGGCACTATAAACACAGACAAAAAAGAAAGTCTCCAGTAGTTCCATCCCAATTTAATCAGATTCTGATGAGTTTATGGCAAAATAATTTATATAATAATTTTCTATACACTCTCCTTCGAAGATTGGTACCAAATTTGATATTAAAAGTTTAATCATCGTGAGCATGGGAACCTTTCTTTGGAAATTCGTGCAATTTTAAAAATGACATAGGGAGTTGTATCACGCGGCGGAGCTAGCGTGTGCTAAGAATTACGTCGCCTGAATAGGCCGGCAGGTTAATCGATAAAGCGTGACTGTTTCTGACTGCGGGAATTTCAAATGGGTTATAACATGTCGGGCTGTATGTGTAGCTGTTGCACACATTTCGGCGTTGTTGTAAAGTTCTTTACCGTTAGATTTATTGAGTTCAAGTTCTAAACAGTTTGCGCAGACTTCAAAATAAGTAATGAGACAAAAACATTTTCAATACGTTTTCTTGTAAGCATCATCAACATAAAATATAAAATTATCAGCATTCACACAACATTATCTGCAATGGCTTCTTTTACGACATTTAAAAAAAATATTTTTTACATCTACACATCTACACGCATCTGAGAGGTCTAAATTCGTTGTCATTAAAGGTTTACCCATGCATGTCAAAATGCAAATCAAATACCCCGCTCTTTTAATTGTGCGCAGGCAAGCATGGCAAGTGTACAATGATTCCTGTACGGGTTGCTTCGGGCCACATAATACGCTGATACCATGCATTGACTTTTGCGTGGTCAATTCGTAATTTGTCATTTTTTAAATTGCACGAATTTCCAAACAACGGTTCCTTTGCTCATGATGATTAAACTTTTGATATCAAATTTGGTAGCAATCTTCGAAGGAAAGTGTATAGAAAATTATGATATAAATTATGTTGCCATAAACTCATCAGAATCTGATTAAATGGGGATGGAACTAATGGAGACTTTCTTTTTTGGCTGTGTTTATCACGCTCTCATCATACAATCACAATCACTTTGACAAGTTTGACATTAGCATCAAAGAGTTGTACTATCACTTACCATAACAATGCTGCATAACAATATGCACACTATTGTTCTCATTTCGGGAACAACGCAAGCACGGTATTGTAACTATGCGTTTGCTTTGTAATATTTCATCCAACTGAAACTATAGCATTGCAATATACAGGGAAAACAGATACATGAGTTGTGGAGTTAAGGGTACTTGCCCATGAATTTCATTCAGGGGCGTGTTTGAAAAGCGGCACAGCGTATTAGTAAAAAGAATAAAAAATACTAAAATTTACACCAGGGTACGAACCACTGCCGATACACTATGCTGAACAGTGAACGATGCCACTGTGCCACGGCGGTACCTGTGGTTAATGTCTGACGATTTTCAAAGATATGCATATCAACACGTTTCTAGTGTATTGAAAAGCAGATTTTGGTAGTAATACAGTCATAGTCAGACATTGGACCCTATTTGTCTGATTGTTTTTCATTTAATACAAATTAATTTTGATGAATTGAACTGGTATGACTCTTAGGACTCGTAATAAACGACGATTGATTTTCTAATAAATATAATAAAAACGCTGGGTCATTCAAGACGTCCTTGTAATTTATGTCAAAACCAGGGGAGCGACAATACACCTCTAAGTGTATAAGCCTACTTGCGCGATCGATACTCAATGATCCAGACAATAGCATTTGAATATAACGCCCTTATGTATGCATCTGATTGACATGTCTGGTACCATAATAGCTTCCTATAGCCTACCCCACCGTAAATAGCTCTCTTCATTTCTTTGCTGTGCCAATATATACGTGTCATGTACGTAATTTCGAGGCATATTTTGTTCAAAAATTATAGGAAGGGACTGTTTTCAGCCAAAATATTGGCTGTCACCAGATGCGCAATGGTACCGGGAAGTGTTATTAATTCAAAATATCACATTTTAATGAATTCGGATGCGAAATCCGAAAAGGGATTGACAGGTCAAAATTCTCACACTGGAAATATTGTGAAATAAAATAAAATCAAATTTAGGCTCCGCAAACAACCTTCCAATTATTCCCATTGGTGTTTGCTACACGTGTATATAATAAATTATGATTTGGGGCTAATTTGAGAAGAGTTATGGCCTCGAATTTCAAAATACACCGAGGGACGTTTTTTGATTATAAACCTCGTCAATTCAAGACTCTGTAAAAACAAATCAAGAATTTTCTGGGATAATTGCAACTAAAGTATATGCAAGTTATGATCTAAGCTACCAGATGCATCATTAATTTCCTGAATATGATATTTAGTTGTGGGAAAAGATTACTTTAATATTTGTGCGGGATTATTTCCCGCCAAAAATTTCAACCAAAAAGAGCATGTAGCCTTAACACGGTTTATATGCTAGTCTCAGTTGAAATTCTAAGCTCAAATTATGTATTTATTTTTAGGCCTAATATTTCTCATGTTATTGATATACATATGAATCGTAATATCACAATTGTCTAATATATAAAAAAGAAGCGGCTGATTTTATCCATATGTTTAAAAACCATTAAATTTGTAATATTTAATTTGGAATTTTTTTTTCTGTGAACAACAACAGTATACGTTCTGTCCATTGAGAGCGTTTATAGTCCCTTTTCTCAAAGCGGGCACATCTCATTTCATGACGTCACCGTTTTTCTAGGCCAAATCTGTCTCGTTCGAAGGAACTCACCGCTTAAGTTGGTTTTATCAATTTTAAACGTCTTATTTTCTCAAAAAAGGAGTCATTTTCATTGTCCCCATAATATTAGCTTGCCAATGATATGATGTTGTTTTCGCAATAGACCTGCCCTATAAGTGCACATTCCTTCCTCCTGGTGAGATTGGGCCTCCAAATTTGTCCTGGCCCAGGGCCTCAGAAGGTAAATCCGGCTTTGGGCATATTTGGTTGTAAAGTTACGAACGTTTTGTATGTCCATATTATGTTTTTTATTGTATTGTTTTGTTTTCTCTATTTTTTTTGTATGCCGACTTTGGCTGTATAACATCTTACTGTCCGCGTCTAGTGAACGCACGTGAAATTAAATAATAACCGTCTCCGGACCGGTCACTGGTAACGCCATTTTAATTATGATGATAACGACTTTATTATAGTCGTCGGGGACAGGAGCATCACTTTGTCACTTTTATCAGGTTCATTTCTAATTCATGAGGTGCCTTAAAATATTAATGAAAAACGATTTCACATTCTAAATGACTGGATCTTGCAACCTTGTCCCCTTTAATTTAATTCTAATTTCGTTGCCCTAAATATACACTGAAGTCTGATTCACATTGGTCATCACAAATCTAATATAATTTGAATCTCAGAATGGTCATTTGGCCCCGATATTATGCCGTTTCTATTAAAACGTCGCTGTTGATAAATCACTCATCTTCATACAGAGCCGGTCTTCATCATGTTCAGAGAAGACAAATGAGCTATAAAGGTTTGAGTTTAATAATTATCCGAGGATAATACCCGGGATCCAGGATTTTCAAAGCATGCTATTACATACAATAAAATAAACCCACAATGTTAAAAACAAAAACCTGTTCTACGGGCGGACGGGATTGCCAAATAGGTCAGTCGGTCGGGCTTTTTTTCCAGATCAAAAACACAGATATTTTTATTGCATCCAGTTAAATAAAAATTCCTTTAAGAAAGGAATGTGGCGCCCAATATGAACTTGGACGTGATATGGCGAATTCCATGGTGTAGATTTGGTATTATATTGATTTTTCTAGGGAAGAGTAGAAGATGATCAAATGCAAGAGAAATGTGTTTGATTGGGGAAGGTGTTCTGACAATCCAAATATAAACTTAGTCCACCTCAAATGACCTGTAACAATTTGTGATTGACATTACTTAAAGGAGTATTTCGTGATCCTAGCATCCTCTTTTTATGAAATTTTTCAGTACATATCCACGAAAAAAGCATATCGCTCATTCTACAAAATCCGGTGCCAATAGCCTTTTTTCCATTCTTTGGTCCACAAAAACTTTGTCGAGCATTTAGGGCATCAAATATGTTGTTTTTCTGGTAGAACTCAACGAGATCTACACGGACATATATAGTTTTCCATACTTTAAATGCTTTCTTCAGCCTGATTAACCCTTGCAAAGGCTCAAAAATCGCTAAAAATGCGTTTCCACAGCTCAAGTGTCACATCTAACCCTAAATATTTTCTTTGAATAAATGCGATTTCTTTACATATTTGTTGTTTTTTAATTAGATAACGCACCATCATATTGTTTATCAACATTATTTTTTAGTGATTAAAATGTCTTTGTGTAATTCTAAAATAAATTGCACTTTCCACCAAAACGCTGTGAGCTACGTTACCCTTTTTAACACATGATATTGGAAAGAAGTAAAACAGAGGTATCAATGTAATTTGCGGTTTTTGAAAGGAAACACTCATAGGTTTTTAAAAATCACAGTAAAAATCGTGATGCTGTAGCATTTTTGGCATAGAAATGTTGTAAACATTGAAATTTCGACCGACCATGTTAAGATTATTCCCAAAATTTCAGTTGATTCCGATTTTGCGGTTGCGTGTTATGCGTGATTATGTGTATTACACTGCTAACGAATTAATCTGCAAGAAATATTTTGTACATAAACATTATGTAGCCAGAGTATTCCAGTGATATAAAAATCTCAACTTTTTTTGAGAAAAGTGGGGGATGAGGCTGTGGATCACGAAATGCCCTTTTAATTCACCTCGGATGACTTTGATCTGACATTCAACATTTTCGCGCTTACACCAATCATATCCATAACAATTTAACTCTTACAACTTCCTGTCAACTCTCTAATTTAAAACTCTAAATTTCTGTCTGTTTGCCTTTTCTGTCTTGTACCATTTAGTACACTACAGTTTGTTACAATTATTAAGATAAGCAAACATTGCTGGGTAGATAACAGGATTTAGTTATTTACTTAATCCAATCATGGAGGTAGTAGCTAGTAGCTAGTACTACCTCCATGCATGATCCAATCATGGCATTTAACGTCAATTTTGGTTTTCAGTGTTTTAAAATACAACAATGTAGAACATGTATAATTAATATGCCGTGTTGTTTGCATGCAGTTTGCCGCCCAATTGTGCCAGCATATTGCAACTTTGGCAATAACCGCTATATAGATTCTATGGTAATTAGCAAACAAAAGCCATCAGTTTAAGAGGCCTCGTTAATTGATCTTATCAGTGAAGTTATCACTATGGACCACAAGAGTCTCATCCCAATGGCATAGTCCAATAACCTCAATTACATAATCATAGTGCAAAATTTGACCTCAAGTTGCAGAGTATGAGTTTGTGTACCCAAATTTTCAAAGGATGAAGGTACAAATGTATTAGGGTTTAAGAACTGTTCCCATGATAGATGAGCATGTTGTGGATCCTAGTGTATGGTCAAATGTCACCGTCTATCGGGTTCTAAGGCACACGGTAAACTGGTTGAACGCATACAAAGGTCAGGATTTATTTGGTGTTTTATAAATCCTAATTTTGTATTTTAAACAAAGAATATACGCTCACCATTTTATCCCGTGCATATCAGAAAACAATAATAAAATAAAATCCAAGCAAATTGTGGTTTTATTTCTGAGCTGGGCATAATTTTAGCAAAACAATTGCGAAGTCAATCTAGCAAGAGTGAAATTAGAATATTTCACAAATTCATGCCTATATTGTGGCGCCTCCGTAGAGGGCGCCACAAAACAGACCCAAAATGACGCATAATCCGGGTCAGTCAGTCTCGGGGGTCAGCCCAGAACAGGGTTTTTTTTTCGTCTAAGGGACGCACCATTTTATTTTCAGGGGGCATAAGAGTCTCACTATAGTGAGCAAAATATTACAAATAAATTCATCCACTCTCATCCCTGAAAATTAAATGATGCACCCCTAATGATACCAGAGATAATAGCAATTTCATTGAAGATATAATTGTTTTATATCTCCTATATTACCGGTACATTAAAATTTTAAGACAGAGTGTCACCGTTGGTGATTAGGGAGGCTGGGGTGGTCACTTCTGGGTCAATTGCTTATCTGCTTTAGTCCAGTTTAATTACCATGATTACGGGAAAACCCGGTTTAGCCCACCATTAAATAGCAACAGATTCCATTTCACATGTATCCATCTCCGAAAAGCTAAAACAAAACCAAGCAAACAACCAAACAAATACCAAAGGTCCCGGAAAAAGAGGTGAAAGGCAAGTGTATCAAATCTGGTTAAAATTAGGAATTATTTCTTCCTGGTATTTCTCTTATCATATTAATTCAAACGTAATTATGCAAACGCTCGCGATCATTTCGTCATTTTGGACTGTCACTGTGCTCACAGATATTGGAACACTGCGCTATAGTTGAGAATGCTCTGATTTTAATCAAACTGGTCTCAAATTGTTTCTTTGGCAAAAATGAATCAAACTTAGAATAGATACATTATTGTTTTGTTTTGTAACATAATAATTTCACCATTGCCTAAACGATCATTTTGGACTTCATGCAAACTATATGCACCTTTAAATTTCCACTACTTGGATTTCCAAGACTTTTTATTATTTCTGTTGAGTGATTCAAATACCATGGATACAAACATTAATCATGAACTTGTGAAGTGGTAATTGTGTTTACTTTATAGATTATTGACCCATCAGCTGGAATGATAGCTACGTACCCAAGTTAGACTACATCAGCAATTTACAAAAAACCTTAGAACTCCTCTCTGAACTGAGAAGTTTACTGCCCTGTATTTCAATCGCCATTGGCCTGCACGCCTGGTTGGTCAGATCGCGTCACATAATCATTGTAACATGGAAGTTCTTAATCCGAATGATTCGAACTAACACTCGATTTTCGATTAATCTTGTTCTGGAAGTGTTGCTGCACCCACTGCAACAGCGTGATAACAGATCGCGTATCTGGAATCCTGTACTTGGCGCTTGTCTTCACCGGCCTTGAATTAGTAACCCTGAACGTTGCTGCCATACCTTTTAAAACTGTCATCGCGTCTTCGTCAGTAGTGTCATCACCTACGTAGATAATGCGCACGCGCTCCGACCAGTCAATCCCAAAAGTGGTCCGCAGCAAGTGTATTGAGGCACGCCCTTTATCCCACTGTATCGGGGGTCGAGCTTCCACAGCGCAATGGGCCTTCATCGGCTTAAAGCTATGCTTGAGGATAACCGCAGTTGTCTGCTCGACAAGAGCGGGGCGTTTCTCGGTGGCGACGTTACGGTAGTGCATCGTCATAGTGGATCCTTTTGCTTCGATCCAAGCTCCCTCAACATTGGTCGTGACCGATTCAAGTTCTACACGAAGGGCTTCTATCAGAGGAGTATACTTGATTTGATCGGGGTGGGTGAACATCGTACCATCTGGGTGAAGAATATCAACACCATGATTACCTGCAAGAAATATATGACAAATTCTGTATCGTTGATTATTCTTACTCCCCACGCCAGAAAAATACTGCACTAATTTTTTGGGATTCAAAAAATATTATCAAGTTCTGCCAAATGAAACATAGCTCAATCCTAATCATTCATGTAGTCCTAACTGGATATAAAAGAAAAAGTTCACTTTTTTTTACTAATCTCTTGAAAAAAGAGCCATAAACAATTAAACATGCATTGTCGGCATGTTTTCTGACAATCGAGTCACAAAAATCAAAGACTTTGAACAAGTGTAAGCATTAAAAATCTTGAGTATATAAATGCCAACATTTTGCTCTATATTTTAATTTTTTTTGTTACTATAAATAAATGATTGGTTACAAATATGGAACATGTCTTTTCCAAAACTTAGAATGCGTAAATTGAAATTAGCCTTAGTACAAGTATTAAGGCTTGATTGTCACCATAAACAGAAAACACCCTAAAAACACACCTTATTTACAAAAATTGGCCAAATATTAAAATTTCACATTAATTGCCAGTTAGGACTATAAATAAAGGATTAGGATTTAGCTATGTTTCATTGGCAAAACAGGATAATACTTTTTTATCCCCCCAAAAAATACTATTGTATTTTTCTGGAATAGGGAGTAGTTTATTGTAACTCGGCTCGACACATTAGCTTGAAACTCGACTCAAATTTAAAGTGACTCACACTCGACCTTTAGGCTAGACTGGCCCCCAGTCTCGGTTCGGTTCCATCTCTGGATAATGTAACAATAAATAATTACGTAATGCCCTATGAAAAAAAATGCCAAGTCCTGTAACCCCCCCCTATTTTCTTCAATGCCAAAAACCCATTCCTCTTCATCCACAAATCGACGCCACTAATTACACCCACCACAGTCAACCATGCAGCAATATAGAAATATACTCGTATTATAAGTGAACGCGAAAGTCCATTGAGCGCTGATTGATTTTTAATGCTATGTAATCTACATTACCAGTCGTTCTCCACGGACCCGAGGGAGGGTCTACCTTTAGGCCTACGACTCCAGCCGGGTTTACCCATGGACTGTAGAAAATCAACAGTCCATGGTTTACCTTTTTGGGGGCCCTAGGCCAGACCAAAATTCGGAGGCCCCAAACTCACCGTGAGGAAGGCATATGCACTCAAGTGGTCAAGTTTTGGTTTACATATATAGGGGACCTACTATAAGATCGATTTTACTAGGACATTTGCGAGCAAAGCGCGCGAAAAAAAAATCAATTATAGCCCTAAATGAAGGTGAGTTTTGCTATAATTATGCAAATGGCCATTGTGCGAGCGCGCAAAAGTTTACAATTTTAGCATTTATTGGTCCAATACATTGTGTTTTCGGGCTAAAAAGAAACATGGACATGGCAACATTGGGGCTCAAAAATTGTTGGGGCCCTGGGCCTGGGCCCATCTGACCCAATGGTAAATCCGGCCCTGGAATCCAGTCTTAAGTTGATCAGAATTGTTATTGTGAATCTACAAAAATATCTCTTATTTCATTATTAATGTTAAATGTTACATGCGCAATTAAAATACAGGTGTTTTATTGCATATTATTTACACTCTATGGGAATTCTAAAATAGAATTATGCAGCATATGTTATGTAAATTATTAAAATATGTAAATTTTAAATTTTAACCATGAGAGACTCTTTATTACTATATACATACAAAGCAGTGCAAAATGCCACAACAATGGATTTTGCACTCAAAAAAGTGATAGATATATAAATAAAAACGGACTTTGGTATGTGCAAAGGGCCAGGGGTGGGTGGAGGGAAAACTAGGGTGTCATATTGGTATCATTCTCAATGTTGATAAGTCCCACATATACTCTATTGTAAATTAAGGGCACACAGAGGGGCACAAGTCACCCCCACCCCCGCCCCCACTCCGCAAAAAAACAAAAAAACGAGATCTGATTGCGTTCGCCTGCGACCGCGAGCATGCACAGCCAGCAGTGACAAATGAGTTACGACCCCGAATCTGTGAGAACCTGAAGTGATCCCTTAATTACCTTTGACCCCGCAAAAATATTACATAGTGCTTAGGATGTCATAAGGAATATTCCTGGTGAATTTCAGCTTAATCGGAACCTTTGACCCTAAATGAAAAAATACCACAAATGCACAGAGTAACTACAATTTATTTGTGAACATACCGTTACTGTCCTATGTTTTTCTTAGCAAATAAAAATTTTTGAAGGTTTTTCGTTTTATACCGGAAGTGACCCCTTAATGACCTTTGACCCCAAATCTGTGAGGACCCAATAGACACTGGCTAATAACAATGCATGTGTGCAAGTGGTGTCACTCTCCTACGTAATCTGTGAGAGAAGAAGCATTTTGAGTTGAAATCACGTTTTTGACCCCTATGACCCCTGCGTGACCTTTGACCCCATGAGTTCCATGTGACATGTAGGGGCATGGTCAATGATGGTTGTGACTAAGTTAGGTCAAAATCGGTGTAAGTATGTAAGTGCTAGAGCAAATGTAGTGGTCGGCAGAAAGAAGAAGAAGAAGAAAGAAGAAGAAGAAGAAAGAACCTGTAAGAAAAAAGACACAGCCGTGACTAGTCACGGCTGTGTAATGAGTTATGACCCCGACATTAGAAAATCATATTGGAAGAAGCCAAGTGTTATTTATCTCTAATGAGCGACCCACATGTAGATAAGGGTCCAATAGTCATTTTGTTGATATAGGCCATTGTTCCCTTGTTTTGATATAGGCCTATTGAAGTTAAATTCCCTGCGTATTTTGCTGTGATGATTAATAAATTTTGAAGAATCACAGAAAATAGAAACTGGCTTTTAAAAAATAAATTAATTTAAATCAAGTCAGACACCCTCTGATGTCGTTTCAAATCAAATTACTTTCAACGTTCCTTAGTTCCTTAAAAGCTTAAATATGAACATAATATGCGTGTATTTCCACACAAATATTTGTATTACATCATTTTAGGGAAATATATAAAAGTTGAAATATTCTAAGGCAGTCAGACATGATATATCGTGCATAAACTTGGCGCATTGTTTCAATAACAAATGTATTTCTGAACGCCTCGTGGCGGCGTGTTTTTCCGTATTCCCCCCCCTTTAAAAAAGTGGTATTTGAATTGCCTTTGTTTTGTATTTTGTTTGCTTAAATATGGACAAAGTTTGATTTCTGTTGTTAATCATGCAAATAAAACACAGATGAGAGATATCAATTAGTTTTATTAACGTCCGACTTCTTTTTCATTAAGTTTGTTGTTTTACCTCAATTATTTATATTTGGCTTCGTGGCACAATCGGTTAGCGCGCAGTAACGTGTTTTTTCATATCACGCGTATATCCCGGGTTCGAACCCCACCGAAGCCTTCTCAAATGATTTTTTTTGTTTCTTCTCTTTTTACATTTTCCCAGCTTGTGTTTTTGAATCATATAGAACTGGTCAAATTCATAAAAAAAATGTTCTTTTTTTTTTTCGGTTTGTATATTTAATTGGAGAATACTGTCAACTTTTTTCCTATTCGGGGGGGGGGGGCGATTATGCAATTATGTCGAAAAGTAAACTTTTTAAGCCTATATGCTGTTAAAGTGCAAAATTCAAGTTTCAAACGTTATTCTGATTTGCTCCCGGGATATGCTTTGCTGAGAAAAAGCACTCTCGAAATATATAGGCCTATCATATACCGCTCACACTTTTCACTTGCAACATAAATTATTAGGCCTACATTTTTTCCAGATTTTGAAAAAGCAATTTGAGTACTTTTGAAAATGTTGAATATGAAATTAAAGAGTATTTTGTTTTCAGTAATAATCAGTTTTATTTTTATTTTTCGATTTTTTAACTTTTTGAATATTTTATAACAGTTGCGTGCTCTAAACATCGATCTACATAAACTCCTTGACCTGAGTATGTTTATAGAATTTTCGGAACGTGTTGTGTGTGTGTGGCGGGGAGGGGGGGGCGCTAGAACATTTGTTTTGCTAAATTTCAATTTTTTTCTCATTTCCTGTTGTATAGACCTATGCCTATACGCGCGAGATTCAAACATTCTAATAATAGGCTATTATTCACCAAAGGCAGAAATCAGTGATGATCAGGGACTCTATTGTATCTATTGTAATATAATAATGCTGGGTTTTATCCATATCGCTTTGCAATGAATCTGTGAGAACCGGAAGTGATCCCTTAATTACCTTTGACCCCGCAAAAATATTACATAGTGCTTAGGATGTCATAAGGAATATTCCTGGTGAATTTCAACTTAATCGGAAATTATACATGGATTTTGGGTTTTTTGATAATTTTGGTTTTTGACCGGAAGTAACCCCTTAATGACCTTTGACCCCAAAACTGTAGGCATCCTAAAGACCCTAGCTAGTAGCGATGCATGTGTGCTAATGGCGACTCTCTGCTATGTAATTTGTAAAGACAGTGATTTTTTGAATATTTTGTACAAATTTGTCAGACTTTTACCGGAAGTGACCCCTTAATGACCTTTGATCCCAATTCTGTGAACAACTTTTAGACACTGGATATAGATGATGCATGTGTGTAAGTGACGTCACGATGCTATGTAATATGTGGGAGGAGAAGCATTTTTAGTGAAAATCCAAGTTTTGGCCATTGACCGGAAGTGGATGACATTTGACCGGAAGTTGATCATGTGACATCTGTGGCACCACCAAACGGTTCTACTGACCAAGTATGGTCAACATGCCTGAAAGCATGTGGCTACGATGGCTGATCATAATGTTGACAGAAGAATCCGAAGAAGAACGCGGTAAAAAATGCACAGCGCCGATGGCGGCTGTGCAAGAAGAAGAAGAATTTTTTTTAAATTTATGATTGACCTTTTGACCCCTTAATGACGTTTGACCTCAATGAAAAAAAAACCACATGTACACCGACAAAATGCATTGTTCCAATTTTAATTAAAAATTCTACTTTGTTTAGTTGTCGAGATAAAAACTCTTAAAGTTATTTAGCTAAAAACAGGAAGTGACCCCTTAATGACCTTTGACCCCCAAAATAAAAATACCATGCATACATCAAGTAACACTGATTCATGTATGATGAGTATATTACTCTGGTCTGTTTACATTTTGAGATAAAAATTTTAAACTTTTCTGATAATTTTGGTTTTTGACCGGAAGTAACCCCTTAATGACCTTTGACCCCAAAACTGTAGGCATCCTAAAGACCCTAGCTAGTAGCGATGCATGTGTGCTAATGGCGACTCTCTGCTATGTAATTTGTAAAGACAGTGATTTTTTGAATATTTTGTACAAATTTGTCAGACTTTTACCGGAAGTGACCCCTTAATGACCTTTGATCCCAATTCTGTGAACAACTTTTAGACACTGGATATAGGTGATGCATGTGTGTTAGTGACGTCACGATGCTATGTAATATGTGGGAGGAGAAGCATTTTTAGTGAAAATCCAAGTTTTGGCCATTGACCGGAAGTGGATGACATTTGACCGGAAGTTGATCATGTGACATCTGTGGCACCACCAAACGGTTCTACTGATCTAGTATGGTCAACATGCCTGAAAGCATGTGGCTACGATGGCTGATCATAATGTTGACAGAAGAATCCGAAGAAGAACGCGGTAAAAAGAATGCACAGCGCCGATGGCGGCTGTGCAAGAAGAAGAAGAATTTTTTTAAAATTTATGATTGACCTTTTGACCCCTTAATGACGTTTGACCTCAATGAAAAAAAAACCACATGTACACCGACAAAATGCATTGTTCCAATTTTAATTAAAAAATTCTACTTTGTTTAGTTGTCGAGATAAAAATTCTTAAAATTATTTAGCTAAAAACAGGAAGTGACCCTTAATGACCTTTTGACCCCCAAAATAAAAAATACCATGCATACATCAAGTAACACTGATTCATGTATGATGAGTATATTACTCTGGTCTGTTTACATTTTGAGATAAAAATTTGTAAACTTTTCTGATAATTTTGGTTTTTGACCGGAAGTAACCCCTTAATGACCTTTGACCCCAAAACTGTAGGCATCCTAAAGACCCTAGCTAGTAGCGATGCATGTGTGCTAATGGCGACTCTCTGCTATGTAATGTGTAAAGACAGTGATTTTTTGAATATTTTGTACAAATTTGTCAGACTTTTACCGGAAGTGACCCCTTAATGACCTTTGATCCCAATTCTGTGAACAACTTTTAGACACTGGATATAGATGATGCATGTGTGTAAGTGACGTCACGATGCTATGTAATATGTGGGAGGAGAAGCATTTTTAGTGAAAATCCAAGTTTTGGCCATTGACCGGAAGTGGATGACATTTGACCGGAAGTTGATCATGTGACATCTGTGGCACCACCAAACGGTTCTACTGACCAAGTATGGTCAACATGCCTGAAAGCATGTGGCTACGATGGCTGATCATAATGTTGACAGAAGAATCCGAAGAAGAACGCGGTAAAAAGAATGCACAGCGCCGATGGCGGCTGTGCAAGAAGAAGAAGAAGAATTTTTTTAAAATTTATGATTGACCTTTTGACCCCCTTAATGACGTTTGACCTCAATGAAAAAAAAACCACATGTACACCGACAAACTGCAGTGTTCCAATTTTAATTAAAAAATGCTACTTTGTTTAGTTGTCGAGATAAAAACTTTGAAAGTTATTTAGCTAAAAACAGGAAGTGACCCTTAATGACCTTTGACCCCAAAATAAAAATACCATGCATACATCAAGTAACACTGATTCATGTATGATGAGTATATTACTCTGGTCTGTTTACATTTTGAGATAAAAAATTTGTAAACTTTTCTGATAATTTTGGTTTTTGACCGGAAGTAACCCCTTAATGACCTTTGACCCCAAAACTGTAGGCATCCTAAAGACCCTAGCTAGTAGCGATGCATGTGTGCTAATGGCGACTCTCTGCTATGTAATGTGTAAAGACAGTGATTTTTTGAATATTTTGTACAAATTTGTCAGACTTTTACCGGAAGTGACCCCTTAATGACCTTTGATCCCAATTCTGTGAACAACTTTTAGACACTGGATATAGATGATGCATGTGTGTAAGTGACGTCACGATGCTATGTAATATGTGGGAGGAGAAGCATTTTTAGTGAAAATCCAAGTTTTGGCCATTGACCGGAAGTGGATGACATTTGACCGGAAGTTGATCATGTGACATCTGTGGCACCACCAAACGGTTCTACTGACCAAGTATGGTCAACATGCCTGAAAGCATGTGGCTACGATGGCTGATCATAATGTTGACAGAAGAATCCGAAGAAGAACGCGGTAAAAAGAATGCACAGCGCCGATGGCGGCTGTGCAAGAAGAAGAAGAATTTTTTTAAAATTTATGATTGACCTTTTGACCCCTTAATGACGTTTGACCTCAATGAAAAAAAACCACATGTACACCGACAAAATGCATTGTTCCAATTTTAATTAAAAATTCTACTTTGTTTAGTTGTCGAGATAAAAACTTTTAAAGTTATTTAGCTAAAAACAGGAAGTGACCCCTTAATGACCTTTGACCCCCAAAATAAAAATACCATGCATACATCAAGTAACACTGATTCATGTATGATGAGTATATTACTCTGGTCTGTTTACATTTTGAGATAAAATTTTTTTAAACTTTTCTGATAATTTTGGTTTTTGACCGGAAGTAACCCCTTAATGACCTTTGACCCCAAAACTGTAGGCATCCTAAAGACCCTAGCTAGTAGCGATACATGTGTGCTAATGGCGACTCTCTCTATGTAATTTGTAAAGACAGTGATTTTTTGAATATTTTGTACAAATTTGTCAGACTTTTACCGGAAGTGACCCCTTAATGACCTTTGATCCCAATTCTGTGAACAACTTTTAGACACTGGATATAGATGATGCATGTGTGTTAGTGACGTCACGATGCTATGTAATATGTGGGAGGAGAAGCATTTTTAGTGAAAATCCAAGTTTTGGCCATTGACCGGAAGTGGATGACATTTGACCGGAAGTTGATCATGTGACATCTGTGGCACCACCAAACGGTTCTACTGACCAAGTATGGTCAACATGCCTGAAAGCATGTGGCTGCGATGGCTGATCATAATGTTGACAGAAGAATCCGAAGAAGAACGCGGTAAAAAGAATGCACAGCGCCGATGGCGGCTGTGCAAGAAAAAAGACACAGCCGTGACTAACGTCACGGCTGTGTAAAGAAAGAACGCGGAAAAAAGAATGCACAGCGCCGATGGCGGCTGTGCAAAAACAAACAAAAAACAATTTTGTAGTTTATAGACCTTTGATTAAAATGTATTTGACAAGTTTGCCATACTGTATATATATAGTATATAGTTGTCAAAAGCTTAAACTTTTTCTTTAACGGATTCGTAATATACACACCGCTGAGCAAAACCCCGGGGGGGGGGGGCACTCCCATATATTGACATACGTCATGTACCCATGAAAAGACCCCGTTATTTTTGGCAAATCCTACACCTAATGACCCCGTTTTTCCAGTAGCCTACAATGAATGACCCCATTTTTAGGCGGGCTTCGCGCGCATTTTGAAAAAATAAACGAGTTTGTAAATTTTGTAAAGTAAAATTGGGTAAAAATCACCCCATTTTTGACATTACCAACACCGAATGACCCACCTTTTTCTGACCCTTAGTTTCGTACGCTGGTGGGCACAGGTAAGTCACTTTCATATTCGAGTGCCCCCCCCCCCTTCCCCGGAGCAAACCATCTAACAGAGAGCAACAACATTTTCAGGACACACAGTATATCATGTCATTTTTGCTAACGAGCCCTGGATCTGGATGTTTATTTTACTTTGAAGACATGTCGTTCAATCAGTCTGTTCCACAAAGCTTGTCGTATGTAATGGGTGCTCATCAGGTATCACCAATCATGCTCGAGTGCCATCTGCTTTCCCTCTGTGACCCCCGGGCTGTGACCACAGCCCCCCCCCCCTTCTTAATCACTCCACAGCTAATGGCGTCCACAGTATAAAAAAATGACAATGTGCAATATGCTCAGAAATGGTGAGAATATTAATTCTTTTAATCTAAATAAATATTTTTTCTCAAGTTATTTGTCTTTTGGCGCCCACCTCCTGTTTGATATAAAAGGCAAAATGAATAAAAAAAAAAAAAAAAAATCTAAATATAACACCAACATATGATACAAAACGAATAGCCTATACTCCCATATTTATGGACGAAATCAAAATTCGACCAGCGGTTGACATGCACCGGTTCACGCGTCCAGTTGCTATTGTTCTAAACAATGGTAACCGGACGGAACCGGTGGTTGACCGCCGGTTGAGTTTTAATTTAATCCCTAGCTTTGTCAGCATTTTAAATCAAAAGTTTTTTTTAAGTCATGTTGAATGTGCATGTCTCAATAGGTATATTTGTTGTTATTCCAAACTTTAAAGAATTGTTGTAAACATAACAATGTTCTTATCGCCTCATTGCGACTAGAATATAGTTAGATATACCCGAAATGAATGAAATGAAATGAATGAATGAAATGAATGAATGAAATGAATGAAATGAATGAAATGAATGAAATGAATGAAATGAAATGAATGAAATGAATGAAATGAATGAAATGAATGAAATGAATGAAATGAATGAAATGAATGAAATGAATGAAATGAATGAATGAATGAATGAATGAATGAATGAATGAATGCAATTCTCAGGGTATGTGCAATTCGGCGACACCCGCCAATAGTCCAAAAAGGGTTAATGTTAGGGTTTTAAGGGCATTATTAGGGACAAAGTTAAGGTTATGATTAGCATTAGGATTAGGGTTATAGGAATAGGGTTATGCTAGCTTCAGAGATAGGATTAGAGTCAATGCTATATATTTAGGGTTAGGATTAAGGTTTATACTAAAGTTAGGAATGAAATCAAAATTCGACCGGCGGTTGACCGCCGGTTCCGTCCGGTTTCTATTGATCTATACAATGGAAACCGGACGGAACCGGACGGAACCGGCGCGGTCAACCGCCGGTCGAGTTTGGGTTTTCGGACCAATAACCATTCGGACTAATTGACCATTAACCGGTAACTATGAAGATGAATAGGATCACCGTCCACCTACCGGCAAAGATGAAAAGGACCACCATTATGATTATGTCAAGTTGATTTGTGTGATCCGTACTAACCTGCATACGTGATATTACTAATCCCCACCATTGATTTGAGGTTGTTGACATTCCTCCCGGAAACAACTGCCACGTAGACATCAGGCATTGTCACTAGTTGTTCTAGGATCTGTAATAAAAAATATTTTCCAACATTTTAAACACTGACAAAACGAAATAGCAGTTAGGCATATAGGGCTATTGAATTAAATCATTCTGGTGGCCATGATTTTGGACGTAATATTGGATCTGAGCAAGCATGCTTGATAACAGTCACCATTTGGTCCCCACACCATTTACAAAAGTATACAAATAAAATAAGAGAAAAATCACAATTTGTGAGCGTAACGAGCAAAAACAAATACGTTTTTACGCTTTTATAGGTAAAGTCCAAATTTTGGAAAGAAATTCCACTTTTTCACAAAATCACACCCTGAAGGAAAAATTCTTGCATACGGGCCTGATCACAAACCACAGCAGATAGTTTTGTTAATTAAAAGTGTATTATTATTACTTGTGGTAAATATTGTATACCTGTGTTTTTAATCCATTATATATATTTTTATATTTTTGATGACAATTTACACAAAGTAATAATTGCTAAATGTTATTTTGCCATTTTTTGCCATTTCTATTAAGCCACTGTTTGGTTTGATATTAGCAGCAGGTTTCGTCTATTAGGCCTACTTTGGGAACAGATCGATTCAAAATATTTTCTTTTTGTCTTTGAAAAATATTTCTATTTTTAATAGATGGTTTCAAAACATTGAACAGTCAGTGAAAAGGTAAGAAGAGTCAAGCGGTAATAAAAGTTAATAACTTACTTTATTTAGCTTACTTTATTAAAAGTTGCCAAAAAGGCAACCAAAGCCTTCTTTTACATATCTTTTTTTTTTTAAATCCAATCAAACTCACACAAACAATACAATACAACACAATACAAAGCACAGGCAGACAATAACAACCATACACCAAAATAGACAAACAAAAAACACAGGCAACCATGACAGCAACAGTGTACCTGGACATTATAGTCAAGTCACGAAAGCATTAGTACATCGTAGCAAATGTCACGTGTAAGCTGTTTACATAATTATATTTTCCAAGCAAACACAAAGGTTAGAAAAGGTTTACTGTACAAAGGGTATACGTAAATCCAAGTGTTAAGTGTTTCTGTAACACTTTTTAAACACTACAAGGTGTTTAATTTTCATTTACACAGTAAACATGGTAAAAGTATAGGACACCTATAGATACCAAAGTAAACACATAAACACAAAGAATAAACACATGAGAATATTTAGATTCTAAACATTCAACATGTTTACTTTCATTTTGTTCGGAAAGTAAATGCACATGTGTTTAATTTGTAAACATTTGTTGTGTTTAATTTGTAAACATTTGTTGTGTTTACTTTCTAAACAATTTTGAAAGTAAACGTGTTGAATGCTTAGAATCTAAATATTGTCACATGTTTACTCATTGCGTTTACTTTGGTGTTTAGGTGTCCTATACCTTTACTGTGTAAATAAAAAAATTAAACACCTTGCATTGTTTAAAAAGTGTTACAGAAACCCTAAACACTTGGATTTACAATGCTATATAAAGAGTATAGATTTATGAAAATATACAATATCATTATAGGATTTTTAAAATGTAGTTGCAGTGTATTTTCATACAAAACGTTTTAAAATGTTTTCATGAAGTTTATACAACCCGGCATTCAATGTTATCAAAACGATTTCACTAAAACCGAAAATACAACTCATTCCAGAAAAACACAGAACTATTTTTAGATTAAATAAATATTATCAAGTCCAGCCAAATGAAACACAGCTCAATCCTAATTATTCATTTAGAACTGGCAATCAAAGTTAAATTTCACTATTTGACCATGTTGACCTATAGGCTAATTTATAAATTTAAGGAGTTTTTCGTGATCCTAACATCCTCATTTTATGACATTTTGCAGTAGGCCTATATATCAACAAAAAAAGCATATCCCCAAACTTTAATTGATTCTGACTTTACGTTTGCCATTTTGGCGATTTGACAAATTTGACGATATTTTTGCTATAGTCTCAAATCGTTCATCATAGAAAATCCCACTGTGGAAAATCCATGCAGAAAAATAATAGTTTGTATTGTGTATGATGCTTCCTTACATGGGTAACCATGCTAAAATATAGCAAAAAGGACAAGGTCTGTATACGATTCAAAGGACATTGACCTTTGTCACCAAGTTACCATATAGTACCGTAACTAAACATTCCAGCTATGGCAAACTATTCTGTGAGCTAATTGTTTACAGAAGACGAAAAATGTGAGACTATTTTCAAACAAATCGGAGTATTTTTCAGGTTTTGACCCCTGTGGAGATCAAATGGTGACCTTTGACCTTTCTGCTTATAACTCCAGAAGGGAATGTCTCAGATAGGTAAAAGTATACTTTTTCTAGATCGCCATGACAAAAGGAATAATTTGGAGGAACTTTTCAACAGCATTTGAGCAATTTGAATTTTGACCTCTGTGTGAACTTTGACCAGCCATATCTCAAAATGCTCAATGCTGACAGAGTTCCAGTAAACTTATTTTTGAAGTTGGTGGTCTTGAGAAGCAATATCCATCAAAAACAAAACTATGGACACCAAAACAACGTCATACACAGTGGCAGCCGGACTAAATGGAAATTGCCATAATCATGATAATTCGCACCCATCCGCCGGGCAATGACGTCACATATCAAGTGGTCTATACTGAACATGCGGGTGATTCGCCAAGCTGCAAAAGCGATTGCGTATAAATTCAGTTTTAGAGTGGAACCTGCATGTTAGATCAAGCAAAACCTGCATGTTATAGAAAGTTGAATTTCCAATATATATTTTTAAAAACTTTTCAAACCGACTTTTAAAAGCATACCTCTTGTGTTTCTATGGGCAATCGGGTGTCCGGGTAGTTTGTCGTTAGCTATAATACCAGAAAATGCATAATTAGTTTAAAGTGGTTAAAATAGTAATTTTGCCAACATGACCATTCAAACTGTTAGCATAGAGAATATTAGTTGGTGTTTTCTTTCTTCAAAAGTATGGCCTATCTTCCAACAAATGTTCTGAACTTGAAGAAAGGCTAATTTTGATTTAAGAAGGTTGCCCCATCTATGTGGAAATCGACCACCATGGAAGGACGTGTCGGCTAATTGTGGCCAAAGTTTCGAGCCTGTTTTATACAATTCAGAGGCCTTATGCACAACATTTATAGTGGGGTCATAGTATGTACAACCTGAGAAGTAACATGTCCGGAAAAAGAGGTAAAAACCTATCTAAAGAACAGGTGACACTAGAAAGTATGTTTGCTGGTCGTAATACTAGTAATACACAGCGGATAGACAAAGAGAAAATGGCGGACAGTATGAACACTCCACTGGTCAACGTGGTCAGCGGCGAAACCGCTGAACCCGAAACAGTTACAAATGCAGAGTTAAAGGGCCTACTACTGGATATGGACAAACGATTAAATGCAAGAATGGAATCCATTGAGACACAGTTGAGAGACACCACAGCCAGAGTAGTAAAGAATGAAAACAAAATAGCCCACCTTATTGAGTCGGTAGAACTAACCGATAACCACTGTAAAGCCCATAACGAGGAGGTGACTAAGAAAATTGACAACATGGATGTTAATGTTCATCTAGAATTTGTGAGACAAGAGCTCCATAACAGAAAACAGAACTTGCTTTTTTACGGCGTAAAAGAAGAAAAAGATGAAGATATATATCAAGTCATGAGGAACGTCTTTAAAACTGACTTTAATTTTAGCGAGGAAGAAGCATCGGGTGTGTTTTTTGTCAACGCTCATAGACTACCGCGGCGGAGACGTGATGAGCAGAATGGTCAGAACCAGAGCCCGGACCCGGTTATAGTACGCTTTGGGTGTATGTCAGACAGAGGCTATATTCTGGATGCTATGAAAAATCGCGGGTTTATTGAAGATAGGAAACCTGTCATGTGTTATACGGACCTTCCCCCTACAATGAAGCGCAAGAGAGGGCAGCTGGCGGCCCGAGCAAGAGATCTCAAGAAGGAGGGAAAATCGACCCGGATAAGAGTGGATGGGGTTAAAGTCATACTAGAGTATAGAAAGAAAAATGCCCGAAATGAAGCGTGGAAACTATACACAGACTAAATACATAGTATGGTTTCACTGAGGTCGGTGCAGCAGAACTGATTTTACTACTCATAAATGACATGAGAAAATAACAATGGACCTTGTTTGCTGTTTAACAGATGACAAAAATAATGCCAGAATTATTATAATAATAGGGGAAAAAAGAAAGAAAACAGTTTTTCATAATTTTAAAACTTTTTTTTTTTTTAATATTCAAATGGCTGTGAACTTACTATAATGCAATCTTACCATTTTACTGTATGTCTGTGGCAATACAAAAATGTTTGGAAGGTGTTGCTTAATTTCTTACACAGCTTTTCTTTGTTGCTGTTTTTTGTTTTCTTTTATATTTTTTCAAAGCAAGCAAAAAAAGCAACAAAAACAAATAATAATAATAATATTAAAAATACCCATTTGTTCAAAAAATTAACAAAGGGGTTTATCTTAATATCTATGTTGGATGGTATTTCATAGAACACTGACTTGTTTAAATAATAATGTCATAACTGATGCATTTGTTTGGTAATTGTTCACTACAAACATGCTTGGGGATAGACAGTCTACAAAACAAAATATTGGCCTTGCAATATCTAAGAACATAGTAAATGTAATATTATACTTTATCAATATGTTAAAGATGTACAAAACATGTCGGGACTGGCCACTTCATTGGCAGATAACAATGAAAGAAGATGAGAAAATATAAAGAAAATAAAAAGAAACTTGAGCTTGTTTTGCCCCATAAATCATATTTACTGTATCTGATTTCAGCAAATAGGGTGCCACTTGAAAGCTAAAAAAACAGCAGTTATCCTAGTGCTTAAATATCTTTTTTCATTTCTGCCGCGGGGTGGTTGGTTTCGATGTGATGGGCCACAAATGGTATTGCAAGGATCGGTCCGTCATGTTTATAAAACATTTTTGCCAGTGTAATGTTTTTGTAATGCTGTTTGTTAGAACAAAAATATCAACAACAAAAAATTGCACTAGATTATAGGCCTATACGATATTATATTAGAGATATGTCCAGTCGCAGGTATGTTTGATAAATACATGCAGAAATATCCAACTCGCTAATGCATTGTTTCAGAATGTATGTTTGTACTTTTATTTTTGGCTCGGAAAGGACCCACATTATCAGCAATTTTTGTTTATAATGTATTTTTTCTTTTCTTTTTGGTATTAATTTTTTTCAGTTTTGTATGTTGTCTGTCTGTTGTATTTTCGATGTCAAAAACACAGAGGAAAACAAACTACAATCAATCAAGAGGTTCATGATGTAAACTGTGAAAAATATTATTGTGATGGGGTACAAATGTCTATTATGTTTAAAATCAGTTACGTAAGGAAAGGCGGAGAGGGTGATCGATTATTCATATCATTACTTTTTGACTCAATAGGTGTAAACATAGAAGAAAGAGATGTGAACGTAGGTTGGTCATCTTGCATGAGTTTTAAGGTGATCACGATTAGTATATTTTGTGTAGGCCTACAAGCAGGTCTACAAGCAGGTCTACAAGCAAGGTTACAAAAAGGATTCCCACATTCACATGACCAGTGACATGAACAAACATTTTTCAATAGCTTCCATGAATTGTCGCGGCTTAGCTGAAAGGAGGGAAGAATTTCAACTTGCACTCAAGAATCGATTCACAGCACTGGATATGGATGATATGGATATAGACGCAAGATCTACACTTATATCCAGCACAGTGACAGAGGCTGCTGAAGAGATAGCACCACAAGAAAGAACAAAGAAACCAAAACCAAAGAAGATATTGAGATTGAGGAGCTAGATATTAAAAGAAAGATACTCAGAGAAATCATAGACAAAACTACTACTCAGAAAGTAGAGTACAAGGAAACTGTGAAGGAAGTTAGAAAGAAGAGGCGTCAGAGAAGTAGAAGAAAACGAAGAGAACAAATTGACTCCATCCTAGAAAGTGGTAAAGGACCAAAACAGATCTCCAAAATGAACAGTAAGAAAACTAGAATCAGCCAGATGAAAGACAAAAATGGTATTCCTACATCTAGTAGAGAAGAAATACTCAACATCTGTGCAGAGTTTTACCAAGACCTATATAGCTCTCATTCTAACCAAAGTAAACCAAACTTCTTGTCTCCAGATCAAACAGACATACCAAATGTAAATGTTAAAGAAGTAGAGACAGCAGTAAAACAAATGAAAGACAACAAAGCACCTGGCACTGATGACATATCCAGTGACGTGTATAAGATAGGAGGTGCGAAATTATCACTCAATTAACAAGACTATACAACCAAATATTGACAGAAAAGAAGATACCAGCAGCCTGGAAGGAAGCTAAGATTATTCTTCTACATAAGAAAGGAGATAAAGAGGATATCAAAAACTACCGACCAATTAGTCTGCTATCACATGCATATAAAATTTTCACACGAATCATTCAGAATAGAATCAAGAGAATCTTGGATGAAAATCAACCTAGAGAGCAGGCAGGCTTCAGAGAGGGCTTTTCAACAACTGATCATTGGCTATATAGATTACGAGAAAGCATTTGATTCGGTGGAACACAGTGACTTATTTGCAGCCTTAAAGTCATAATGTACGATCTTTTTTCAGAATTTACCTTTATTTTTTTCAAAACCGATTTTTTGCATATTTGTAATACTTACACATGTTCTAACTTAAATCTATGAGCAAGCTGTCAAATTCGTCCTATTTGTAGTAAAACGGACGATTTTCTGTTGGTCCGACATAAAGTCATAATTTTTGTAGATTATGACTCGTACAAAACTAAAGCTTGGTTACGCTCCCTCCACATGTGGAGGAGCGTAACCAAACTGGCCGCGTAGGAGACTAACTCTGAAGCCGCACTCGCTGTCCTAATCCAAATAGTGCGAGATGTTTCGAGTGATAGAGGTGAAGATTATGATATTGTTTCTTTGCAAATTCCCAATGTTTTTCGCGTCCAAATGTATTGGGAACTTTCATAATGATTGTATATTATCATTTTAGAAGAAAAAAAGAAAAATCTAAAAATTTAAAAAGATCGTACATTAAGGCTTTAAGAAGGATTGGAGTCAACGAAGGGTATGTTAAGATTCTGGAGGACATTTACACAAACGCCACAGCTACAATCCACATAGATAAGGATGTCTCCAAGCCTATCCACATAAAGAGGGGAGTACGGCAAGGGACACAATCTCTCCAAAAATATTCACAGCTGCCATGGAACAAATTTTCAAACAACTAGATTTAGACGAAAGAGGTATCAACATCGATGGAGAATGGTTAACTGACCTGAGGTTTGCAGATGATGTAGCCCTTACATCACCATCAGTCAAAGACTTGGAAGTTCAGCTAAATAGTTTGAACACTGAGAGCAGGAAAATTGGATTAAAAATACACAAAGGGAAAACGAAATACATGACCAACTTTGACACTACAGAGTCCATTGAAATTGACAATGAACCGATTGAGAAAGTAGATAGCTACAAGTATCTGGGCAAGACAGTCAAAATGGAGGACAACACAAGAGAGGAAGTCTTACTAAGAATCAAGGCTGGCTGGTGTTGTTTTGGCAGGTACAAAGACATCCTTTGTGATAAAAAGCTACCAATGACATTGAGGAGGCGCATGTACGATCAATGTGTGTTACCCACCATGACCTACGGCGCTGAAACCTGGTCGACAACTAAAGATCTGGAACATAAACTCACCACGACACAACGAGCCATGGAAAGACGTATGCTGAACATAACTATACGCGACAAAATCAGAAACAGTGACATAAGAAATAAAACTGGAGTCAAAGACATCACGGAAAGGATCGGTGAAGCAAAATGGAGATGGGCAGGACATGTGGCAAGAAAAAACGACAACAGATGGACAAAAGAGTCACCGAGTGGCAACCAAGAACAGGAAAGCGTAGAAGAGGAAGGCAAAGACGAAGATGGCGAGACGATTTAACAGCATATAGAGGCACCACATGGGCAAGGGATGCGCAAGACAGACAGAAATGGAAGATTCTTGAAGAGGGCTTCATACTACAGAGGATGAAACAGCCTAGGTGAGGTGAGGTGAGCTGATGTAAAAAAACGTAGAGATGTACTTCACTTTTTAAGAAAGAAAAATCATTCTTTATATTGTTTGCAGGACACTCATTTTGTAAAAGATGTAGAAAATATAGTTCGTTCTGAATGGGGTTTTGATTGCTATTTTAGTTCATATAAAAGCAACGCAAGGGGCGTGGCAATACTATTCAATAATAATTTTGAATATAAAGTTAATCAGTTTAAGGGATCTAAAATGAGCGTTTATTGCGTTTCGACAGTATTTTTTAGGACATGAGAGCACCTCAGACCTATCGAATTGCATTCTGAATACGAAGCATGTCTTTCTGATATCAAATAATTTTCATTTTTGAAAATCACAATATAATACAAATTTTATGACAAATTATAAAAATTTGATATTTTTCAAATTTTGATATATAACAGTCCTCGAAGTAAATTATATAAATCTAATGATATATTCTTAAAGTGTATGTAGCAGGAGGAAAAGCCGACGGTCAATTGAAAATTTTGACCTTTCATATTGAAGATATTGATTTTTTTCCCAAAAAGACCTATTTTTTTTGGTGTTTTGGGAAAAAAATCCATATCTTCAATACGAAAGGTCAAAATTGTCAATTGATCGTCGGCTTTTCATCCCACCTACATACACTTTAAGTATAAATCATCAGATTTATAAAGTTTACTTCAAGTACTGTTAAATATCAAAAATATCAATTTTAATGATTTGCCATAAAATGTGTATTAAATTGCGAATTTCAAAAATCAAAATTATTTGATATCAGAATGACATTCTTCGTATTCAGAATGCAATTCGATATGTCTGATGTGCTCTGATGTCCCAAAATAAATACTGTCCAAACGTTCATACCCCAGCCCTTAAGTGCGATACAAAAGGAAACATGCTTGTAATTGACATTGTAATAAATGGTTGCAATATAACATTGATTAATATATATGGTCCCAATACGGATGAACCTGAGTTTTATGATAATTTATACAATATAACTAATGAGTTTGATAACGAACATATAATTATATGCGGCGATTGGAATTTGGTAATGAATGAGGCAATTGATACTTACAATTATGTTAGAGTTAACAATCCAAATGCAAAAAAGAGAGTTGTAGAACTTTGTAATTCATTGAATTTGACGGACGTATGGCGCATAAATAATCCAGATCTACGCAAATATACATGGCGGCAACATGATACACTGAAACAAGCCCGTCTTGATTTCTTTTTAATATCGTCAGAATTAAATTCCAAACTAACTAAATGTGATATTAAACCAGGTTATCGTACGGACCATTCATTAGTCGATATACGTCTAGATTTCAATGATATTGAACGTGGCAAAGGTTATTGGAAGTTTAATAACTCTCTTTTAAAGGATACAGAATATGTTAATCTGGTGAAGAAAACTATAAAAGAAGTAGTAGAAAAGTATGCGACACCTCCATATCTTTTGTCAAATTTAAACACAATCCATCCTAGCGATATCCAGTTTATAATCAATGATCAACTGTTTTTTGAAATGATTTTATTAGAAATTCGTGCTAAAACTATATCTTACTCATCTTTCAAAAAGAAAGATTTGGGAAGATTGGAGAGAGAACTTGAATCTGAGATAACACAATTATTTTCAAAGGTCGCCTCGGGCGACCATACTTTAAATGTACAATTGAATATAAAGCAGAACGATCTCGAGAATCTGCGTAAAGATAAAATGAAGGGGGTCTTGATAAGATCTAAAACTCGCTGGTTTGAGCTTGGTGAAAAACCGTCTAAATATTTTTTGAACATGGAAAAACGTAATTTAGTTAACAAAACAATAAATAGAATAGTTCGTACAGATGGTTCTGTTTTAACCAACTCAAAGGATATTCTTTCGGAGGCAAGAATTTTTATAAAGATTTATATTCGGAATCTGAAATTGATGATAATGCTGATATTGACTCTGTTTTTGCAAATTCAAATACTCCAATCTTGTCAAACGCCCAGCGCGATAGTCTTGAAGGCCCTATAACATATAAAGAACTTTTATATGCGCTTAAAAACAGCAAAATGATAAATCACCTGGATCTGATGGATTTAGTTCAGAATTTTATAAAGTATTTTCAATGATCTTGTATGGTATTTGCTTCGTTCGTTAAATTATGCGTATGAAAATGGACAACTTTCTGTGACTCAAAAATATGGTATAATCACTTTATTACCCAAAGGAGATAAACCACGTCAATATTTGAAGAATTGGCGGCCTATTTCCTCCTAAATGTATCTTATAAACTCGCCTCGTCGTGCATCGCAACCAGATTAAAATCCTGTTTGTCCGATATTATACACGAACACCAAAAGGTTTTGTCACAGGTCGATATATTGGAGAAAATATACGTTTAATGTACGACCTGATGAGTTTGGCAGAGAATAAAATATTCCTGGCCTTTTTCTCATGATTGATTTCGAAAAGGCCTTCGATTCGGTGTCACATACATTTATAATGAAAATATTAGATAAATTCAATTTTGGCAATTCTATTAAAAAATGGATTCGTGTTTTTTATAATCAAGCTTCATCATCAGTCCTAGTAAATGGTAAAGTCCTTATTTATTTATCCTTTGTGTGGAAGTTCTAGGTATGATGGTTCGAAAAAATCAGAATATTAAAGGTATTAGAATAGGGGATGCAGAATATCGCATATCAATATGCTGATGATACTGTTCTTTTTCTTGATGGCACAGAGAAGTCAATGAATGAAGCTTTTAAAATCCTCGATTCGTTTGAAAACATGTGTGGTTTAAGGGTAAATATAGACAAAACTAATGTTGTGTGGATTGGGTCAAAAAGTGGTAGCAATGAAACGATTTGTGATCAACTGAACGTTCAATGGATCCATAATAATAATTGTTTCAGAGCACTTGGTATTGAATTCACTGTGTCACTTGAAAGAATTGTGCAGATTAATTATGCAAAAACAATGGAGTCAATTCATGAATTAATTCACCAATGGTCAAGACGCAACCTTACAGTTCTGGGCCGTGTAACAATAGTTAAATCACTTATTTTATCGAAGCTTACCTTTCTGATTTTAACCTTGCCTAATCCACAATACGAGTTAATAAAAGATTTAAATCAAATAATATATAAATTTATATGGAAAGGTATTGATAAGGTTACAAGAAATCAAATGATACAAGACTACGGTCAAGGAGGTGTGAGAATGGTTGATGTCCAGTCATATATAGATGCGCTAAAAATAACCTGGATCCGTAGAATCATTAAAAATACGGAGACAGAGTGGGCAAAACTCTTTCTTAAGACAACAGGTATAAATCGTATCCAGGACATTGAGGGTGGATCTATTAATATTATGAATTTCATGAATAACAACAATGATAAACCGAATCAATTTTGGAAAGATGTTTTTGGCATGGTTTAGTTTTTCTAACTGTCATCAACCAACTACCAGACAGGAGATACTGAAAAGTTCACTTTGGTACAATGAAAACATTAAAGTGGGTAAACAAAGTTTGTATTACCAGCATTGGGTTCGTAATGGTGTTGATCTTGTAAATGATCTTTTAAATGAGAGAGGGGAATTCCTCTCGCTAGAGGATTTTACGAGTACTTTTCATGTTCGCACAAATTTTGTTGAGTACGGTGGTGTAATATTGGCGATCAAAAAGTCATTTCCAAAATTCTTTGACAAACCTGGTGATACTCTTGTTTACCCTACTATTCCATTTCACTTTGATGTCCTCTTTAAAGATAGAAAGGGTTCCAGAAGAATATATAATATTCTGGTTTCGAGAAAACCAATTGTTCGTAAATATGTACAAAATGGGAAGAAAAGCTTGAAGCTACATTTGATCCTTCAAGATGGAATGTTATTTTTAATACACCCTTCAAATGTACAATAAGTACTAAACTCAGGTGGTTTCAATTCAGAATAATTCACAGAATCCTTGGTACAAACGCATTTTTATTTAAAATAGGGATAAAAGATTCCAGTCTGTGTACCTTCTGTCTGGAGGAGAATGAAAGTATGATTCATATGTTTTGCGATTGTCATGTGGTTAAGAAATTTTGGGATGATGTGAAAAGGTGGATCGAAAACAAAGTTAATATAAACCTCTCTTGGAAAAAAGATAATCTTCTTTTTGGCGTTGGTCCTAGCTATATTATTCTGGATTTGATTCTAATTTTATGCAAATTCCATATATATAAAATGAAAATGAAAGAAAATAACCCTTCGATCCACATTTTCAAGAAAGAACTGCAAAATCATTACAAATTAGAAAAATATATTTACATATGTAATAATAATATTGGTATATTTTATAAAAGATGGGGCATTTTCAATTCACTCTGTAGAGAATAAGATTTAGACTCTCATACACGGGGAGAGGTTTTTGCATGGCGATGTGTAGTGGCAGAACCTTGTAATGTGAGGTTCTGTACTTACATAGCGTTGTGCGAGAGCCTCTCTGTGTGTATTTCATCATGTGTATCATGTAATATCATTGTGTATCATGTGTATGATTAATGTTTACCTCTGTTTAAAGTTTAACTTGAATAAATGTTTTTTTTCCTTTTAAAAAAAAAGGAAAAAAAAAAAAAAAAATCTATGTGGAAATCATTACAGATTTATTTCTGACAATGATTAATGTGCTTTGGATATTTGTTCAAATAATAAATATCTAATGCCAGATAGTACAGTTTTACTGAGTATCATGTCTTTTACACAACAAAACCGATACGTGTTCAGAATAGCCTTCATTGGTGGATACGTGTTCAGAATAGCCTTCATTGGTCCTTTCCATAAGTTGTTGACTTCGATCGGGTCAGCACTTGTTGGTCTCGGACGGGTTTAGGATGTGTTTAGGATGTGTTTAGATACAAATTCAAAGTGTGATAACTTGTACACCAAAAGGACTGTGTTGATTGCATTTTGGATTTAAAAAGCCTGTTTCTGAAAAGGTACACAATAACAAGTTGGCTAAACACTAAAAATTTTTACAACTAGGGATTTGCAGTGTAAGTGCTGACATAATGTTTACACTTGTTGTTACGCCTTCAGTAAAAGCTGCAGCCGATCGATCTTAATCGACGCTGCAAAAACAGTGTTTAGCGATTAAACACTTTTCTAAACACAATTTTGCCATCACTTTGAATCACGTTTAGAAGCTTAACAACATGTGTCATAATTTTTGAACATTGGTCAGTGATGGTGTTTAATTTCTAAACATCTAACATCCATATTCTATAAACATAACGTTTCAAAGCGTTCTTGCCATCACTTTCTAAACACTGTGTTTGCAGTTTACGTGTGAGGAAGTTCATTTTGTTTCTATTAACATGATTAAACTGCGTAAAGATAAAATGAAGGGGGTCTTGATAAGATCTAAAACTCGCTGGTTTGAGCTTGGTGAAAAACCGTCTAAATATTTTTTGAACATGGAAAAACGTAATTTAGTTAACAAAACAATAAATAGAATAGTTCGTACAGATGGTTCTGTTTTAACCAACTCAAAGGATATTCTTTCGGAGGCAAGAATTTTTTATAAAGATTTATATTCGGAATCTGAAATTGATGATAATGCTGATATTGACTCTGTTTTTGCAAATTCAAATACTCCAATCTTGTCAAACGCCCAGCGCGATAGTCTTGAAGGCCCTATAACATATAAAGAACTTTTATATGCGCTTAAAAACAGCAAAAATGATAAATCACCTGGATCTGATGGATTTAGTTCAGAATTTTATAAAGTATTTTTCAATGATCTTGTATGGTATTTGCTTCGTTCGTTAAATTATGCGTATGAAAATGGACAACTTTCTGTGACTCAAAAATATGGTATAATCACTTTATTACCCAAAGGAGATAAACCACGTCAATATTTGAATAATTGGCGGCCTATTTCCCTCCTAAATGTATCTTATAAACTCGCCTCGTCGTGCATCGCAACCAGATTAAAATCCTGTTTGTCCGATATTATACACGAACACCACAAAGGTTTTGTCACAGGTCGATATATTGGAGAAAATATACGTTTAATGTACGACCTGATGAGTTTGGCAGAGAATAAAATATTCCTGGCCTTTTTCTCATGATTGATTTCGAAAAGGCCTTCGATTCGGTGTCACATACATTTATAATGAAAATATTAGATAAATTCAATTTTGGCAATTCTATTAAAAAATGGATTCGTGTTTTTTATAATCAAGCTTCATCATCAGTCCTAGTAAATGTATTTCTTTCGGAATCTTTAAATGTGGGTAGAGGATGCAGACAAGGCGACGGACTAAGTCCTTATTTATTTATCCTTTGTGTGGAAGTTCTAGGTATGATGGTTCGAAAAAATCAGAATATTAAAGGTATTAGAATAGGGGATGCAGAATATCGCATATCTCAATATGCTGATGATACTGTTCTTTTTTGATGGCACAGAGAAGTCAATGAATGAAGCTTTTAAAATCCTCGATTCGTTTGAAAACATGTGTGGTTTAAGGGTAAATATAGACAAAACTAATGTTGTGTGGATTGGGTCAAAAAGTGGTAGCAATGAAACGATTTGTGATCAACTGAACGTTCAATGGATCCATAATAATAATTGTTTCAGAGCACTTGGTATTGAATTCACTGTGTCACTTGAAAGAATTGTGCAGATTAATTATGCAAAAACAATGGAGTCAATTCATGAATTAATTCACCAATGGTCAAGACGCAACCTTACAGTTCTGGGCCGTGTAACAATAGTTAAATCACTTATTTTATCGAAGCTTACCTTTCTGATTTTAACCTTGCCTAATCCACAATACGAGTTAATAAAAGATTTAAATCAAATAATATATAAATTTATATGGAAAGGTATTGATAAGGTTACAAGAAATCAAATGATACAAGACTACGGTCAAGGAGGTGTGAGAATGGTTGATGTCCAGTCATATATAGATGCGCTAAAAATAACCTGGATCCGTAGAATCATTAAAAATACGGAGACAGAGTGGGCAAAACTCTTTCTTAAGACAACAGGTATAAATCGTATCCAGGACATTGAGGGTGGATCTATTAATATTATGAATTTCATGAATAACAACAATGATAAACCGAATCAATTTTGGAAAGATGTTTTTTGGCATGGTTTAGTTTTTCTAACTGTCATCAACCAACTACCAGACAGGAGATACTGAAAAGTTCACTTTGGTACAATGAAAACATTAAAGTGGGTAAACAAAGTTTGTATTACCAGCATTGGGTTCGTAATGGTGTTGATCTTGTAAATGATCTTTTAAATGAGAGAGGAGAATTCCTCTCGCTAGAGGATTTTACGAGTACTTTTCATGTTCGCACAAATTTTGTTGAGTACGGTGGTGTAATATTGGCGATCAAAAGTCATTTCCAAAATTCTTTGACAAACCTGGTGATACTCTTGTTTACCCTACTATTCCATTTCACTTTGATGTCCTCTTTAAAGATAGAAAGGGTTCCAGAAGAATATATAATATTCTGGTTTCGAGAAAACCAATTGTTCGTAAATATGTACAAAATGGGAAGAAAAGCTTGAAGCTACATTTGATCCTTCAAGATGGAATGTTATTTTTAATACACCCTTCAAATGTACAATAAGTACTAAACTCAGGTGGTTTCAATTCAGAATAATTCACAGAATCCTTGGTACAAACGCATTTTTATTTAAAATAGGGATAAAAGATTCCAGTCTGTGTACCTTCTGTCTGGAGGAGAATGAAAGTATGATTCATATGTTTTGCGATTGTCATGTGGTTAAGAAATTTTGGGATGATGTGAAAAGGTGGATCGAAAACAAAGTTAATATAAACCTCTCTTGGAAAAAAAGATAATCTTCTTTTTGGCGTTGGTCCTAGCTATATTATTCTGGATTTGATTCTAATTTTATGCAGATTCCATATATATAAAATGAAAATGAAAGAAAATAACCCTTCGATCCACATTTTCAAGAAAGAACTGCAAAATCATTACAAATTAGAAAAATATATTTACATATGTAATAATAATATTGGTATATTTTATAAAAGATGGGGCATTTTCAATTCACTCTGTAGAGAATAAGATTTAGACTCTCATACACGCGGAGAGGTTTTTGCATGGCGATGTGTAGTGGCAGAACCTTGTAATGTGAGGTTCTGTACTTACATAGCGTTGTGCGAGAGCCTCTCTGTGTGTATTTCATCATGTGTATCATGTAATATCATTGTGTATCATGTGTATGATTAATGTTTACCTCTGTTTAAAGTTTAACTTGAATAAATGTTTTTTTCCTCTGAAAAAAAAAAAAAAAAAAAAAAAAAAAAAAAAATCTATGTGGAAATCATTACAGATTTATTTCTGACAATGATTAAAGTGCTTTGGATATTTGTTCAAATAATAAATATCTAATGCCAGATAGTACAGTTTTACTGAGTATCATGTCTTTTACACAACAAAACCGATACGTGTTCAGAATAGCCTTCATTGGTGGATACGTGTTCAGAATAGCCTTCATTGGTCCTTTCCATAAGTTGTTGACTTCGATCGGGTCAGCACTTGTTGGTCTCGGACGGGTTTAGGATGTGTTTAGGATGTGTTTAGATACAAATTCAAAGTGTGATAACTTGTACACCAAAAGGACTGTGTTGATTGCATTTTGGATTTAAAAAGCCTGTTTCTGAAAAGGTACACAATAACAAGTTGGCTAAACACTAAAAATTTTTACAACTAGGGATTTGCAGTGTAAGTGCTGACATAATGTTTACACTTGTTGTTACGCCTTCAGTAAAAGCTGCAGCCGATCGATCTTAATCGACGCTGCAAAAACAGTGTTTACTTTTTCTACTTTTTGCATTTTTGTAATGTCCAATGATGTAAATACCATGTGAAAGACTAAGCCTGAAGTGCTTTAACTCCCGCTTAAACTACTGTAAGAGCTAGAAACAACAGATGTGGAAATGAGAATATAAACTGACTAGTAGATATGCCTAACACTTGTAGTTCTACTAATTCATCATTACATTAATCGATGGCCCAGGAAAAAGTTAGCAACATGTTTTGGTCATCATAAACATTAAGCTATTATGCCGTGGCTATGCAGACAACGGCCTGGGTTAAATAACAAGCACAATATTGTACGTGGTTCAAAATAACAGTACACAATTGCAATAAATTATAAAATTCCGTTTGGAAAATCTGGTTCACAAATACCAAAGATATGCGCTGTTATTCCCTGTGTTATTGGGATTATGCTATTTTAAAAGATGGGAACCGAAAAACAAACCGTTGATGTATTTTAGATTAGCATTATAGTAAAGCAGGGCTAAAACGCCCTGTTCACCTATGCTTTGTCATTATTCGGTTGGCATTTAACATTTAACACAGTTATAGCATTATTTCAATCACCATTGAAATAAACTAACCTAATTTCCAAACTTGACTTGGGTTACTCCTTCATGTAATTATACATGAAATTAAGGTTAGGGTTAGGGTTAGTTTAGGATTAGGGTTAGGGTTAGAATTAGGGTTAGGATTATGGTTGGGGTTAGGATTAGGGTTAGGGTTAGGATTAGGGTTAGGATTAGGGTTAGGATTATAGCTTACACGAAATAATTACATGAAGGATCGACCCAAACTTGACTTTGATTTAAATTGGCAACAATTCAACACATTCCAAACTAATTACTCTACAGGGTGTAACAATAAAATTTGTACAATTTTGAAAGTAGAATGACACAAGTATGCGTCCTATTTTTTGGTTTAATATTAATATGTCTATCAAGATAATTTCTTTAGCCACCAGAAAAGCTTTGTTTCAATAAAATCGTAGGTATACAAGTGAAGTTATAGCCAATTATGTAACCTAGTCTTAAAACCGCTTGGGCCACTTTTGTGTTACAAAAGTGACTGAATAGAATTGAACCACGGACCAGTTGGACGGTGCTCTTATGATAGGTCATTTAAACAATGGGGTATTCGAAGTGGTAGAAATGATTACATAATAGAATATCTCCTTGGGTTTTTGAAAGTAACAACTAAGCACTGACATAACAACCTCATTTACTAGAAATCGTGGCTGCAGCTCAACACCTTCAACCCCAATTCACGTTGGAAGAGCGTATTTTTATGGTTGTGACATTCGGTAGCACATGGAGTCAAGCAGAAACCATATGATTGTTTATAGCTCATTTTCCAAACTCACGTCTTCCTTCAAGGCTAACAATAACATATAACTATAAGAAGTATGTAAAATTTGTTTACAGAAATGCTGGCAATAGTGGCCGCCCCATAACAGTTAGAAGCCCAGCTGAACTTAATTTCAAATTTTTATTGTTTTGTACTTATGGGTGCAAAAATTATGAGGATATGAGAAATTACTTTATTTATAAGATAATTTGAAAGAAATTTCATGACTTCATTTATAGAATTTAAAGAAATATCACATTATTATTAAATTCATGTTAATTATATGAAGAAACACCACTTATAATTCTTTTGTGTCAGTTCTTTGATGTTCAATGCGCGATAAGCACAATCTACGCGTTTCAAACTTGATTTACGCTAACATGACAAAAGTGGCCCAACACGTTTTCTGGACGATTTAATTAATCGGACATAACTTTTGAACCCAAACTAGTAAAGAAACCAACTAAACGTCCTCTTTTAGCCATGATATTACTGATTCCATTGCATATAACATTTGTGCCGTAACTTTTTTAGTTTTTTCCGGAGAAGTCAAAATGCAATTGTACAAATTTTATTGTTACACCCTGTATATTCAACTCTATACGTGAAACTGTGTAGGCTTGCCATTATGCAGTTACTGTCCGTTTTTCCTATTCAGTGCACACACAGCGCTCCAATTGATGATTAACCTCTAGCTCACTCACTGTACTGTAGGTATAGGCAATGGACTAGTTTGTCGGCTGGTGGGAAAACCCTTCACCCAATAATAGCCATAGAAACTCACATGTGAATTATAATGTTCATCCTTAAGGGGGTACTACACCCCTCGATAAATTTGTGTCTATTTTTGCATTTTTCTCAAAAACTAATAACACACTGGTAACAAAAGTTCTGTATTATAGGGGCAAGGAATCCAATTACTACACTGGAATTTCAGTCACCCAAGACAAGCGGTTCTTTATTTATGATAAGAAATAAGGTACCGCTACCATGTACCTCATTTCCTAACATATATACTGAACCACTTGTCTTGAGTCACTGAAATTTCAGTGTAGTAATTGGATTTCTTGCCCCAATAATATACATAACTTTTGTTACCAGTGTGTTCTTATTGTTTGAGAAAAATGCAAAAATAGTCACAAATTTACCAAAGGGGTGTAGTACCCCCTTAACATACTACAATTTGAAGTAAAAAATGACAAGGGAAAGCTGTTGTCGAGCTGTTTTCCCGAAGAGAGTCTTCCAAAATTTCATAATTGTGGCAAATTGTGCTCATCAGCTGACTCGCGATAGCTCCAACTTCAAACGAGCACCATCGTGTGATCGGTTTGATCAATTTTCACCATAGAAGCTGTAAATAAACTTCAATTCTTTCCCTCTATGGTCATTTAAAAATGATTAAAATGCGATTTTGGGAAGATTGTTGTCGAGCCATCCCAAATATGGAGTTCTGACTGCCCGATAGGGAGCTAAAAAATGGAAAAACTTTTTCCAACCCGTGTTAAGTCCAAAACCACATGTTTCTCATGTACTTGTGTGATACGATCACAATAACTGTGACAAGTTTGACATGAGTTGTACCATCAACATGGCTGGATAACAATAAGCAGACTATTGTTCTCATTTCGGATACAAAGGCCACGCTCAGTATTGTTACTGTGCGTTTGCTTTGTAATGGTGCATCCAACTGAAATTATAATACCTATTACATTACAGCACATTGACATATCGCACAGGTGAATCAGAAACATATGTTTATGGATTTAACCAGGGCTATGAGACACATCCCTGATTTAACATAGTTGAGTTGTTTTCAATGAGGTTTATCTTGGTTTAATGGGGTTTAAGTTCTGCAAAGGTCGTGGTGAATTCTGCTGTATACATGACTGCATAATGCCAATACCAAACATGACAGAGGGCAGGCAATTGCAGAGATCCTCTTATTAAAAGTATAAAAGTAATAAAGCATGATTTGATTTAACAGTATCCTATTTTATTTTCATCAAGGGTGTTGTTGGGTTAGTGTCTCTTTTGGACAGTGGCGGCGTTACGGGAGAGGGGCATTAAAGCACTTTTACGAGGTATTCTAGTACACCACTGGGAATTATAAATGCAAAAAGTAGAAATCCGAGTAAAATTGAGGGCGTCGCTGTGAAGCAAATCATACTTGGCTTTAAACAGTTATGAGGCCCGAAAGTTTCCATAAATCCATGGTCAAGACCAACCTTAAAGTTATGCTGCATAGTGAAATATATATTGCTATTTTGAATGCTGTCACATTGCCTTGCTATACCGATGTACCGTATTTCTACTCCCTTGCATTGACCGATTAAAATATTTCAATCTTTTAACGATGGGAATCAATCTAAGTACAATTCTATATATTAAAAATAAATTGAAATGGATGATAAGGTTAATTCGTATTCTTTTATACTGACTTCTCTATCCAATCAATTATTGTTACTCCTACTACTGATTAATCAAATGACATGCATGCGTTTTATATGATTGGATTGAGATATTTTTAAAACTTCTTTAGCATGTTTAGAGTGGGTAATATTCTTAATCTTTTTCATAACTTTGTCCGTAAATTCAATTAATTATAGGCCTTAGCGACCTAATTTTTTACATAAGTGTCATAAATTTTTAAAAGACCCCCCTACGCGCATGAGCGAAAAAGATGAATCTAGGCCTATTACATTCAACATTCAATCGGGAAATTTCATAGAGTGGACACGATATTTTTTTGACTTGCACAACAAAATAACCCTTATTGATTTAAAAGTTATATGCAAATAATTATATTTCTTTGTTTTAAACTATTCAGAAATACTTAAGCCGATGACAGGCTGTACGGTGACTGGCTGACTGGCTGTACTAAAGCCATTTTTTTTTGCAGTGCCAACTGGAAAATTTTAGTGAACATGAAGTGCCAACATATAAACATGATAAAGGGAGGACGCTGTGAGGCAGCACATGTACGGCTGAATGCATATAGCGGGTGGGGTCTAGGGGCCCGCCTTATAACCCCTGGAGGGGTCCAGTGTCAAAGCCCTGGCGGGTGTCCAGGGGGCAGCGCCTCCTGAAGCTCTGAAATTTTAGGGGTTTTTAAAGGCTCAGATTTGGCATTTTCACTCCTTTTTCGTTCAAGATTATGTGACACAAATAGTACCGTGCGCCACTCGACTAACTCCAAGCGCCACAAGCGGCCTGAATGTTGCACTGGGACTTTATTTGCGTGCGCGAAACATTTCAATTTTAAACCATTTTAGTTAGTTTGTTTGTTTGTTTACCCAGGTTGGTCCGTGAGGAACACATGCTAATCCATGGAAAACCATGGACCGTTCCAAGCTCATACAAATGCACAAGCCTGGATAGTCAGTGTAGGCTAATATATGCATGCTGGCCTAGATAGCTTTGATAAACAAAGCAAGAAATGGAAGAAAATAGCTAGGAAAACGAGAAAAGAGAGAAGGCCACTCCCAAACACAATTGTACAATTTTACTCTTAGCCCTTACTTCGTGAGAAAGGAAACTGGAATTCCAATCTCAGGCCCCGATGCAAAGGCTAATAGCTGCTGATGGGATGTGTTTTATTATTTTGTGGGCCAGTGCGCGCGAAGCGTGCATAACTTTGCCCTATTTGGACCATAACAAGGTGTTTTTTGTACTAACGGGGCAAATGTACAGGACAATTATTGCTTTACCCCCCCACGACTGAAACAAATGCATGGCAGGACCATTTTAAAATATCGCCCATGTAAAATAAAACATTTTTTCATGTGCACATAAAATGATTCTGAGAAAAAGGGGTTGATGAATAGACGTTCGTGCAGTGAGATTAAAAATCCGTGCAGTGACAATTGAAAGTCCGTGCTTAACATATACAGTTGAGATGTTTGTAGAGCCTTTCTTACGCCAACTTTCAGGTAAAATATCAATTTTTTCTCGCGCTTTTGAGGGCACTCAACACTTCATCGACACTTCAGCATTCCTTTTCTTGAAAACCATTTCATATAGCCTTATGCATATAAAAACAGTTTATACAAACCCAAAAAAAAATATTTGCCGAGTTTAGGAACAGCTACTTTACCTTAGAGCAGGCGCGGACATGGGGGTACCCTCCCTAAGAAAGGGATGAAGAAAAGGAGGACAACGAGGAGATATGCGAAAGGAGAGAAAAGGAAGAGAAAAGGGAGTAAAAGAGAAGAACTTTGAAGGTTAAATTACGTTGGTCTGAGTCGGATCCGAATTTTTACGGCAAATACGACCCTTTTAATCATGGGGGGGGGGGGGGGCCCTCAGATTCAGAAACTATGCAAATGCGAAAGAAACGAAGAACCTTGATCAAAATGTATGTGCATAAAAATATACGTATTATGTTAAAATGGAAACTAAAACACAACATTAGGCCTAGATCACAATCTCACAAACACAAATCACAACAATAAATTATTTCATGATGTTCACGATTCATCTGTTATATTGTACCGGTACTATAAACATCTCGCAAAATGCATGATATTGTACATAAATTTCAATCAAGCGATAAATCAGTATTGATGTATATATTTTAACCATAACATATGGGGTGTATGTAGGGATGGTAGGGGTGGTACTCAACACATTTTAACCATGACTCACAAGTGTCTAACAAGAACTGTCTTTAAAAAAGACAACGCAATTAAAAGGCTAAGCTAAGGGGTTAACTACTGTAGCTAAAAAGTGAACTACTTATATCATAGCTATATATGTTAGTGGGCCAACTTTGTGAAAAATTGAGCGATTTTAATCAGTTACGTATCAATTTGTACTAAAATTGATAATTAAAACACAAGCTATGTCAATGTGAACGACATTAATAAGTCCATAATCAGTTAAGAATATTAGGACATTTTCACAGGACATGTTGCATGAATAATCGCCGTTTTTTTTATATCTGCCAAGCAGGGTGGGGCGAAATTATGTAATTTTTTTCTATATGTACATTTTTCCTCTTTTTGTCTCTTTTTCTTCTTCTTCTATTTCCACTTTCTTCCTTTGTATCATCTCTTGACTCCTTTTTGCACTCCTTTTCTTCGCTTTCCACAAACTAGACAAGGCACACGGTATAATTATTAGGGGCAGATCCCGGGGGGAAGATCAAGGTTTTGAAATGGAAAGGGGCTGAGAGCCCAATCATGTAAAAATCGTAGAAGAACATTTATTTGCACACATGTTGTCAAAATCGCCTAAACATTTTTCGAGGTGCCGAACTCCCCCTGGGGTGGAAGGTCCAGGATTATTTTAACGCCGCGTCGGCTATAATGTCTATTTGTGATATGGATATAAAATATAGTGGCCGTTTTGGTTTCTAGTTTGGACAACGTGCATGTACACTTTTGTTAAAGCTATATTAGTGTAAAATATGTGCACCAAAATTTAATCGGACCTTTATTTTGTCAACTTTTTCCAACTCAAACACCCCCTCTGTGGAGCAAGCGCGACGCCATGACACACCCCCACCCACCTCACAACTTAACCCTTTGCGAACGACAGTGGTTTACAAAATCCGTCATATCAAAACGTTTGGGTCACTCTTTCTATCCACGCACTGCTGCTCATTTTCCCCTATGGTGGACTGACCTGAAAACCGGGTTTTTTAGGTATATTTCTCCATAAAATAAATATCTTAACACGCTTTGCTTAGTTCTGCCAGTTATGTGACAATTAGAATCTGCTTATTCTGGGAATCTGTAAAAGAATAAAATGGAGTTAGATTTAATCGCTCCAATATGAGTTCAAACTTTTGATGATCAGCCAATTTTTGGCCATTTTTATGCTTGAGACAGCCGTTTTTCATGTCCAAAGCCCATTTCAACCTACCATCATATTATTATAGCGCCATCGATTTCACTGGTTGCCTTGAGTGAAGTTTCTTGATAAGTTTTCCTAACTTCAACACATCAGTAAGGTTTGCATTCTCCATAGAGTTGTACATTAGTCATTATACATGCGAAATCAAAAATGTGTACAACTCTATGGAGAATGCAAACCTTACTGATGTGTTGAAGCCATCGAGTCCCAAAGCCAATATCTCTCAGAAATGTTGTCCAAGGACATATCTTCAACATACCCGAAGTTGATGGTGGGGCAAAATGTCTGACATTGGTTTTCAGGGGGGTCAAAATGTACAAAAAATGTACAATTGGGGTTTTGCATGGGTAATATCTCAGCTAAAAGTATTCTAATAGGCTCAATATTGGATATTTTTACTTTTGGAGTTTTGACCCCCCAAAGTTGGTCCTGGATGGACGAAGTTGCATTTTGAGGGCCCTATATCTTTTAAAGTAAAGGAGTTACAAGTTTTCTGATGCCAGATTTGAATTCTACACAAATAAGTACCCCAGAATACATGGTTCCCTTTATACATTTATGGACCTCCAAACGTTGTCTTTCGCGTTGCGACACATTTTTTACGCTGACCCACCTAAATTTTAAATTGATGCCACAGGAAAACGAAATGGAGTATGAAGCTCAAATTTTCGGAATTTTACTTTCTCATCAATATCTACCACCACACAGAAAAAGAAACAAATTGAAGAGGTGCTGCGGTGCACATCCCTGGAGTTGACATGGAATGGGTCCAGTGAGAAAAATATGTGAGTTCAGCTGCTCACTGAAGCGGTGTTGCCAAGATACACTGTATGCACCTAATTAGGCTACTATGGGCAAGTTTTCCCCTCGTTTTTGAGCTTTCTTGATGTGAGTTTTTCTTTTATATAAATAAAATTGATACCAAAGAGATGAACCTGTTATTTACTATTACTTTTGTACGTGAATAATAGTCTTATATGTCTCAGGAATAAAATATGGTGCAGTTTACTGTGGTTTGACTCAACAATTTGGGTTGAAGTTCTTCTGGTTTTGAGAGGACCAAAACATGTCTGCATTTCTGGTGAAAATTGTGATTAAGTTGATAGTTTTATGAAATAATTTTTAATCAGTAGTATTAGGAACATTGTTTAGGTTCTTTCTGTTGAATATCAAATTAATTGATTGTAAAATACATCGGAAACTTGGATGATATTGTAGTTGTTTGTGAACTGTAGTGTATGCAGTATGCTCGCGTACCCTACTACCAAGGGGGTGACACTAAATTCACGGTTGTTCTATTAGCAACGCAAAACCTATGAAAATTCCGCTGGTTTACTAGCTAGAAAGTGAGGCCAGTTATCAATCCGTTATGAATAATTCATGTTCGACCCCTTGGATCATGTTAATTGATATTGGCAAATAACAACGTTGTTAGTTTTGCGAACTTTGCCTGTTCAATGAGAGTATAGCGCGCCCCAATACATCTGGGCACAAACCAGGCGGAAACGAGCCAGTTTAATGAAATGGCGGACGGGTATTCCCATCAGGCACCAGTGATGTGTTTTTTCAAAGAAAGTCTACTAATTTGATATGAAATGACATTTTGCAATAGCAAAGTCAAAATTAGGACTTGCTGTGAATAATATGAAGGAAATATGTGACAGAGGCAAGGTGTGAAATACAAGTAGTATTTAAAGATACAATAACCTTTGATACCCGACCTGACCTTCTATCATGGCGCCTTATTCGTCTTATGTATTTCTATTATGCTCTCAAGTAAAATAAAATACCAATCTGCACTAAGCAGACAGAATGTTACTTGGCTCCCAGCATGAATTATTGACTTTATACGGAGGTAAAGAAATGCACAGTTGACTACGACAATGTGCAAGCCGTGCAACAATACTCCAAATATTTACGGTAAATTTGAATAATGGTCACATGTTGACATATCATGTGTTCGGGAAATCACGTGGCAACATTTTAAGATTTCAGACTTGTTTACTAGTTAAATTGTCATTTGTATTATTGATTATTTATCTTTGTTAATTAATATATCTTTTAAATGCTGATAAATCATGGTTGGCTGCCCATAATGTCTGTTAAATTCAATGTTTTATGAATATAATTCTACCACGCAGAGGGGGGTCACACAGCATAATTTCACACCACACGACTTAGCTAGATTTCGGAGCTCTGCACTTCACATAAATTTCAAAGTTTATATTTAATATAATACTTATTTGTTTGTTGAACAAACTGGTACACTAAATATACTAGCTTATTACCTATACAGAAAAGGGATTTATACACATTCACTCAGCAATTTGACATGCCTAGCCTGGCGCATCGAGCCATTCTCTGTCTGCATAACATGACTTCCGCCCTCTATAAGCCTGGGCACAAATTTAAATAACAATACGCTATTTACATATCAATGCGGCCTCATGCTAATTTCTATTGCCGCTTCCAGGTATTGTTCTATGCTGCTACGGCATCATCAATGTCATCATTGGTCAACCTTCCAACACTGGCCAACATGTTCCAGATCAGGGGCGAACTACTACATATTGGTAGATCTCGGCTGCTGTGTGTCCAGAAATAAGCTGAAACAGGGCTGATCACCCGTAAAGCTGCTGGGACTGGACCAAAATAATTCCCAGCAAAATTCATGATTACGAAAACTACAAGCAAATCTTCGAAAATACCGAGGGTAGATGAGCGGCAGTCTACTGTTGACTTCATGACGGACCAGCGGGAACTCGGCACACCATCACGAACTGTTGGCCCTGATTATTGTCGCCTGTCTACCTTCAAACCTCTTGTAATATCTACTTATAATGTCCGTACTGTAAATCAACAAGGGAAAATGCATCAGCTATTCATGGGCTGTGCTGATGCAGGTATTGACATTGCCGGAATTCAAGAACATCGTCTCATTACACCACGCCCAACCGATGAACTTTGGTCAGATGATAGGAACTGGGTTTTATTATTCAGTTCTGCTACCAAGCAAAGGCACGGAGGAGTTGGTCTGGTCATGTCCAAGCACATTCACAGATGTCTTAAGAGTGTTGAAGCTGTTTCCGAGAGGATACTATTTGTAACATTCCATGGCAACCCTCAGCTCAGCATCACTGTTGTATATGCACCCACTGAGTGCGCAACATCTTCTGACAAGGAGGAATCCTATTCATCTCTATCTGACCACCTGGATGGTATAAAAAGGCACAACATCCATCTCATCCTCGGCGATTTTAATGCCAGAATAGGAACAGACAGTCATCTTTCCCATCCTTGGGTCATTGGTCCACATTGCTACCATGATTCAACAAATGACAATGGTGAGCGTCTGGTCAACACCTGCCAGGAGTACAATCTCAGACCGGCCCAGATGAGATTCCCGCAACCAAGGAACCGCCTCTGGACTTGGACCCATCCAGCTGGATCAACCCATGCACAGTTTAGATCACATACTAATAAACAGCAAGTGGGTAAATTCTCTCCGCAACTGTCGAGCATACAACTCAGTAGAAGTGGACTCCGATCATCGTATTGTGAGCATCCGTCTAGCTGCCAGTCTGCGAACTAGCAAAGGAAAACCTTGCAAGAGACCAACATTCAACTGGAAGAAGTTGCAAGATACTGATACAAAGGAGAAATTTCAGCTGGAGCTATCAAACAGATTCCAGGTCTTGAGCATGGATGACACCACACCCATCTCTGATAGGTATGAGACCTTCGAAACAGCGGTCCGTGAAGTTGCTGAGAAAGTTATTGGAAAGCAAGAGCCATGCGGACTACCAAGTTGGGTATCAGATGCAACCATCAGACTTAAACTTGAAAGGGATGAGGCCAAAAAGCGTTACTCCATTTCAATGTCTCGTCAATCTAGAGAAAGATGGAGGAACTTGAACACCAGCCTTAACAACTCTTATAAATCTGACGAGCTTGCTACCCTCAATAAGCAGATGGAAGACCTGAAGCTGGCCAACGAGATGGGGAACTAAACCACCACCTGGAAAAGTATACACTCGCTTTCTGGGAAGAACTCAAGGAAAGGGGTGAAAGTCAAAAAGAGAGATGGATCAGCTCCAACCAGTGACCATGAACTGCTTGAGGAATGGAAGGAATATTGTAGCTCGCTCCTTAACAACGACAGTGGCACAGCAGCTTCAGAACTTCCTGCACCAGCTGTTGAAGATCTTCCTATTATCACTGAGCCCCCAACTCGTGAAGAAGTAGTCAAAGCAATAGCAGCCATGAAGACCAACAAGGCAGCTGGATTGGACTGTGCTATAACTGCAGAAGCACTTCAGGGAGGAGGGGATAGCATGATTGATATGATTCTCGAATTCTGTATGGAAGTATTCTCAACGCTGACACCGCCACGTCAATGGGTTACGAATGTAATCATTCCTCTGCCAAAGAAAGGTGACCTCTCTCTCATGACAAACTACCGTGGTATTTCGCTTATGTCCATTGCCGCAAAAGTGTACAACAAGATCCTTCTGAACAGGATCCGACCCCACATTGATCCTTTACTGAGAAGCAACCAGGCTGGCTTTAGATCGGGTCGCAGCTGTGCTCAGCAAATACACATTTTGAGGAGGATCATGGAAGGCTTCAAGGAGTACCAACTTCCCGTAACAGTCACTTTTGTGGACTTCAAAAAAGCCTTCGACTCCATCAACAGGTCCGTCATGTTTTCAGTGCTGCGGCATTATGGAATACCAAAGGTTGTGGTCAATGCCATCCAGGTGCTCTACAAAGACTCCAATAGTGCCGTTATGGTAGATGGCAGTATCTCAGAGCCTTTCCAAGTAACAACTGGAGTGCTTCAGGGTGATGTGTTGGCACCATTCCTGTTCATTATCCTGGTAGACTACCTTCTGATGAAATCAACTTCTGGAATTGACGCTGGAATTGTTACCTACCCACGTCGGTCAAGCAGGTATCCTGCCAAGATGCTGAATGACCTGGATTTTGCTGATGATATTGCCCTGCTGGAATCTTCCATAGAGCGGGCCCAGTCACAGCTCACTAGGACTGCAACTGCAGCAGCAAATCTAGGCCTTGTCATCAGCGCACCTAAGACAGAATATATGACTGCAAACTGTAACGCCCAACCAGCACTTGAAGTCTATGGTAGTACCATCAACCATGTCACAGACTTCAAGTATTTGGGTTCCAAGATGGGCTCTAGTGTTGGAGACCTAAAAAGAAGAAAAGCACTAGCCTGGGCAGCTTTCTGGAAACTGGAACGCCTTTGGAGAAGCCCGTCTTTGCCAATCGAAACAAAAATCAAGCTCTTTCAGACAACGTGTGTTACTGTCTTTCTGTACGGGTGTGAGTCATGGGTAATCACCAAGGACATGGAAAACAAGATCAATGCATTTGCAACATCTTGCTACAGAGTCATGTTAAACATCAAGCGTGTGGATCGGATTCCAAATGAAACCATCTACAACCTGACCAACACCACTCCACTGGTTGCCAGAGTCAAGATTCATTAACTCAAATTTCTCGGCCATATACTGCGTCTTGAAGATGGCGAGCCTGTGAAAGAATATGCGCTTTATATTCCACCACATGGGAAGAGGAAACCGAGACGGCCGCGCACACTGTACTTACAGTATGTCCAGCACCTCCTGGGAGATACTGAAGGGATGCTGCCGTCAAACAAAATTGTTTCGCTTGCCCAAGATCGCATTAGTTGGAGAAAGCTTGTAGTCGCCTGTTCCGCAGCCGACTGATGGTGCTACGGCATGCCCCACACACATGGTCAGTGTTGGGCCATGGTACTTTTGAAATGGGGGTGTTCTGAGTAGTATTGTTTTCTGCACAGCATTAATTTATCCAAAGAAGAATGGTAAATCAATTGTGCAGGGCAGGTAGCTGCAGGTAACATCCCGCTATCTCTAAGGACCGCTATCTCTAAGGTTCGCTATCACTAACGTGTAAAGTCTATGGAGATCCGAATCCCGCTATCTCGAATAGAGAAAAGGGTTCGCTATACCTAAAAAAAGGTCCGCTACTTCTAAGGTTCGATATCGCTAATTTGGAATCAGGTTCGCTAGTTCTAAGGTTCGATATCACTAATTTAAAATAAGGTTCGCTATCACTAATTTTGAAAAAGGTCCGCTATCACTAATTTATTGAAGGTTCGCTATCTCTAAGGTTCGCTATCACTAATTGCAATAAAGGTCCGCTATACCTAAGGTTCGATATTACTAATTTTGTTTAAGGTTCGCTATCCCTATTTAATTAAGATTCGCTATCTCTAAGGTTCGCTATCACTAATTTCGATTAAGGTTCGCTATACCTAAGGTTCGTTATCACTAATCTTAAATAAGGTCCACTATCTCTAATTTTAAACAAGGTCCGCTATCTCTAATTTCAAATAAGGCCCGCTATCTCTAATTTTAAATAAGGACAGCTATAGCGAACCTTATTTAAATTAGAGATAGCGAACCTTATCTAAAATTAGAGATAGCGAACCTTATTTAAAGTTAGAGATAGCGAACCTTATTTGAAATTAGTGATAGCGAACCTTAGAGATAGCGAACCTTAGAGATAGCGAACCTTAGATATAGCGGACCTTATTTAAAATTAGAGATAGCGAACCTTAGGGATACCGGGATTGTTAAAATTAGAGATAGCGGACCTTATTTTAAATTAGTGATAGCGAACCTTAGAGATAGCGAACCTTCAATAAATTAGTGATAGCGGACCTTATTTAAAATTAGAGATAGCGAACCTTATTTAAAATTAGTGATATCGAACCTTAGAAATACGGAACCTTATTAAAAATTAGTGATATCGAACCTTAGGTATAGTGGACCTTTTTCGTAATTAGTGATAACGAACCTTAGGGATAGCGAACCTTAGAGATAGCGGTCCTTGAGAGATAGCGAACCGTCGCCGCAGGGCATGGGCTCAATTGGGCTGGTATGCATGGATGTGAAAATTTCATGGGTTTTTTGTATTTTGTATTAATATTATGGTTCACATTCATACATTCTTAACTTTAATATTTAAATATGGTATATTTATATAGTAAACGAGTAGCATGGCTTAGTCATATGACTAGACAATAATATCAGATTTTGTCTTTTGTGCATTTTTAATTTTAAAATTATATTTCATCAATCTCAACTTACTCACAATTTTCGCCAGAAATGCAAACGTGTTTTGGTCCTCTCTAAACCAGACGCTATGTCTGTTTATTCAATGTTGTGTAGCGGCAAAAGATCTGCTTTTTATAAATTAATCACAAAAACAGACCTACATGTATTTTTATATCCTGTTTAGTATGTATGTTCTTTATACTGCACTTCTGACTACCCCTATTCAATTAATGCATTAGTCCAATTATACTCACTATGGACCACAATGGCCTCATCCCAATGGCATAGTCCAATAAGCTCAATTACATAATCCTAGTGCAAAATTTGACATCATGTTGCAGAGTATGAGTTTTTGTACCCGAATCATCAAAGGTCATTCAATGAATGTACAAATGTATTGGGGTTTTAAGAACTGTGCCCCTGATAGATCAGCATGTTGTGGATTCTAGTGACTCCTCACTGAATTTCTGAAGGTGAAGGTTACAATGTAGTAGAGCTCACCTCATATGCGTAAATGCTTGTAATAATCAGTGTCCTTTTTGGCCCAAACGTTTTGATATGCCGGAAATTAAATTACCGTGCAGTGACTTTTCCCCATTAAAATAACCCCTGTCAGCGAGACCAAATAAAATGTAACTGAATAGTTAACTTCCGCACATGCTACTTTGCAAAATGCATTCCCTGCAAAAACATAGTTTATAGACTATAATACACTTTTTCTAAACACTAAATTACGATACGTTTCTTAACATGTTTAAACGTTGAACATGGTAGGAATTTGCCATGGCTTGTGGTTAAATTAAACACACGAAATAAAATTAAAATAAAATCAAACCCTTGATTAAACTTCATTCAGCAAGAATATCTCCAATATTCTACATTATAACATTAAATCTATTTCAGTCGTTTTGAATTGTGAATTGTAAATGTTAGAATAGCTGAAATTACGGCACCGACGCTTCAAGTGACTTTCTTTTAATCATATTTACGATTTAGCAAAGGAATTAATACGTATAAGGGACGCACCATTTGATACTCGGGGGGGTAGGAAGTTGGGGTCGGGGAAGAATTTTTTTCGCCCCGAAGGCAGCGAAGTTGTGAAGGCGACAAGTTTGTTTGTTTTAATTCCATGCATTATACACAGTTAGGTGAGGGAAGGTTTTTCTTCTTTTTTTTAGGGTTGGTGGGGAAAGTTTTTTTTTTTTTTGCTCATGTAGTACGTGGGTGAATTTTTTTTTTGTGAAAACTTCCTACCCCACCCTGAGAATATAATGGTGCGTCCCTAATACACACAAATTGGAGATATCGATGATGTATTATATTGACATTTTATTGACATTTTATAATAGGTAAAATTAACCGACGGCATTATTAATAATATGCCCTTCCAGACTGCCATTCTGCCCTCAAAATATGTCCTCCACCGACGGCTAAAATAGTATAAAATGTTGCACCTCAAATTAAAAAAAAATCGATAGCCTCAAAGGGAGGGGGGGGGGACACCCATGACTCCTGCAACCCCACCCACCCCACCAACCGCCAAGTGATTGCATTACATCGCCTATAATGATCCGCGGTGGGGGTGTTCTTCGAAAAAAAAATAGAACGGGGATGTGCCACGCAGACTTGCTGACGTTCTCTATACCTACTTTTTGCTGTTTTTACCACCCATCAGTATAACAATTTTTCACAAAAAAAAACACACCCAAAAGCACCAACATTTGCCCTAATTTAGGTCCAAAGGAACCCGCTCCGGGATATGATCCATGAGGGTAATATGAATTTTAGTCATTTAGTTGAGCAAAAATTTACATTAGAGAATGAATTTGGAAAAACCTTCTGATAATTACAAACATTCGCTGAGCAGCAAGACCTTCCCTCTAAGCTTTTAATCCGATAAGCTGATTATCTATTTGTTTTCATGAATTGGAAGACATTCTTTGATGTATTACTGAGCTCAATCATCTGAAATTACTGGAGCGTGAGCCACCCAGGCTGGTGGCTCAGCATAGTATTTTATTAACAGAAGGTTTTCTCCAAATTCATTTCCTAATGAATGCTTACCCATTTTGTTTCTTCAGGGAGATGGGCCACATCTGGATGTGAAGCTATTGGTGCTAATGTGCCATCGTAGTCAAGTAGCAAGACTAACTTCATAGTGTCACCAACATATTCTGTAACAAAATGAAGGAAACATTACATTAGATTCTAATGAACAAATGAAACATATAGATCATGACGAAACTATTGCTAGAATCTCATACGTGCTCATCGATCAGGGCATGTTTATGTAACAAACGACCTAAGCTAAAGCCTAATCGTAGATCCATCCTCATTTTAATGATAACAATTTTTACAAGCACCTTACCCGAGGAGGGGAAGGGGGTACCGTAGGACTGACCATCAAAGATGAGGGGAGGGGTTGATAAGGGCCCACCAACCACCATTGGTTTCTACAGTAAAATCCATGATTTTCATTTCGCTCTTGTATCGCAGCTACATACACTTAAGTACACATCATTTGATTTGTGTGTTTGTTTTTAAATTCGCATTTTATTGCAAATGATTAAAATTTATATTTTTTAACTGAATTTAACAGACCTCGAAGTAAATTGTATTAATCAAATGATATGTACTTAAAGTGTATGTAGATGCGATAAAAAGCCGTCCCTCATATGAAATTTTGACCTTTCGTATTGAAGATATAGGGTTTTTAAAAGAGCGAAATAAAATAGGAGATTTCTCAAAAAAATTAACCAAAACATCAACAACCAAGTCTATTAAAGTCCCATTCAGTGATCCCAGCGAAAGTGTAAAAAAAATGTTTATAAACTACTTGAAAGTGAAATATTAGTCATAAAAATTATCATTTGGAATTTTTGAAATGAAAAAAAAAATGGCAAAAACACCAAGATAACAGCAGTATTTACGAATTTGAAGTCCCAATCAAATACTTGTAGCTAATTTAAGGGCGGGGAGGAATCGGATTTCCCCCTCATGACCTGCCAAAAATCGCTTGCTCCCCCCCTCTCAGACCGCCAAAAGATCTTTGCCCCCCCCTTTACACATGCCAAAATCGCCCTCCCCTCGGCTGGCTAAAATTGCTTCCCCCTTCGTCTCGCCAAAAAATTCTTGCCCCCCCATTTCACCCTCCCCAGGGCTCATAATTATTGCACAGAACCTTACTGTCAGTATATAAATTACAGATTCATGTAAATACCGTATTTTGTCTTAAATACACAGCTTTCGGCTGAACCACTAACAGGCTATGTTAGCACATCTATGAAAACAAGATACATATTTGGTGTATACGCACCAATATGAACCTCGCGCCAATCGATCCGTGTTCAACGTATAAGTGACGTATATTTTATTGCTTAAGCATTGGAGAAATAGGTAACCTTGAAAATAGGGACCCAAATTTTATGATTTTTATTATAACTTGACCTTTGACCTCGCTTGACCTCAATTTTATTTCGGGCATATATTCCCCTCGTATCAAGGATTCCACCCACCAAATTTGAGCCCGATCGGACAAAGTTTGAAATTTGACCCCTCCGTAATGACCTTTGACCTTGGTTGACCTCGATTTTATTTCGGGCATGTAATCCCCTCGTATCAAGGATTCCACCCACCAAGTTTGAGCCCGATCGGACAAAGTTTGAAATTTGACCCCTCCGTAATGACCTTTGACCTCGCTTGACCTCAATTTTATTTCGGGCATATATTTCATAGAGGGCACGGTGGCTCAGTGGTTACGGCATTGGACTCATAATCTGAGAGCTTGCTCGACGTGCGTGGGTTCGATTCTCCTTCCCACCACTGTGTTGCGCCCTTGGGCAAGGCGCTTTGCCTCGCTTGCCTCACCCCACCCAGGTGCAATGGGAAGCTGTTAGGGGTAGTCACAGTCGTTGTACTGATGGACCCTGCGCCACTTGCAGGCTGCAAACGTGGTTCCGACATATTCTAATGACGGCGGAATAAATGTAAAGCGCTTAGAGGCTGTTTACGGCATTAAGCGCTATATAAATATCTACATTTATTTATTATTATTTATTTCCCTCGTATCAAGGATTCCACCCACCAAATTTGAGCCCGATCGGACAAAGTTTTTAATTTGACCTCTCCGTAATGGCCTTTGACCTCGCTTGACCTCGATTTTATTTCGGGCATGTAATCCCCTCGTATCAAGGATTCCACCCACCAAGTTTGAGCCCGATCGGACAAAGTTTGAAATTTGACCCTCCGTAATGACCTTTGACCTCGCTTGACCTCAATTTTATTTCGGGCATATATTCCCCTCGTATCAAGGATTCCACCCAACAAATTTGAGCCCGATCGGACAAAGTTTTAAATTTGACCTCTCCGTAATGACCTTTGACCTCGCTTGACCTCAATTTTATTTCAGGCATATATTCCCCTAGTATCAAGGATTCCACCCACCAAATTTGAGCCCGATCGGACAAAGTTTGAAATTTGACCCCTCCGTAATGACCTTTGACCTCGCTTGACCTCAATTTTATTTCGGGCATATATTCCCCTCGTATCCAGGATTCCACCCACCAAATTTGAGCCCGATCGGACAAAGTTAGTGACGTATATGTTGCTTAAGCTTTCCAGGAAGCTTTCCCTTTAAAGGGAATTTTATCAAACACCCCAAACAGAAAGAATTTCTTGCCAATTTATCACCACGCATGCTCAATGCAATTAGTAAATCAACCTCTATGCAGAAAACAAAATATCGTTTTGTCTAAAAACACTATTTTCTCTAAAAATAGTGAAATTTTATATTTTTTATATTACACACTATCATCGCTTGAATATTTGTTTTGATGAAAGTATCATAAATATTTAAATGAAGGTAAATATAATTTACTATAATCAGGCTTTCCCCATGTCCCCACGTTCGATTCAGAAGTAAACACTAATACCTCGCGCCTACCGGCGCGAGGAATGACAAAGGTAACTATTTTTACGATCGTTCGGATGAGCAAATCACTGAATGGGCCTTTAATTGCACGAAACAATTGCAGAGAATTTTTTTCACAACAAATTTCAAAATAGAGCAGCTGGCTGATGAGATATATTTTATGACAGATAATTTATGACAGATAAGAGAAATTTAATTTGTTATCAAATATGGACTGGCATTTTAGTTTGAGGAAAAAAACATAGAAAAGTGAAAAAATGGAGACATGTAACTAAATAGCATAAGGGGTGGTTCTTTGCCCCCCCCCCCCCTTACACATGCAAGATTTTGCATATTTGAACGTGTTCGTAACGTTTTCCTACGCCATTTTAGGGCGTTATATAGAAACAATGCCCAAAATATATGTGCCAAAATTGCTTGCCCCCCCTTTCGACCTGCCAAAAATCGCTTGACCCCCTTTCGACCTGCCAAAAAATCTTTGCCCCCACCCTATAATTTACCACCTCAGGGGTACACATAATTATTGCACCACCCCTAAGTTTAATACTAGAATATAATATAAGAATATAGTATCGAGCATTGCTAAGTCACAACGATAGTTTATAAACTTAAGCTTAAAGAAAGTTGTTTACTGTATTAATTATGTCATGATCACAGTATACTAAATGAGTATTGTATTTTTTGTGTGTTGCTAATCTTCGAGTATCGAGTTTCGAGTTCGAGTATCGAGTTTCGAGTTGAAATTTTCGAGTATCGAGTTGAAATTTTCGAGTATCGAGTTGTAATTTTCGAGTATCGAGTTGAAATTTTCGAGTATCGAGTTGAAATTTTCGAGTATCGAGTTGAAATTTTCGAGTATCGAGTTGAAATTTTCGAGTATCGAGTTGAAATTTTCAGTATCGAGTTGAAATTTTCGAGTATCGAGTTGCAATTTTCGAGTTGAGTTGCAATTTTCGAGTATCGAGTTGAAATTTTCGAGTATCGAGTTGAAATTTTCGAGTATCGAGTTGAAATTTTCGAGTATCGAGTTGCAATTTTCGAGTATCGAGTTGCAATTTTCGAGTATCGAGTTGAAATTTTCGAGTATCGAGTTGAAATTTTCGAGTATCGAGTTGAAATTTTCGAGTATCGAGTTGAAATTTTCGAGTATCGAGTTGCAATTGTCGAGTATCGAGTTGAAATCTTCGAGTATCGAGTTGCAATTTTCGAGTATCGAGTTGCAATTTTCGAGTATTGAGTTGAAATTTTCGAGTATCGAGTTGAAATTTTCGAGTATCGAGTTGAAATTTTCGAGTATCGAGTTGAAATTTTCGAGTATCGAGTTGAAATTTTCGAGTATCGAGTTGAAATTTTCGAGTATCGAGTTGAAATCTTCGAGTATCGAGTTGCAATTTTCGAGTATCGAGTTGCAATTTTCGAGTATAGAGTTGAAATTTTCGAGTATCGAGTTGAAATTTTCGAGTATCGAGTTGAAATTTTCGAGTATCGAGTTGAAATTTTCGAGTATCGAGTTGAAATCGAGTTGAAATCTTCGAGTATCGAGTTGCAATTTTCGAGTATCGAGTTGAAATTTTCGAGTATCGAGTTGAAATTTTCGAGTATCGAGTTGAAATTTTTTTCTCAAGCATCCAAGGTGTCCCAAACTATTCTTTTCTTATACCAAATGACAAGACGAACATTTTGCGACCATTTTGAAGAAAATCCGAGCAACTTTAATTTCTGACCCCTGTACAAGACCTCTGACCTTTAAAGGACCCTATCTTGAGAACCATAGGTCGCATTGAGAAAAGAAATGCATTTCTGAAAACCTTGGAGTACCCGAAGTAATTTGATATGCTGCATACTGACATTTTGACTCTTTTAATTTTTCACCCTATTTACCCGTGTACAAACTTTACCCCTTATATCAAGGTCATGTGGGAAAGAAACATTTTGGCAGACAATAGATTCGGAATCTCTATACCCAAAAGGACAAAATAAAGGTGGTTGCCAGCCTTTACGCGAATTTGCGTCTAGCTGAACGATTTTTCCATTTTCGCACCAGACTATACGTTTTCAACGATCAGATCGCGAAGTACTGTAGTCTAAATCCCAGTCGTCGAAAAAAAGTAAAAAGATTGCGGCAGCCGCCTGCTTGACGATATCAAAATAAAAATGCTTGACGAGAAAAAAATTTGACAAATGACTCCAAAATATAGGAACTGTATACAAGTACTAAATTTAGAATACGATGATATGATCATGGTTGTGTTGTTAGTGTCTAAGTAGGCCTATATATGTTTTCGGAATAGTACATTTGTCGCGCATATTTAGGCAAATTAATCTAAATTGATCTGAAGTAGGCCTATGTTGCCTTTCATATATAGTAAATATGGATGAGACTCGAATATTAATCATTTTGCATGTTTCAGTTTGAAACTCGAGTAGGCTCATATCAGCGCTTATTTCGTAGGTTTTCGAGTTTGTTACTCGTAATGCGCTCAAATGAACGAAATTCGAGTTAAACTTTCCTGTTGCAAATGATACATTTTTAGGCATGCGGCCCTTATTAACCCTCGTCCTACCAAGCCTTTTTTACTACGTATCTTAACAAGGGGGGTGGTTACCACCCCCTCGGGAATTCGTTATAAAGCACCCCACACTTGCGAAGTATGTTGCCTTTCATATACAGTAAATATGGATTTCACTCGAATATTGGATATTTTGCAGGTTTTTGAGTTTTTAACTCGAAGTACGCTCATTGTGCAGGTTTTCGAGTTTGTTACTCGAAATGCGCTCAAATGAACGAAGTTCGAGTTTAACTTTCCTGTTACAAATGATACACTTTTCGCACATGCGGCCCTTAATCAAAGTGGTAAACACATATTATTAGGCCAAATGTTAATCTAGATTGATCTGAAGTATTTTGCCTTTCATACAGTAAATATGGATTTCACTCGAATATTGATCATTTTGCAGGTTTTCGAGTTTTTAACTCGATGTACGCTCATTTTGCAGGTTTTCGAGTTTGTTACTCGAAATGCGTTCAAATGAACGAAGTTCGAGTTTAACTTTCCTGTTGCAAATGATACATTTTTCGCACACGCGGCCCTTAATCAAAGTGGTAAACACATATTATTAGGCCAAAGGTTAATCTAAATTGATCTGAAGTATTTTGCTTTTCATAGTAAATATGGATTTCACTCGAATATTGATCATTTTGTAGGTTTTCGAGTTTCTAACTCGAAGTACGCTCTTTTTGCAGGTTTTCGAGTTTGTTACTCGAAATGCGCTCAAATGAACGAAGTTCGAGTTAAACTTTTCTGTTGCAAATGATGCATTTGTCGCACATGCGACACTTAATCAAAGTGGTAAACACATTTTATTAGGCCAAAGGTTGATCTAGATTGATCTGAAGTATTTTGCCTTTCATATATAGTAAATATGGATTTCACTCGAATATTGATCATTTTGCAGGTTTTCGAGTTTTAACTCGAAGTACGCTCATTTTGCAAGTTCTCGAGTTTGTTACTCGAAATGCGCTCAAATGAACGAAGTTCGAGTTAAACGTTTCTGTTGCAAATGATGCATTTGTCGCACATGCGGCCCTTAATCAAAGTGGTAAACACATATTATTAGGCCAAATGTTAATCTAGATTGATCTGAAGTATTTTGCCTTTCATATATAGTAAATATGGACGAGACTCGAATATTGATCATTTTGCAGGTTTTCGAATTTTTAACTCGAAGAACGCTCATTTTGCAGGTTTTCGAGTTTGTAACTCGAAATGCGCTCAAATGAACGAAGTTCGAGTTAAACTTTCCTGTTACAAATGATACATTTTTCGCACATGCGCATGCACAAAAGAAATGTGTGCTAAAGCTTAAATAAAAGCGTTCTGGGTTACGGTAAACTTATCTGTTGGGGTGTTGGATCCCGGGCTGGATACCACGATACCACCCCTTCGTTGGACTATATGGTTAATCTAATGATCTGAAGTAAATTTAGTTTACCTTACATTATGAGGTATGAATGAAACTCGAACATTTAAAATTTTGCAGATTCTCGAATTTAAAACTCGAAGTAGGCTCATGTTAAAGGTTTTCGAGTTTGAAACTCGACGTATGCCAAAATGAACGATTTTCGAGCTATATAAAAAGTAGAGGGTGCTAAAACTAAATAAAAGCGTTTTAGGGTTACGTTAAAGTCATCCGTAAGGGGAGTTGGATACCACGGTACCATGCACCCCCTGCGTTAGAGTAGGGTTAATCTAATATGATGTGAAGTAGTTTGCTTTTCATTATAATAGGTATAAATGAAACTCTAAAATTAAACATTTTACAGATTTTCGAGTATAAAACTCGAAGTAGGCTCATTTTGCAGGTTTTCGAGTTTGAAACTTGAAGTATGCTAAAATGAACGATTTTCTAGTTTGAATTTTCTGATGCAGATTTTCCTTTTTTTTCTTTATCCACGAGCCCTTAATATAATGGTAACGTGTATATATCCCGGTATATATATAAGTTAACCCTAGTCTAATTTTAGTCATTCTGGTATCAATGTAGGCCTACTCGGGAGGGTAATACCCCGAGGTTAATACCTATCCACTAGTAGGCCTACCCTTTTATGAACAACTAGTGTGCTTTTTACCGGGGCTTTTACGAATTCCGTGGAGAACGTAATAACAAATTGGATAGAGAAGGGTTAAACATTTGTGCTTTCTCTTCATGTCGGAGAGGGGACAACCTATAGCCTACTTCAAAAGCAGATTGAAAATTAAAATTGCAACTCGATACTCGAAAATTGAACTCGATACTCGAAGATTTCAACTCGATACTCGAAAATTGCAACTCGATACTCGAAGATTTCAACTCGATACTCGACAATTGCAACTCGATACTCGAAAATTTCAACTCGATACTCGAAAATTTCAACTCGATACTCGAAAATTTCAACTCGATACTCGAAAATTTCAACTCGATACTCGAAAATTTCAACTCGATACTCGAAAATTTCAACTCGATACTCGAAAATTGCAACTCGATACTCGAAAATTGCAACTCGATACTCGAAGATTTCAACTCGATACTCGACAATTGCAACTCGATACTCGAAAATTTCAACTCGATACTCGAAAATTTCAACTCGATACTCGAAAATTTCAACTCGATACTCGAAAATTTCAACTCGATACTCGAAAATTTCAACTCGATACTCGAAAATTTCAACTCGATACTCGAAAATTGCAACTCGATACTCGAAAATTGCAACTCGATACTCGAAGATTTCAACTCGATACTCGACAATTGCAACTCGATACTCGAAAATTTCAACTCGATACTCGAAAATTTCAACTCGATACTCGAAAATTTCAACTCGATACTCGAAAATTTCAACTCGATACTCGAAAATTGCAACTCGATACTCGAACATTGCAACTCGATACTCGAAATTTTCAACTCGATACTCGAAAATTTCAACTCGATACTCGAAAATTTCAACTCGATACTCGAAAATTTCAACTCGATACTCGAAAATTTCAACTCGATACTCGAAAATTTCAACTCGAAACTCGATACTCGAACTCGAAACTCGATACTCGAAGATTAGCAACACTCGTATTTTTTTGCACAACGCTATATTATAAGTACGTACGTCTGCACCATCTGCCCTGTGTTCTGTCAAGGCCAAAATTAAGTCAGAAAGGCACACAGTGACCGTTAGCCAGAAGAACTTAGAACTAGTTTGAGCATTGTCGTGAAAGAGTTGAACTTACAACTAGTTTTAAGTTTGAGTATTGTCGTGAAAGGGCAGTGAAAGCGACATGCATTGTCGAATTGCAAACAAGAAGAGTCCTCAAAAAGGACAAAGTTCCGCTGATGGCCTACTGGTATTGAAAATAATAAATCTACTCTTTCTTGACTCATGACGTATTATTAATAGTTTTTAAATTTTGCTACAAATCGTCGAAATTTGGTCGCAATTCTCATAAATTGAGCACTTAGGCCTATTAGGCTCGTAGCGAGCAATCGTTCCCCATTTTGTTTATCTGTTCTTGTGCAGGATGCGTATCCCCATTACCTACCGGTACTTTACAATAAGTTGACACTATCCGTAACCCCAAAATGAGAATAATTGTTTTTCTTCTTCTAATATTGACTTTTGAACACCAAGTCATGAAGTGACAGAGCAATCCTGGCAAGTTATACATCACGATATATAGCTTATGATCCAGAGATTGAACCTGGTCATAAACCCAAGTAAAGATAAGCACCTTTTCTTTCATGTGTGGCAACACAGATCTAAAGTTGTTTTTAATGTTTCCCAGGTCAATTAATTATGTTTAATGTCTGCTGCGATTTTAAATCGATACACGTTATATGCATATACGTAGGCGTAATATTATCGTGTTTTTCAATAAAAATTACTTATATTTTCGATATTAGCATTGAAAGTTGACTTACTTGCCAGCCATTTTTCAATCTGGTTGATGGTTAACGGTTCAGCCAGGGAGCCGTTGTCTTCTCCATTGAAAGCTTTCGTGGCTTTAAGGAACGTCTTCACCCAGTGGTGGACGTCATTGGTGCGTTCACGGCGTCTCAACGCAGACATACGCAATTCACGTTCACCCTAAAAGTGAGGAAAATGTGAGGTTTATCAGAGACAAAAACACATAATTGGCCATTTTGGGGATATCACATGATAGAGGCCATGCAGCAAAAAAAAATGCTCTACGGTTTTCGCAGGACAGATGTTTCAAATGGACAAACCATATATCAAAATTTTCAGGATAGGCCTACAAGAATATTTGTCATTTTGTCAAATATGTAACCGGCGCGTTATATTCCATTTCCATGGCAAAGGTCACGTTATTTAAAGATTTTTGCCATTTTTTACCGACAAAACAGGGGACATATTTTAACTTCTTTTAAACTAAATGGAGTAGAAACTTCATATGTGCAGAACACATAACACGTGGGTATTGAGTACCTATGAACAAAATCATCTCATAATTCAATACACTTAATTTATTTGTGAAAATGTCATTTTTCGTGATTTTTGTGTAGTTTTGACCAAGAAATTTAACTTTTACATGGGAAATTTTTTGAAATGACTTATATGCTTATCGAAATTGCGATCAAAAAAGTCAATTACAACATTTTTCTGTGACGTACGGTTTTTTTTTACCCATGATATAATTATCCGAATCCATAAGTACGGTAGATATAAAATGCATGTTTTTACTGATTTGGGACATGGTAGGCAAAAATGGACCAAGTTTCATCTTTTTTTAGCAATTTCTTGCATTGCAAGACTTTGGATTAAACTTCATTAAATTTTTTTGATACACAAGGCCTCTTTAATTTCAAACCATTAAGATATTTCAAATACTAGTAGTTTCCATGCAACGGTCATTTATGCTCATTTACTACTGAAAGTGTACTAAAATACGTTCACCTACCAGTGGCATGGCAAGAGCTCTATGCATGCATTCAGCTAGACCATACTCTTCCAATGGATTGCAAATGAGAGCCTCGTGCATGGTCTCTCCAGCACCAGTAAATGGAGACAGAATCAATACTCCTGGCTCGCCTATCTGACAGGCTACGAACTCCTTGGCTACCAAATTCATACCTGGAAGAAAGTATGAGTATGAGTATACTCGTTTATTCAGCAAAATTTCGCTTTTTTTTTTTTTTTTTTTGGGGAGTGCGCAACTTAAAGACAGGGCCAGATTTACCATTGGGCCAGATGGGCCCGGGGCCAGGGCCCCAAATTTCCAAACTTGCCCTGCGCATCCAAAAAACACCCATGTTTGGGGACAAAATATGGTAAAATTCCAAAATTTTGCGCGCTTCGCGCGCACTAGCCTTTTATATAGCATTTTTTTATGTTCATTTTTGGTTAAAATAGCCTGAAATCGATTTTTTTTCGCCCGCTTTGCGCGCATATTAATTGTAAAATCTTAACATCTAAATTCAATTTAATGCTTCCGCCTCTACTGTGGATAGTATACGTAAACCAAAACTTGGTCAATCGACATGCTTGAGTGCACAATCTGCACATGCCTTCCTCACGGTGACTTTGGGGGCCTCACATTTTGGCCTGGCCAAGGGCCCCCAAACAGGTAAATCCGGCCCTGCTTAAAGAGTGTACCTCTACTGCATACCCTAAAACTAACCCATTGAAAGTCAAAGTAAAATTTAATTGGCTGTCGATCAAGCGGAATGTTGAACAAACGGATCAGAGGAATACATTTAATATACATTCAAATATCTGTCTTACCATCTCTTATCGGTGTAACTAAAGCCACATACGCATCCCTATAAAATGCACACAGTTGGTCCTGTTTCAGACACTGGTAGATATAACGAATTGGTGACCACTTGTGTGTTGAAAGCCGTCCGTTAATCCTGCCCACTTCTCTGTCCAGTTCATCCTTCAACTCCATGTACTCTTGAACGCCAATTCTCGATGGGACTGCAATCTGCATCAACATCACCTTCTCCATATGTTCAGGGTGTTCATCTAAGAGCTTCTCAAAAGCTCTGATTCGATGGATTATGCCTTTTGTGTAGTCTAACCGATCAACACCGAGGATCATTTTACAGTCTGGGTGTGGGACAACTTCGCTCTTAACAACGCGCGACATCTCTTCGAATTGTTTAAATGGTACCCCAATCGGGAAGGACTGAACGCGAATCGTTCTGCCATCATAGTGGATCACTTGATTCTCACGATCAACTCGACATTCCAGTCCTTTCACGCAGCATTCTAAAAAGTTATCCACGTAGCCATCAATGTGGAATCCGATGAGATCGCATCCAAGAAGTCCTACGAGAACGTCGTCAAACCACGGGAAGAGTCGAAAGATATCCCACGATGGAAAAGGAATGTGCAAGAAGAATGCGATCTTACAGTGTAAGCCATGCTCGTTTATCATATCACGGACATAGTTCGGTACAAGCATGAGTTGATAGTCATGGATCCAAATCAATGGGGCGCGTCCATTTGGATGCATATCAACGACGTTCTTCAAAGCACTGAAGGTCTTTTCACCAAATAGTTCATTTACTTGAAGATACGATTTCCATCCCTCTTTCTTAAAGACAGCTCTATCGGGCATCGAATGAAGCAATGGCCAGAATGCAGTGTTGCAACACCCATTGTAGTACTCATCGAAAAGTTCACTCTCGATATTGACGGACCGGATCTGCTTCGGACCTATGCGTTCAGCTGCATTGTTCGATTTCTCATCTCCTTCAGGTATGACGTCATTCTCGTTTAAATAAAGCCCGGGCCACCCGATCCAAAGACCACCCTTTTCCGTCACTACCGGTGACATTGCAGTCACCAATCCACCGGCAGATGGGTGTCTTGACAGAATACCATTTTCGCATCTTTTCAGCACGAAGGGCAGTCGGTTTGATACTACTATCATCGAAGTCATCTTTGCTGATTTTTATTCTGTAATACATAGAATAAAAAAGAAAAAGTGTGGCAATGAGCTGTTGGATAGAATGAGCTATAGTATTCCAGTTGAAATTCACACTGCCCCCGTTGAAGATTTTTGACAAAGGTCAATGTCCATTGCATCATATAGATCCAGACGCTTTGTTTTGCTATGTTACCATGTTACCCATGTAAGGAAACATCATACACAATACAAACTATTAATTTTCTGCATAGATTTCCTATGATGAACAATTTGAGACTATTTTGGTAAAAATCGAAGCATTTTTCAGGTTTTGACCCATGTGGAGGGTCAAATCGTGACCTTTGACCTTTTTGCTTATAACTCCAGAAGGATATGTCACAGATTGGTTTAAGTATACTTTTTCTGGATCGCCTTGACAAGAGGAATAATTTGGAGAACTTTTCAACAGCATTTGAGCAGTAAAAAACTTATTTTTGAAGTTGATGGTCTTGAGAACCAATATCCTTCAAAAATAAAACTATGGACACCAAAACAAGCTTCTGTGGCAAAATTGCGTTTGGCAGCTGGACTATAACATTTTTGACGACTGTGACCCTATGTCACCTTAAACCTAGTTATGATCATGCGACATGTATGTGACATCATCTCACGCTGTTTTTGGAAGAAGGATTTTGTACGAAAATCACGTTTTTGACCACTGTGACCTTGTGCTAATTTGCATATAACTTAAGAAAGAAAGGTCCAATGAAACAATAACACCACCTTCAGTCTTCCTTGTGAAATTTGCAACATTTGGTATCAAGGTCGATTTACTTTTGACAATGTTTGACTTTTTATGCTAAAGTAGGCCTAATTACCTAATTTGCATATAATTTGAGACAGAAATGTCCAATCACAAAACTAGCATCACATACAGTCTTTCATGTGAAATTTGCCACATTTTGGTGCCAAGGTCGATATACCTTGTTTAATGTTTGACATTTTTATGCTAATTAGCTAATTTGCATATAACTTGAGACAGCGAGGTCCAATCACAAAACTAACACAACTTTCAGTCTTCTTTGTGAAATTAACCACATTTTGGTGCCAAGGTCGATATACGTTGGACAATGTTTGATATTTTTATGCTAATTAGCTAATTTGCATATAACTTGAGATAGAAAGGTTCAATCACAATACTAACACCACTTTCAGTCTAAGCTCTTGAGTAACGTCATTATTGATATCTTTGTTTGCATCATTTGTTAGAAACTTGTTATGTGACCGCAGGAAATCAGGTTTGGAGTTACCTGGTCAAATTATACAAAAGAAGTTTTTAAATTTCGCAGTGCAATATTCACGAGCAGAGAAGTCGAACAAGTCAATCTACATTTGAAAGGGTGTTTTAGTTTTCGAAATAGCCTAGGCTTAATTCACTGTGAAACAATATAAACCATCGAAATATTTCCACCGAGTTACAAAAGGACACCATGAGAAGACACTTGAGTGCTATATACACTATTATACACTACTCTATTTATGTGAATATCGGATGCAGGAGGATCGATATAATAGAAAGCTATATGACTTCCAATATAGCTGGTTTAAATTGACTTTAGGTTAAGTTATTTATTACTCGAAAGAAATGAGAAGAGAAAGAGGGAGAATAGAGAGGGGAAGAGGATGTGTGGGTGATGTAAAGGGAGGAAGAAAGAGAAAATGAGCATTGGAAGGGGGTTATATAGGTGGAGATAGAATGAATCATCTTCGATATAACCAAAATTAATTACTGGTAGGCCCTATTTGCATGTGCCAATTTGCGCGCGCTCCGCGAGCAATTGTTTCAAGAATGGGGAGGGGTGTGCCATTAGCCCTGGGCGCCACAACCCCAAGCTATGCCACTGGCCCGTTATAATGTTTATATAAATTTGCCAATAAATAATAACAAAAATCAGATAATTACTCACATATTAAATCAGCGATCAATGTTTCAAATTAAACGTTGGTGTTGAATTCGTCACGTCTGCATTGTAAAATCATGAGAAATGAAAAAAAGTGATACAGATACAGATCAGGTATTCAGCTTAGGTGTGTATGTGCGCTTTCGATATCTCGCCAACATGGCCGGTGAAAGTCACTAAAAGTTGCCACACGTGTTCCTTGCGTTTGGTCAAACGTCAAACTGAGCCTGGAATTAAAACAATCCCGGAAAACAACACTGCACAGATCTCCAGGTTTATCGCATGTTATGTGGTATTAATTATGCTCTCATATCCTAGAGGTGACATTGATTCTGCCATGAAATACAAGCGAGGTGCCCGTCAGTGATACAAATGACTGGACTCTCCAAAACAAAACGCGAAAATGATTGCTCTGTGTGATCGCGAGCTAGATTGCGCGTATTAAATGAATTGGACAATATCGACTGTTGCAACTGAGAGCTGGCTGTTGCACTATAATTATGATGAAGGTATTTAAAGGTAGATTTATATATCAGTTCGGGGGCACTGCTAATTCAAAGACGCCTCTGATATCAAATACTCTTGAAGCGTCATGTCACATAACAGTATCATATTTCAGAGACGTCTCATAAATCACATACTCCCTAGTTTCAAAACCCAGTCGCAAACGATATAAGTAATTTTGAAGAACGTGCCAGCGCAGTGGGAATAAATTTGTGTATAGGCCTTATCAGAGTTGTAGCTAGCCCAAGTTGAGCATGTTGAGTGCCTACTAATTTTACTATCCAATTCATAAATTGGATAGTAAAATTGGGATTTTTTTTACTTAAAAACATTTGATTTTAGCCATTGCAATCTTAGTGTGTTCTGGGACCATTTGTCAGAATTTGCACAGATAGATATAATTTTTGCACAGGTAGATATTTGCTTAACATAGGAAAGCTTATTGTAATACACTCAGCTTCGTTCCGATGTGCTTCATCGAGCGCCGAGCTGTCAACAAAGCTCGACGTATGTGATATCACAGACCCCCGTATGTGAAATCACTGACCCGTCTTTGAAATCAAAGACGTCCGGTTATTACGAGTGCCCCCGAACTGATATAAATACCCAAAATATATATAAACTGCAAGGTCGAGTAGCGCGGCATGATCGGTGGCTTGGTCACGGTCTTTGAACGCTTTCTTCAGTCTGATTATCCCTTGAAAAGGCTCAAAAATTACTCAAAATGCGTTTCCACTGCTCAAGTTTCAAATCTGACCCTTAATATTTTCTTTGAATAAATGCATTTTCTGTACACATTTGCTGTTTCTAATAACACGCCATCATATTGTTTCTCAACATTATTTATTAGTGATTAAAAAACGTCTTTGTGTAATTATAAAATAAACTGGACTTTTCACCAAAACGCTGTGATGTACGTTACCCAGTTTTTAATTTATTTGACGAAGTAAAACAGCGTGACGTTCTAACGTTTGCAAATCACATCAAAACATTTAAAAACGTGAACTACGTTACTGACAGTTACGTTACGCACTCACTTACGCATTTTTAAAACTTCTATGAAATGGTAAAATCCGTTTTACATTTCACTCAAGTAACCTTGCGTGTATGGATTTAGTAAAACCAGCCCAGCCGGTAACGTAGCTCACATTAATTTGAGGCCCAAACAATTTAGATCGTTTGCAATCGTTTACATTCGAAAATACATATTTACTTTAAAAACAAAACAAAAAGCATGTCTTTTTTTAATAGTAACTTTTATTTTTTCGGATTTTGTAGAATAAAGGCGGACATGCGTACTTATGTGACGATGTGTGTGGTCAATATGACGCTGAACTAATTTCTTCCTATGGATTTTTGTTCATTTGTTGTCATTGTGCTACGTGCAAAACCACATACTTTTGCAAAATATGATATTTTGCAAATGCAATCAAAAATAACATTTCATAGTCAAAAGTGCATATTTTTGATTGTTTGGCACAGCCACCAAGGAGATGGGCATGTGATTTGTGACAGATAATTTTTAGAATTCACCACACCGGGGGTAGTCCTACACATAAATATTGCACAACCCCTAATGTTAATAGTAAGCCTAATATTGAAGCAAAATCGTCTATGCCCCCCCCCCCTTTACACAGGAAAGATTTATTTTAGGGACCCCAAATTTAAAACCTTAATATTCAGCGCATGAGCGAGCCGCAAATTTCACATAATTGGACATGTTGTCGGGCGTGTTCCCAACGTTTTCGTACACCTTTTTTTAGAAATATAATTTAGAAACGGTGCCCAAAACATGTGTGTCAAAAATCGCTTGCCCCTTTCGACCTGCCAAAAAATCGCTTGCCCCCCTATAATTTCCTTTCGTTTCTTTTTGTAATTCAGCACCCCTGGGATACACATCATGATTGCAACCAAGCTCATATCTAGTCGAAAACAGTGGAATTCCATTTTTAGCTATTTTTAACTCGCTCGATAAACTTTGAACGACTCGAATTTTCGTTATGCATGCTTATCTGAACTGCATGGTGGTATATTCGTGCACACGCTTCATCTGATAGTCTAGTTATGTCATTGAACAATCTAAAATGGATATTTTTAACGGAGTAATGGTAATATATCACAGAGCATACTTTTGAGGGGGCTATTGCTCTTTGCGATCCACAGAACAGCTGCGCCTCCCAGAGGCAGACACAGTATCTCACGTGAAATCCGACACACCAGGGATCAAGTTGAATTATGGGAAGGGTGACTGGAATTACGTCACGATTCAAGTGTACCTATATATTCTAGGGCTATTATGCGCCATTATCGGCCATCTTGCTTCCTACATATGATCATAGTTCATATGTCGTAATACATTGGTACAAAAAATACATTTATAGTGAGGCGGATATGTGAAATAGATGTTCACTTCTGGCAGAAATCATAAAAATTGGTATTTGGGGGTTCTGAAGTATGCTGATTTCAAAAATCTACGGATACTAATGATACGAGTATCCGTTTGGCGGCCATCTTGGATTTCAAAATGGCCGCCCTTGAAATATATAGAATATTCAATATCTCAGCCTGTGAAGGTCACATGATGCTAAAATGGTGGCAATACCCATATTTGTATTGCCAAGGGACCCATAAAAAGTATTTTTAAACATGAGAACTGTTACTATAAGGGACCAGCTTCGATTTCAAAATGGCCGCCATTTCAATACAATATGTTGAATAGATTGGCTCGTGAAGGTCACAGGATGCTAAAATTGGTGGCAATACCCATATTTGCAATGCCAAGAGTCCCATAATTATATATTATTACAAACCTGAGAAATTCTATTTTAAAGAGACATATTTGATTTCAAAATGGCCGCCATTTAAGTACAATAGTCACAGACTACTACAGACCATGTACCAACAGTTAAAGTCCATGTGCATTGTATGCTGTGAATTCTCACATATTGTGATTGGCCGATTGTCGATCCTGCCGTTTCTATATTGTAAACAATCACGCCAGCGTTTGTGCCTTCGCGCGTTGCGTGCCTTAACAATCACGCGATACCGTAAAATACGCGGTAAGTGCGTAGCCATTTTTGCCTGCCGCATTTCATGGAAGAATCAGCCCTCATTATCGGGTGATGCTAAGACTTTGAAATATGTGATTGCTTGTACGCGGTCTGTTATCTTTTACGTCCATGACAATAGTATATCATTTGTTATTTGTGACGTAAGCAACACAAGTAAAACGGTACTAAAGTTTGTTTGGCTCCCTCATCTTAATACTAATCATGGCGTGTCCGTCCGTCCGTACCTCTGTCCGCGCGCTATCGCGTTCGCGCGGTGCTTTCACGCTGTGCGATATCGCATACGCGCTGTGCGATATCGCGTGCTCGCGGTGTGCTATCGCGGAGTATCAACTGGGTGTGCGCAGAGTACCGCATTGCGCATCGGAAAGCATTACAGTGTGACTAACAGGTGCATCTCAACGGACCAATAGGCCTATTTTCAAGACATGATTAACATAAAAACCATCGGTTATGGTAAGGCCTATATAACCCGTTTGCGTTCACATTTCTCCCGATTGAATAAACGGCCTACATCCAGACACTACTAGAATTTCGGGGTATTTTTGGGTCCTCCAATGTTGTAGCAGGACAGGGCTTGGAAGAGGCGAACGATGGGTTACCAGATTATGGGTACCGAAGTAAGGGTCACAGCTACAAAACAGAGTTGATTAAGTTCTGTCTTAATCATTGAGAGACGTATATCGTAGTAGATTGGAAGGTCAGGACAATTATTATGGGTAACGGGTGTTGGGTAATTAGAGATAGGCCTATCACGAGAACCGCCCAACCCGAGAACCGCGAAATCTAGTATGTATTAATATAGAATAACATGAACACAGTTGGGCGCATTAATGTTTACGCGAGTTGTGCGTTGCGTAATGTGTGACTGGCGCACACTTGCGTGAATTTACGCGAGCCTGAGTTGGGACTTTATTGACGCGAGCAGTAACAAAAGCCGAATAGTTTCCGCCTTATATAAGCCGAACAAACTGTGTACATTTCGATTTGCATCATAGTATTTACACCTTCCATGACAGTTCCTCTTGCAGTCACATGTATTCCCCTACATGCTTTGGATGCTTCTGGAAGTGCTGTTTAAACAAGAGCCCAGTGTGCTATGTCGTCTTCTTTTACCCGTCAAGCTTGAGATAGGCGTTTGAAGACTAGCTTTAGTTGTGTCAACGATGTTCAAACTTTCCAGGCAGTATCACATCCACAAACAGCATGCATGAATAGAAGGCTCCATGAACAATCTGTACGTAGCTGATTGACAATACCGTGTGCCGATATGTATCTAAATTTGGATCCATGTCTAAATGCCAGCCATAGTTCACACCCGAGCAAACACTTGATGTTGCCATGACTAATACAAGCACGTCTGTATCTGTGGCAAGTATCATTGCTTACTCGTAGTCTCCATGAAGGACATGCATAGTACGCAGCAGCATCCTGTAGTCGGGCTCTTCATGATTACAATTATTCAGATATACTTGTGATGGTGGGTTTGAAAGAACACGTTCTTTATTGGTTGTCACGAGCAATTTACCTTCTGGTACCGAGACTGTTGCTCATAGTCCTGCTTTATTGGAATCCTCACGGAGAAAAAAATTCCAGTTTCTTGAGATTCTTGTGTTGTCAGCAACACGAATTGCTTGGCTATCACCACGATACAGCCTTGCATATGAGACTTGAGACTTTGTCAGGTTTGTATGTATCCCATATCACAGCCAATCTTCTAACTTCGCGGTATGGAAAGAACACTTGGTGTGCATAGTCATTAATTGTCATGACTTTATAGTTGGTGATTTCTTGGGGTCAAGCATGTGCACCAGTGCGGCACCATCAATGATTAAGAACGCCACAAGTAGATGTGAAAATGATTTTCACATCCACTTGTGGCGTTCTTTTGGGCGTGGTACCAAATATTCCAAGTATCCAAGTAAACCAGTCTTGTTACACTAACGCATCATGTTGTTTTCAGCAAATGAAGGTGGCTAGCATGGTTCTCATGTTCAAAGAAAGAATCAGTGTTTCCATATCTGGCCTGACATGATATATACATTCTTGAAAACAGCTGTACATTACTTTTCATACCTGTGATCTTCATCTTGGACTTTGGGGATTTATTTTTGCCCGACCTGTGTAACACAGTTGCCTTTTAAGAATTGAACAAAAGCACCAGGACACTGAGCGTGAAGCTGCATAAGATCTCTGACAAGGACTGAAAGCCATTTTGCGTAGTGGTAGTGATCCATGATCCATCCCGTTGTAAAGTGTTTCTACATACAGCGGGAAATTTGCCTAACGCTGTGCCCTTACGAATTGGAGGAAGAGTAGTTCCAGTTGCAGTGTTGTACTCAAATAGCTGAATTGCGGATGGTTGACTTCCATATGATGACACCACTCGGAGAAAGAAGTCTTTCTGACTGAGTTGTACTTTCTTGATGTGTTTTGTATGCTTTTCCCTGCATGTTGACTGCAGTGGTAACTTAATGTGCCCATTGTGCTCTTGATGTGTGAGATCCCTTCTGAAGACTGCCAGCTCTTCCTTTTGTTGTGACATTTGCGGTAGCCAAAACGGTAATCCAACCATTACCATCCCATCAGTTTCCAATTACTTTCAACGTTTCCATTTCTATATGAAAACCACACATTAGTACAACATACTTTTCTCGTGAAGGTCACAGGATGCTAAAATTGGTGGCAAATATTCTCTGGACGAAAATTGATTTCATTTCAAAATGCATTATTGTGGCAACTGTGTATAGATCACCGGAAGACTCCCCCTATTCTATAAATGAAGATGTACTTGACATTCTAGAGACTGAATATGCTCAATATTTATCAGATTACCCAAATGCCATTTTTATTATTGTTGGTGATTTTAATGGAAGAACAGGTATTCTCAATGATTTCATTGACTCGGATGAATGCCCCGAGGGTTGGGACAATGATGTGTATGATGAAGATGTCCCCCCTCCCAAAAAGATCAAACCAGGACAATTTTGTAAATAGATATGGTCGTGAATTGTTGAATTTTTGCTGTAACACGGGTATAAAATTGTAAATGGTAGAATTAATGCTATTCGATCAAGCTTCTATACATTCATAAGCCATCAAGGGAAAAGTGTTGTAGACTATGTGTTATGTAATGTTTCCACCTTTCAAAAGATCTGCAATGTTGATATCCACTCAAGAATTGAATCGGATCACCTCCCAATTACCTTTTCATTCATAGTGGGTCATTCTTCTGTACCGTCTGATATGCCGGACCCATGGCAACAGACAGCATGTAGCTCGTTACATAGATATGTGTGGAAACCAAATCTACTCAACTCTTTTGTTAACAGGTGGAAGCATACAAAGGTGAATGAAATGAAACATGCTTTTCAAAGAGCTCTAGACTTGGTACAAATTGACAAAGCATTGTCTGCTTTGACAGATATCTTTGCTTATGTAGGGAAAGCTATGCAACGCCCTTTTATGAACAACAAAAGTAAGGCACATTGTAAGTCTACGTGGTTTGACGATGAGTGTATCAGGTTTAAAAATAGAGTTCAATACAAACTCAGATTATTCAGATTAAGTCGCTCTGAAGAAGCTTTAACTGATTACAAAAATACGAAGCATGAATATAAAAACTTCATTGAGGAAAAGAAAACAAAATTCAAAAACCAGCAACAAAAAGAAATTTTGGACTGTTTGAAAAATCGCGACAGCAAAGGTTTCTGGTCAAGATTGAAGGAAGTCAAACATCAATTTCCAGTGAGATTTCATCAGACAATTGGTTTCAATACTTTGAAAATCTATTTCGAGTTGATATACCAGGTGGGGAGCCCACGTTGCAAAACCAAGTTGAGGGTGAACTAAATCACCATCCAGATTGGACTGCATTTTTGATGCCGAGATAACACCGAGGAAATTAAATCGAGTATTGATGCTCTTAAAATGCCAAGGCTCCCGGTATTGATGGTTTTCCACCCGAATTTTTCAAAAACAGTCCAATTAATGAGTTGAGTGATATTTTGGTGAAGTTTTGCAACCTGATCTTGACCACTGGATCATTTCCACTCCAATGGGCATCCAGTCTTATTATTCCTATTTTTAAAAAGGGGAATAAAACTGATCCAGCAAATTACCGTGGTATTTCTTTACTTCCTATAATGAGTAAAGTTTTTTCTAAAGTTTTGCTCGAAAGGTTAAATTTTTGGGCTGAGGCTGAAAATGTTTTCCATCAAGAACAGGCCGGCTTCCGTAAAGGTTTCAGAACCACAGATAATGTTTTTATATTGGATACAGTTATCAATAAATATCTTTCATGGAAGCGTGGAAGGGTCTATATAGGCTTTGTAGATTTTCGTAAAGCTTTTGATTTAATAAATCATGATGCTCTATTATTTAAGCTGAAACGATATGGTATTACTGGTAATGTTCTTAATGTTTTGAGTTCAATGTATATGCAATTAAATGCTTGTGTCAGAACATCAACAAGTATAACAAATGTTTTTTCTTGTAAGGCTGGAGTTCAGCAAGGTTCTTTGCTGTCACCATTTTTATTCAAACTTTTTATAAACGATTTGAGTACACGACTGAACTCTGACGACACTGAAAAGTCCAGATAAATCAATGTTTTATCAGTCATCTACTATTTGCTGATGACTTAGCTCTTATAAGTGGCACTATCTTTGGTCTACAAAAACAACTTGATGTTCTAGCAGAATATTGTCATGAATGGGGCCTTTCAGTAAATATAGATAAAACTAAAATCATGGTATTTAAACGAGGTGGTGTTCTTAAACGTACTGAGAAATGGTTTCATAAGGGAACAAGAATAGAAGTGGTCAATACCTTCAAGTACCTAGGTAATGTGTTTTCAAGTAATGGGAACTGGCTTAATGCACAGAAATCCACTGCATCGCAAGCTAACAAAGCTTTCTTTGGTCTCATAAAGATTTTGAAAAGCTATAGTCCTCTCCCTGTGGATGTTCTATTCAAGATTTTTGACACAAAAATAAGACCTATACTCCTTTTCGGTAGTGAACTTTGGGGAACATCTGAGTCCCAGATAATTGAAAGAGTACATATTAAGTTTTGTCGTTATGTTCTTGGTGTATCTAAATCATGTAAATCTATCCCACACTGTGCCATTCGTGGTGAACTTGGTAGAAATGCACTGTTGGTAAATTCACTTATTAACTGTATTAAGTATTGGTTTTACATTTTATCACTGGATAATAACAGGTTTTTAAGACAAAGCTATGAGTTTCAATACAAAAGGCAGAGAATGGTAAAGAATGCTGGGCTATGAAGATCAAAAATATTCTGTACTCTTACGGTTTTGGTGAAATATGGATTGCTCAAGGTGTTGACAATGTAAATTATTTTATTGATGTTTTCAAACAGAGATGTAAAGATATTGATATACAAAATTGGCGAAATGCATTAAGTACATATTCATCACTTACTTTTTATACTCAAATCAAAGAAAATCTAGTGGTGGAAGACTATTTATTGTGGCTGGAGAAACCATTTCATAAAATACTTCTGACCAAAGCCAGATTGGGTGTTCTTGAGTTAGAATATGTTCGTGGAATATGGTTTAAGGTTCCTCGAAATTTACGTATTTGTAAAATCTGCCACACTGGTGAAATTGAAGATTTGTATCATTTTGTATTAAAATGTCCTGCTTATGCTAATGAAAGAAATCGCTTATTGCCAGAGTGTATTACAAATTTCAATTATTTTATTACTCTATTTCAGTCTAGAAATCAACAAACTATAATTTCATTATCAAAATTTATTTTTAATGCTCATAAAATCAGGCAAACTCTTTTGCCCCCTGGTGATGGGTAAATATATTGTGCTGTACTTTATTGTATTGTAAGGCCGAAGGCCTATATATACTGTGAAATAAAATCTCTCCATATGGAGAGAACTGAACTGAACTGAACATACTTGTCCTCGCTATAGCTGCTGGGCTAGGACCACTGTATCCTCTTGGCAACTGCATACAAAGGCTGGTCCTCCGTCAACACTGGCACAGGATTTACATGAGTAGTTGCTTGTCTGATGACATCCATACCATGCTTAACCATAGCAACTGAATGCGCTATATCTCTAAACAACGGTAGCTGTCCAATTCTTGCTGGTGGTTGAGGAACTGAATCCTGTAAACAAAGTAAGCTGACCAAGCTGGTCATCCACTTAGTTTGCATTTCATCTGAAATGAGTATTAGTGATTCAGGAATCACACAACTGATTATATTTTAGGGGGTTGTGGCATGGTGTTAGGCAGGCCTTGTGGAGGTATAAAAGTGTAGTTCTCAGGCAATGGCTTGATGTGTTTGGATTTAGGAATGGATGCATTATATAGAACTATTCTATTGTCCTGGAGTGGAGTACCAGTCTCTTCTGAATACAAATGCTGGGTGAGAGACAGTCACGGTGGTACCATGGAATGCAGCACATGCTAAAGTTGACGTTGGGTTGTGATCTATGTTGTCCAGGTTGCCAGTGGTATAACTAGCTCATATATGTTGGATAAACAACTTCATTATGATCATAAATAATGTCTATGACCTTGCAACACGAGACAGAAATGCCCTTATCTTCGATGAGACCATGATTTCTCGTTTTGTTGTGAATCAGAAGGCCCAAGTACATAGGCAGAAGTGTTTCTCGTTCCACAGTATGACGTACAAAGTGGCTCTCGGCCCTGCGTGGCTTTCCCAGCAAACACAAAACGTTTTCGACATCATTCGCAAAAGGTAATAAAAGGTTGTCAGAAAACGTTTAAATGTCGGGTTATATAAAGGGTATATTAAGAGTATAAAACGTTTTCATAACCTTAAAAAACATTTTTGATAATCTAATGCTCAGCAAACAAAAATGTTTTACAGAAAACGTTTAAATGTCGGGTTATATAAAGGGTATAAAAACGTTTTAATAACATTCCAAAAACATTCTTGAAAACTTGATACAAAACATTCTAAACAGAATGTTATTTTGGGGTTGAAAAAATATTTTGCGAAAAATATTTGCCCAAAATATTTTCAATAACGTTTTAAAAACGTTTTCATGACCTTTATATAACCCGACATTTAAATGTTATTAAAAGGTTTTGAAAAAACATTTTAAGAACATTTCTGTGTTTGCTGGGTTCAAATATTTTAACATAATGTTATTTAATTATTGACACAATATTTGGCAAAATGTTTGCAAAAATAGTTTACAATAACATTTTTGAAAACATTAAAAATATTGTTGTAGTGTGTTTTCATACAAAACGTTTTAAAACGTTATCATGACCTTTATATAACCCGACATTTTAATGTTATTAAAACGTTTTTACCTAAACCAAAAGCCAAAATATAACTTATTTAAAACGTTTTTAAAACGTTTTTGTGTTTGCTGGGTTTACTGTGTTGAACATAATAAGCTGCGTCAAAGAAGAGACAGCACTGCTGATTGTTTTGTTATGTGCTGTCTTCATATAATACCAGCGGAGTCACATTTTAAAATAATTATGGCAGCAGTTATCATGAATAACAATATATATGGGACTCTTGACATTACAAATATGGGTATTGCCACCAATTTTAGCATCCTGTGGTCTTCACAGGCCATGATATTCAATATACTATGTTTAAATGGCGTCCATTTTGAAATCCAAGCTGGTCCCTTAAGGGATCTAAAATGAGCGTTTATTGCGTTTCGACAGTATTTTTTTTGTGGGACATGAGAGCACCTCAGACCTATCGAATTGCATTCTGAATACGAAGCATGTCTTTCTGATATCAAATAATTTTCATTTTTGAAAATCACAATGTAATACAAATTTTATGACAAATTATAAAAATTTGATATTTTTCAATTTTTTGATATATAACAGTCCTAGAAGTAAATTATATAAATCTAATGATATATTCTTAAAGTGTATGTAGCAGGGAGGAAAAGCCGACGAGTCAATTGAAAATTTTGACCTTTCATATTGAAGATATGGATTTTATTCCCAAAAAGACCTAATTTTTTTTGGTGTTTTGGGAAAAAAAATCCATATCTTCAATACGAAAGGTCAAAATTTTCAGTTGATCGTCGGCTTTTCATCCCACCTACATACACTTTAAGTATAAATCATCAGATTTATAAAGTTTACTTCAAGTACTGTTAAATATCAAAAATATCAATTTTAATGATTTGCCATAAAATGTGTATTAAATTGCGAATTTCAAAAATCAAAATTATTTGATATCAGAATGACATTCTTCGTATTCAGAATGCAATTGATATGTCTGATGTGCTCTCATGTCCCAAAAATAAATACTGTCCAAACGTTCATACCCCAGCCCTTAAGGTAACAGTTCTCATGTTTAAAAGTACTTTTATACAAATATGGGTATTGCCACTGATTTTAGCAACCTGTGACCTTCACAAGCGGAGAAATTTAACATACTATATATTCAAATGGCGGCCATTTTCAATTCCAAGATGGCGGCCAAACGGCTGCTCGGAATATTTGTATCCGTAGCTTTTTGAAATCAGTACACCTTCAACCCCGTATATGGTCGAATCCAACCAAAAGTGTCCACGGGCCAAAAATAAAAGTCCGAAATAAAAATGTCTCCACAATTTTTTCCTTTTGCCCATTGATTGATGACATATTGGCCTTATAGAAACCAAAAGTGCCATTACTAATCTTGAAAAATAAATCCAGGACGTGTGATAGTAAATGTGATATCAAAACCCAATGTTACCTACGAATACCACTAGGATGCTTTCACTATCGCAATACTAATCAACCTAAAACAAATGGAATATTCCCATTAACGCTTTTTTCGTGTAATGTAGACCACAGGGTATCAGGAAAATGCTAACTCAACCAGAAAATATTTGTTTTTATTTTTATAACGCGATCAATATGATCTTAGTCAATTTATGCTAGTTAATTTTTGAAAATGAAGTTTAGGTCAGTTTCTGTATTTTATTTATCAAATGAGTATGAATCAATTTACACATTGTATAAGAACGAGTATGATATATGTTTTCAAGAATATTAGGAATTATACGCATACACCTAACGCTTTATACAATGAAAAGGTGAAGAAACCCGGGTATTCGTAGGTAACATGAGCGATTTAACAATATCTATATTGAGTTTATAGGTTTAAATTTTGCTATTATGGTAATGAATTAATAAAATGGTAGTTTTTTGATCCCTTTCAGATGGTACGTCCAAATGAATAAATGCTATTACCTTAGATCAAAAATTTTTTGATGCTTTTAGCAAGATTTTGACAACTTCATTTTGATATACAAGTAGTTAATCAGCAATTTTACATAATAAATAATTGTTGAATGAATCCGTATATGGGTAATAATAGTGTCCTGGGGTACCGCTTAAAGTTTTTGACAATTAATTTCCATTGGTAGGGACACTTCATTACACATGTCATGTATTATGCTGTATTCGTAAGTAACATTTCAGTATTTGTAGGTAAGAATTAGACTTTTGGTGGATATCGCAATCAAAACTTCATTTTATAAAGCACTTTGAATGTATTATTTTCTTTATGTGCGTTTATTGATACTTTAGACCATATCATGTATTAATAATGTCGGTTCACAACGGTTGAAAGAGGATTGAAGTAAGAAACACAGGCACTAAGGTGACTTTAATTTGCTTAATTGCACACAAATCGCTTAAAACCGTTATTGCAGACTTGTGAAGTCCATCTTGGAGTAAGTTACGTCTTGTGGCCTTTTCGTTTGAGGGCAACTACAATTAGCTTTATACCAGGGTCCATCAATGTGTTGTCTAGATCATGAGACAATGAGAACAGTCGTTTTTCCATGGTATTCGTAGGTAACCTTAGCGAAAACGTCAAAAGTTACCTTCGAATAAATCAATTTGGACACAAATTACTAAGAAACCAGAAGGTCGGTAAACATTTAAAATGAAGCACACATGACAGTTGACAAATCCAAGTATTTATCCCTTCTAATCTTCTTTGAATCTGATTTTTCTTTCAAATGAGCAGACCGTCGTCTATTTCAGTACATATTTTTTACCAATTAAGCCGTATTCAGTTTTGCTTGGTGGGCATGTATGTTAATTTTTTACTTTCATTGACATATGATTTGATAGCAAACATACAGGCCTTCGTTATGTACCAATATGGGCATTGGCATGAATGGCGGTGTTTCACAATACTGTCATGATGTCAAAGTGTATTCGTAGGTAACATTCGGTTACCGAAATTTACCTACGAATACTTGCTTTTATTGTTGACATCTCAGAAATATTTAAACGCAGGTTATTGAAACTTGGTAGAAATAAAGAGTGTATTACCCTGCACCTATTGCTTAACTTTTGTTTACCATTCTCTCACTTTGTGGAAATGGCACAGCTTTTAACATGTATTCGGAGGTAATGCATATTTTTTACCAAACCTACCTTTGTGCCATTTACAATTTCTGGCAGCTAAACACAATAATAAAGATGTCCGAATGCAATGCATTTCAGTATTGGACATATCAAAGCTTGTATCAATTGCGCATTTATTAGTGATTTCCATTTTTAAAAGATATATCTAGTGCTAGGAAAAATTGTATTCGTAGGTAATGTAAAAAAATACCACTCAAAAAATTATCACAAAAATTTCATAATTATGTACAAATATGTGAAAAATTGAACAGGCAATCTTTGAATACACACCTTTCAGGAAATCAATTTAGATTCAATCCAATGACTTCTTTTCATAACTGATTTAGATGTTTTAAAAATACTTTAAGAAATATTTTGAAAAAATGGGTAAAAATAGCATGTTTTGGGGTCTCTGTGTCTAAGTTTTTCACAGAAGGGGTCTTATTATATATGGCGCGAAGCGTATGATCAAGGCGAATAAACACAATACAAAAACGAATGCCAATTGATTAATACTTTTAAGTTATGGCCCTGAACATGCCGTGTACACTTTTCGTTGGATTCGACCATATACCTATTTTCATGATTTCTGCCAAAAGTGAACATCTCATCCAATCTATGTCACATATCCGCCTCACTATTATAGTTAATAACAGGTTTACAATTTTAAATTATAAGTTCAGCATGCTATAATTATTATGTAGTAAATCGATAGAATATGACGGTGATTGTTGAGGTATGATGCTTGACAGAGTGCTTGATAGAATTGGACCGTTCTAATATTCTCCTCCGCCGTCAGTGTACGTTCCAGTCACCCCACATCAATAGTGAGTGCTGCGAAAGGCGGAGGAGACTCAAGATAAAGTTGACGAACAGGGGGGTGCGTATTCTTGTGTGTATCGTAGGTCCAGCAGTGGTTGTAACCATTCCACCCGGCTTTGCCCTTTGAACTCTCACCTTCTGGAAGCAGCGCCTATGATTTAACTTTTCATGGCGAGGTTAAAGTTCACGCTGCTGTTACTTTTTTAGGACGCCGCAAAGGCTAGCGACAATATGGTACGTTCCAGGTACGGCGCGGTATTGTTTTGGAATCACATGTAGGCCTAATGTGCCATAAATGGGGATGATTATTTTAGATGGAGACAAATTAGATACACATAGCCTGGAGAATACTGATTTCGGCAGCAGTTTAGAGTTACAACATGGAACTCTGTGAAATTTATGTTAGCAAGAAGTGGTACAAAAGTTACCATGCATAAGTGAAGCCTTCAAACTTCCGATCGGTTCGCGGTTCTTGTGTGTTGTAGTAGAGACAATAGTGCTCGATTGTTTTGTAGACTCAAAGAAGCGGCAGACTGAAATATCTCCATCAACGAACGGTGGTATTTCGCATACATAGGGTCTTTTTATCTTTTCAGTTTCCGTAAGTCTATTGTTCAGATACGAAAACGCAAGTGATTCAGTAAGTTCACTGTAATCTGACTTCATTGTTAACTTTGAAGTACCAATCAGCTTATTTCAATAGAAGCAGCACTGAAAACTTAAACTAGTCAATTGCAGGCTGGACTAGCTTTAAACTAGTCAAACTGGTTAGTCAAGCCTGCTTGACTAGCTTAAGCTAGTATTTCAACCTAGTCAAGCCTGCTGGACTAGTTTTCAGCCAGCTGGACTAGTTTTTGATTAGTCCAGCTGGCTTGACTAATGTGATTTGACCTGCTGGACTAGTTTTAAGGATTGACTAGCTTATGGTTAGTCAAGCGGGAATGACTAGCTTAAGTTGGTAAATGAAAATGGACTAGTTTAACATTAGTCGAGCTGGCTTGACTAGCTTTAAGTTAGTCAAGACGCCTGCTTGACTAGCTTAAGTTAGTCAATTTGCCAGTAGTCTGTGGTATGTGACCTCTGACCCAACTGAAATCTATAAGCGGGGAAACATACATTTTGTAACCGTCAACTGCTGAGGTCAACTGGATACTGCTGTCACTTCACTACAGAGCAACATTCTCAAGTTATTGCCACAAAATGTCCTGGAATTAATTCATCAAGATTTTGTAGAACACGAACTAAGGTAAGTCTTGCTTTGTGTTGATATATGTAAGGTTGCAATTTGTTTTAATATTACATCAGAAAGACAAAAATAATATCAGCTCAGAATGCCAGTCACTAACCCTATATGCACTATGTACAGCAGTGGTAACAGCACAATACAACATGCATACGTGCTACTACTAGTAATTTTATTGTTTATAGCAATCATGTGTGCACTATGATATTCTACAATGTACTTGCAATTGGCATGATTGGGCCTTGGTCATCAATTAAAGTGTAAGTTCAAGTCTTGGCATCTTTATAATGATATAAAGGTATTGGTAAGCTAGCTGATGAGCCCAGATCCTCCAAGTTAAATTAGGGACTGCCTGTGTACAGTGCAGTGTGTAATTATATTATAACATAAGCCGCCACTGAGGATGGGGGTAAAGTTGTGTACTGTTTTTGATACTTTATTCTTTGTTGCTATAATTTATTCTAAATGAATTAGAAGAAAACTACTTGGAATAAAGTGAAATGAAATTGGGAGAGGGGGGGGGGTGTTGGCTAACCGAAAAGGGGGGGCAATTTTGGCACACATTCATGGGGCACCTTTTAAATAAAATGATCTTAAAAGGCGTAGGAAACAGTACGGAAATGCTATGTAAATTTTCCCGCTCGCAATATGTTTGCAAAATTGGATCCCAAAAATTTGGCACATAGGCCTAGGGGGGATTTTGGGTAGGCCAAGAGGGGGGGGGCAAGCATTTTGGGGCATGCCGTTTGGAAATTCCTCCAGGGGCTCTCAACTAAGAAATGCTATGTGCATGGGCTGCAAAATTATTAATTATCACTTTCTTTAGAATAACAACCACGACCCAAACAAAATCTACAGTCGACATTATACCATTTTAATGTCATGTATTTTTTTCATATAGGCTCTGTTCCTTTTTTGACGATGCAACCGTGAAGCTTGAAAGACTCAACATATACAGTCTGGAGGATTTCACTCAAATAACAAAGGTAATTGAAAAAATGTATGACCAGATGACAGCCTCAACACATTTTGGGTTAAATTGCTGCAAAAAGTGAAAATTTGAGGGACCAAGAAAAATATGGGGGGAGCAAATGCCCCGTATTGCCTCAACTATTGGTTTTATGGCCATTGTGAAACACATTTTTGCTGCTAAATGTTAAAACTGCTACTAGTGCAATTTAACTCAAAAGTCATCACCAAGAAATTAGAAATTAGTGTGATGCCAGCCTCAATGTGAGGTATCTTCAAAACACAACAGAATGCCAGAATCTGACCATGCCCTTTAAGACAGTACGCTATATTTGAAAACACTGTCCCTGGTGGTGGAGTGGACTCTAAAAAATGATGTGGAAAAATACATGACCAACCAAAATTTTGGAGGTGTAAGAACATCCTTAAATTTTGGTGGTTTAATTGGTGGGACTATTACGGAACCCCCAAAGTGACATGGAAGAAAAAAAACTTGGGGCCCGAGATTGTAACTTCCCAGCAAACACAAAAACGTTTTAAAACGTTTTTAATAAGTTATATTTTGGCTTTTGGTTTACATAAAAACGTTTTAATTACATTAAAATGTCGGGTTATATAAAGGTCATGAAAACGTTTTAAAACGTTTTGTATGAAAACACACTACAACAATATTTTAAAAAGGTTTTCAAAAATGTTATTGTAAACTATTTTTGCAAACATTTTTGCCAAATATTTTGTCAACACTTAAATAACATTATGTTAAAATATTTGCACTCAGCAAACACAGAAATGTTCTTAAAATGTTTTTTTTTTTTTTTTTTAATAACATTTAAATGTCGGGTTATATAAAGGTCATGAAAACGTTTTTAAAACGTTATTGCAAATATTTTGGGCAAACATTTTTGCAAAATATTTTTTCAACCCCAAAATAACATTCTGTTTAGAATGTTTTGTATCAAGTTTTCAAAAATGTTTTTGAAATGTTATTAAAACGCTTTATACCCTTTATATAACCCGACATTTAAACGTTTTCTCTAGAACATTTTTGTTCGCTGAGCAGTAGATTATCAAAAAATGATTTTTAATGTTATGAAAACGTTTTATACCCTTAATATACCGTTTATATAACCCGACATTTAAACGTTTTCTGACAACCTTTTATAACCTTTTGCGAATGATGTCGAAAACGTTTTGTGTTTGCTGGGTTGGGGCCCTGACATCGTAACTTGGAGTCCGAGTTAGTAACCCGGGGCCCCAAAATACTATCTCGGATTCTCGGCTTAGTAAGTCGGGGCCCGAGTTACTATCTCGGACCCGAGTTACTAAGTTGGGGTCCCGAGTTACTAATTCGGGGCCCTGAGTTACTATCTCGGGCCCCAAGTTACTATCTCAGGGCCTGAGTTACTATCTCAGACCCCGAGTTACTATCGCGGGGCCACAGGTACTATCTCGTGCCCCAAGTTACTATCTCAGACCCTGAGTTACTAAGTCGGGGCCCCAAGTTACTATCTTGGGGCCCGAGTTACTATTTCGGGCCCTTATGTACTATGTCGGACCCTGAGTTACTATGACGGGACCCCGAGTTTCTATGTCGGGACCCCGAGTCTATGGGACCCCAAGTTACTATCTCGGGACCCTGAGTTACTATCTCAGGGCCCCGAGTTACTATCTCGGGACCCTGAGTTACTATCTCTGGGCCGCGAGTTACTAAGTCAGACTCCGTTTTTTTCCTTCCATATCACTTTGGGGGGTCCGTAGACTATACATGTATTAAACTGTAAATAAAGTTGTCGCTGACACAAAATATTTTTTTTTATTTTTTTCAGATGTGAAAGCAGGAATATTCATTTTGCCTATTAAAGTTTAACTAATAGTAACTTTTTGTATAATTTGCTTTCAGGTGCTGCTGAAATGTAACCCAACTGTGGTAGAAATAGACTTCCAACAATTGCAACTCATCAAGAAGAAAATGCTGTACATCAGTCGTGCAAAATAACGAGTTAAGACGTTACACAAACAAGTAGTGTGAAAAAAGAACCTTGCACTGATTTTGCCTGTAAAAGATGGATTTATCTGAATCATGCACATGAAACTTGTCTGATTCATGATTTGACGAACATTCAAAATTGATTCATCAAAACTCTTGATTGCGGTGACTTCATTATTGTGAATATGAGTGACAAACTTTAATGACTATTTTTCTCACAATCAGGCATTAAAAAAATTATATAATGCCCTTTCCGACCAGCGGTGGTCCGCTATCTAAGGACCACTATCTCTAAGGTTCGCTTTCTCTAAGGTTAGCAAATATGAATTGTAGATTTAAAAAAAAGGAACATCATGAGTTTGTTTGCTGGATGACTATGCAATGACGTCACTGCCATATCAGGGTGAAAAATGATATCATACCTATCCATGATGCTTATTATGTATGTTAATTTGTATGACATCTGGATAGACTCTATACTGTGAATTGTAATCAATTAACATGATCAATATTAATGTTTTTAATCTGTCAAACCAAGCTGTTTTAAACAAAAAACAGTTAAGGTTTTGACAGATTAAATACATTTATAATTAGTTATTTATTTACTAAATTTCATAAACAGAAATCTTTGTAATTTATGTTTAAGGCTTTTATATGAAGAGTTGGGTATATCATAATGTTGGATGCAAGATAAGAATGTCATAAAGTTTTTTCTAATGTTATTTTGGACTTTGAATTGTTTCTTATTTCAGAATCTATTGTGTCCAAAAGAGGATAGGATACAGTCTGTGGTGGGTACTAGGTAGGCAGATGAAATGAGACAACATGGTCAGAAGAGAAAATCAAAATCCTCGCCAACATGCAGGTCTAGTTCTGTACTAATTATTGGTGCTTGCTTTTGCTTCATATTTCACTATTTATGCTGCATGATTCAAGATTATCTATGGAATAATTCTTGTAAATTCATGCAGGGAAGCAATAAGCAAACATTAATCTCTCTAGACTAAATCCACATGTGGCTCATTTACTTTCCAATTGTATAACCCTTATCAGACTGTATCCAATCTGCAACTGCATGTATGGTTTGCATTAGGTTTGTTCGGCTGGCTGGACTAGCTTGAGGTTAGTCGAGCATGTTAGTCAAGCCAGCTGGACTAATGTTACATTAGTCCAGCCCTTAAATAAGCCCTTAAATCACAAAAAGTCCGCTTATGAGCATGTCGCGCCCCAATGCACTTGTGCAGGGCCACAGTGTCGCACTTCCCTCGTATCAATGTTTATCTCCCTATTTTGCTTCCTCCTGCCCCCCCCCCCTCCCTCCCCGGTCCCTACTCTCTCCTCTGGGGCTTTCTCTTTCTAGTCTTTCCGTCTATCCTCTCCTCTCTTTCTTCCTCACCCTCCCACTCTCACTTGTTCAGTCTCAAGTATCTCCCTCCCTCCCAGTATCAGTATGATCCATGACTGAAAATAAGCTCTGCAAAAATAAACATTTAAAATAAACCCGAGTCTTGCATATAGGCCCAACCAATTATCAGATTAGCTTGCCATTGGTACGAATGAATAGAATACATTATCTTTGCTCCAATGCAATTATCTTGTATTGCATTTCAATATAAAACATGATTACCAAATCACCACTTGTACGCGCCTCATTGGGAGATATTTGACTATTTCAGACGCTCGTTTCATCGCCAATATGAAAGACTTTGCTTATAACTTGGCAACGTGGTTAGTATATATTTCAATGCAAGACAATTTTTACGAGCCACTTACGTCTAGGCGTAAGTGCATATACACCAAACACAAGTCAATTGAAGCCGTACAATTTACCGCGAATTTAGGACCGTAAAATTTAGACTCTTCTTTTGTCTAGATTAGCACCCAACCGCACATCTCAAGGTTTTATGTAAAAATCAATATAACTTACCAAAACGAAAACTGAAATTCACGAGCTTCAAATTTTCAGTAACTAACAAAAGGCTAGAATAAAAGATTGGTCACACCTGGGAGACTACCACTTCAGAATAACAATGACTTACAAAAACTATTACGGATACGGAAACAGAAACTGAAAAGATAAAACGACGGATAGTGTGTTATCTGTCTGTCAAGTAGAGCTGAAAGCTTGCTCAAGAGATGGCTTAGATAAGTAACCATATAGCAAAAGTAAATATTTATAATAATTGTAAATTTATCTCTTGTATGATATTGTATTTTGATTGACAGCCACACTGCACTTATTAATAAATAATCATAAGTTGTTATAAACAGTGTGTTTGTGTGTTTAGTGTTGAGTGAACTCTGTAGCAGGTGATTTGGCCTGGGTCATTTTAGTGACCGTAACACAATTCAATTACTGCCCCTCAATGATTTCCCCCTTTTATATTTCCTTCTTTCATCCACTTTCATACTTTCTCTCGTACATTCCTTCCATTCGGCCTACATTCATTAAATTATAATTTACTTTCCCCTTCCCTTCCTTAAGTTCCCTTCGTTCTCTTCCTTTCGTCTTCATATTCTTCAATTTCTTCCCCTTTCTCTCATTCCTTCCCCTTCCACTACATTCACTTAAATTACTCCCCTGGAGATTACTTCCCCTTCCCCTTCCTTAAAGTTTTCCTTTCCTTCTTCATTTTCTTGACCGTCTACCTAGAGTTCTCCGTAGTCCACTTGCCCATTGTGCATACTCTTAAAACTCCGATTTAATTAATTTGTGCACAATTGATAGATTTTCACATCTGATCTTTTTAGTCACCGTACTCCCTCTGTTTGTTGGCTTCTCAAGTGGACTACTTACTTTCGATTGCGGTTAACACGACGGTTGTTTATACATGCAAAGATAAAATCGTATAAAAATGTAGCTTTACTTTACTACCATTGATAATAATAGAAGGAAAAAAAAATATTCTAAAGGATTTGATGCCTAAAATTATATGCAGGAAGATCATAAGTCGTATAAAAACACCATGCATTTACAACATCTCTAATCTCTAATAAAATTACTTTAAACACGATAAGATGAGTTTATAATATCAGTGACTGTTTAGCCATGTTTACAAATGCATTGTTGTTTCCTTAAGGGATCTAGTATGAGCGTTTATTGCGTTTCGACAGTATTTTTTGTGGGACATGAGAGCACCTCAGACCTATCGAATTGCATTCTGAATACGAAGCATGTCTTTCTGATATCAAATAATTTTCATTTTCTGAAAATCACAATATAATACAAATGTTATGACAATTTATAAAAATTTGATATTTTTCAAATTTTGATATATAACAGTCCTCGAAGTAAATTATATAAATCTAATGATATATTCTTAAAGTGTATGTAGCAGGAGGAAAAGCCGACAGTCAATTGAAAATTTTGACCTTTCATATTGAAGATATGGATTTTTTCCCAAAAAGACCTAATTATTTTTGGTGTTTTGGGAAAAAAAATCATATCTTCAATACGAAAGGTCAAAATTTTCAATTGATCGTCGGCTTTTCATCCCACCTACAACACTTTAAGTATAAATCATCAGATTTATAAAGTTTACTTCGAGTACTGTTAAATATCAAAAATATCAATTTTTCAATCATTTGCCATAAAATGTGTATTACATTGCGAATTTCAAAAAATCAAAATTATTTGATATCAGAAGGACATTCTTCGTAATCAGAATGCAATTCGATATGTCTGATGTGCTCTAATGTCCCACAATAAATACTGCCCAAACGTTCATACCCCAGCCCTTAAGTTGCTAAGATAATTCAGCAATATCAAGGATTACTATCAAACTTCTCACAGCTTCTCGGTTGGCTTAGTGGTAACGCACTGAGTTTCGATTCCCACCTCTGCCTATTTTTTTCAAGGCTGAGAAAAAATGCAATTTCTGATTGCAAACTTATTTGGCGCGCGATCTGAGCGATCCTTTTCTAGTGGCTGTTACAGGCACACTCCCTGGAATCCAAACCAGGTTCACGCTCATTACACTGCCCTTAAAACCATATTGTTATATTTCCATAAAAATAGTATTTCACATCTGCCAATTAAACACAAGTCACCCAATTTCGAAAATTGGACGTTGAATGTACACTATCATGAATATTGATTGGCAACAATTTCCAATATGTCAGCGCTCAAATCGGAAACAATAGATGGACACATGCTGCAGCCCGTTGATTATACACTATCCCCCATACTTTCCCTGATATGTTACTCTCCGTCGTCTTTATGTGTATCCAAAATAATATTGACTGAGAAATTGAGTGATAATAAATCGACCTGACCTGGACCTGGACCACAGGAAAAGCGCATGCTCAGTATATATGTGCTTGTTTATTTTTTAGAGTCGTGCGTGTAAACTGTGTTTGTGATTGGCGGTATCTGTAATGTGATTCATGTAGCAGGAGCATGATCAGGTGATTATTCATTATTTATGCATAAATTGATTTGTAATATTTTAAGACTATTTTAATATTATTACGTGTGCATGTACATGTATATTTTGTAGGCTATATCGGACCAAAACAACTGGTCACAGCATGCTCTAACGCACAATATCATTTAATACTATGAACACCCGGCACCAACAGCAGTAGAGCCATTGTATTTAATTTTCTATACCGTGCCAATTGCTGCGGCAATATAATACATGTCTGCCATAGGCCTATACATTATAAGTTATACAAGGATCTTTATAAAATAGATCGAATTCCCTCTCTGTTATAATTTAAAGCCATAATGTACAATCTTATAATTTATTTTTCCAACCTGATATTTGTAAGGCCAAATAAAAAATACACATGTTTCACGTCCCCTCCCGCTTCCTTTTTTGAGGTTTCTTCAATTTTATTTTTATTTTTTGAAATTCAGGTATAATGTTTCAAAAAATATGTCTAGCAAGTTGAGATGCTTTTTTATAGCCTTGCTAATATACAAGGAACACTTTTAGAAGGTTTTGTGATAGTTAGAGGGGGCCTATCTCTCAGAACAACAAAATAATAAAAAGCGGCCTCCTCCTTTTTCCAGGCATTATTGTATAATAATTATGCTAATAATAAGCTCTAATTATGGGTATTTACACCAATTTTGCAATAAAAAATTTAAAAAAAATAAAATAAAAAGGGCTTCTTCCTCACTTTTTTCAAAAACCCGGACGTGAAACATGTTTATTATTTTACTTGGCCTAGTCCCAGCAAACACAAAAGTTATATTTTGGCTTTTGGTTTCGGCAAAAACGTTTTAATAACATTAAAATGTCGGGTTATATAAATTAGCTTCGCGTAAAATATATTTATGTATACCTTTTCCTGTTGTTTTCTCTGAATGCAAAGACGAAAACGAAAATGTGTTCTGATTCTCGTCGGTGGGTGTCTAGTGTTAACATTATTATGGCCGGTAACTGTCGTGTTTGGGATGCGGCGTGTTGGAATACCTACAATTAAACCATTTGCAATAAAGTAAGGACTAAGTTTATTCTTCATTTACAGTATAATTTTATAGCTTTGTGGTGGAAATGTCTGCGGTGCTTCTCAAAACCTTAAAAAAACGTACATTGCTGCACGTACCCCTTATCCATGTTAACCCATACTCCCCTGTTGCGTACGGCGAACCTTCACTTTTTCTCACGGTTCCTGTTGGACATTAACTTCATTTCGAGGGCTTAAAGCCAGAACTACCTATGTCCATTTATTTTCTCAATTACATGTTACTCATTTCGGCAACAAATGGCCGGTTAATAATTATGCCCTCCATAATAAACATAAGTGACTTTGGGGTATATGCATGGTCACCATGGTCACTTAAACAGTTAGATAGACACAAGTGACTATGCATACCCCTAAGTCGCTTACATTTCCGTATGGAGGCAGAATTAACCATCCATTTATTACCGAAATAAGTAACATGTAATTGAGAACACAAATTGACATAGGGTCACGTTTTTTTTTTTTTTCACCAGTTGCGTAGCATGTGTATTTTTCAAACAAATCACATGCTTTTACAGGTTTGGTACTATAACTTCAAAAGTTTACATTAACCCAATAAAAGTATATATTCTGAGAGCATATACTCAGACGATTTCAGAAACAATACAATGGGAGTCATTATACAGGGTGACCCATATAATATACAGGGTGTAACAAGCAAAATAAGGATGAAAATATTAATTCAGTTAGGGGTGTCACCCTCGACGTACATTGATAATGTAAAGTTTTGACACATGTTTAATATAGTTAACTTAATTGCCCACCCAGCCATATGGAACTTTTAGCGGTCAAGTACTTCAATTATGTAAATACAGGGTGGTCAAAAATCTATCAAGATTTATATAAATTTCTTCAAAACACCCCTTATCTGGCACTGCAGATGCAAATTTTCATGATTGAGGCATGTAACTAGATGTAAAATAAGCTCAACAATCCAGTTTTGAAAGTTAAAAGAGAATTCGACAAAGCGTTTTCGTAAAAATGGACTTTTTAGATCAAAAGTGAGCATGAGGGCGCTCTTTCAGATTTGTCGCAAACTTTCTTTGTTTTACTAGTTTTTAGTTTTCTGAAGTAAAGAGGATCACAACCAAGGTCTGCTTAAGAAATTTGAGTCTTTTATCATGTTTCGTTTGTCCATAGCACCCTTTTGAATGTTGCCTACATTAAATCCTATTCAAATACATAGAGGGCAACGAACTTTATTAATGTAGCAACAAGTAATTAGTAATTTTTAATTGTCTAATTAACACATACTGAGGCAATGAATGCTAAATATGATATCACTTGGCTGAGATCAAGTACAGATAAGTAGAAATCCATCAATAATGTTTATTGAAGATCATGTGGCGTAGGATCACCATTGTACAGCATTGTGATCCTCCGCCACATGATCCTCGGCCACATGAGCCACCCCTGACTAATTAGACTTAACGAGTTACAGTAATTAGTACAAATGAAGTTTTTGTTTCAGAAATTGAAAGACCAATGTCTAAGGAAAAAAATAGTACTAAACAAGCTCATAATAAAATATCAAATAAACAAGCTACATGCATGTAAACACGTCTTGATGAGTAAGAATGCAACAAAGCCACCATTTTTAGGTGCCCAGTATACAAAATATGACCATAGGTGGTTCTGGCTTTAAGCCCTCGATTTGGTGATCACATGTTTCTGCTGTCGCATCAAAAACCCGTTTTGGGTCCCCCGAGGTCCCCGTTTTACAGACGCCCTCTTTAGGGGCCAATACAGAATAATATAATAGTAAAGAAAGTTTATTTGTTTCGACCGACAATCATGTTTTGTTGTTTCTTTATTATTATACATCCCGTGTAGAAATGGACAGAAATCGGTGGCAAAAGACGTACATTGTAACACAACTCAGAATATATCCCTTGACGCATGGTAAGACATTTTCTAACCCAATTGTTCATACTGGTACAAGAAATTGGTCTGGCAATATATAGGGCCCACAGCTTATAAGTTCCCCCTGATACTTTGGTTTAAATAAGTCGAAAAATATGTTACGAAGTGTAAAAAGGTATGTTTAGGCCCTACATGTATAGACCTGTTTATTTTACACATGTGGACCAATTTATAGCGTCACACATCATTGCGTTCAGCCACAATGGTTAATTATGTAAGAAAAGAGGCCGTTTTCAAAGTTGCACCTGAGTCCATAGCAGTCAGGTTGTCCTTAACAAACACATAAATAGGCCTGACCAGGGGGCGGGGGGCAAAGGGGAGCAAGACATATTTTAAGGGGGCACCTTTTGGCGACAAAATCAGTTAATATTACAAATGCGCGCGAAGTGCGCACTTTTTGGGTTAAAATGGCAAAATATAATGTAAATTTGGTCAGAAACACAAAAAAGTCTTAAATGTCGGGGCGGTCACCATCCCACGGGGGGGGCAAGAGGGGGCAAGACAGCTCCCCCCCCTTGGCTACGCCTCTGGGCCTGACTTACCGTACCGTAGGCCTATTTGTTTAAGAGTTGACTCCTATGGACTCAGATGCAACTTTTAACACTGTTTAAAACGGTCTCTTTTTTACATAATGAACCATTGTAAATGAACGTAATGACGTGTGATCCATACCATTTTACACGTTTGCATTTCGTCAAATATTTTTTGATTTATTTAAAAAGTATTTAGCGGTGAACTTATAAGTTGTAGACCCTATAGCTGCCTTTTCTTATTCAAATTTCCGATCACAGTTTTAAATGTCAAGTCTAAATCAAAAGGAAAGTAATTGACATTCTTTTTATTTTTTGATTCTTATAAGTCATACGTGCAATTGTAAAATTCAGCATATTGGAGCTATTCCACGCCGTACTTCATGCATGCACAATAAAACAGCGATTTAAAAAAAAGGGAAAAAAGAGCGCAGTGATTTATAGTGCACTACGCACAGGTACACCGTTGATCCACAAGCCTCAGCACACTTTACAGGTTGTCGCTGACCACTACGGCCCCACGTCATTCCATAAATCATTTAACAACAAATCAGGGACTTCGCTGCTTCAAAAGCGCACACCCTAGACATTCCAATAACCATCGCAACCAGGATCAGCTCCCCGAGTTTCGTACGGGTTATAACGAGACAATTAGCAGTAAGTTCCTTGTCTGGGGACCACCAGGGTTCGAAGCCGCAACCTCTCGGACCATAGTCGAACGCCTTAACGATTGAGCTAACTTGACTACCCAGGAAATATCGTAAACGTTTTACAGAAAACGTTTAACTAGTGGATTTTATATATTATTTTTCAAAATAACATTTTCAAAACTTGCTGCAAAACATACTAACGGAATTGTGACATCACTGATGATTTATCTATTTTGCAATTTTAGTTATTTTAGTCAGACGACACGATGAAATGCCAGGGGGTGGCGGGGGGTGACAGAGTAACGACTACTATTACGCTCCTGTTTTTCTCCGATATACATACTGACTCTGGGATAGACTTTGGCTGTGTTGACACCATGGAATATATATTTGTTCACATTCATAAGAGATGGTAGTCCCTCCAAAGCATTTCATCGTGTCGTCTGACGATTGCCTCTTTAGGCATGAAACTCAGAGTAACAACCTACCTATTCTAGAAGTCTGTTCAGAGAGTAGATATTCTTGAGAGGGCACTCTATTCACGTGGTTTCTTTTCCAACGCTAAAAGATCACGAATTTTGGTGGTTTGCAATGAAAAGTGTCCGCACTATCGATTGATTACGTAACTGTTATGAATAATTTATTAGGTTTTTCAATGCAATCGCCTCGACCCATTAATATATATTATCTGTATTATCAAAGTACTTGGAATAGCAATCCGGTGAGTTCACTGAACTACGCCCTAATACTGATGGAGTTTTAATGGCGTTTAATGGCGTTTCTCCTCTCCATACACAGATGAACAAATAAAATAGATGAAGGTCAACACGTATGACCTCCTATGTGACATGTTATATGTGATGTACACAAACCTGAATATCATAAAGATCAGTATTCGTTTGTGCATATGAACTGCACATTTACGTTGCTAAATATTACTCATTATATATTATGACAAAATTGGTATTATGCCAATACGGTATATACATTATATATAAAACGACTAAGATCCTACTATCATGGCGTCAGGTCAAGGTGCACAGGTAGATCCGTGTTTTTTTTTATTTTCATTTCTTTTTAATGAAATAATTAAGGTTTTCCACTGCACGGGGGCCACAAGGGTGATACTAATTTTAATGCTATATTTTCAAAACGAATACGTGTTCCCGGTTGCAATATTTTTTTCCGTAGTTAACATTTGAATAGGAGAAACTTATAATGCATAATGTACATGTATAGTGTTACATGTATTATAGGCTAGGTTCCACCACATTGCGATTAATTTCTTCTTACTTAACAAAAAGAAATTAGATACATTAGATTTAAAATTCTACCAAAGGATTGATCGGGGTTCGAACCAACAACCTATGTATGCATAGTCAGACGCTTTACCACTGTGCTACGAGTAGCTCTGCAAGAAATGCGTCTGTTTAACATACTTATTGATTACGGAATAAAGCGCAAACACACGATATACTATTACTAGTGAACACGGTATAATCTCCGATCAATATTAATAGGTATATAATTGCCTAAACAGGCTCCCTATTCAAATGTGAACTACGGTTAAATAATCCGCTTCCCGGTTGGCTCTATAGCGATTTCACAGAAAAGGTATTTCTAGTACACGGCTGTTTGATGTATATAGAATTGGCTTCATTATTAACTGAATGCAAACTATAGATGGCGTTATATCCTAAACCATATTTCTTGATTTGCAAGGGTTAGGCGATTGATACTGCCATTAAAACAGCTTGAATAGGTAAAAAAAAGCAACAAGGAAATTTTATAAACATATTTTATCAAACAATAAAAGGAATTATTTGTAGTAAAAGCTTGAAAGAGTATTTTCCAGTAGCTAAATAGCGCCACCAATTTTGTCATTAATAGATGCATTTTATATCCAAAAAAGCTTTAAAAAAATAGTATAAAAGTGAATAATGTTGTAAAATAAGGGAAATTAAAGTTGAGAACGACTCAAAAGCATCTGTATACATTAGCATGATACCGCTTTTAGCTGTTTAAGCCTAAAATTTGGTTGTACATGATGTTTTGTTTGAAAAACTAATAAATGATCCCTTAAAACAACCGTGAGTACAATGCAGCGTCGGACTCTAGCTGAGAGCGTAGCCTAAGTCATTACGGACTACAAGAAGGGCTCTCCGTACACAAATGAACAAAGGAGGGTAGTCTCCTCCGTGACCAGCTTGATTTCTATGGAGCAGAACCAAATTGGCTGCGGAGGAGACGGGTCATTTTGCTATGCAAATGAGGTTGTGTCGGTGCCCTGGTCTGTTCTTTGACTTTTTATACGCTCTCCCTTTTTGGGATTGAGGACTTTATCAGGGAAGAACAGATTGACTTTATTCAACAGATAGTCTAACTATGAGTAAAATGTAGTTAGTTTTTTGCGACTTTTTGCGACTCATGTCGACATTAGAAAAAGATCAGAATTTATTCACCAAATGTTTGTTGACAAAGAAAACTGGAATCAGCCATTACACAAGCAGCCCAAAATTGGACAAGCGATTGCTGGTACTATACTTTTCTGGTGGTTACCTAAAAGTAGCAAAAGGGCAAGCAAGCAAGAGACAACTTTGTTGATGTGAATAAACATCATGACGAACTCCGCCGGGACAAACCTGGAGTACATGTAAGTTGACTCATAAAAAGCAAAGATAAAAGGGCAAAGCAAGCATGCTAGAGACAACTTTGTTGAGTGAATATACCTCATGACGAACTCCGCCGGGACAAACCTGGAGTACATGTAAGTTGACTCATAAAACGCCCAGATAAATATTAAGGAGACAACTTTACCCGGTATGAAAATACCTACGTGGTGAGCTCCATTCGTGATTACCTATAGAGCCGGTTGCTCACTAAAATGCCGCGGTCTTAGCAAAGCTGAGGCCTTCAAATATAAAGATAATTGATCAAAGCATGATCTCAAGGAAAAAGCAAACATTGACTGGCTGAAACCTTCGTTTTCCATATAAATACATAGCGTGCTCCACTAGACTACTGAAGCCATAATTGCTCTTCAGGAAGATTACCTGACAGAAAAATAATGATTGTTTTGAAATAACTGGTTAATTTAATGTAAGAACTACACTATTACATTAAATATCAAAATTCGGACAGAAAAACTGCCCTCACGCACTTCACGTATCAATTATACTATAAGTATCGAGTCACATTGCCATCATTTTGTGGTGAATATAATCTGCTTGGTTGGCTTTGTTACTCGACTAGTAATAGTAATAAATACCCACTCTACCTATTCACGAAGCCTCATCTATGACAATGATAATTCTTATACTAATTCTGGAAAGTATTTCATATTTTGTTTTGAATATGAATAATATCTTCAATCAATATATTCCCTGCCTCCACCATTAATGGGTGTGGTGGGTGGGAGAAAATTTTTCACCGATATTCCTCCAATGCTTCAACGACAGAGAATGACGCTCTAGCTCTAGCAAGCAATACCGACACACGTGATTGGACCCCGCATCGCACCAACGAATCACGCCATTGGCCATTGGCCAAAGCTAGTTACCCGGGAAACCTGACCTTTGACCAGGCCTGAAACTTTCTTTCTGCAGGTGATAAATTGAGTTTCACCGCGATGTACGCAATGAAACTGTATTATGTTACTTTCCATGACTGTTTTTTTTTTTCAGTAAAATTTTCTGCGAAGGGCCTCTATTAGCAGCAGCACAAAATACTTATATTTATAATGACTCTAAAACATTTGTGGATTTACATCTTAAGGGTTCCCCAGGTAAGCTTATCAAATTATTATACAAACTATTATAATGACGCCCACTATGCATGTGACTATGGAGGCAGAACTTTTTGAATGACCCTCGTATAATGTTTAAACAAAAATATTTGTAGGGTGAGTATACATGGTATATTGGACATATACCCGGTATTGTTATACATTAAACCCGCTAGAGCAATACAACTAAAAATTAGACAACGCATTTTAATGGTAGGCCTATATATTAAGATAGAAAACATAATATGAACAAAAATTGTATACCAGCCACCTGCGAGAGACATTGCTTACAAGTTTGTTAAATATTGAATTTTATATACTTTCTGTGTTCTGTATATTATAAGATTGTTTATCAAACAGGCATTGTTATATCTTCTTTTACTTGCAGATGATGTTCTAGTTGCTTTTGCTAAAGTGAAAGACCCGGATGATACCGCAGTTATGAGTAACTTTGTGAAGACGCACTTTGATGGACCTGGCACAGAGTTCATGGAGTGGATACCTAGAGACTGGGAACAGAAGTAAGAATTTTTGAAGTTCAGTGCTATTTAAAAAGATCTATACCAAACTTAACTATAGTAACTGTAGATGTTTCTTTGTTATGCTGAATCCTTTCCCTATTTTCTGTGCACAAGGTCCTTCCTATACAGGTGAATGCAGAGGAAAAGAGTGTATCGCACGAGTATAACGTGCGATGTAAATATCGCGATAGTTGTGTCAAATAATGTAATGTCCGCCTTTGCATTCAAACGTATAGGAAGACCATTCGCTATGTAGAAGGTCATTTCGAGACTTACTGTACACAAGCTGTTATGGCAGCGCGGATGTGGCCACGTGCGTATTTATAAAAGCGAATTTATAAATATAACCGAAGTACACTGCCTATGGCATTCTCACATACCTTAGCTGTGACGATCCACCACGAATGTGATGTAATATCGGAAAAGCTTGTTTTGTAAACGGCCCATTGAACCTCGCAATAGTGTTTTTAAAAAGTATAGCTTCTTTTCTTTTCGTCACGTTATTAACTATGCTATTCATCTTGTGACATCTTGTTTTACAGTCCGGAATTCTTATCCAAGATCAAGGACCACACCCTTAGAGAATGGGCAAAAGATTTAAACAGATTATGGAAGAAACTGGGAAGAAAAGTAGGTGTTTGGTAATTATTATGATTTATTAATTACAATAATTATCATCCCCGGTTATCATCACGGCTAACTAATAAAGAATTAATAACGTTTGATTCATATATGTGACCGTCCACGGCGAATGAGCCGTAAATTCCTCCCCTGGTCAATTTTGTTTTATTTCGTGTTTAAAAATAAACATCATAAACTTTAAAATGGTATATCATTTGACTTCAAACGATATCCAGAAGCGGGGTTATGGTTTGTTAAACTTTGCTCCTTCAACAAAATTATAGCTTTTTACGTTTTTACATGTGTCTCTTTTTCCACATTGTTGGCAATAAATATCAAACAGTCATAATTGGCGGTCATTTCAAATCATCACCAAGTCAACGAGGTTTAAGAAAGTTCTCTCATTGTTGGTTATGCATACCTGTACAAAATACAATGCCTGGTAACCCACCACTTGAACAGGATTTAGCAAAAGCAAACAAAGACCATAGCTATTAAAAGTTCTATAGTCGGCCATCTAAGGTAGAAGCTTATTATCCACTTCAACAATAGGATTATTGATTAGTTTTTGACTATCAAAATGAGACGGATGTCGGGCCAGCTTAAGTTATCGATGAATACGACCTTCGTACACATTTTACACCGTAACACAGAATACAATTTAGGGAATGTACGGCTCGTTTGTGCTGCCGGGTCACATATTTAAGTTGGGGGAATCGAGACGCGTGCCCCTTTCACTTTCGAAAACCTGCCTACGCCGCTGATGATAATGTCCCAGTAAAATGTTTGAATACATTGTGGCACTTTTATGAGTAATACTTTTTGATATTAAAATTGGATCTTTATAATGCGCTGCTTACTAAATCGAGATGCACAATGTTTACAAATTTCAGGAGATTTGAGATTCAACGCTATTAGCCAAAAATGTGTTATTTCCAATAGTTCTTTTATAACTGCCATTTAAAAAATAACTCTAAATGTATATAGACTTGCTCAAGTCCTTTCGGACCTGAGGTCTGTGATATGATATCTTGTTCTTTCGTTTAGTTTATATGGCCCTGGTCACTCCATCGCCAAGCAACAGTTCTTAAACATGTTTAAAATAGGCCTACTAAAATAGGCCTACTAGAATAGGCCTATATACATACCAAATTACTTAGTATTCATTCCATCCATTGGTACATGTATATGATGTATACCCAGCCAGTGTCCAAAGTCCCTGATCATGCTGGTTATACTATAATATTTGTCGTGTGCCAATAATCTTTGCTAATTGCCCTAATCTCTTTTTAAGTGCTGAAGATTAATAGATGTGATGTTCTCCCTCCCTCCAGCTGTTTTATATATAGTGACAGGCCTTCAAGGAGTTCTTGCTGTTTGTGCAAACTGAAGGAAAGAGTGACAGTTGACATATCTGGACATATGGTCATAGACATAGTGGTTGACCATAGATGACTTGTGGCTATATTATTTTTATAAAAAACATGAAAACACTGGTAGTCCATGGATCAACTGTGGCATAATGACAAAAGATCTCAGAGTAGCTAGTATCTGTGTAGAAACCACTAATAGAAGCACTTACGCCTTGAAATCAAGGCTAAATGTATAGGGTAACCTTTTTGTTGTGGACTTGAGTTTCAGTATCTAATACATTCAAAGGTCATGTGATCAATGTACAAACATATTGGGGTTAACGAACAGCGTCTGGATATATTAGCATTATTATTTTACCATTGTGGTCCGAAACCGTTCTTGTTCCAGATCAAGCCCGACGTATGTGATAACCAGGATCGCTACACACTTATCTACTTAGAGCAACCGTTTATCATACCTGGAGGGAGGTTTCGAGAATTTTATTATTGGTAAGACTTATTGTTTGTTTATTTGTTTCCCTTGTTTGTTTGTTATTTCGCATGCATAAACATGCCATATCAGTGCATGTTGCTGATACTTAAAGATTTCTGAGATTATTACAATAAGGTATAGTCCTATGGACAAGAGAGCCCATCAGACATATCGAATTGTATTCTGAATAATGAAGAATGTCCTCCTGATATCAAATAATTCAGAATTTGGAAATTCGTGATATAATACAAATTTGATGACAAATGATTAAAATTTGATATCTTTTAAATTATTGATATATAACAGTCCTCGAAGTAAACTTTATAAATCTAATGATTGTATGTACCTGAGATGAAAAGCCGACGATTAATTGAAAATTTTGATATTTCATATTGAAGATATACACTTTTCCCCCAAAAGACCTATTTTTTTTGTGTAGGGGGGGGGGGTCCATATCTTCAATACGAAAGGTCAACATTTTCAATTGATCATCGGCTTTTCATCCAGCTACATATTATTAGATTTATAAAGTTCACTTCGAAGACTGTTTTATCAAAAATATTACTTTTTAATCATTTGCCATAAAATGCGTATTATTATATCGCGAATTTCAACAAAATCAATATGATTTGAAATCAGAAGGAAATTCTTCGTATTCAGAATGCAATTCGGTATTTCTGTAGACTTCTCCGTAGTCCACTTGCCCATTTTGTATACTTTGGCTATTACATTTAAGCATAAAACTCTGATTTGTATTAATTGTGTGCACTTGATAGATTTTCACATCTGATCTTTTCAGTCACCGTACTCCCTCTGTTTACTAGCTTCCCAAGTGGACTACTTACTTTGACTTGCGGTTAACATTTTTAACACGAGACATGGAGAGTTAGGCCAATTTCTGGCCTAACTAAAATTGGCCATGATTGTGATTGGTCGCCCAGATCTCGTTATGGTTTAAATCCTCCGAGCACGTGCCATTACCATTGATAACTACATCGTACACAACTAGTCTACAACTATGCGGCGCTTTGTGTACTAGGTGCATGAGCGCGTCTTGTACGTCTCCTGCGGTTAAATTGGATTGATAAACAAGTATGATTGACAGTGTGTGTTACGGACTAAGTCCCCGGTCAAAGTCCTGTTAAAAAGGCAATGTACATAGTCGATTTTCAACTCGGGCTTTCGCGATTAATAACCTGGTAGATTCTAAAATCAGAATTGTTCAGTATTTGAAGTGCCATTATAATTATGCCATTATTGCATTCAATAATATAAGCCTACGTATAGTTAACTGTTACTGTCACTAATATAATTATAATAAACTTTTTCATAACCATTTATTAGTATTTTGATGTCATAGATATAAGTATACTTTCGAGTTCAACTGAATGCGTTCATCATGATTAATAACATATGTTTATTTCTCAAAAATCGACTATGGCATAGTCTAGTATTTCTGATGCGTTCTCATGTCCCACAAAAACACCGCCCAAACGCTCATACTTGTTTAAAACAAAGATTTGTTATTATTTTGATTCCAGGGATTCATATTGGATCATGAAAGGTTTATTGGTATGCGGTATGACAACAACTGTACGAGGAATGCTGTCAAATTTTGCATACTTGGCTGACAAGTAAGAGCGTACTTTCTTCCTAATAAAATGGTAGCTTTTACTATCAAATCAGAGTCAAATATATCCCCTTTTAATTTTGAGCGAACAGCTGAGCAAAGCAAAGAAAATTGGAATTTACTACCAGCGCCGATGGAGCAAATGTGTGTCACTCCGTCGGTCGTGCTACGGTATGGTCCTTTGATGTGTGTATGGCTGTCCCGCATACCATCTACGTACTGAATATTGCGTATGCGTTCGAGTAATATTTCTATCGTAATAATTAAACGACGGATCCTGCGTTTAATTCAAAATCTCGGATTTTGACAAAACTACAGTACCTATAAAGTCGGTGATTTTTGCAGGGTATGTTTAGTTTAGTACATTACAATCGAAGAGCTTAGATGCAAAACGTGCTGAGTCCATAATTACATGTTACTCATTTACGCTATTAATTGATTGAGTAACGAGCCAATAATTTGTCAAACTTGCACTCGTTTCTTCATTTAATTTAGGTATGAAGTCATATAGATGTATTCCACAATCTCCCACTTTTTTAGGTTCGGATTCATACCCAATGGGAACCGTATCTACTACACTATTCGCAGTCAACCACCATTCTTTATACCGTCCGTCTACAATTATCTTAAGGCCACCGATAACTTTGACTTTGTAAGAACTCTATTACCAATCCTGGAGAAGGAATATATGTTTTGGATGACGAATAGAAGTGTGGAGGTACAGAAGCCTGGTGGTGATGAATCGTTTGTACTGAATCGATACGATGTTAATACTGATAAACCAAGGTAAGCTTTATGATATATGCTGTATAAGTATTTCAAGTTTATTGTCATGCTATATAAGCACAGATGATTTGTCCTACGTTAAACGTTAAACTAAATATAATTTATTGTTAACATTATCTGTTTATGGTACAGTATTTGCTTTAGTTTTTAATGGGAGCTACTATCATATAAGTAGACCCAGAGGCTCCGGAAGATTTGTTATTATTATTATTGGGTGTCCATCTATATGAGGCCTTAAACACTGAGGGGTGAGTGCGGGAGATTGTATTCCTCTCCTGCGTGAAGCGCGGAAGCCTTTGAAATACACGCATTTACATGCATTGTACCTTTAATTCTGAATAATGCCTTACAAAAGTGAATTTTTACCCTCAAATTTTGAATTTTACCTTAAATTATTGAGGGTGCTGGGCTCCCCAGGTCCCCAGTTTCGGAGACTGATTCATAATAATTATCAACAAAGTGAGTAATGGTGATGTGGTGAATGAACACTTCCTTTTACTTCGGATCAGAATAATTGAAAACATTCTTAAGGTGGTACTACACCGCTTTAAAATGTGTGATTATTTTTTGCATTTTTCTCAACAAATAATAACACACTGGTAACAAAAGTTATGTATATTATAGGGGCAAGGAATCCAGTTACTACACTGGAATTTCAGTGACTGAAGACAAGCGGTACGTTATTTATGATAAGAAAAGAGGTACCGCTAGAATGTACCTCGTTTCTTAACATTATAATGAACCACTTGTCTTGAATCACTGGAATTTCAGTGAAGTAATATTTATTGGATTCCTTGCCCCTGTAATATATATATATATAACTTTTGTTACCAGTGTGTTGTTATTTTTTGAGAAAAAAATGCAAAATTAGTTACAAATTTTATCAGGGAGTGTGTAGTACCACCTTAAAGGGGCATTTCGTGATCCACAGCCTCATCCCCCCACTTTTCCCAAAACAAGTTGAGATTTTTACACCACTGGATACCTCTGGCTACATAATGTTTATGTACCAAATATTTCTTGCAGATTAATTCGCTTAGCAAAAATATCGCCAATTACAGCAGTGTAATACACATAATCATGCCATGCATAACTCGCAAACGCAAAATCGGAATCAACTGAAATTTTGGAAATAAGCTTTTTTCTTGGATATCTACTGAAAAATGTCATAAAAAGAGGATGCTAGGATCACGAAATGGCCTCCTTTAATATCACTTTATAAACATAATCGGGTCGGATTCCTAAGCATTAATGTTTAAGGTAAAGCTTGCGAGGTGAAAGTGATTTTTTGATATATTAGTCCTATCAAGTTCATACTTTTTCACAATGATATCTCAGGTGAAACCAATTTGAAAAATGGGTGAAAGAAAAATTCTGCGGATACGGTTGCCATGGAAACTGCGGCCATCATGGATTTTAAGGATATCAGATTGCGCGCAGTTTTTTCTTTACTTCCAATTCTCAGAAATTTGTTATGAGTACAGGGTATGTATACCTTTAAACTCAAATGGAAAACTTGTTTTGAAAAATTAAAATTAATTAAGGTAACGATGTCGTTAAAATCCAAATAACGCATTTTCCGGCCCAAACGTTGGAAAAAAATCACTTTTTTTTACCAAAATTGAGCAATTAAAAAAAACTCTCTCCATTTGAGTTATCTCTACACACATGCCAAATTTCATTGAGCTATGATATACAGAAGTTGAAAAAAGCTGCGCGCAATGTTAAATAACCCGAAACGACAAAATGGCTGAAAATGACGTTTAAAGTCTAGAAACACTGAATTTTGAAAATTGGGTTAAATTATTTAACTTATCAACTTCATATTGTCAACATTTTTTAAATAATATTGTTAAACACTAAAAACTGTAAAAAAATCAGGTCAAAGGTACCTTAAATTAGCTTAATTCTAGAAATGTGTTCAAAATCAACTCCTGAAAACAATAAAATACATAAGAAATTCTGCACATGTAAAAGGATAGGAAATTTACAATTTCGTCTGCGTGTATTTCATTTTAATCAAGCAGCATTTCCAAACCCCAAATCGGATGCAAATGAAATAAAAAGCATTCGATAGCTAAGATTGTACATTTTAAACTATTAAAAACCTCAAAATACATTTTTTAATCTCTATTTCCTGTTTTCACCTTGCAAGCTTTTTAATTGCTAAAACATATTCATCAATACTCTAAACATGTTAGTAATTCAAACATATTTGCAAAGTGACAGCAGCATGTGATTAGACAAGCTTTCTAATGACTACAAACGCATTATATTTTCTGCATTTTGACTTTGTGAACAAAATAGATTCAAGGCAACTGTCTGCTGCCTTCTATAGTCTAGGTCAAAAACAATAATAATATATGTTTTGTTACTTTGGCGAGGGAGGGCGGTATTAACCGATTTTTATGTAGCCAGCATGGCCGGGGTAACTCTACAGCAAATGTATACGCATAATTATTATTTGGGATACTTTATTTTATTCTACCCTTTATACCGTATTGTGATTCCATTATCAGACACATTATTCCAAGAATTAATACAAATGTTATGTTGACTAAAATATTACCGCTTCAGGAATAGGGTCTGGTCTTGTATGAACAAGCGGCATATCCCTATTGACGTCGTAGATCTGTTACCAGTTTACGATCAAGAAGACATTGATAAACTATACAAGGTGTCTAAAAAATAACCATTTTTTGCTCTATCTAGAGGTCCTGAACAATACTTTTCAAAAATGTTTGCCAAAACATATATTTTGCATTAACACCAAGATGACATTTTAAATATATGAAGTTGTATTTTTTTTAGTCATATAAAACGGTATTAAGGTGGCTGTGTACTCTCAGACATGCATGTAGTAAAAGTGCAATAACTTTGTAATTATTCGCGCAAAACATATACAAGTATACATTTTTATGAAGGCAAGACATCAATAAGGGTAAGGGTAAGGGTAAGGGTAGCCAGGGCAGTGTATGGGCTTCACAAAATCTGCTACTATTTATGCCCATAACTGCAAAATAATCCTATGTGGGATGTGCAATATTATTATATAAGAGTGTGTATTCATTGGAAATGCTAGAGAACCAGTTTTCTTGCTACATTTGCCTGACTTTGATGACAACTTTTGAGTCCAGGTTTGTACACAAACAAGGTAGCAGAATTTGGCACCTTTGGCACCACTGTCACACAAGTCTTGGTTTAAGCTTACATTAACTTTATCATTGACTGCTTCATGTGCAATAAATTAACTATGGCTCCATCAACAACTATTTTACTGCTATGTATAGTTTTATATGCTAGTTCCTTACATTCCACCATGGGAACTTGTGTAAGCTTACATGCTGCAGGCAAAACAAAACTAAGTTCTCATTACGGGCGGAGGTTCTTATCATGCCCAGTCACCTATTATAACAATGGGACAGCTACGTTTCATCCATCTCGTGTTTTGTTTTTATCTAATGATGTGGAGCTGAATCCCGGCCCTGGTCCCCCCGATAACCAGCCTACTGATTCATTTTTCAACAATAGTGATCGTGGTGGGGATTCGTCTAACTTCACTTTAAACTCATCAGCCCTCTCATCATCTACAGACTTTAATTACCGGACAAATGTGATCACATCTTTATTTTTTAATGCTCGCAGCATTATGAATAAGCTTCCTGATTTCCACACTACGTTGGACACAGAGAACCCGGACATTGTGGCTATAAATGAAACATTTCTTGCTGATTCCATCTGCGACTCTGAAGTCATCGCTGCCCCATATGTGCTTTTCCGTCAGGATCGCTCAAGGAACGGCGGTGGTGTAATGATTGCAGCTAAAGACAGTCTCAGCCCAGTTAGAATTACACAGTTTGAACATGATAATTTAGAACTGTTATGGATAAAAATAACGACTCATAAAGGTTCCATACTATATGGCTCCTTGTATTGTCCTAAAAAGCCAAAATTATCTTTTTTTACTGATTTAGATGACTGCATTGAAAGAATTCTCCAACATGTTAATTCATATTTAGCTGTTGTTCTTGTTGGAGATTTCAACATCGATGCTCCACATATTCAACCTTCTCAAAAGGTCTCCGAGGGTGACACAAGATTATACGGTTTACTTTCTCAGACATTAGACCCCCTTAACATGACTCAACTTGTTAATTTTGTTACTAGGAGATATTCAGAAAATGATCTTGATGGTACCCTCATCGATCATCTATATTCAAATAACTCTAATATTATTAGTAAGGTAATGCCACATTATGGCATCACAGGTGGTGACCATGCTGGTATTCAATTTACACTCAGTGTTGCTCTCCCCAGACCGACGCTTCCTCCTGGATCTTTTCTTCAGTACTCCAAGGCGGATGTTGATGGGCTTCGAAACGAGCTTGGTAATATTGATTGGCACAAAGTCATCGGTGGCAAATCAATTGATGATGCCTGGTGCGCTTTTCGGGATAGATTTATGGTATGTATCCACAAGTATGTGCCGTCCCGGAAAGCTAAAAAGAAGCCCAAGAAGCCTTGGATTACAGTTGAGACTATAAATCTTGCTAGGAGGAAGCGCCGACTGTATAGAGCTAGCCGTAAAGCTCCTGATAACTATAATAAATGGAACCAATATAAGAAGTGTCGTAATAAACTCAAGTCTCAGATTAGAAAGGATTATTACAATTATCTCAAAGATATTTCTGCTGACAACTCAAACTATGGCGCAAAATTTTGGTCCTTTGTTCGTGCATCCAAGGCCAAACAATGTGCCACATCTTTTAAAGATGGAGATATTTTTATTACTGACCCTGCAACTATTGCAACTAATTTTAACACTTTTTTTGCCTCAAATTTTACAGATGTAGACTCCAATGTTGATACCACCTGTGATGGACACGTTGGCTCACCTCTAGTGGCCATCGGTACTGACGCTAATGAGATATTTCAGCTTATCAATCGTTTAAAGTCAGGTAAGGCCCCCGGGCCTGATGGTATTACATCTACCATGTTAAAATTACTGCTGGTCAAGTTGCGATGCCACTTACCCTGCTTTTCAATTTATCTCTTAGCGAAGGTAGAATTCCTGATGACTGGAGGAGAGCCAACGTAGTGCCAATTCACAAAGCTGGTGATATTTCAAGTATTAAAAACTATAGGCCTATCTCATTGTGTTCTGTGGTTGGTAAACTGCTGGAGAGGGTGGTTACTGGCCGTATGGTCAAGTACATGCGTAATGTTGGCCTGATTTCTCATCAGCAACATGGTTTTGTTTCTGGTCGGTCATGTACCACTCTTCTCAGTTCTGTTTGCTATCATTGGGCTCAGATTCTTGATGAAAGATCACCTCCTGATGTAGATGTCATTTTTCTTGATTGGAGCAAAGCTTTTGATAAAGTGAGTCATCAAATTCTTTTAAAAAAGCTGCACCATTATGGCATTTGTGGCCCTTTGTGGCATTGGATTTCATCCTTTCTTATGAATCGTTCTCAGTGTGTCCAATTCAGGGGGGCTTCATCCGGATGGATCCCTGTTCAATCAGGGGTCCCCCAAGGCTCGGTCTTGGGTCCTCTTTTATTTAATTTGTTCGTTTTGGATTTACCAAACTATGTGCAATCTTCTCTTCCGCAATATGCGGATGACACACTTCTTTACAGGCCTATCCGTTCTGAAAATGACATCAACATCATACAAGGTGATCTTGATAATATTACTTATTGGTGTCAAATTAATAAAATGTCTTTAAATCCTGATAAATGCAAAGTTATGCGTCTAAGTAGGAGAGTTGGCGTTGCGCATCGCAGTCCCTCTTATAATATTCTCAACTCGCCTTTGGGTGTTGTGCAAAGCTACAAATATTTGGGTATTATCATTTCTTCTAATCTGAAATGGGGGATCACATTAAGCATATTACTTCCAGGGCTTCAAGGCTCCTTGGTTTCATCAGACGTCTTGTTCGCTGTAATGATGCTGATATCCTTGTTAGGCTTTACAATACATTATGCCGCCCCATTCTTGAATACGGGGCCCCAGCTTGATTCCACATCAGTCTGGTCATCTTAAAAACTTGAAAATATTCAGAAGCGCTTAGCACGCTCTTGTATCCCTGCACCTAGGGGCGAGTTGTCTTATAATGAGCGCCTCCAAAGACTTAGTCTTACTTCACTGGAGAACAGATATACATATCTTGCCATTGCCTATGTTACCAAGTGTCTCTGTGGTGTGTACGACGTTGATCCCTTCAAATATATCAAGATTAATTTGCGTCATGCAGACACTCTTAAGTTTCATCATTCATATGCCAGAACTGACAGTTTTAAATTCACAGTTTTTAATAGATTTCCTGTTTATTTTGACAATTTACCCTCTCATGTCAAGGACCAACTCTTGATGAGTCTTCCTAGTTTTTTACAAGGTACAAAAAAATATTTAAGTGAAATCAGCTGGCAGGTCCAGAACTAATCCTGATTTCTTTTTTACCTTTTTGGGTGCAATAACTGTAATTTCCTTTCTGTACTTTTGTATTTTTGTTCTTGTTATAATTTTTACATAATATTTATTTACATTTTATATGTTCATATGAGCTGCCTGGCCTGGTGGGAGTTTTGCTCTTCATCCTGGGGGGTCTCTCAGCCCTTTTGTTGTTTTGTGTTTGTAGAGAGCCATACGGTTAGCCACTTTGAAAGTTGACTTCTTGTCACTGTTTGGCTTTCCCTGCCAGGGTTCTCTTGTTTTCCGTCCTGTTTTGTCAATTGGTTGCTCCAACCCACCCTCCCAGGGGTTGGTGCTATCTGCCCAGCAGGCCATGTTGCTCAATTCCCATATGTGTACATCCATATCGGGGCGGTGCGCTTGTCGGTTGCTGCATGTGTCTCGTTTCGCATGATAGCTGGGGGTGGGTGCCGGGCTTGTCTCAGGTGGGGGTCGCTTCAGGTCGTCCCCGGGTCGCATGGTTTGGGAATGCGTTTCTGTATTCCTGAATCTGGTGACTTCGGTATGGCTTGGGGCGGCTTAGGCTTGGGACGGGTCTGGTATTTGTCCCTGGCTGTTTATGTGGAAAGGAACACGTGTGGCGGCCGACGGGTGCATCGTTTTGATGTGGATGTACACATATGTAGTGCTTACATACATGTAGTACTATTGGTGAATTTTGTTTTGGGGGTTCGGTAGTTTGCTCGCGTTTTGGACGTCTCATCTTCCGGTTGGGGGACGTCATTGGTGATGCTGGGCTGGCGGCAGTCCTACTCTCGTTCCGGAGTGTGCAGACTTTGCGGTGGTTGGTCATATGCATGATTTGGTGAGTGTGTCCCTTCATCAAGGGACATGACCACTAAGTCATGTGTGTGGCTGGCTGCTGTGGGGAGCTGTGCACTCTGGAGATGGGGGTGGGGGTGTTGCTGGTTCGTCGTGTTGCTGAGGGGGTCCTCCGATCGGGGGGTGGGGCGTCTGGAGAGGGAGTGAATTGTTGTACTCGTGAAGCGGTTTACCATTGGTATGTTATCTAACAGTCCTGTTGAACTTATTCAAGGGGCTTATATTTAATCGTTCTTAAATATCTAATTGTTTTTGATGTAGTACTTATAAATGTGCAATATATGTATTTTATAATGTTTTTCTGGCGAATAAAATGAAATGAAATGAAATGAAATGAAATAAATCTTAATATAAATACAGATTTGGGGTAAAAATAACAATTCTGAAGAAAATCAAAAAAAAGTAAGTTTTTTTTTTTTTTTGTTAGGAAAAAAAAAAAAAAAAACACTCTTTCCAAAATATTTTATTTTGTTTTTAGCTCAATCTTGAGGCTCCATTCCAAAACGTTTTTTTTATTTTTTTGATATTGGCCTTATTTTTTGAGATATTGACCATATAAGGCATCAAAATGAACTTTTTAAAATTCAAAAACGCCTATTTGCACAAAATGATGCCTAAAATCGGAAATAGACCAAAATATAAAAAAATGATAAAACCGTTTCTTGAGTCGATCATGCTTTTTACGATGATCATATTTGCTTACCTATAGATGCTGTATTTATTGAGTTATCGTGTACCTAAATCGTCATCAGAAAATGAACATTGAAATAATGGCCGTTGAAGTTTAAAGTGGTCACATTTTGCACTTTCATCGAATCTCACAGGAGAATGCGACAGTTTTCGTTTTTGTAACTTATATTACGTGAACATCGGGTAAATCCACAGCCCCTTGAGAAGTTTGAGCGAAATCCATTCATAACTTGATATTTAAATCGGGGAAAGAACTCACATTTTATCAGCTAAAACGGAGCCATTTGACCACTAGGTTTTTGTGAAATCAGTGCTTCCGTGGTGTTTCCATAAGATGCGCCGCGCATGCAGATAAGCGTCGCGTATGCGTCGCGTATTTGTGCGTTCACAAATTGCGCGATACGCAAAGCGATGAGTTGTTGCGCGCGTGTACCTTGCTGGTACAACAAAGATTTTCTTTCCTTTTCAATTTCAAACACGAGTGGAATAGTGAAATAAAATCCTTAAAATATTGCAGTTGGAGTTTACAAATCTGGATTTTCATTCCTTGTATTTATAAAAAACATAACAAGGTACAAACATATCATAAAAACTAAATTTTGAGAAAGAAACAATGGCTAGAGTACACAGCCGCGTTAAACACGTTTTCATGATGTCTATAAATTACAAGACATTAAAATGTTAATAAAACGTTTTGATCAAAACCAAACTACACGTACAGCAGGTTTTTTAAACATTTTTATGTTTGCTGGGTTTAGAAATTAAGCAGGTTTAACAACAACAGTCGACCAAAAAATTGTCTTTGATTTAACCAGCAATGTCAAACACGCCATTTTGTGAAAACAGCGAAAAGTTTTGAAAATGAGATGGAGTAATTTTTTTGACAATCTCTTATTTGTTGTAAATAGCATTAGCCCTATGCCGTTCTGCATTTACAGTGAGCAATGATATGCCGCCTTTTCATTCAGGCACACATCTTATTCTTAACCCTGTAATATTTAGTCTACAACAAATGTGTATTAGTTCTTGGAATAATTTGTTCGATAATGTCCAAATCACAATTCACTTAAATGTTAAATCATTAATTTATACTGGTAATTTTAAACCGTCAATAAATAATAATAAAAATATAAAAATAAATACTGAAAGCTTAAATGGTGCTGAAACATTGCAGTACGTATGTTGCTTTTCAGACAAGTATGGCTTGATGCTAGTCCAGCAAAGAAACAGTGCAATTTTGCATTTGTAACCGTCCACCAGAAACGAGCCCAAAAGAAAGCCCCTACTTAAATTGAGAATTTTGCAGATTTGGAAAGAATGATCATACCTGGACGTAGCTTCACAATGACGCTTAAACCGGCTTTGTTTGATAGCCTGAAATGAAGTCATGTTTCTTCAACATTTGCCTTACAATAGAGTGACACTGAGAAATTGCACTGAAAGTTATCAAAATTATATTATTTATGTTGAAACCAGGTCCATAAAATGTCAATTTTTAAAATTCTTTTTAGTTTTGTATAGCCGCGTAACTTTACAGCAGTGTAAGCGAAGTATGACATATTTCAAATCTGTGAATATCTATTTTTTTTCTCAAAATATGACATTTTTGGATATTTTACACTGTAGTTCAAAATCACATTTTCCGACTTCAGGGCTCTTTTGTGGTGGATGGTCACATTATCGTATTTTCCCAACTTAATGTATTTGGATCTTTACTTGGTCCCTTTTCAGGCCGGAATCATTTCGCGAAGACAGTGATGAATGCCCGTCATGTTCCAAAGGTAAATACTGTTTCTTACTTGTTATAATGCATCTAAACAAGGGTATATATTTTGATTCCGTTGGTTTAATCGGAGAATACAATCCATGAACGATCAAAACCAAAACACCCAGCAAGAAGTTGAAATATAAAAACGACGACGAAAACAGTTACACAGAGTAATGAACAAACTTTAATATCAATTGGCTCGATGACTCAATTAGTAAGCGTCGTGCTTGTATTACGAATATCGCCGGTTCGGATTGGTTTGTTTTTCAACGTTTATGTGCGCTATCTGCTCTGGGTAAAGATTAGTATTTGTTGAACTACTACAGTAAGTATATTAACTTTCATACACATATTAATGACGACAACAATTACACATAGAAATTTATCCAAAAAAAATCGTAGAAAAACCTGCTTTTGTGTGACTGACCTTCTATTAATCTGCAGAAGAACAAGCTAGAATTTATTCTAATTTGGCCGCTGGTGCAGAGAGTGGATGGGATTTCTCCAGTAGATGGTTGAAGCACAACGAGAAGGATCTGAAGAACATACGCACAAGTCAAATAGTTCCAGTAGATCTGAACAGTGTCCTCTGTTTAAATGAAAAGATATTAGCTGAACTTTTTAAAAGGGATGGTAAGCCAATGTTTATAATTGTTATATTACGGTATCATATCATGCGCGAAGGTCTCTTATAGAATATAGATGAGGTGACATGTGTTTACATTTGATACGCCCTCTGTTGGTCTGTGATCAAAATTGTCAGGCAAAAAACACTATAGTTTACATGGAAGAAGTTGATTTTTATTCATTAACTTTGGTTTCAAAGCAAATAATACAAAATCAATCTTGTTTATAAATGCATCGAGCTATATGGTCAATTCCAGCGAAAGCGGGACAAAATTCTCTCTATGTTAACTTTCCACTTTAAAATGTCATTAATAAAGGAAATCACGTTATTGATGGAGCATATCATGTCACGTCCAATGTGCTCTCATTGTGCATATAGGCCTTTACTAGCAAGTCATACCAGGGGACAAGTTATGATGGCTTAAATGAATTGGCGTTACCCACGAATCCAAAGATAAAGCACCATATATGTCATTGAATGTCCTTCAATCAAAATGAAATTATTACCGTTAGACGTTTGCATGATCTCTCATCATATGTAAAACGATTGAATTCCACCAAAGTTTGTGGACTCTAGAGGCCATTAAGTCAATTTGGCTAATAATTTTGTTACCCGCGTATCAAAAATAAAATGATCGTTCTGAAAAATGTTAAGTGCATATGCCATAAATAACTATATCATGAAACGAAGTTTCGTTCTATAATTCTGAGGTCCAAGTGATTATTTTATGCAAATACGTTTTACCCATAAAATTCCAAATTTGACGTTACCCACGTATCAACTGTTACCCACGAGTCCAGCAAATATAATTGCCATAACTTAAATTAACATTTAATGACTTTGGAGACTGAATTTAGTTTGACAGGCGCTTAAAATTGTAAATCGTAAAAATACGTTCACCGCTTTAAAAAAGAATCTACGACGGTTTAAACTTTCGTTACCCACGAATCCCGAATAGATGCTAACCTTGAAAAACAAGGAGATTGTTTATTTTAAGTTCAAATCAGCACATATTCAAGCCATGGGTATGCTATAATTTTTACAGTACTTACAGTTTATGCACCTAAGAAACGCAAACCCCAAACGGTACTATAGTACTTATAGCTTTACCCACGAATTCGGCGTTACCCACGAATCCAAGGATTTACTCGTAAATTATATGTTTCTTATGCATCTTAACATTTTGAAAACATGCGAAATAGGTTCCAAAACAGTCCTGTTTAATAGCGTCCTCTTGAAGGTATACTGAAGCTGTATCATGAAGTTTTGATTGATTATCCTCAATTACCATTTTGTGGGTAAATGCAATTGGTTAGAGAAACGGGAATCGTTGAAACACAATGGAGGAATACCCGCATGATGGTTTCCAACCTTCTGTAATATTTTCTATTTTGCCGCTTACCAATACATACCTTCAAATATGTGTTACCCACGAACATTTTGGTTACCCACGAATCCCTACTTAAATTATAGTTAACAATGTATTGATAGTGTTTTAGTACATAGGAACTGTCAAACACGATTTAATAGAATATTGCTGCATGAAAACATGGAATGATTTTACTAAAATAATAATATAAAACTGTTTGCTCTGTCTATTTGAATTTGGCAACTTCATTATTCTCAAAATTTTTATACCCAAAATGCCATAATGATCCATTCTAAATATTCCATGTAGTTTGTATTTTGATTAAAATTCATTTTAGTGCCATTGCAGCCGGAATTATTGACATACAGAAAAGTATTTTTTATTTTTATTTTAAAAAATTAGGGATTGCTATTTTCCGGACGATGTTACCCACGACTCCATCCGAGATCCTCATCCTGCGACGAGATACAAAATCTAACTTTATATTTATATGAAGCATTTATTCTAATCTTTCGAAATAATACAGTAATGTTAAATGACAGCCACTTTGGAAAGAGTTCGAAGAATTGACACAATCTTAACTGTACACCTGGTTCTTTCTTAAAATTTGTAATAACCAAAATATTTCTTTGTAGATATACGTAATAAAATTCTATTTTACGTTCAAAGTCTTCACCGATTTCTAGTGTATATGAGTCACACATAAAATATTGAAAGATATTAAAGAAAGTGAAATTTTATGGCGTACAACAGGTGAAAAAGGCTTGAATTCGTGGGTAACATGCATATGCGCATTTAACACTTTATTTGGTCTAGCAAGAAAAGTCATTTTTCAATCCGATGGCACTTCCACCTGATGATTCACTAGATATGATCGTCTCATTTGATAAGTCTAGAATTGAAAAGGAAAACATTTTCAAAATGGCCCCCAGAGAGAATTTTGTCCCGCTTTGGCTGGAATTGACCATATCGTCGGCTGTATTCCATAGTGGCGTATAGTGATTTTTGGTCATTTTTTGAAAATTGGCACATATGTTTTTAATGATGTTCTCTTTCATTTTTCTAAGTCTCATCAGTCATAATTAGCTAATTAATTAGTAATTAATTAATTAAATGTGGCGTATAGTTACAAAGTGACATTTTTGTATTCCATAGTGGCGTATCGACCATACGCCACTTTTTACACACATTTTATAATTATGAAATATCGGCAAAATGAAAAAACATCGTATGTCATAGTGGCGTACGCGTATCGGACCTATACGCCACTATGGAATACGAACGACGAAAAGTAACGCCATAGGGATTACACGGCGACCGAGGTGGCGTACGGTTAACGTAAGGTTAGGGTATTGCGTTTTGTTCGTTTTCCATAGTGACGTATAGTTTTATTGTCAGTTTGCCAGCAATAGTATGTATTTATTTCTTTTGAAAAATATATAACAATAAAATCTATTTAGTTTACTACAGAAATTTCACATCATTTACAAAATATAATGAATGTCTGATTTACACAACTCGATTTTAAATTGGCATTTCTTCAAACCCGATTTTCTCGAAAAGTTGTTTATTCGCGGCGCCCCACTATACGCCACTATGGAATACGGACGACGATATACATAATATCACACAAAACTTCAAAGGTTTTTCAAAGTTGAGTTTTAAAGAGATTTACGTGGTCTGTCATAGACACTTCTGTGTTATTTTGCCTGCTTTGAAACAACAGAGTGCGGTCTGAATGTAAACATGTGACATCATAGGTCACCTCATCTATACTCTAAGACGTTTGGGTTAAAGGCGATCAAGCGGTCATTTGGGATCATTGTTAAAATATGGCCTCTTGTAGGCCTACATGTAACTTTGACAACACATATCCACGAATAGTGAGATATTGTGTAATTTTTATGGTTTTACCAGTCAAAGATCCCCAGCAAAGTGCACAAACACTCCGTGCAGAGATCTATTTGGATTTAGATCCTATTTCAGTGTAGTGATCCTTGGGTAAGGCGGTGTACCTCACAAGTGATCAGGTTTGTGGAGTCTGCATAATCATGTAGTTCCCGTGGTCAAGTTATTGATCTACATGTCTCAAAGAGGTCCGGAGTGTGATTCCCAGTAAAAAAATTCCCAGAGGGTAAAATGGGAGGGGGCTCATAATTATTGCGCAGCCCATAGCATGTTTAAAAATGCCACTACTGTGAATCCTTATAAATTTGAAGAAATGTCTCTTTCATAAAAATTGATTTTGACTGTTTTCTCACTAATGTCTTGTATAACTTTTTAAAGGTGACCAGTCAAAAGCAGACACATACACGAAAGCACACCAAAGACGAATCCGCGCCATCCAAGAAATATTTTGGGACGACGATGTAGGAGTATGGTTAGATTTTGATTTAGAACTTTCCCGAAATCGAAACGAATTTTATCCTTCCAATATAATGCCAATGTGGGCTAAATGCTATTCTACGGACAATGGGAATGCTGAAATTGAGGGGAAAGTCGTGAAATATTTGGAAGTAAGTTTTTAATTAAAATTAATTTGTCTTACATTTTGTAGCATTTTGAAAAAGTCCGTCCCGAGATAGATATTCAATAAAGCCACATCAACATATCATGCCTTTCTGTGCAACTTCGTCTGGTCTTAATATGTTATTTAAAAAGAACATTCTTGGCATTCATTACACAAAACCATCAGAAAACACCCTGATGAAATTATTACGAATATGTTGCACTTATTGGTGGCCCATGCACTCAAACATTCTTATTCCAAGTTTTGAGCTAAATTGCGCCAGTCATTGTTGACTTCCGAGAATAAGTTCGTTACCACCAAACTACCATGCAGGCCCTGCGAAACTACCACGTTTTTAAACATACTTTTTCACCAGATTCGCCGTCGCAAATAATATAGGAGACAAGTAGAAAAGTGATCCCGCCTGGGAATCGAACCCAGGACCTCAGGTTTACAAGACCTGTGCCTTAACCACTGGGCCACTGGAGCTTCATGATTAGGCTGGTTGAAATTCGAACCCATAAGCGGTCACTTAAACTTATCTCCTCCCCGCAAATAGCCCATAGTAGCTAGGCCCGTAAATGCGAGAAATAAATTGCCATCATCCCTGTGAGGAAATATTACATGGAAAAACAGTTTTTTCATGTACCACGAAACATATCTTAGGCATAACATTTGCACTTGGCTTATAAGAAAAATATGAGCTTTCACCTGATCCAAAATCGTCATTTTAATGGGCAGGTAAAGTAGAGGGGGTACGATGATCAGGTCAGCTACCTTTAAGCCGTTGCAATGGTTTCCATCCAAGTTCCTGACGGTAAAGAAACGCCAAAAACAGGACGTTTTAACAAAGTCTGACCACATACACTCATTGTATTGCTATTACAGAAACTTGGAGTGCTAAATTATCCAGGCGGTATTCCAACATCTCTACACGATACAGATCAACAATGGGACTACCCCAATGCATGGCCGCCACTTCAAGAAATTGTCATACAAGCTTTTGATTCCAGCAGTCTCCCAAAGGCTAAGGAATATGCCTTTAAACTGGCACAAAATTGGACAATTACGAATTGGAAAGCTTACAAAAAGAAGGGGATTATGTTTGAAAAGGTAATTTTACTTTTACTGTTCCTGACCATTCTGAAGAGTAATTCTGTGGCAAAGTTTGTAGCAAAAAGGGGAAAATCATTCTCACCCACTCTTGACTGATGCAGCAATTTTAATATTGGTTCAATCTTAAAATTGGTTCAATACCAAAATTAATAGCAACCAAAAACCAATCTGAATATTCTTTATTCCAATGACATCAAAAGTAAGGTGGTAACTAGCGTTTGAAACGTCTCACGGCCTATACCTTTTTGGAAGAAAATACTTCTGCCTAAAAACTCTGGGAGTATTTATGGAACATTTTGGCTTCTGCTTTGTCATGTGTTATTTGTTAGTGAACACGTAAATGCTATTATTTTATAATTCACTGTTAACATACTGAGCCATGTTTTATAACACGGACTTCGAGGGGGGGGGGTGCAACTATAAACGTTATAAACGTCATATACCATTATATTTGGTACTAATGTATAGCTATGGGTGCCCGCTACATAGTGATACTAAAATAAGTACAAACATTTCCCACATAATGTCGCTACGATGTCATAATGTGAGGGCGCCCACATAATGCAAATTTGGGAAAATCTGGCTATGTAAAAAAGTATAGGCAAAATTAATTTTAGGCTAAATTGTTTTACAAAAATGCGATTTTCACCGAAGTTTCTCCTAAATATTAAAGGTAATGACTATTCAAAGGTAATGACTATTTGCACCTAACTAATGAGTTGAAAAAGTCGGTAGCTCTAAGAATTATTTCACAAGAGCGAAATGAAAATCATTAGGGTCTGACCATTGTTTTTACATGACTGTACAGTATGATGTTGAGAAGCAGGGAGTGCCTGGACATGGTGGCGAATATGATACCGTGGTATGTATAATAACAAACTCATTTGTCGAGTTCATTCAACTCATTATGTTGAGTACAGAGACTCATACTGCAAAACTTTCAGGTTATACTTTGATAGATTTTTGATGGACAAAGACAAGGTCATGGTGGTGCAGCAAAAGGCTGTGACTCGTGCATCGCGAGGTAACTCGAGGTAATAGGCGAATCAATTTTGCGCCGACGTTCTTCTCACTTATGTATTAAAGGCGCTTTACCTCGTTTGCTCCACCCACCCATGTGTATATGGGGAGCTGTTAGGGATAATAGTGTGTAGTTTTCATGTTAATATTATATGGTTGTTGTTGGTACAACAAACATTAAAACTTAAACGAGGGTTACCGTTAGAGGTTTTATATTGCACTTCCTGGTTAAAATATGCATGTACTTTATTAGATGTTTTGCAAATTTATAATAATTGGTGTGTTACAGTACACGGGTAAACCAAATTCTAGTATGCATGATGCTGTACAAAAGGTGTTGAAACAACTATGAAGAACTTGCAATGTGTGTTTCTGTTAGCATGGTTAGTTTCAACCTGCGTGCTGAAATAACGCTTTATTGGTGTCAAGACTAAACAACCTTCCCTATCGTCCACTGTCCCTACTTACGCCCACATTGTAAACATCCCAATACTTTTAGGATTCCGGGTATACTCCCAATTGAAATCAGTATTCCAATACTCACCCATTTTCACCGTTTCTGCTTCCCTCTATTATACAGATTGGATTTGGTTGGACGAACGGTGTCATACTAACTCTCCTCGAAAAATACGGAGACAAATTAACGTCAGAAGTACCCAGAACTTTAAGTTTGGAAATGACTGGCCTTATCATAGCATCAGCGTCAGTGTTACTTGGATGCCTTATATTTGTAATTACCTCCGTAATCCGCAGAATCGGTCAATGCAATATTGCTTCTCAGTCAGTGCTTGATAATTTGCCATATCAAAGACTTGAGTCGGAAGTAGCAACATGACGAATGGACAAGTCTGCTGAATTCTGTAACCGCTGTTGAAGGAGTAGAATATTCGAAACGTTTTACTGAAATATACTACAACAACTTTTACAGTACTAACTTAAAGCCTTAATTAATGTACGATCTTTTTATATACATTTATTTTTTTGGCATATTTGTAATACTTACACATGTTCCAACTTAAATCTATGAGCAAACTGTCAAATTCGCCTTATTTGTAGTAAAACGGGATGATTTTCTGTTGGTCCGACATATCATACTTTTTCAGATTATGATAATATGTCTAAACGATCGCAAATCGTAGTCTCCTACGAAGCCAGTTTGGTTACGATAACCAAACTGGCTGCGTAGGACACTAACTCTGAGGCCGCACTCACCGTCCTAATCCAAAAAGTGCAAGATAATTCGAGTGATAGAGGTGAAGTTTATGATGTTGTTTCTTTGCAAATTCTAATGTTTTTCGCGTCCAAATGTATTGGGAACTTTCATAATGATTGCATATTATCATTTTGGAAGCAAAAAATCAAAACATTTATAAAGATCGTACATTAAGGCTTTAAAGCATCAATTCTGTACAGAAAACAGAAAACACTTTTTAAACACATGGAATTACAGATTCATAGTTAGTGGTAAATAAAATGAAAGTTATTAAATTAAACTTCAACACTACTTGTTTATTTCGCTAACCGGGAGCGCTTTCGAGGAACTTCCTCGTCATCAGTTGATGTTGTTAGCTCAGATGATTTCTTGGAAACGGCTAGAGACCAACCTGATCAGGTGACGTCACACTTGGTGACGTCACCGAAGTCGGAAGTTTCCTGCCCCTGGTGTCGCGGGGTTTGATCAGGTTGTCCCTCACAGGATCTAATTCCAATCCTGTGTCTCGGTTCAATGAAGGTCCTTGCTTCTTGATCTGGATAGCTTCAAGGACCTCCTGGGAAATTCTTTTCTTTCTCCAACACTTTTACGTTGTCCCAGTCTATTTGGTGCGCGTTTTTGCTCGCCTTTACATGTTCTTGTACAGCCGATTTGGAGCCAGCAGCTTTCGACTTGTGTTCCGCAAGTCGCGTTTCCAGCTTCCTGCCTGACTCTCCGATGTATGTGGCGTGACAATCTGCACATGCAATTTTGTAGACTTCCCGACTGTTTCAACTTGTCTACCTTGAATGGCCAAAAAGTAATTACTCCCCCTTATCACCAGATAAAACTAAAAATATATTATTCAATAGCAAAAACATCCCCGGGTTAATTCTGCAAATTTTGATACCTCATTTGTCATGTTTGTTTAGATAGCTCAAAGTTTGTAGCTATGGTGACACCTTGAATAAAAAAGATGCATTTTCAAAAGGTGCGCTACAAAGCTACTCAAGTCACTGCGCCATTACATCCTCTATATTACCGGTCAAACCGCGGTGACCAATGACGATCAGGCACTCGATAGGGGTCTTTTACATTCAAATAGTCATCATGTCAACAAATTTGATGGCTATTAAGACAAATGAGGCATAAAACTTTTCAATACAAATCTGGGTTTCTTTGTGCTATTTCAGTTTTAAATTCTGATGCATAGATTTGGAGTTATTATCTCATGATAAAGGAGGGTAATTACTTTTTGGTTTATACCTAATAATTATTTGTTGTTGTTTTTTCACATTTTCTGTAGTTTTAACTTCATATTTCGGCTTTAAATGTATATAAACCCTTCCGGACATCGGTTTTTTTCTGGAAGAATAACAAATTACAATTTGTTAGAAATATAATGGCTATTAGTCATTTTTACCAGACAGGACCTGTCATGTTCTGTCGACAAAGTACTAATCTCCAATTCAAATACTAGTCTCAAGTAGTTTGTACTCAAACAAATATCAAGTCACCTCATATACACATCTTAAAAGTGCAGGTTAAAAAAAATGAACTAACTATATTGCATAATTAATCCACCCATAGCAGTCATCAGCATCCAAATCTGCATATTCCTCGTTATTTTCTCGTCTACAGGTAAATAAAGACTTCACAAAAAATATAAGAAGTATTAGGCATAGGCCAGCGAGGGGGGGGTCAGGTGGGGCAGAAGTGCTTGACAAAAATGAAAGAAAAAAGTGCCCCTCTGAAAAAAGATTAAAGAGAAAACCAGGAAGGCAAAGGAAAAGAAAAGGGGCAAGGAGCCCCTTTTCTACTAAAATTCAGCCCGATCATGGGCCAAAATAGTGTAAAATACAAAAATTTTGCGCTCTACGCGCGCATAATGTAAAAATAAAGCCATTTCCATCTTGATATTATGGGCGAATATAGTATACGCGCGCACATCGTTTTTTTCGCCTGTGCCCCCGCAATTGTAAATTGCCCCCCCCCGACCAAAACGGCTGGCTACACCCCTGCTATTAGCAACAATTTTAACATGGTTTATTTATTTACGCGTATTTTGATTAATACCCCATTCTTTTAATGTCGTTCAATAGTACCATCATTGTAGTTAGTCTGGTATCTACGGTAATTTGATAATGACCCCCACAAGACTTTACCAAACCCACTTTTTTTAGCTTCCTTTTATGGTCCTATAACACATATATTAACAAAAATACTAGTAATTCCCGGCACTCCAGCCACTCAAGGTTGAAGGTCAAGACGGTGGTCAAATGTGGTTAATAAGCACATCAAATTATTCCTCTCATTGCAAGGATTCAGAAAAAGTATAGTTTGACCTACCTGCGACATACCCAGCCATTCCTGAGTTATAAGCAAAAAGGTCAATTTTTTTTTGAGAGGTGGTCATTTTTTTTTTTGGCCACGCAGGAGCCAACAATTAAAAGTGTTCAGTCACAATGGCTAAAAAAGAGATCGTTTTGAATAGTATTAAAAGTTGCATCTGAGTCCATAGGAGTCGATTCTCAAACAATACATCAGGTCAGGCTATAAAACCGGACTGTTTTGGACTCAGGTGCAACTTTTAAAACGGCCTCTTTTCTTATACAATTAACTGAACGCAATGGTGTGTGACGCCCTAATACGGTTTTTTTTACATATCCTTTACATTTGTAAATTTCGGACGTCATTGCCACCCGCAATTTCGGCCCGGGAATTTTGAATATCTCTTGTTTTATTCGTTTTTATGGTCAATATGAGTTTGCTCTAAATAAAACCACGTGATTCGTGCTTGATAGTTTTTTGTTTTGTTTTTTTACATATAAGGCATAATGTTGTGATTGCCGGCGATTTCCTTTAAAGATACACGCATTTATGCATGCTTGTTCTCCAACTATAGGTTTTTTATCTCCTTTGCCTAAATCCCATTATGCCATGAACATGAACATAACTACCAAAATCTCATTTCCATATGAAGATGAGGCTATTGGCCCGATTGCGCTCAGCCCTCGACATACGTTTTACTATTTCCAGTTTCGCCTGATGTATGATATGCATATGGACCAATCAAAAGTGTTGTACTGATTGCTCATTATATATTGTTCAGGCTATTTCCAGACGTGGTCTAATTCTGCATAAAACCGGGCAGCCTTATTTCTATAGATCTGCTGCGCATTCAAATTGCATTGTATTGCATCGTAATTTCATTTGTGTCTATGCTAATTATGTTTACACAACATGAACTCACGTGTTGTCAATCAAATTCGCCGATAATAGGTGATCAAAAGCGATCGGAATGTTACAAAAGTACAGATCGCATTCAGCTTACTTCATATGAGATGATCTTTGGAAAAATACGGCACAATTTGTCTTGGTGCTTGCGGAATGCCATGCAGTAAAATATTAAAACGTTGCGGCAATTCATGATTGACAACTAACAATTCGTCCTTCGTATCCTCCGCTGTCAATTTCTTATCCACTCACTAATCCTCACAAAAGCTTTGTGTTGATTACGTAATATATGAAGGCAAATTGCAATGCAATAAGTACAATGAAATAATGAGTAGGGCGGGCTCCGAGGCGGGTTTCTTCTTCATCTTACGTAACAGTATTGTTCTCCAAAAAAAACCCGGAAGCTTGTCGTCTGGCGCTCTAGCTGAAATACAGCAAGATAATGTACGATAGTAAATGTAAACCTGTATTTTAGTTAGAGTATCTCGAGCTAGCTATTTCTGTAAAATTCAAGGGAATTTTAAAAAGATCGCTTCTTCACAAGTCGTATAGTAGTTTACATATTCGTATCTTTAGAAAACAACAAAACAGTCAACTTTAATTCGGTCTTCTTTTTCAAGTTTATTTTTACACTACCAATAATAAATTACATCTTGACTACAGCAGCAAATTAACAATGAAACTCGCAATATTCTTTTGTTATTCTCCCGCGTTATAATAACATGTTAAAATCGGGATTGTAACGTGTAGACTATATACTAATAACAAGACGTTAATGATAGTTATGCAAACAGAATCGTCATTCAACTGTGATATAAATCAAGAACGACTACTATAGATGAATCCAATTTCACGCATTCCTGCTCCTGAATGGCAGCCATTAGCCGCGACGGGTACCCAACTATCCCACCTAAAAATGTGGGATGATGCGGCCTTGAAGGGTATTATAAACTGCATTCTATCACCCGTGTAACACGTAGACAAAGGAATGATGACAGTTTACAACACAAAAGAATCTAACATCGAATTTTAAGCGGGTTTAATCCACCTAATTGGGTACTCACAACACCTGTTTGGTGCATGCGGGTACCCAAATATGGCCGACCAAATCCTGACCATGACTTGGCTCGTTGGATTCGTCTATACTACAACATGATGAACATCGTTTTGTGTATGTATACTTAAGGGGTGGGGTATGAACGTTTGGACAGTATTTATTTTGGGACATTAGAGCACATCAGACATATCGAATTGCATTCTGAATACGAAGAATGTCATTCTGATATCAAATAATTTTGATTTTTGAAATTCGCAATTTAATACACATTTTATGGCAAATCATTAAAATTGATATTTTGATATTTAACAGTACTTGAAGTAAACTTTAGAAATCTGATGATTTATACTTAAAGTGTATGTAGGTGGGATGAAAAGCCGACGATCAATTGAAAATTTTGACCTTTCGTATTGAAGATATGGATTTTTTTCCCAAAACACCAAAAAAATTAGGTCTTTTTGGGAAAAAAATCCATATCTTCAATATGAAAGGTCAACATTTTCAATTGACCGTCGGCTTTTCCTCCCTGCTACATACACTTTAAGAATATATCATTAGATCTATATGATTTACTTCGAGGACTGTTATATATCAAAAATTTGAAAAATATCAAATTTTTATAATTTGTAATAAAATTTGTATTAAATTGTGATTTTCAAAAAATGAAAATTATTTGATATCAGAAAGACATGCTTCATATTCAGAATGCAATTCGATAGGTCTGAGGTGCTCTCATGTCCCACAAAAAATACTGTCGAAACGCAATAAACGCTCATTTTAGATCCCTTAATAATAATAATTGGTCGCCAAATGAATAAGAGGCCCGTGGAATTGAAAGAAGACGCTTATTTGATGATCTAAGGTTACGTGATGGAATATTAAGTTATCTAATATAAGAAGGTGCCATGTCATGGAGCGCTTTCCAGGTGAGAAGAAGGAGTTTGAAATGAAGGCGATGCCGAATTGGTAACCATGGAATTATAATATAATGTTAACCAACTATGTATATTATTTTGTTACTTTAAATTCAATTTTAAATTGTAACCTCTGAGTACACAATAAGTCAAATACTGATTGTTGGATTTTTTTCACATTACAAGCATCAGTATCATTTTCATTATTAATTGTAACTCTCGATCACCAGAGAAAATATTACTGTGAGAATTCCACATTTAAAAATAACTGTATAGATGAAGTAAGTATGCATAATTATACATTATTACGTTTTAGAAACATAGGTTTATCCTGTACGTAGTTCATGTAGTTTGTACAATTCATTTCGAGCCTTGTCTTCCTATAATTATCACTGTGCTTGCCATTTATATGTGATAATGTCGATTCGTCGCTATGCAGAGTCAGAGCGAAAACAAAAGAGAGTTTGTGAAATGCGGTTCAAAAGCACAAACTTCAACGTCTAGAGGACTAAAGAGGATTATCTATTTGAAACCACTCTGCCATTAAAACCTTTAGAAGTCGAGGTGATCGCGAAAATCTACAGTGAACATTCAAACATGCACAAAAATGCGTCAATTTAAGAACAATAGTTTTATTACTTCCTCATGCAGTACGATATTATAAGTTATCTAGTTAGAAGACCAATTATTGGAAATCTCTTTTGGTTTGGGTAAAAACACGCCACAGATTGTTGAAAATTAGTGATTGAATAAGGCTAAATTATTTTTGTTCCAATTTTAAAAAGCATTTTCTTTTTTGATAATGGTTATCACTATATCTTGATTAATACAAAAAAAATGACAATGTATATACTGACATTAACATTTCGAATCAATTAATTTCCGAGCAGTTGGATATTCTGGAAGCAAGTCTCGATGATTTTCCACTCTTAGCATATTCCGCAACACGTGTTTAAAAAGGCCAAACTATTTTTTAAATGAATCAATTACTAATTATTTGGCCCACCTTTAATGAAAAGCTATTATACTGGAACTGAAAAAATATATATTATCCTCATTCAGATTTTTATGACCATTCACAAATAATATAAAAATAGTAGCTCTCCGCCTCAAAATAAACAAGTTCGATGAATAAGGATTCATCTTGTTTGTACAGAAAAATTAAAACATGTTTCAGTCACCTTTTTGTTACTTTACTAAAAAGTTCAAACACATGAAAATGTAAATGCCACGAGGTAATATAAAATATTGATAATATCTATAAATTATTTATACATGTCCTGTTTGTGTCCGTTTTGATCAACAATTAAAATATAGTTATCTGCAAATGTCTGTATTGATTTAGTTTTAAGTGTTTTTCCTTCTTTCTCTTTACCTTCGGTTTAAAATTAATAAAATAAAATCATCTTAACAGGTATTAAAACATTTCTCTGTTGTGAAAGAACAGAAAGTAAAAAAAAAAACCCGAATATAACGACTTGTCGGAAAAACATTAAGTGAAAACAAAATAATCGTTTACAATTATTATGTAAAATTTTGTTTACAAACTCTAATTTCATTTCGTACCATTAATTTTTTTAATATAATCCCTACTCCGTAACTATTTAATTTTATGAGATATAGTGTTAATATTTATTAGGTATAATATTACTTTGAACCGACAATCTTATCAAAATGAATAGTTTCCGTTTCATTTTAACTATTCAAATTGACAAGATCAAGATTTTGACAAGCTTCTATTATGCCCCCGTTTGAGAAGATAAACTACTCAAACTTGATAAGTTGACACAACCTAGTCACCGTACTAAAATTATCATATGAAACATTCTACAACTGGTCTTAGGATGATCATATCAATCATTTTAGTGCAGTGATATCGCCATCTGTTGTTATTAAGTTTTTGCCATGTATAAAACGTATTGACGCTATATATTTAAATATATATTCTATGGTGCTAAAACACCATAGAATATAAAAATATGTAATTTGATAAGTAAGGTTATAAAGAAATATTGTAGATAACTTACAAGGTTATACAAGTTTTTTGAATTATAACCCAATTTTTGGTTACACATTCACGTATTTTTAAAGTAAGGTTGCGCATAGTTAAGGTTAATGTTACACGGTTATGGTTACGCATAGTTAAGGTTACGCATAACTAAGGTTGCACATTTGTTAGCCTTGACGAACTGGGGCTCAGTCTAAACAAAACAAAAAATAAATCAAGGCCGCAAGCCCGTAGGGCTGAGGCCGGAAACTCCCATAGTGAGGACTTGCAACTAATGGAGATCCAATATATAATGGCCCTACAGGGCAGGGAAGCAAGGCGTATTCTGCGGGGCTACCTTGAACAATATTATTTCTGAGCGGTTTTTTTACGACCGATACCCACCCCCCACCCCCCCCTTCAACCTTCCCGTACACCATTGCAGAACTTTACAAATTAGAATTTGAGACCATAGAATATAAAAATAAAACATGTACCGGTACATGTTTTGTTTTTATATTCTATGGTCTAAAAATATAACTTCAAAACCTTTTATATACGCCATAAACTCAATAACAACAGAGGGCGCTATCGTTGCACTAAAGTGATTGATATGATCATTTTAAGATCAGTTGTTGATTAATAATGAGGGAGACTGGGTTAGTTTGCGAAAATCTATTCTTTCTAAATAACAATGGAGAGTATCCACGTATCCAAGCGAGACTGACTACAATAGTGTTTGTTCACATTCCCCATTATGTTGCTTTCAATAGAGTTTGGTTAATGACCGCGGTGAATGGCCTCAACGTGTTATTTTGATAGGTCATTTTGAGAAGAAATTTGTTATGTCCCCATCCCCGCCCTTGTCAAAGTTTCTATTAATTGATATACAGTAGACTGATTCTGAAAAATGCTTTACATTTTTTATGAGCCATATCCTATCATTTTGTTCATTTTAGTGAAAAATAAACTTCCGTTTAGAGGGTGTTACCGGGCTTAACTTTTGCATGTGAAGTCAAATGGATATTTTTTTGCTTAATGTTGGCAAACCACTGGGAAATGTTCCATTTTTGGTATATCGTCAGAAACCAAAAACTAACGTTTTTGCCGTCGTATTTACATAAATCGATGTTTTCGCCGTTTCACAAACTGATGTATTTTGTCGGTTTGAAATACAACGGTGTTATTTGCGTCGTATCTCACAATGTGTAATTTTTTGCCGGTTCACATAGGTTCTACTGACGTGTTTGTTTCTTAGATGAATACTTGAATAAAGTGAAGCATCTATGACTAAAATATCATTTATATTAACTCGATGAATGTCTTCTTTAGACTGGAATGGCATTCGTTCAACTAAATACTGTATTTTAAGAGTCCTGAAACAATACATTTGTCAAAACTTCAATGCATTTTTTCTAGAAATACGCATTTTGCAAATACGTCACTTTGTGGTATGGCCGACGATAAGTAGAGCGTTCATCCAAATAGTACATCCACTAGTGCCGCCTCGTGACTGTCACCGACTGTCTGACCATAAGAAACTGATACATTTCACAATTCAATTGGTACTTTGAAAATGAAAGTACTAACATATTGTTTTGAAGCAAATTAACCCATCAGGTGCAACTATCGGGAAGTCGATTAATAGCAATACTTAACAGTGACGCGTTAGCGTATTTTCTATTAAATTAAAAAGGTCTGGCATATATTTGGAGTGTAATGTATTGAGTTAAGGGTCTTTTTCGGCTTAAGTTCACGACCTGATTTCATGAGTAGCCATTTGCAATATGTGGAGTGGTCGTATAGAAGAAACCGTGTTTCACACGCATTCATTCTCAAGAATAGTTGTTGACCATGCAACCATATGTTAAAAGCCAAGTTCATTTTTTTCGCGATTGCGTAAGATATATTAAGATATGGTTTCAGCGTACTTATGACGTTAAAGGTCAGTTCTGTGATTTGCTAATCCGCAGGATCCAAAAATTGTCCAAATGCAGATTTTGGCACCATTGTTATAGTCTTAGATTTGCTAACATAGCCTGCTAGTGGTTTAGCAGAAGCCGCATATGAAAGACAAAATAAGACAGTTTAAATGAATATGTAATATCTCTACTTAAGTACAGATATTCGCCACATGTATTTGAATGGGGGCTTCAACTTTTGATAATATTGCTGTTTTTATCGTTTTTCGCCAAATTTTTTATTTCAAAATTTCAAATGACAACTTTACTTTATAATTACTTTTAGCATGTTTAGGCAATTTATACACAATTTAATTTTTTACACTTTCGCCGGGATCACTAAAGTGGCTTTTTTTTTTAAATACGCGTATTAAAATATACGTGAATACGCGTATTAAAATACGCGTGAGAATGCGCATATTAAAATACGCGAAAAATACGCGTATTAAAATACGCGTAAAAATTTTCACGGGTATTAAAATACGCGTGATTCAAATCAATACAGATAAAATGACGTCAATCGTTGAAGCCCGTTTACGCACACAAATGTTATCCTTAATTTGTTCGCCTAAATTTCAAATAAAGACACGTGTTTTCTCTAATCCAAAGGAAATTAGTTTAATTCTTATAAATGTGATTTTAATAATGCATCCCCACCCCCATTCAGTTGCTGTGTAAGACGTCCAGGTTTTGAGTTATGCAATGATACGAAAGAGCAATGACTCCTTATACAGCCCCATCAGCGCAACAGTCTTGAAGAACTACCCAAGTACAATTATTGTGTTTCCATGCAAAACACAAACGTGTCAAAATTAGTTCATTTTCCAACAATATGTCAAGGGATTGTCAAAATGGGCTGTGCAATGACCGTTAATTTTTACAACGAATCACCGTCATGTCAAATCTATTCTTCCGAGTAAAAAGGCTGTTTTTAATCATTCTGTTCATGACTGTTCAATGGTATAATGATTGGGCTTAAGGGATCGGATAGCGACGTTTGCACAGTATTTTTGTGGAACATGAGAGCACATCAGACACATCAAATTGCAATCTGAATACGAGGAATGTCCTGATAATTTATTTTTGTTGAAATTTGAGATATAATATAAGGAAAAAATGAATAATAGAGAGATTGCGGAGAGGCGTTCACTGCAAACGCCATACGGGTTACGGATTTCTGCATTTTGCGGTAGAACGTCATAGTCCCGTTCACATCCAAACTAGCCTCCTACACAGCCAGTTTGTGTCGGTCCTAACGCTCGTCGTTCCTAGTATGTTCGTGATAGCCGCATAGAGTCTGAACCAAGACTACGTGTAAACGCAATTGCAATCATGATGGCGCTATGCTGAGACAAATAATCTAAAGGTAATAGGAAGCACCCATTGATTCACCTTGGGTGCATCGAACCAGAGAAGATTATCTTCTTTCATCGAACTACTTTCCTCGGTATTGATATGCAAATACGACTGGCTGTATCTATAATGCTCTAAGCATTCAGTCCATATTTGAGTTTTGCGGGCTATTGGAAAATGAGTATAGGCCTATGTTCACACGTGTATGCTATTTGTCTACATAATCTAAACAGAGTTTGGTGTTGGATGCCTAGGAAGTCTTGGTGTATATTATTCGATAACAAGAAACAAACTCCTTTATCATAAATAATACCCTGTTTACTTTCTAAAGCAAAATGAAAATAGATAATCTAATATGCCTAGTTCGATTACTACCCAGCAAACACAAATATATTACAGAAAACGTTAAAGGTTATGTGAGAGTCAAGGGCATTAAAAGTTTTAATAACATTCAAAAAAACCCTTTGTTCTAAACTTGCTGATAAACGTTGTAACACAATAGACACTTAAATATGTTTGCCAAATGATATTTTACTATAGCATTTCGAATTTTGGCTTTAAATGTTGTTGTATTATTTTTCAGTATAACACGAGTTTTCATGATTTTTATATAAACATACATCGATATGTTATCAAAACGTTTTAACTAAAACCAAAACACATGCATTATCATGTTTTAAAAACATTTTGGAGTTTGCTGAATAGTATCCATAAGCAAAACACGTTGACAGCTGTTTAATGCAGAACGAAAAAGCAAGGCGAAAAATAGCGTTGCACGAACTTCTGTTCCCCGTCCCAAACAGACAATTATACCGCATTTATGCCGTAACACGACACAATCTTGCCTAAAACGCCTCTTCGCAAGCTGATTTTTGGACGGCATTTTCCACACACAAATGAATAGGCAATCTGCCCGTTCGAATTCGCGTCGAAAAAAATCGAAATTTGTTCACTTCTTCTTGTCTATACGAGATCAAATTTTAAGCCCCAAAATGGATTTTATTACATGTCGGACTCTACTTGCTCTATTAGGATACTTTGATTCGTTTCATAACATGATAAACATAATATTTTTCTGCATTTTATAATGCGTTTTTTTGTCATTTTGGAACGTCATTTTTTACTACCAACCGGAACGTAATCGCCTAACGGTAATTCCACGATTGACCAATTCACAATAGATTTCACCCTCTAGAGGGCATAATAACCGATTTTCGACTAATGTAGCTTGCTGTTCGCGTTCCCGTGTCACGTTTCACGTAAATTTCGCAATCTCTCTAATCTTCAATACGAAACGTCAAAATATTCAAATGATGGACAGCTTTTCATCCCAGCTACATAAAGTACATTATCTTTAGATTTATAAAGTTTACTTCGAGGACTGTTAATATCGAAAATGTAAATTTTTAAAATAATTTGCCATGAAATTTGTATTATATCGCGAATTAAAAAAAAAAGAAAATCAAAATTGTATGATGCAATAGGACATTAGAGCTCGGATAGCGACGTTTTCACGTATGTTTTGTGGGACCTGAGAGTGCATCAGACATTATAGAATTGCATTTTGAATACGAGGAATGTCCTTCTGATATCAAATAATTTTTATTTTTTGAAATTCGCGGTATAATACACATTTTATGGTAAATGAATAAAAAATTGATATATTTGACATTTTTACAGTCCTCCAAGTAAATTGTATATATCTATGATAAAGTGAATGTAGCTGGAATGAAAAGCCGTCCATAATATCAAAATGTCGACCTTTCATATTGAAGATATAGATTTTTCCCTAAACACCCAAAAAAGGTAGGTCTTTTTGGGAAAAAATGTATATCTTTAATATGAAAGGTCAAAATTTTCAATTGATGGTCTCAGTGGGGTTTCATCACTTTTGCTACGTTACCAAGATAGCGAAACAACCTAGATAGATCAAACTATTCAAACCATCAAATATTTTATGTCTTTTCGTCTGATAATGATCAGATCATATACGTCAAATGCGACACAATTTACAAGATTGTAATGTGAACTGAAATCTCTTAAACTAAACAGTCCCTCTTTTTAAAGTTACATTGACCAATCATGAATTATTTAGGTAAATACAAATTGACGTAGAACATGAATTTTGAGTGTAAAGTTCTTTGTCATTATTTATAAACCAAACAAATCAAAACAGAATATTATATGCGCAAACAAACAAATTCAAGAAAATATCAAAATAAAAAAGTCTTCCTTCAAATGCTTCAATTCGATGAGAGCACGTAATTTATAAATCATGAAAGTTATAGTATTGACTCTGAGGTCCTTAACACGTTTTATAAGTGCCTGACAATAAGATATTAATCAGATAACTACAAATGATTGATTTTATCTAAACAGTTCTCGATAAACTAGTTATAATTTAGGAACTTATTATGTGAATGTCAATATGCTTTTATTTGAAATGTGTTTTCAGTCTTTCATCGAATGTCCCATCTGAATGCTTGTGTATAAATACGATCTGAGATAAGCAATTTTGATTCGTTAGTGTTTTCAAGACACCTACGTCTATAATAATACACGGTCTGATTACTAGAATTTAGAGTATCCGTCGTAAGGGAATACAAATAAATTTGAGTGTTGTCTCATATCCCCGTTAAAAAGGGGACACTAGAAGAAGATACGATCGCCGCATTAGGCTACAAGAAAACATATTAGTCCTACCCCCCCCCCCCACACACACACCCACACAAATCCAATTCGCTTAACCCTAGAACTACTTTTGTAATACGGACTACGAAGGGAGGGGTTGTTTCAATTACAAACGTCATATACCGCTGAAGTGTCACTACGACGTCATAATCTGAGGGCGCCCATGCAAATTTGGGATATTCTGACTATATACAAAAGTATAGACAAAATTGATCTTCGGCTACAAATTCTACAAAAATGTGATTTTCACCGAATTTTCTCCTCAATATCAAAGGAAATTACTATTTCAACCTAAGTGACAAGTAAAGTCAGTAGATCTTGGAATAATTTAAATAAAGTGAAATGAAAGTCATTGATTTTACTGACTGTAGAAACCAATGATGGGCCTCATCCCCCCTCGTAGTTCTAGGGTTAAGGTATCGGATAACAATGTTTGTACAGTATTTTTGTTGGACCTGAGACTCTCAGTGAGAGCATAATCAGATATATCGAATTGCATTCTGATATCCTTCTGATATCAAATAATTTTGATGTTTTTGAAACTCGCGATATAATACAAATTTTATGGCAAATTTTGAAGCAACTTTTAATATGGTAGATGATTCGATGAGCAGTCAATCAATCAGTCAATATCAACTGTAAGACAAATATGTTTTCCTACTCAGTCTCAACGCTGGACAACCGATTCTTTAGAAATGCATAGTCGCGCTAAAAGTCGATCGATACATGTTAAAATCAGCACAATTCAGATATACACCTTTTTGCTATGAAATTAGTTTTCTCGGTCAAATATAAAGCAATATTTTTTTCTTTTTTTTATGTCAGTTAAAAACATTGTGCTTGGATATACATTTTTTTTTTAATCCTGGTGTTAAAATTAGGTATGAAATTGTGTCGTTTAGTGTAAGATTTATGAATTTTATAGGCCTTACATCCGTCCACGAGCTTTTTGCGGAATTCATTTTTTAGTGTTTCAAACTAATATAATTCGCTAAGGAAAGATATTTCCCACCTCTGTAAAGCACATCGTGTGGGTCTATCTATTATTGTTTTCATAAGAGATATGATTCTTTTCCAGTAGGAAGACCGATCATAAGCGGATGTGGTACAGCTACAGAAAAGATTTCTCTTTTCGTTGATCAGCATCTAAAGCCTTATGTCAAGACCCTGCCATCCTATGTGGAGGATGATAACGACTTCTTGCGGAAGCTAGTTCAGATCAACGAACAACATGGTCCTCTTCCTGATGATGCTATCCTGTGTACTATGGACGTCACTGCACTGTACACAAACATTCCTACTAACGAGTTCATTGCAGCTTGTCAGCACTATTTGTCCCAGCAGCACTCAACTACTGAAGTGGAGGTGCTTAGCAGATTTATGGAGCTCACTCTTACTCAAAATAACTTTGAACTTGCTGGAAAACATTATATCCAGGTTCTTGGCACTGCCATTGGCACCCGCATGGCTCCTTCTGGGGCCTGTCTATTTATGGGTCGCTTAGAGGAGAACTTCCTCTCTGTTGCTACCAAAAAGCCTCTTATTTGGCTGAGGTACATCGATGATGTATTCTTGATTTGGACACATGGAGAAGAAGAACTTGACAAGTTCATCGCTCACTGCAACACAAGACATCCGACCATCAAATTTACGGCTGAACGATCTTGCAACTCCATTTCATTTTTAGATGTTATGGTTGGCCTTCAAAATGGATTTCTTGAAACAGATCTCTACTCCAAACCAACTGACACACACCAGTATCTTCTATGGTCGTCTTGTCATCCTAAACATACAAAGCAGAGCCTCCCCTATGGTCTTGCTTTTAGATTACGTCGCATTTGTTCTTCTGATGATGTTCTCGCCACAAGAGTTGACCAACTGAAACAACACCTCCTAGATAGAGGATACCCAGCAAAGGTCATTCAGAAACAAATCCAGAAAGCCATTGATGTTCCTAGATCGGAAGCATTGGAACCCCGTCAAACTAGTGAGAGCAAGGGTGATGAACGCATACCATTCGTCATGACATATGACCCTTCGCATTCTTCAATTGCTTCTATCATCAAGAAGTACCTCCCCATTCTTCATTCTTCAAATCGTTGCAAAGCAGCTATCTCTGAACCGCCTATGGTAGCATTTAGACGGCCACGGAACATCAAAGATGCTATAGTCAGATCGGCCATGAAACCAACTTCTCAGGTCCAGTCGAGAGGGTTCCAGCCATGTAACAAGTGTGCGGCATGCGAACATAAACACAATACATGCTGTACACAGCACACAGTCTCAAGTCAAGATTTTTCGAGCTATGTTACTGGTCAACATTTTAACATCAATCACCCCCTAAATTGTCTGTCGACTAACGTGATTTATCTCATCAATTGCAAGAAGTGCGGACAACAATATGTTGGCGAGACCAAACGTGCCTTGAAAACTAGATTACTGGAGCATTGTGGGGACACAAAACATAACAGAGACAAACCGGTGGCCAGGCATTTCAACAAGCCAAACCACACTTGTGATGACATACAGATCATGGCCATTGATAGACCCAGTAGCACTAACTATTTCCACAGACTAGCTCTTGAGTCTAAATGGATCAACATTTTACAGACTTCTGCTCCTCTGGGTATGAATGTTAAAAGTCATCGTTAAACAAATTTTCTTTGGTCAGTTATTCTGGTCCTCCCTCATTGTTTTTCTTCAATCTTTTGTTTGTTGCAAAATCGGACCACCTTGGTATCTCTGGTACCCCGCTGTATGGTCTGGGAGGCGGAGCCGACGCGTGGAGACGTTGGTACGTCCTGGATGTCCCACCTAGGCGGGCTGTACAGTTTCGGGTATCGGATGGTACCAACAGTGGTCCTTTATTTTTTGTTAGGCCTTTGGCTTTTCAAAATTTTCCCTTCCCTTTGATATATTACTGTTTGTTTATCTTTTGACTAGAATGGCTGACCATAGATTTGCTTTTTCCCTTTTTGACCTGGTTGGCCTGCTATACTTGCACATGCCTGTTTTTCTCACCTAATTGATTTTTCCCTTGTATGTTCTTATTATCATTCTAATTTCTTTTCATTCTATGCTTGTCACTTTCTTTTGCTGTCTTTCTCATTTAATCTCTTGCAGTGCTAGCTACTAGTGCTACTTGTTTTAACCTTGCAAAGGGATGTTTCTATGCTCCCGAAACGTCGGTTGTTTTGTCTTTTTAACCCTAAATTTTGGATGTTGTTGTACATATTAAACAGTTTTTAACATTTATTATTGTTTTGTCAGAATTTCCGTTTTAATTTCACCTTTTTTCACGTCATGATCCTAAAATCTCAAACTCAGTACTTTATCTCGAAAGCAAGCAGCATAAATAGTCGATAATTCCATTGATCTAATCCAGGTCTCTTCTGCATTGAAAGCAAGGAATACTCGACGGGCGATTTTGTAGCCCAAATCTCCCATTTGGGTGCTTTGGTAAATTAAAGTGAATTTTGGATATTTGCTTCCGTGATCATGGTGATAGCCTGCAATGGCAAATATGGTTTCCATGATTAGGCCTATGTCGACCATTTTGTATGTTTGTTTGTTTACCTAGGTTAGTCCGTATTAAGAGACGCACGTTGTACTGTCCAAACCTAGAAAAATTAGTGGTAAACCATGTAGCAAAGCAAGTGGTAAAGTTATAGGGGATTTTATTTTTCTGTCCCTCCTATCTCCAGGTGAATTTTTCTATGACCCCCCACATCGCGGGTTGGCATTTTCATTACACCCTTCAGACTTGTGTTCGGGTTTGTTTTTAACTTGACATGTAGGCCTATTTGTCATAATAGGGCTATACTATTTAAATGTATAGCTATAACGTGCTACTGCTATATAAATATTATTATACCGGTATGTAATATTATGTATAATAGGCCTATCGGGTGTGTGGTGGGTGCAGAGGTGTGTGAGGTGGGTAGTAGGGGGTGTATATAGGGACACTTTGGGGTGGTACTCAACACATTTTAAATATGACTTTCAATGCAAGGCTCATTGTTGCCACAAATGTGTTTTTTTTTCCTTTAGGTTATTTAATAGGTTTTTTATAAACTTCCATGTTTAATCTTGTATTGTTTTGGCTGCTTTCTTATGACTTTCGCTGGTTTTCCAAAAGCAGTTTCAAACAAACACAAACAAAAGGCACCATACCCAGTCAACTTCATGACAATTGAAACACTAGGTCAAGTATTAACATCCAAGTTATTCTGTTCTATTCAAGCACTTTTAATTAATTGCTTGAACAGGTTTAAGTTAACAATGATAATGAATGGTTCTTATAAGTAGGGATGACCAATGAACCATCAACTTGATTAGAACACTCCCATAGACATGCAGGGAGCTCAACTGTGCACTGCTTGCACAGACATTTCTAAATTGAGCTCATTCTTTTATTTTTCATAATTTTTCGGTAAAAATTGGAGATGTTAATGCCAATTATGTTTTGTAACTATCCTGCAAATTACAGCATCATAACTTATTTGGTTTTTCTGTAAGTGTGAGTCAAAATTGGCCCATCGCCACAGTGCGCTTAATTGCCAGTGGCCCAGTGCAGCACTGCTCAGAATGGCACAAAATATTCAGATGAAAAAGATCAGGTGAACACCTTGACCTACTGAGCTGTAATTTGGCAGAGTTGTTGTTATTACCTCTATCATACCCTCTGTAAAAAGGGAAAAAAGGGACAAGTAGATCTCGAGTCAAAAATTAAATCACCAGCTTCCCTTTGGAATTTCCAAACACCTTTCGAATCATGTTAAATAGACACCTTTCTGAACATAAATGTGAAGTTTCATGCTCATTTGTTGTATTATTCACCTGATCTCAACCCTAAACATTTTCTTATATTTATACCATCTGCACTGACTTGCTGCTATACACGCACAGGAGCTGTACTTTTAAAATACGCGCCTAATCAATAATGAGTCTTTCACTCCATTGTTAAGGTACTGGTCTCACTGTAGCATATGGAGTGACCAGGCCCTGGATGTGATGGTTTTGCAGCACATGACAGTATTCATTCAAGCCTATCAAGGTCTGTTATTAGCCACTTGCTGAATGGCTGGGCATTATCAGCTATCAAAGAGATACCTTATGCTGCTGCCAATCACAATAGAGGTTAAACATTTTGTTAAAACCCCAGAAGTGATATCAGGACAAAGCTGTGCATGTTGGTACTTGATTGTTTGGATTCCTATGTTGAAAATCCCTTGTAGTACATTAGTATTTTTCTTATGTGTAGTGTATATTGTTGTGGAAAAAAGTTCACCTGGACTTTTGATTTTGTGCCACTTTGGCCATTATGGATGATTTTTGGCAAATGTTTTCTAAAAGCATGATTTCAGTGCCTCGGTTTGAAGAAATACTTAATGCTATTGACTAGTAAAGTGCCATTTCATAAGAAACCCTTTGATACTTTCACAATATGCTTGTTTCATGTTTGCATATATATTAAAATAAAGAAATATAAAAAGGTAAATATATGCTAATACCAATTTTGCTCACATTGCTATATTTAGACTTTGTCAATTTATTTCGTTCCAATGACCGGTCAGAATGGGAAACTTTGAAAATTCATAATTCGAAAAGTTTTTGACCGATTTTGACCATTTAACCACCAAAATACTTCTGTTGATGAGTTCTTTCCAGCAAAAGGGGCAACATGAAAGTATGATGGTCATCCCTATTATAAGGCACAATCTCTTCCGATGAGGAACTCAAAGCGCGTAAAGCACGACATTGACATACAAACATAAAAACCATCAATTTACAAAAATTGGTTTTGAGCTGGCGTTTAAATACGGTAACGAAAGCCTGGGGATGTTACGAAGGTTATTTGGAAGTGTGTTCCAAACAGTTTATAAAACATACAGCGTAATATTTATGTTTTGTAAATGAAAGTTTTGTTTAAAATATTGCCCAATTGCATGTAAGATTGTTGATTTTTTTACCAAATGTTGGGCAAAGTTGTTTTGAGGAGAAGCACTTCAACACATTGGTCCGATGATCACGGTGATAATGAAATCAATCACTCACAGTGTCATAGGAGCGCTGGGCCTGGGAATTTCTTTTCTATATTGAAGTTCTGGCAACACTGTAGCCAGGCCGGTCTTCATATCACTGCATATGGCACACAGGGATATCGATTTACAATGCCTCGGATTTCACGCGTTGATTTTGAAAAAATTTCAGCTGGCAGTAAAAAAAGGTGAAATCAAAACGGAAATTCTGACAAAACTATGATATATCGCTCACGGTGATGTGCGTTAGAAAGTTGGGAAAAATCCTTCGTTATCCAACCATATTACTTTGAAAAGCTAAAAGGTTGATAAAAAAAAGGCTCGCGGGTAGAGTTGAAGCCTATCAAAATCGAAAATCTTACACTAAATGACTGAATTTCACGCCTAAGTTTAACACTAAGATTTGAAAAAAATACAGTATCAAGCATTACAGTTTTTCCTGACATTTACTGAAAAAATGAAAATTATTGCTTTTCATTTGGCCGAGAAAAAAATTTTACACTGAAAAGGTGTAACTCAAATTTGGTTCATTTGAATACCAAATTCGATCGTTTGTATTGCCTCATTGAATGACTGAGTGAGCCTTGCATAACAATAAGAATCGGTTGTCCTGCGTTGAGACTGTACTTCCATTTTAGGACATCATTGTATGCCCATTGTCTCAGGTATTTTAAAGATTATCTCTTCTCAAGTCCAGTAGTCAAGTTAGCTCAATCGATAATGCGTTCGACTATGGTGCGAGAGGTTGCGGGTTCGAACATTGGTGGTGTTTAGTATACTCTTGTGTAAAATTGAGTTAGCTTGAAATTTCCCTGGACAAGGAACTTAGGTGCCGATTGTCTCGTTGTAGCCCATACGAAACTCGGGGAGCTGATTCTGGCTGCGAAGGTCAATGTGAAATGTCTAGGGCGTGCGCTTCTTAGATGCTTTAGCTCGCATTTTTAGTTCAACGTGCTATACACAGATCGTTAACAACCACGCACTTCAAGATGAGTTTGCCGGGTGCATAACGAAATAATCCGGTTTAGTAAGATGCAACCATGAGCGACACGCAAGCATGCAGAGTCGGTACTCTTTATTTCTAACTCATTGCTTGAATTAGACATAGCAAACATAAACAAAGCAGTCAGGTTTAATTTATTCTTCTTTTTCAAGTTTATTTTCCACTAATAAGTACATCTCGACTACAGCAGCAAATTAACAACGAAGCTCGCAATATTATCTCATTACTCTCGCATTCTAGTATGATATTTCACACGTTTAATGTAGGATTGCAACTTCTAAACTTGTGTATATAAATAACAATACTTTGATGATAATATGTCACCATCTTTCAATTGTGATGTAAAAAATATTTTTACAACATTTATTACTTAATAGTATCTTATTTCGTGGAATTTCAATGTTTCATCGCAATCTAAACCAATTATGTTATTATGTTTAGTAATATTCTTACTACAAGGTTTTGAATTGAAACAAATACTGGAACTTGCATTTTTTGCAACTTGCTACGTTGCGTCTGAAACCATCAGACTTCATCAGGCAACTGATCCGCTGGGCTGGTCATGTGACGCTTTGAGACGGCTAGGGATCGTCTTGATGGCCTGGTCCCATGCGTGAGATATATGTGTCTCAGTCCCCCTTTCTGCTGCTCTACTCTCTCCCAGATGGCTTCCTTGATGCCTCTCCTATGCCACTGTTCCTCCTTATCGAGAATCACTGCGTCATCGGTGTCAAAGTGCCACATGACCAGCCCAGCGGGTCAGTTGCCTGATGAAGTCTGATGGTTCTACACGCAACGTAGCAAGTTGCAAAAAATGTAAGTTCCGGTATTTGATTCAATTCAAAACTCTGTGATTTTAACGACTGGATGACTGAGAATATTCACTATTTTTAATATTCTTACTATTTACCTTATTTTTTATACAGGGTGTCCCTGAAAGAACTTAATTATTTGGGTATTTTAACGCCACAACTAAACATAACTAAATACTTGGTGTAGTTAAAGAATAAATCAGTATTACATACATTTTGTATTTTCACAATTGACCATACCGTTCTTGAAATATAATTTTACGAAAATCCCTCATTTTCAAGCTTTCCATTGATTCAAACATCAATCGAGGATCTATATAGTATAGTCAAAGTGCTAATAATTCGCCTGAAAGCCCCCGCGCGCATTGTTAAAATCGCTTGATTGTTTTGTTTTTTATTTCGCGAATCGTAAATCTTAATTAAAAAATCTTTACCATAGTGCAACCTCCCCGAGAGATGAAAAGGTGGTCTATTCTTGCCACAGACACCCAACATTAAAGTAAAAAAATAAATAATTAAAACTGCATTACGTATTATGTTTTTAATTTAGGAAGGCCTTTGAGATGAACTATTGAGATTAACAATTTATATTATTAAGGGGTTACTACACCCATGCCCAATGTTGTGCCTATTTTTGCATTTTTCTCCAAAATTATAACGCATTGGTGACAAGTAAGATATGTATATTTATTGGGGCAAGGACTACAACTACTGCACTAAAATTTTTATTTCAGCACCGACAACAGTTGTGGAGTTATAGTCAAAAATGAGGGAAAACCAATATTTGATCAATAAATCAATAACTACTTGCCTTGAGTTGCTGAATTTTCAGTGCAGTAGTTGTAGTCCTTGCCCCTATAATATACATATCTTACTTGTCGCCTATGCGCTATAATTTTTGAGAAAAATGCAAAAATAGGCACAAAATTGGCCAGGGGTGTAGTACCCCCTTAAGATGGCCTAATTACTGCGCATCATTAGCGCATGATACGTCCGTTGTTATTGATAGATATTGACTCCGTGGAAAGGCTTGAAAATGAGGGAGTTTCGTAAAATTCTTTTATTTCAAAAACGGAGCGGTCAATTATCGAAATTCAAAAAGTATGTGATAGCGGATATGTTCCTCAACATCATCAGTTTAGTTATATTTGCTTTATGCGCTAAAGTACCAACAAATCAGTTCCAGACGATACAGTTCTTTCAGTAGATATTTACATTTATGTTTAAAATATTCAAAATTGCAAGATTGTTGGATCTTTATTTTTCACATTATTAGTACCAGTATCATAATCATAAAGTACTTCTGATAATTTCACATTTAAATAATTTTTACTGTTAATTAGATGAAGGTAATTAATTATATAAAAAATTTAAATACTACAAGTGTTTAGAAAGGTTACTTCTAAGAGTACCATTTCCCCATCGTTGATGTTATCGTTTTGCTCACTGATAGTACCATTTCCCTCTCGTTAAGGGGGTACTACACCCCTGCCCAATTTTGTGCCTATTTTTGCATTTTTCTCAAAAATTATAGCGCATTGGTAACAAGTAAGATATGTATATTATAGGGGCAAGGACTACAACTACTGCACTGGAAATTTTATTTCAGCACAGACAACAGTTGTGGAGTTACAGTCAAAACTACTTGCCTTGAGTTGCTGAATTTCCAGTGCTGTAGTTGCAGTCCTTGCCCCTATATTATACATATCTTACTTATCACCAATGCGCTATAATTTTTGAGAAAATGCAAAAATAGGCCCAAAATTGGCCAGGGGTGTAGTACCCCCTTAATGGCATCGTCGTACAAACTCGGATCAACTTAGGAAAAACGTATGGATTGGTTTCATATAAGATGACGATTGATCAATTATCGATATATTCCGCCCTCAACTGTTGCAATTTTCTTGCCTTTAACTCAAGAAAATGTCGATTCGTCGCTTCGCAGAATCAAAGAGCACAACAATGTAAAAGGGGAAATGCAATACTCTTAGGTATTATAATTCTAAACAATATTTATTTTATAATAATCTTTATCATTATAACTAATTATTGACAAGGTGCATAATTATTGTCCATAACTAACAACATATTCTGCAGCATGTGTTTAAGAATGGCCGCAAGTTAGTTAAAATATAAATCATTCATTAATTTGAAAGGGTTGGACGTGTTTAAATCGACAGCCTCACCCACCTTTATCCTAACAAAATGAAAAATTTCATGTATGTAATATTGTGACATTGACAACCTGAAATAAGTTCCATTGTGGTTATCACCCGTACTGTTGTAATGGGCGTAGTGAAACGTATTTTTGCTTGTAATATCAAAACCGGTAGTGTAACTCAACTCAGAACTTTGGAGCAGGTGGCGCCCTGCTGTGGTATTCACAGGAGTACGCCATCTCAATCGATCTGATGCCAAGTGCGTTGGGCCATGCATTCCAGTTTTGGACATCCTCCTCCTCAAAATTTATTTCGCGACACATCCATGTTTCCCGATAATATGGCCAAAGTACTTTAGCTTCTTATCGAACTACATTCTTAATAACAAATAATTATGCCTTAACTGAAATATATTTGAACAATATTATTCATCAAAAGTATTATGGAAATTGCAGCTCTCACCTCAACATTCGAATTCTATGAATACTAAATTCATCTTGTTTACACGTAAAAATTGACACATGCTCTACAATCACATTCTCACTACTTTACTATAATTGTTAAAACACAGGAAAATGTAAATGCCTCGAGCTAATATAAAATATTGATAATATCTATACATTATTTATACAATGTCCTGTTTGTGTCCGTGTTGAACAAGAAGTAGAATATAGTTATATGTAAATGTTCGTATTCCTTTTCAAAACAATAAAAGCAATAACACTCTCTTAAAATTTTCGATTGCATATTCAAATAAAATAATTATTCCGATTACAGGTAGAGACCAATCGTTTTTGACTGAAATCATTGATTATTCAATCGAATGACTTACATTTTGCATTTTTATCAGATATAATAACTGCGTATCTTTAACGTAGATCTACGACTAGTTGATATACAGCTATACTGCCTTACCGTGACAAAAAGAAAGTAATGGACAATTTGATGTTATTGCGATTTGGCACAAAAACATAATTTGAAGCAATTTTTTCAAACAGATACCCTGATAAGTTGATGTTTGAGTACCGGTATTAGTTGTAATTACGTAGTATAATTGACTTCTAACAATAGTGACTTATTTGCATAAAATTAAGCAAATTGTCTGTCCATTACTTCCTGATACGTTGTATGTACAAAATCTAAGGAGCAAGATACGTTGTATGTACAAAATCTAAGGAGCAAGTATTTGTTGTAAGACTAGTCAACTTTTCATAGACGTGTAAGGCACCACAACCAATTTGGTCCATTAGAACTATCGTTACCCGGTAAGGTACCGATAACTCTTAACATCGCTCCCTGGATATGTAATACATTGTATTAAGCATAATAACGAACATTTGCATAGTGTTATTGTTTTTAATTTAAATAAAAAACGAATGCACTTTACAAATGTTCAGGGTACGATAAAAAGTGCCATCGGTACCTCTTCGGGCACCGATACTTCTATAGGACCAAAAAAGCTGTTGTGCCTAACAGAATTTTGAAAAATGTGTCCATTACATCCTACTGTCATGGTAGGGCAGTATAGTTGAGGCATTTTTCATAATATAAACAAGTACCGTACTGAACTGCTTTAATACAACTGGTGAAAAATGCTGGCTTTTACAGAATCAATATAATCGCTACACCATGTCAATTTGTAATTTTTCTTTATACCTGTGCAAGTGTTTAACTTCAGAGGTGGAGTGGATGGACCATGCGGATGACGTCACAATGTATTGTCTTTACTATTTGTTAAGTTAACTTTTAATTCGCATGAGGCTCACTTAACGAACAATGACCAAGCTTGACCTCCATATGACTCCTTGCTTTTATTTTTTTATATTTTTTTTGTCAAGGTGCCGTTGAGGTTCAACCAGAAATCCACTGAAGACATTTGATTTTGACAGTTGGCAACTCAATAAGCCTTGAATAAGTCAGCTCCCTATAATAGTAATACCAAATATGTCCATTTCCAGCAACAAATTGCAACGTGCCCACCCCTGCTAGGGGTTGCGATGAATAGGGCATTGATCCATATAAAGCGTGCATGGTTTTAGTGAGCCAGATTGTCCGTTATTTAGCGTACTAGTACTGCTAAAACAATGGATAATTGGATATTGCAGTATAATCTTTCCGGGGATGATCCAGCCACTATAAACACGCTCATAGTGCATCCACTAGTGCCGCCTCGCGACTTTCAAAGACTGTCTGATCATAAGAAACTGATACAATTAATTCAATAGGCACTTTGAACCAAGGTATTATAAAACCTTGTTTCAACTGAATACAAAGTACTAAAGTATTGTTTTAAGGTGAAGTAACCCTTGAAGTGCAGCTATCACGTGGTCGATTAGGAGCAATACTCAGTAGTGTGTTAGCATATTATCTATTAAATAAAAGAGTCCGGCATATATTTGGAGTGTAATGTGGCTGTGTTGAATATAAAATAAGATTTAAGGGTCTTCTTCGGCTCACAAAGTTGACGAGCTGTTCTCACGAGTAGCGATTATAAAATGTTGAGTGGTCGTCGAAGACACTGTTTAACACACTCATTCATTCTTAAGAACAACTGTTGACAGAAAAGATAATATAAAAATTGTTAGAAAGCTATTATATTTTATGCGATTACGTTAGATATAAATATATAAATACAGTATTATGCATTTCATAATAAAATATTGGCTTTCAGCGTACTTGTATTTGATGTTAAGTATGCGTGATGGCAATGTGACGTCAGTTAAAAGTATTGATTGGTTGTACTGGTAAAATGACATCAGATTGAGGTATAATTAAAGACAGAGATAAAAAGAATTTATCTCGGCATCTGTCAATTAAACTCGAGCACGGTTTGTTTACAAGTTGTCGTGATGATGACTTGCTGAACGCGGCGGTATAACCGGTCGCCTTATTGTTAATTTTGCACTTTCAAACATGCAAACCATCTCAAAAGTTAGGTCTTTATAGTAGGAAACTTTCTTTGGCGAAGGCACCATGTCAACAATGCCTAGAAAAGCTGCTTTTTGCCTTGTAAAAGTACGTAATTTTTCGCCATTTGCTGCTGTTCATTTTCTCCGATCAGCACCAGATAGATCGGTCTTCATTTTACGCGCTATTATTCTGTGTTAACCAATCAAGGATCGTAATTGACAGTGACATCAGACGCGATAAATTCTTTTTATTTCTGTCTTTAATTATAATTCGTTGAAGGGCAGGACTACGGTGGTCACCAGCTTCTTTTGTTATGCATATAAAAGTCGCGCTAAAAGTCGATCGATACATGTAGAAATCATTACAATTCAGAGATACATCTTTTTACTATGAAATTAATTGTCTCGGTAAAATATAAAGCAATACGTTTTCCCTTCAGAAATGTCAGCTAAAACATAGTGCTTGGATATACATTTAAAAAAGTCCTAGTGTTAAAATTAGGCATGAAATTGTGTCTTTTAGTGTAAGATTTTTTTATATTTTTATAGGTCTTAATTTCGGCCGCGAGCTTTTTTCGGAATTCATTTTTTAGCGTTTCAAACAAATAAAGTTTGCTAAAGAAAGATATATCTCCACCTCTGTAAGGCACATAGTGTGGGTCTATAGACGAATCCAACGAGCCAAGTCATGGTCAGGATTTGGTCGACCATTACTGGGTCCCCGCAGCACCAAACTGGTGTTGTGACTGCCCAATTGGGTGGATTAAAGCCAATTAAGGTTACACAAAGAAACGTATAAAAGACGTATATAGTTGTTCTCTAAAACAGAGTTTTCTCAGTAATCAAATATCGCAGCAAGTGAAATGTTGGCGCATTGGATGTAGCTTAACATTTTTCTTGTGTGTTTATACAAATGTTTAGAATAAATTTGAAAATCCTTCGTTTAAAGCCGTTTTACGCACCATGTTCACAAGATCAAAAACGCGTTCCATGACTTTTTTTTCAAATGTGCGCCCCGTATAAAACCACGCCGAGTGATTGTTTTCTTCTTTTTTGTATTGTACTACAAATCGATTAAAGAAATAATGTTGCCATGGGGAAGAACCAAATACAGTACCGATTAAATTTTAAAAGCCCGTTTTGGGGGAACATTTTCGAGAATCTTGCCTGAGAAAAAACTGTTTTGTAAAATTATCGATATCTTGATTACGGGACGTTAATTTAGACATCTGAATATCTACATTATTTCTCAACATTCTGCCAATTGCTATCCCATTTGATTTTGGGTTCATTTTCTGCATGGCTGTTTCTGTTATGAACTTACGCCCCTCTGAAATCAAGCGCATGAATAACTCTCGGCTAACCTTAAAAACCGATGTTAGATTCTCTTGTGTCATCGTTCTTTTGTCTATGTGTAACACGGGTGATAGAATACAATTTAAAATACCCTCCAAGGCCGCATAATTTCACATTTTAGGTGAGATGGAGCCGACGGAGACCCCAGCTATGGCTGCCATTGAAGTGTAGGAATGCGTGAAATTGGATTCGTCTATAATGTTGTCAGAATATCTGTTTTGATTTCACAATTTTTTACAAGGGACTGCCAAAATGTCCAACCAGTACCTCATTTCTAATATAACTAGCAGAAAAAAAATCGATATTTCTATTGTGGCTTTCAAAATCATCCATCCATGGGTATATTCGCGAGTTGATTTTGACAACATTGGTAAACGAAATTGAAAAATGGGGCAATCAAAACGGATATTCTGACAAAACTTTGATATATTGCTCATGGTGATGTGCGTTAGAAAGTTTGGGGAAATTCCTTCATTAGCGAAATATATTACTTTGAAAAGCTAAAAGTTTGATCAAAAAAGCTCGCGGGCCAACTTGAAGCCTATCAGAATCGAAAATCTTACACTATATGTTACTGAATTTTACGCCTAAGTTTGATACCATTCAGTATCAAGCATTCTTGTTTTTTTTTCTGACATTTACTGAAAAATGAAAAAAAAAAAAAAAATATTGCTTTTCATTTGGCCGAGAAAATTAATTTTACATTGCAAAGGTGTAACTCAAAATGTTGCTCATTTCAACACCAACTTTGATCGTTTGCATTGCCTCATTAAATGACTGAGTGAGCCATGTACAACAATAGCTATCGGCTGTGAGTGCAGAAGGTATAACAGCAGATGGAAATTCAAAGCAACCGATTGGATAGAATAATGGCAGAGAATAGTTCCAGATAGAACAGAATGGAAAGGTAGTGAAGATGCCTTCCTCCTGCATTGGAGGCTAAAGAAGAATGATGTTTTTGCATTTTATTTTTTATATATTTTTTTTGTCAATTGACCGTTATAGTTCATTAAACTGCAAAAATTATAGGAAATTCTAATCTCACAATTTAGCACTTACGGGCTTTGAGACATGTATCGATACGAAAAAGAAATGACACCTAAATAATAATACCCCGTCAACTAAAGAATCACACAAGTGCAATAATTGTGTTTCCAGCTTGAACATAGTCGTGTAAAATTAGTTAATTTTCTAAGAATATGTGAAGGGATTGTCAAAATGGACTGTGTAATGACCGTGACTTTTTACAACAAACCACTGCTATGTCAAAACCGTTCTCCAAAGTAAAAACAAGGTATATGCAATTAATGTACTTAACTTCTGTTTGCGCAAAAGAATTAAGGTACCATTTCGTTGGCAGAATGCAACACTGACGTAAGTGGCATTTTTGGCGAAATTTTGTTTTTGACATAACAAGAACAATATATAACAGTGCACATTGCAATAACGCAAGTGCCACATTGGTCACACATTTAATGATTATTTATCAAATATAACTCTAGTGATGCATAGGTTTGCATTTACGTTAGTGTTGCATTTAAGACTACTAAACGTAAGTGACACTTACATTATTGTTGCATTAACCCTAAAATCACCAAATGCACTAACGATATCTTATTTTCTATGTATCTCATTTTTTTATTAACAATATTTTATTCAAAAAGTTAATAAGTGAGTCACATTTTATGTCAAATATGTATAGATAAAAACGTTTACCAACAATTGAAATACAAAATGCTTCTCCTTTTAAATAGAGAATAATGCATTTGCGTTAGTGTTGCTTTATGCCGACGAGTTATGTTTACTCCTTGTTTGACATAAACAAAGACAGATAATCATACCTGGAACCAGTAGCCAATAGCTACATCTTGTAGCTCGAAATAAAAACCTCATTAAATAAATAAATAAATAAATAAATAAATAAATGTAGATATTTATATAGCGCTTTAAGCCGTAAACAGCCTCAAAGCGCTCTACATTTATTCCGCCGTCATTAGAATATGTCGCAACCACGTTTGCAGCCTACAAGTGGCGCAGGGTCCATCAGTACAACGATTGTGACTACCCCTAACAGCTTCTCATTGCACCTGGGTGGAGTGAGGCAAGCGAGGCAAAGCGCCTTGCCCAAGGGCGCCACACGGTGGTAGGACGGGGAGTCGAACCCACGCATGTCGAGCAAGCTCTCGAATTATGAGTCCAAGGCCGTAACCACTTAGTCACCGTGCCCTTTCATTCGTTGAAATCGTTCAAGACATAAAGACACGGTGATCCACTGAAACCCGAGGAAGATGCAAATTCAAAAGTGGCAGTTTGCTCCACTGCTTACCCTATTGATTTGCACACAAAGCGTTCTCGAGCAAGGGATATAGCGTCGTGCTTTCTTTGATTAGAACACGAACGGACAACTTTTGATTTTGTTTCTTCCTTAGGTTTTAGATCACCGTTTATTTAATCCTTAACCTATTCTAAATAGTATTATCGGCTGCTTGTTTGAATTTTGACCTATTTTCTTAATATTCTTTGACGCACTGTATATTGCCTTTTAACACTATTCATGATGAACATGATGAACTCTAATCGCGGGATGCACCAAATCCGCGAAATAGTAAATTTGGAGTAATTTACTATTCTAGTAAGGTGGCGGGTATCTCGCATTTCGTGACTTCCCAATCGGCGTAAATTACTAGACTAGTAAAGTACTATTGTAAGTTATTCGGCAACTTGATTCTTCATTTTTTTACGGAGTAAGTTGGCGAGTATCTCGGAATTTCGTGACTTTCTGCTCTTTTCCAAGTGGGGCAAAATATTCGCCTATGGTCGTGGTCAGAAAATGTGTAGCATAAAAACGTGTAAGGTATTTCATCTTCATAGAGGGGCACCTTTTAATGCCTGTTGCTTAGAGTTGGCGATAAAAAATACTGTGGTAATTCAAATTTACATCCGCATGGTGTGTTTTACTAAATTGAATAATGCAATGACAAATCGTCCAGGAAGTTCTTGATTTGCTTATTTTGTTGAAAACCGTACTTTTAATCATATCTGGTATTTTAAATCCAGTTGCCCTCCGGGCATGTTATTTTATCTGTGTTTTGGTTACCCTGCGTCAAATTCTAGTTTACCCACACAGCTAGCTGAGCAAGCTATTCTGCGAGCCCGATAAAATAGTAATGATTATATTATCGAATGTCAACATCTATATATTTTATTTGAAAATTACTATTCATTAATTCACCAGATGCCCCATCTGAGTGCTTGTGTATAAATACAATCTGAGATGTATTGACATCACAATGTTTATTAAGTTTTCTCAAGATACCTATGTCTATCGAATCATATTGGTATTAATACTCTAGTAATTAGATTTTAGAATACTCTGAAATGTATCCATCATAATGCATGAGATAATGGGGCATGGGAAAGAAAATCCGCATTATACTCTTGAACGGGTGCATTAGCGAAATTATCCGAAGGTTCACAAGTTTTCCTCCATTAATGACACGTCAATTAACATGGCAGAATCGGTTCTCTTTGGTTCTATATACCTCATTTGGGGTCCCTAACACAGAGTGTCGACACCATGTATAATAAAGATATTTTTCCCTGCAACTTAATGGTGAGCGACGGGCGATTGGTATTTCACCGTTCGCAAGAAAAGGAGTCCTATCTGATTGGCTAGGGATCGATCGCTAGATCGCTAAGTGCTGAAGTACAAACTCAATGTAGAGATGTATTCAATTCGATAAAAATCAATATTCTATTATTGACGCAGATAAAGAAAGTTGCATATTGTCTGGATAACTCTTGATATAGTGCATTGTATTATAGACTTGTGATTTAATATTCTATAGAGCACGTGGATCTGATTTTAATTCTCAAACAGTTGAATATATCACAATTTTAATGTACGATTTAAAAATCGTAATGTAAAAAATGCAGTAAGCTATATGAGTATAACAACAGCAATCGCCTATTAGTGTATTGAATTTCCAGTTAGTGTATTGAAAACAAAACATGGGTTTTACCTGACAACAAATCGACTTTTCTTGTAATGGCAAAACCATATGGGGTACTGAGTAGGCGCAAATCTGTGGTATCTTATATCGTGTAGATGGTATGCCTAGCCTGAATCGCTCGGCATATCTCGAACAAAATCGCCATGCGTAGATTTTGAAAAACGAGAGGATTCGCCGTACTATCACGGCACTTTTTGACACGAAGATATAGGGATAATGACGCCGTGTAACACATCGATATGAATTTAGTCTCCCTCTCAGATTGGCACATAAACCGTTATGAATTTGCATTTCAATGGCTTTTATCGACGGGGGATCTTGAAATGATACAAATCTAACGGAGAAATTATTTCATTCATTTGTCGTAAATTTGGTACGATTATCCATTCATTCATTATTACCGATATCCTCTTAGGTACCAGTATTTTAATGGCAGTTGTTGCCGCATACAATATCGGGAATTGTCAGGTATATCTTTACTCTAGAGCACCTTATTATTATGTAGCATCCGTCCACAACATCAACGGAAGTCTGGAAGGCTCTTATTCATTATTTATAATTTGCTAAGCAAGTCGCTAAGCAAGTTGCAGGAACAACTACAAATTTACACTACAGCCAATAAAAACAAAGTTGCAAAGTACATAATTACCATTCAGTACCACTTTCTACCATCTCATGTTCAATATATATGGTAATTATGTGGCAACTGACTGTATACATATAACAAAATAAATTGTTCATAATAATTCTGCTTTTTATATGATTTGAAACTTTAATATGCTTACACTACCAAAATAACGAACAGGAAGTGTTGAGTATAATATGCTTGTTGGACAAATTAAACCATGGCTGTATAGAGGAAAATTTAGGGTAAACATGATCGTTGCTTATTAATAATGTTATATATAAGAAATGATAGTTTTGAAAGTTTCACTTTGATACATTTCTCGCATAATAGCATTTGAGAGTTAAATGAGAGTTCTTTACATACTGAGCCATTGTGACCAAGCGCACCGATGTGTATGTTTTTCTAAATTGGACTAGGTATTACGTTAAACAAAATCTGTTAAGAATTATTCTTTATCATTTTTTAAAAATCGGGTTAGTCGGGGAACTCTTTGCTTTAGGACCTTCACCCCAAACATGTCAAAATTTTAACTGTCAGCCGATGCCTGAACTCTTAGGCTCTGATTTTAAGACCTCGTTTTTTGAAATTGCACTAGTTCTCTTGATCGAGAATGCAGTGTGTACTTGAACCAATAGGGCATGCAATGGAGCAAACTGATCTTTTGTATTTACATCTTTCTTGTTTGTTTTTTTTGTTTTTTTTATCATCGTGTCTTTATTTCTTGAACGATTTCAAGGAATGAGAGCTTAAATGATGCAGCTATTGGCCGCTGGCTCCATTTATGACATACCTGTCTTTGTTTAGAATATACAGAGGCGAACATGACTTGTATCTTAATTCTTTTACGCACTGTACTTGCCATTACACGAACTAAACCATACCTTGGCAATTTGTGGGTTCTTCTTTTTCACTACAATCACATACATATTTAATATTAGCCATAGTTTGCAAGCATGGATTGGTCAAACAATCTGAAACAGAAAAAAGAAAATCAAATATCATTAATAGCTATAATTCTCCCCGCCGAGTAAATGCCAGAAAATCTGCAAATAAATATTAAACTAAATACTAAATATTAGGAGACATATGTGTATTTTACGGTGCAGGTATTCTGAAGGGTTTTTTAATAGTTTTTACTCCGAAGTCATCATCAACAGTCGGCTGCGGAGCAGGCGACTACAAGCTTTCTCCAACTATTGCGATCTTGGGCAAGCGAAACAATTTTGTTTGGCTGCAGCATCCCTTCAGTATCTCCCAGGAGGTGCTGGACATACTGTAAAGTACAGTGTGCGCGGCCGTCCCGGTTTCCTCTTCCCATGTGGTGGAATATAAAGGGTATCTTCTTTCACAGGCTCGTCATCTTCAAGACGCAGTATATGGCCGAGAAATTTGAGTTGATAAATCTTGACTCTGGCAACCAGTGGAGTGGTGTTGGTCAGATTGTAGATGGTACTCTATTCCAAAATAGTCTTTGATCCGAACGGTCATTTATCAAAAAAACGTCTTCCTTCAGACATGTTTTTATTGTTAAAGGTTATTATTACGAAGGGACATTACTCCGGAAATATAATGACAAGCGTGTCATCAAGGGTTTTTGCCTTAGGATTAATGCCCCTATTTCAGACTAATAGTCCTACATTTTGTTATGACTAATGCTTCGTCGGAATAAAACTCTTTCGGCGAATAATCGTTCTGATCAATAATCATTCGGAGTAATTGTAGACTACCCCGTAGTCCACTTGCCCATTGTGCATACTCTGGATATTGTATTTAAGCTTAAAACTCTGATTTAATTAATGTGTGCACAATTGATAGATTTTCACATCTGTTCTTTTCAGTCACCATACGCCCTCTGTTTGTTAGCTTCCCAAGTGGACTACTGACTTTGGATTGCTGTCTATGAGCTTCTATGGATGATATTGTCGGAAATCTGGCCTACTAAAATTGGCCATGATGTAATGCATCTTTAAATGGATCTGGCTTGTGATTGGTCGCCCCGATCTCGTTATGGTTTAAATCCTCCGGGTGCCTGTCATTACCATTAATAACTACATGGTACACAAGTATGTGGCCTACCCCGCATTTGTGTTGTGTAATTGCATGAACGCGTCAATAAGTGCATGAACGCGTCTTATATTTGCTTGCGGTTAAATTTGATTGATAAACAAGTATGATTGACAGTGTGAGTGTTAGGGACTTTGCCCGTTCAAAATCCCGTTTAAAATTGAAAGTCCATAGTCTATTTTTAACATGGAATTTCGCGATTAATAAACTGGCAGATTCTAAAATCAGAATTGTTCAGTATTGAAGTGCCAATACAATTATGACATTATGATGTGTTGCATTCAATAATATAAGCTTACGTACACTTTACTTTTACTGTCACTAATATAATTATATAAACTTTTTCATAACAACTTTATACTAGTATTTTGATGTAATTAATATCAGTATAATTTCGAGTTCAACTGAATGCTTTCATCATGATTAACATCAAAAATAGACTATGGCATTATTTTTAACATTGAATTTCGCGATTAATAAACTGGCAGATTCTAAAATCAGAATTGTTCAGTATTGAAGTGCCAATACAATTATGACATTATGATATGTTGCATTCAATAATATAAGCCTACGTACACTTTACTTTTTACTGTCACTAATATAATTATATAAACCTTTTCATAACAATTTTATACTAGTATTTTGATGTAATTAATATCAGTATAATTTCGAGTTCAACGGAATGCTTTCATCATGATTAACATCAAAAATAGACTATGGCATAGTCTAGAGTAATTGTCGACATTGAAACGTCCCATTGGACTAAATACCTTTCGGACAATTCCTTATGACCTTCTTTAGTGGTTTGACAAGACACCCTTTAGAATAAAAGTTGGAACAAAAACCTTATTCCTTTTTGGTAGTCAATCTGCTCCTTATGTGAAAATACAGTAACTATATTATAGTGAACAATGACAGCAGATTCTGCATGTTTTGGATGGGGAGATATTTTGAGCGAATAATTATGTTCCTGAAGTAAGATACAATCTCTTCTATTAATATCTGTATCAGGTTTTTGGCCGATACAACAAAACAATGTATTGTACACTTTTTGCAAAGTACCCGGATGCAATACAATAATATGGTTTTCAATATTGTACACCATCGCGAGCCACCATTTTCACAACACCAACATACGTCACAACAACACAGTAATTATACAGCTCACGGGATATTTCATAAACAAGTTAAACGACAAACTAAATGTGTGATAATTCGGGATGAAGAATAACCTTAGGAACAAACAAACCTGTACATATTTTGTTTAGGAAAGAAAAAGCAGGATACTAAATTATTAAAGGTACGCTTACATGTAAATACGCATTGATTAGGCCCAGTGGCTAGGTAAGCTTAATTTTTGTTATTTTACCACATAGGGAAAGCCTGCGATAAATAATGATAATATTGAAAGGCTTATTTTCGTATGATACAATAATATAGTACACTGGATAATGCACTCGTCTTCGACTCGTGCAATATTTTTTTCCATCTCGTGCAATACATTCTTGTTTCACCTTCAAAGCCATTCAATATAATATAAATATTTAATAACAATAATTGCGATTAACCTTCGTATTCAAATATATTTCAAATAGATTTTGTTAGACATTCGCTGTAGTTGTTAAAAACAGAATTTTACATCTTAAAAGCTAAAGAGGAGAATAACCCAAATCAAGTTATAATAATAATAATAATAGCAAGAATAAACTGTGTCAAAGACCCTTGGCTGTTTAATCGTCATCCAATTAACCCTATCCAAAGTGCACTGTTCTCTGAATCTGAGACAATATCGATTAGCAGAATATTCAATGACGTAACATATATTAACCCTGTTAAGTAGACTTACGAGTATCAGTTATTTTACATTTGTTAACACTTTTGTAAAGGACAAGTAGAGACATTTATCGACTTAAGTACAGGGTGAGTAAAAAAAAGTGCAATAGAGAAAAGAATCCATTTTTATTTAAGAACCGAGTTGAACCTTTTAGATTTTAAAACATTTTATAAATAACATATCCATTAGTGATCTTGTGTGAAAAAAATCAAGGACTTGGCATTTAGCGTTTTGTTTTTATGACACATTTTATAGCGATACCCAATTTTAATGTTTATCCAAGAGACACCTAAAATTTGAATGTCAGGCCACTCTGTGTAAGGTAGATTTGGAACCACTGCCAGTTTCTTAACCTCATTGGCATTGAAATAAAATGAAGCACCCAAAGCGTTATTGTCCTTGGTCTTGTTTAAGGAGAAGAAACATTATCTGTTGTTGTTTTCATTTTCCCTTTATTTTAAAGATGTTTATTCTCTATCAAAACCATATAAATTTGTAGGCTGGTTTTTCAAATGTCGAAATGAAATACGCGCAAATTGGAGTGGAGTGAATTACAAAAGATCCAGTAATTTGGACATATTGGGATTAAAAAAAACTGGAGTTGGAGTCGAGTGAGGTATGAAGGACTTAAAGTAATGTTAGAAAGTTTGTTTGAACAGAAAAAAGAAATAAGAATAACGCAAAAATCAACCCTTTTTATGTTAAAGTCAGTTTCAGAGCTGGGGCATTTATCGTGCATTGTGTGCTCCCATTCAAAATACATGGTACCTCGTGGACAAATAATGAAATTGGGTATCGCAGCAAAAGGACTCATAAAAATTAAACAGTAAAAGCCAGTCACTTCATTTTTTCACAGAAGGTGACTATTGAGTGTGCCATTTATAGAAACTTTCAACAATGTGAAGGTTCAAATTGGTTCTTACATAAATATCGATTTTTTGCTGCATTGCACTTTTGTTGACTCACCCTGTATGTTAAACGAAACCTTGTAATATTATGTATCAGAATATTATGATATTCTCAAATGCTGTTTTTCTTTCAAGCGATGACAGCTATTTGCTAATACGCATATTCGCTGTAGAAGTGACGTACGGCTACCATAGCAATAGATGAATACAATTGTTGACTATATCGCCCGGCACTATGTAAACAACGTTCACGCGGTATCTATGCAATGAACCATCTAATACTATATACCGGTATAATGTTTCATTAAATAGCTTAATAATGATCTTGATTTACAGTAAAATTCTGGACATAAGAGCCACCTAAAAATGATTCAGAACAAGTATGCGCAGAATACATCCAAGATAACATTAACAAATACTGAAGAAGACTACAATTTGCAATGTGTTAAATTATAAGTGGTTTAAACGTAGGTTTAAGCAAAAATGCGGAATTTGAGGCGGATTTTATAATACTTTGCTGAAGATGCTAAGGCGAGTTGGATAGCAGGACACATATTTGTCTAGTTTTAGTCATTTAACTAAAAACCTGCACTGTACTTCTTTATCCTAATGTACAGTGCACAAATACTTTTTACCCTTGTATATCCTAAATAAAGACAGATATATGTCATAATTCGATCAAGTAACTAATAGCGGAATGTTTTTTAAACCTTATTCACTAAAATCGTTCAAGAAATAAAGACACGATGATCCAAAAAACCAAATTAAGGAGCAAATTCAAAAGTTGCAGTTTTTTCTTGACCAATTTCAACAAATGTGATGCGATCAAGCAAAATCAGTCGGAACTCGAAAATATTAAATTTTCAGTTTCTTATAGAATAATAGAAAGCATTTACAAAACTGTATTTTGCAGAAAACCACATTGAACAATCGGTTCCATGGACTTGAGCAATAATAGTTTCCAAAACAACAGGAAACAAAAGGAAATATTACCTTTTTTGGCTATATCTCAAAATCAATATTTCCAAGTTCCGACTGATTTTGCTTGATTGCATCACAAAATGAGGTCTTCAATCAGAGCTAAAGAGTACATGTACTGACTGCTTGCTTTTAATTTTAACATGTTTGTCTGTGTTTAGAATATACAGGGGTAAACATAACTGGCGTCTTAATTCTTTTGCGCACAGTATTGCACTTAATTTTTTGTTTGCTGGAATTAAGACCAATAAGATACCAAAACAAAAGTTTTGGTCGTGATCTCCTTCCCGAGCAAAATCATGCACTCCTGATATCACACTTTGGAATCTCCTTTACAGAACCAATACCATCCCGCTTAGGCACCGCATCGAATTTGGTCCTATAAAACTATCGGTGCCCGGTTAGGTACCGATGATTCTTAACATCACTCCCTGTATATGTAACAAATTGTATCAAGCATAGTAAGTAACAGTTTCACCGTGTTATTGTTTTTCATTTCATTAAAAAGCAAATGCACTGTACAAATGTTCAGGGTAAGATAAAAAAAAGGGGGTAATCAGTACCTCTTCGGGCACCAATAGCGCTATAGGACCAAAACGGATGTTGTGCCTTATGTGTCAGCTTTATTTGTCTCTATATGTGAGTGCAAACACCGCTATATTATGCTCTCTTCCCACTCGCTTTAAGAGCCATCTAAAATTGATTTATATAGAACAAGTATCTGAAAACACATCTCATGTAACATATTAACAAGTGCTCTTAAGAGTATGGAAGAAGACCATAATTTACAATATATTTAAGGAGAATTACAAAAGAAATACAACTACAAGATGTTTAAATTATATCCTTTGAGGCGGAATTAATATGCCTCAGATCAAAATTTATTCATATTAAAAGTCATGTACATGCGTCAAAAAAATCAAAACCGGGGAATAATGGAGTAGTAAATATTCCAGGCTTTCCATTTACCATCACACGAATATTTATGCCCCCTATTTCCATTAGTTGAGCTCAACAAACGTTCGTTACGCGTTCTTTTTATTATTTTTGTAGAAAATATGAGGTAACACATTTTCCTATTCCACTTTTGAACTTTTCCTACAAATAAACTGGATCAAAGCTTCATCAAGAACTTCTAGGCTGTCATAAAAGCTGCTGAAGGAATTCAAATGTTTGTGTCAGTGTGAACGTCCATGTTTAGAGTCGGGAGCCAACATTGTCATCAAAACTCTTAGGCAAAAACGATGACATCTATGAAATTGCTAATACGCATATAGTGTTGTCTCGTTGTCTCCTAAAGCAAAAGGGTAGTGAATAGAGACGACAGCGAATAAATGTTTTCGAAAAGATTTCTGAAGATCATCACTCTGTATATCGGTACGACTTCCGGGGAATATAAATACCACACTATAACCCGTTCTTTACATATCCTGTAAAGCGCACGCAGTTCGCCCAGCGCAGCTCGCGACAATAGCAACAATGGCTTTACACCGCAAAAAAATGAGATTCGCTGGCGTTGGACTATAATAGTCCTCATATTACAAAGGGATAGGGATCATGACGATTTATGAAGACAGGTTGCAGCCCGCTTAGATATGTCATCTAATCTATTAACGAAATTATAATTAGCTAATGAAATATCGCACTTATTAGTGTGATACGCCGTAGTTTTTATATAGCAACGGCATAAACAACTTAGTCCTGTGATTTGTCATACTGGCGTATTCATGATACGTAGCCATACGATACCATGTTACTGTTTGCCTGTAGTGTTGATTTGACATACATATCACATATGGCATATATCACGTGACGTATCACTGTAGGAAAGTATAGAAAGTAATGTTTTGTTTGAATTGAAACACCGACGTTTAACTATAAAGTTTATTACTCCAATCAATAATTGAAAAGTTCTCGTATAGCATGCTCATAACTGCACAATAAACTTTGCCAATAATATGTAGTTCCACTGAGCGTTAAAAAATTGTAAAATTTTCAAATATTTTTTCCCTCAAAATACGTCAAAATAAGATAATATTCAAGTAAATCGAACTTTCAAGAAAATACAAATAAAATTTTATTTGTGGCGCATGTAGACCAGACAAAACCCCTTCAATACCCAGTAAATTTATTTGCAAAACATTTTAACATGTTTACTTTCACTCTCATTGCCATTAAAGTTATCACTAAAACTAAAACATAGCTCGGTTTATACAAACATTAATCCAATATGCCGGAATAATGTTTCATAAAATCGTTTAATAATGATCTTAATTCTGGACTTTAGAGCCACATTAAATTGATTCAGAACAAGTGTATGCAGATTACGTCCGAAATAACATGTTAACAAGTACTTTTTGACTATAATTTGGAATAAATAACATTATAAGTGGTTTATAAGTAGGTTTAAGCAAGGTTACGGAGTTTGAAGAGGATTTAATACGCTCTGATGAAGATGCCACGGCGAGCGGATAGCAGGAGACATATTTGTCTAGTTTTAGTCATTTAACTTAAAACTTGCACTGTACTTCTTAATAATAATGCAGTGCGCAAAACATTTAAGGGATTTGTAATGGGCGTGAACCTGGCTTGGATTCCAGAGGGGGTGTGCCTGTAAGAGACACAGCCATCCGAAAAGGACCAGCTCAGATCGCGCGCCAAATAAGTTTGCAGTTCAGAAATAGCATTTTTTTCTTAGCCTTGAAAAAAAAGAAGCAGAGCTGGGAATCGAACCTGGGACCCCCCTGTTGTTAAACTTAGTGCATACCTTCCGTGTTTAGAAAATATATATCATAAGATTTACAATGATATATCATCTGACTTCAAACAATATCCAGAAGCGGCGTAATGGCTTGTTAAACTTTGCTCCTTCAGTAAAAGGGTACATTATTTTGGTGCTACATTATTTCTCTTTTTCCACATCGCTGGTATTACATATCAAATTGTCATAATTGGCGGTCACTTCAAATTATCCCCAAGTCAACGAGGTTCAGGAATGTCCTCTCATTGTTGATTGTTAGTTAACCCACCACTTGAACAGGATTTGGCCAAAGCAAACAAAGACTAGAGCTATTTACTAACTCTATACATAAGTATAAGCTTATTATCCTCTTCAACAATATGATTAAAGATTGGCGTTTGACTGACACTAAAATGAGAAACATGTAGGGCAAACATTAGGTAAATATGAATACAACCTTTATGCACATTTTGCACTGTAACTCGAAATACATTTGCCGACTTTACGAGCGGTTTGCGATGGATGGTCACAAATAGCCATAGATCTAAAATAATAAATAAATACATAATGCAGAACGCAGTTAGTATTTTAGGTACAGAATTCTATTATTCTATTATTTATCATTTTCTACTATACACACAAAGGACCTGTGCTTTTAGTATCCGCGTCTAATCAATGACGGGTCTTCAATTCACCATGTTCTCTCGATAGTTAAACTATGCTGTATCCCTGTAGGATTATCTACTGACCAAATGCTAAAGTGGATGCTTTAACAGTACCCAATTAAGTGTACATATCAAGGTCATAGCAGGGCATTATACAAAGAATGGTCAAAGGTCAACGTTTCCAAAGAAGTAGAGTATAGAAGTAGACGCAAGCTTTCGTGCGGGAAACATAAAAACATACTCCCCAGTCGTGGCCTTTTTATGAGATTTGATACGGCGCCGAAGACTAGAGCTGTTCCATAATTTAGTAAGAAACCCGGTTTCCAGACTCCAAATTGCAGTCATATAATATATAATATTATTAAATCACCAAAGCGAATGGTAACGTAGGTATGTGGAAAAGAAGTGCAATAGCAATAACAAATATCAAATTTTGGAAAAACGCCCCAAAATTTAAAACATAAAATATATGTCATAGTTAGAAATAGCAGCATCTTTTATTTTATTTCGGATTTAAGACCTTATTCGTTCAAATCATTCAAGAAATATAGACACAATGATCCAAATACGCTGGCAAAGTGAATAATAATCGGATTAATTACTATAGCAATAGGTGAAAACAATTTTTTGAATATACCGCGCTGCACGGGTACGTTCACGCGGTACCTCTGTAAAGTCTGTATTGAACCATATCATGCTGATCACTCGCACCTGTAAGATAAGTATCTTTGAATAGACCGGTATTGTATTCAATCTATGATTGCAGACATACACAGGTGATGAGTGTAATATTCTTGTATTACAACGAGATGTATTCAAGAATTGTTTTCACCTATTGATATGGTAGTTTATCCGATTAGTACATCACTTCGCCAGGTTATACCCAAGGAAGATGAAAATTCAAATGTTGCCGTTTACTACATTGCTTGCCCTATTGATTTGTACACAAAGCATTCTCGGACAAAAGAACTAGCGCTATGCTTTCCATTGATTAGCACGTTAAAACTAGCGTCATGCTTTCATTGATTAGAGCATAAAAGTTCAACTTTTGATTTCGTCCCTTCTTTATGTTTTAGATCGCCGTTTCTTTTAGTTCTCAACCAATTTTAACAAACGAGGTCTTAAATCAGAGCTAAAGAATACATCATGTGCTGCATGGTTGCTTGTTTTAATTTTTTTTTGACATATTTGTCTTTCTTTAGGATATACAGGGGTAAACATAACTGGTGCCTTAATTCTTTTGCGCACTGTATTGCACTTAAATTAGTTATGGAGGCTAATAATCGCATTTATATTTCCTTGAGTTAAGACCAATAATATACAAAAACAAAAGTTTTGGGCGTGATCTCCTTCACGAGCAAAATCATACACAGGCAGTGGCCATTACACCATGATATCAAGCCTTAGGATATCCTTTACAGATCCAATACCACCCTGTTTATGTGTCAGTTTTATTTGTCTCAATATTTGACTTCTCCTTTGACTCGCATTAAAAACGCCCCAAAATTTAAAACAAACATGAACCTTCCAAAATAAATACATATTCGCACTCGGCGGCCCAGTCACTATCTGCCGCTGTGATTTGGGGTAACTCGTTGCTTCCCCTCTCCAGATACCTGTACTTCAAGTTCGCCCATACCCCATGCCTTAAGGTACCAGTTACTTTTTCCCCAAGTTCGCCCATACCCCATGCCTTAAGGTACCAGTTACTTTTTACCCCTGTATATCCTAAATAAAGACAAATATATGTCATAGTTAGAAATAGCAGCGAATAGCAGCATCTTTTATTTCGGATTTAAGACCTTATTCGTTCAAATCATTCAAGAAATATAGACACAATGATCCAAATGAGCTGGCAAAATGAATAATAATCGGATTAATTACTATAGCAATAGGTGAAATCAATTTTTTGAATATACCGCGCTGCACGGGTACGTTCACGCGGTACCTCTGTGTTGAACTATGTCATGCTGATCACTCGCACCTGTAAGATAAGTATCTTTGAATAGACCGGTGTTGTATTCAATCTATGATTGCAGACATACACAGGTGATGAGTGCAATATTCTTGTGTTGCAACGCGATGTATTCAAGAATTGTTTTCACCTATTGTTATGGTAGTTTATCCGATTACTACATCACTTGCCCAGGTTATACCCAAGGAAGATGAAAATTCAAAAGTTGCCGTTTACTCCATTGCTTGCCCTATTGATTTGTACACAAAGCGTTCTCGGACAAGAGAACTAGCGCTATGCTTTCCATTGATTAGCACGTTAAAACTATCGTCATGCTTTCATTGATTAGAGCATAAAAGTTCAACTTTTGATTTCGTCCCTTCCTTATGTTTCAGGTCTCCGTTTCTTTAATTCTCAACCAATTTCAACAAACGTCTTAAATCAGAGCTAAAGAATACATCATGTGCTGCATAGCTGCTTGTTTTAATTAAATTTTTTGACATAGTTATTTGTCTTTCTTTAGGATATACAGGGGTAAACATAACTGATGCCTTAATTCTTTTGCGCACTCTATTGCACTTAAATTAGTTATGGAGGCTAATAATCGCATTTATATTTCCTTGAGATAAGGGGGTACTACACCCCTCGATAAATGTGTGTCTATTTTTGCATTTTTCTCAAAAACTAATAACACAGTGGTAACAAAAATAATGTATATTATAGGGGCAAGTAGTCCAATTACTACACTGGAATTTCAGTGACCCAAGACAAGCGGTTTGTTATTTATGATAAGAAATAAGGTACCGCTAGGATGTACCTCATTTCCGATCATATATACTGAATCGCTTGTCTTGAGTGACTGAAATTTCAGTGTAGTAATTGGATTTCTTGCCCCAATAATATACATAACTTTTGTTACCAGTGTGTTATTATTTTTTGAGAAAAATGCACAAATAGTCACAAATTTACCACAGGGGTGTAGTACCCCCTTAAGACCAATAATATACCAAAACAAAAGTTTTGGGCGTGATATCCTTCTCGAGCAAAATCATACACAGGCAGTGGCCATTACACCTGATATCAAGTCTTAGGATCTCCTTTACAGATCCAATACCACTCCGTTTATATGTCAGTTTTATTTGTCCCAATATTTGACTTCTCGTCTGACTCGCATTAAGAGCCACCTGAAATTGATTCAAAACAAGTATGTAAAAAATATCTCAAATAACAATTGTAACAAGTGCTTCTAAGTGTATGGAAGAAGATTATACTTGACAATAAATTTAAGAGTATTAAACATGAGTTTCAGAATTAAGAAATAAAATTACAATAGGTGTAAAATACCCCGAGGCGGAATTAATACGCCTCTGGTGATGGTTTCTTTATGATAAAAATAATGTGCATACGTCAACAAAAATTGAAATCAGGGAATATAGGAGCATTTATTATTCCAGGTTTTAGAGAGTAAAAAGAAACGAACAAATAAACAATGTGCTTGACTTGTTTCCGTGACTACCTGATATGAACAATTATTGTTAACTTTTTGGCATTAATTGAACTCACCGAACGTTCTTTCTTTTTATATATTATTTTTGTAGAAATCATAAGGTTTTAAAAATTTGCTGCTCGACTTTTGAACTTTTCCTACAAATAAAGTGGAATAAACCTTCATTAAGAACATCTACGCTGTCATAAAATCTGGTAAATGAAATCCAAAATTTGTGTCAGTGCATATGGCGTAGCTGGGATTTTTTCAGGTGGCAACGACCATGTTGAAATTCGGCCCAACTTCGTCCCACCTATTTTATAACACAATATTGAATGATTTTGTAAGTAGTTCTCCTTTGTAAAGACGCAAACGTTACTAAGAAACAGCTGTGCATTGGACAGGGCCCCCTAAAATGGCAAATTTTCGTAGGGTAGTCACCCACCTGCATCCCCAGACAGCAACTCCACTGCCTTGTTTGAAACCGCGGTGTTAATTTCATTGGTACCATGACTGTTTATTACCCAAATTTAGAGTTATCCAGTCAAAAGGTCAACCAATTCAAATCTCGAAGTCGGTAGCCAGAGATTAAGACGCAATTCATGCAAGACGGTAATACGGAGATTGATCGGCTATTTTATACACATACTGCTTTTAACATTTTAAACGTTTTATATTTGTATTGTGCTATAAAAATGATTTTGAGAGAACTTTATAAACGAATTTTGGCATTTAGTATCAATTTTCTTCCTAGCTTCTTAAATGAAAAAGCGGTAAAGACGGTTTTTAAAATGCACATTTTGCAAAACTATTGCTTTGCTATAAATTAAAAAAACAACAACAGCGTAGAGGAAAAGTAGTTATTTATAAACAGTAACAAAAAGCAAAAACAAAACAGATCTTCTGTTATCAATTCTTAATGTTTTCAGCTGATTGATTTGTATTGGTAAAATAGCAATTCGATTTGCCATGCTTTGTCATTCCGTAAGACAGAAGTCAAAATAATATAAGGCAATTAAAGAATTGATTTACCGAGAAATTGACCTATCCGCAGTACTTATATATTTTATTCGTTAAATCAGTGAGGAAATGTACATACTACTGTCAAATTAGCAAAAATACAAGGACGACTGAGAATGGTTCCCTAAGGTGACGTCTGGATTTTTTAATTTATTTTATTTTCACAGTTTCCATCCAAAATAACACCAGCAGCTTAAAAATATTATTTGTATTGTTTCCCTTAACCAATATAAAAATACCAGATTTATTTTAATCTTAATTATCTTTTACACTCATCATAATATATATAAGCTTAAAATATTTGAATGCGGAAACATCGTATGTACTAAATACCATAATATTGTATTAATTCTTGTCCTATTAAAAGCTCGTATTTACATCAAAATGAATTAAAGCCATACTGTATATTTGCTGAGGAGGACGCCCACAATATTTGTCAAAATTCTGCTATTTTACACGATTGTAATGTACTTGATTTTGCTAACATACCCTGCAAAAAATGTGCCCGAACCGTCGGTTGATCATTACGATGGAAATATTAGTCGAACGCGTATACGTGATGTTCATAACACAGTACGTACCGGTACATGGCGTGCGGGACGGTCATAAACACATCAAAGGACCGTGCTGTAGCACGATCGAAGAGTGACACGCATTGGTGACATCTGCGCTGGTAGTAAATTCCAATTTGCTTGGCTTTACCCCCGTTGTCCGGCTCCAAAGTCTCAACATATCTGGCAGTAAAAGTTCACTATGGAAACGAAACACTAAATAATCTATTTTTATGGACATGTTACAATGGCTTTAAGCTAATCGTAGGGTCATTATTTGCGCTCAATTCAGTATTAACAATGTTAATTGACTACCTTATTCTGGTAGGGGTAAAACCGATCGTCAAATATCTAGCTGAAACTCACCAGGTTTCCACGGTAAAATTGTTTAAATTTTGATCTTGTGAAAATATATTAAGATATATGGATTTAAAACTTTGTTTTAAGGAGAAACTCTGGTGAAAATCACGTGAGTTTTTTTAGCCGAAAATCAACTATTCCCAATTCTGTCCCAAATGCTTACATTTTGACGTCACAGCATTGAGTGGGAAGGTTTGTACTTCTTTTGGTATCACTAGATAGACGATACCCATGATAGCTGTACACTGGTAACAATAACTAGTAAATGACGTTTGGTATGGACAAATTTATTATTACACTACTGCAATATTACCAAATTTCCTTGGACATGGTTATGAAATCGATATTGCCTATAACATCTAACCATTGTATACATATAGAAAGGAGAGGTAGACATAGAGAAGGAGCGAGAGAGAGAGAGAGAGAGACTGGGGAGAGGGAGGGAGATGGGGAGAGAAAGGGAGTGGAGAGAAAGAGAAAGAGGGACAGACACGAGAAAGAAAAAAATGACAGACGAAAGAAAAGTAATAAAATAGAAAGACAAAAACGAGAGAGGTATAGATTGAGAAGATTGAAAGCTAGATATCTAGGAGCATTTGCAGTTAATGGGCAATATCGATTTCACAATTAAAGTACATGTACAATGTTTCAATTCCTAATTTGCAGACACGTATAATATAACTTCTAAAACAAAAGTTGTCATAAGGTAAAATTGTATGCAAAATTAGTACGTCCAAGCAAATGCAATTTCCTCGGGTGGCATTGTTCGACCTATTTTTCAAATTGACCAAATTGACGGGGGCTACAAATTATGCAATTGCTTTGCTGATTCCATATTTTTTTATGTCTGAAATGTAGGCTCATGCATTTATGTATATATTGTCTGAAATAAATCTGAATTTACAAAACTATATGAAATAGGATATGGCTCGAACGGATCAAACCTTTTATATTTTAAATTAAACATATCACGAGAGACTTGACCCGCAAAGTACGAGACAGATACGCTGGACCGGTTAAAAGCATTATCAGTGGTTTTAGCTGAAAACTCGCTGACATGACGCTTAAGGTTGGCACTTTTCTGTAAATGTAAATGTTATGCCATATTCTTAAACCACTTATCTAAACTTGCTAATGACATATTATCCCTCTTTGACTAAATCAAAAACTAGGTGTCGTGGCGAGGATTGAAATACAATCCGATAGGATTGGATAAAGCGTCAATTGTTCAGAAATTGAAGTAACCTAGAAATTAAGAACGGCATGTAACACTGTTTACAGAATTAAGGTGTTGTTTAATGCATTAAATTTGCTGTAGGGAACACAAAGAACTAAAATCACGTTATATCTTCTCAGGTAACTAATGTAAGTATTATAAGTCTGGTATATAATTACTTCCAAAAAATCTTCCTACATCGTTTAATATCTGAACTTTATTTTAGAAAATGGGCAAAACACTCATCGCACTCGGCCTTAAGGGTATATGATGTATTGTTGGTTGCAGCAAAAAAAATATAGTTCACAGCATCTTGCGAATGGTAGCGAATGGTAGTGAACAAAAATTGCATTGCTCATTTCATAGCGAGCGTATAGAAGAATTCAAATATCACAGATATACTTTTGTAGGTCCTGTGGTTCTTGAGTTATGTTGTAAAGAGGGCTGAGACAACAACACGTTTGTAAAACGTACATAACTCATTAACAACAATAAATTAAGCAAGTTTTCAAAGTATATGATTTGTAGAATGAACTTTTGCAAAACATCAAAGTGTTATTTTCAATAATATATTGATTCAGATAATGAAAATTTTTGGCTGCTTCGACCACCAATACCTCGTATACCCTTAAGGCACCAGAACCAAATTTGTTCGATCTTTGGATCGACCATCGATGCTGCTTCGATGCTTGTAATATATTTTATCAACTACATCAGAATTACTGATAAATGTGTATTGGTCAATCTCTTTAGATGGACATATGCAAATGTAATCAGAATTGAAAATTCCAGGTACGCAAATGTTTGTGTTGTGATCAAAGGTTTAAACCACTAAATTATAATAGTCAATTAATTGATTTTATAAACGTCATATACCGTCATATTTGGTACCAATGTATAGCTATGCATCTCTTCTATCCAGTGATACCAAAATAAGTACAAACATAAAACTTTGATCTTTTTGCATATAACCCAATAACGATATGTCGTAGATATGTCAAATTATACCTTTTCTGAATCATTATCACCTTTGCAAATACTTTGGTGTGGTTTTTGACCAAATCTAAACAATTTTGAAAAAAAGTTGTATGAAATTGGACCCCTTGACCTCTTGGGAATTTTTTTTTAATTTGTTAACATAGCTTATACTTTATATGTAATTTTTCTGATCAGGAGATATCGGTTAGAGGTTAATTTCCGAGGGTGCACGATACCCCCTTCTTCCAACTATTAAAGCTATATGAAGTAGGTGGGGTTGCATAATAATATTATTTTGTAAGTTGGAAAAACGTGATTCTTGTTTTAATTCATGGTGACAAACACTTTCGGAAGTCCTTACAAAAATGCTACAGATAAGGTATAAAGGATCAGCTATATAAATTGATATAGAAACCCCGATTTTTTTTTTTTTTACAATTCTCTGTGCCAGAATTTACAGGTCAAATCTTGGGAATCCGGTCTCAAATGGGATAGCAAATGCACGGATTCCGAATCCTCTATGGGGTAGGCAATTTTTTCCAGAACAGCCAAACCCCAAAAAAAAACAGGGATAAGGCTTATCTCATGCCGAGCTGCACTATAAAATGGTAATAATAATAATAAATAAATATTTGGTATTCATATAGCGCCTTACCACAGGAGTGTTCAAAGCGCTGTAATTTCGCTGCCATGGTGAATCATCACAATCAGATCGCATCAACTAGGCATTGTGCAGCCAGAATAGTGCAAACCTATCCGCACTTAGATTGTAACATCCACCATTTATCTGTGCAGCTCCCCAAATTCCATTGGGTGAAGGAAGTTTTTGATAACCAAACAACTAATCAGCGATTTTTTTATATTATTATGAAACCGGAGATCCCGGAGAAAACCTGCGAGAGCGAGCATGGAATCGGGATAAACCAAGTGCACATGAGTCATTGGACCGCGCCGGGGCTTGAACCCGGGACCTCGGTGGTGCAAAGCGAAGGAACTACCGCTGCGCTAACTCGCCCTCCCTATGGTATTATAGTTGTGGCGTTTGTTAAGTGGGAAAATCGTAATTCTTTTAAAAAATCTCCGTGACCAAATATTTTGGAATTCCTAAAAAAATAATGCAGATAAGGTATAATTATATTGATTGATAGAACCCCGATTGTTTACAATTCTCTGTGCCAGAATTGACAGGTCAAAACTTGGGAATGCGATCTCAAATTGGATAGCAAATACACTGATTCCGAATCCTCTATCGGGTGGGCACATTTTCCAGAACAGCCCAATTGCCCAACTGACAAACCCTATTGGCATAGGCAAAGACATTTAGGTTTGATAGTAATAATTTTAAAAAATAAGCTAAGGCTTATCTCATGCCGAGCTGCACTATAAAATGTTATTATAGTTGTGGCGTTTGTTAAGTGGGAAAACCGTAATTCTTTTATCTCCTTGACCAAATAAATATTTTGGAATTCCTAAAAAAATAATGCAGATAAGGTATAGTTATATCGATTGATAGATAGTTTTTTTTTTTACAATTCTCTGTTCCAGAATTGACAGGTCAAAACTTGGGAATGCGATCTCAAATTGGATAGCAAATACACTGATTCCGAATCCTCTATGGGGTGGGCAAATTTTCCAGAACAGCTCAATTCGTCGTCCGTATTCCATAGTGGCGTATAGTGGGGCGCCGCGAATAAACAACTTTTCGAGAAAATCGGGTTTGAAGAAATGCCAATTTAAAATCGAGTTGTGTAAATCAGACATTCATTATATTTTGTAAATGATGTGAAATTTCTGTAGTAAACTAAATAGATTTTATTGTTATATATTTTTCCGAAGAAATAAATACATACTTTTGCTGGCAAACTGACAATAAAACTATACGTCACTATGGAAAACGAACAAAACGCAATACCTAACCTTTTCGTATTCCATAGTGGCGTATCGACCATACGCCACTTTTTATACATTTATAATTATGAAATATCGGCAAAATGAAAAACATCGTATTCCATAGTGGCGTATAGGTCCGATACGCGTACGCCACTATGACATACGATGTTTTTCATTTTTGCCGATATTTCATAATTATAAAATGTGTATAAAAAGTGGCGTATGGTCGATACGCCACTATGGAATACGAAAAATGTCATTTTGTAACTATACGCCACATTTAATTAATCAATTACTAATTAATTAGCTAATTATGACTGATGAGACTTAGAAAAATGAAAGAGAACATCATTAAAGACATATGTGCCAATTTTCAAAAAATGACCAAAAATCACTATACGCCACTATGGAATACAGCCGACGAATTGCCCTATTGACATAGTGACATAGGAAAAGACATTTAGTCTTGATAGTAATAATTTTAAAAAAATAAGCCAAGGCTTATCTCGTGCCGAGCTGCACTATAAAATGGTATTTTTTTTTTTTTTTTTGTTGACCAATTCTTAAAAAAAAAATGCAGATAAGGTATTGGCGAATAGTTATATCAATTGATAGAACCCCGATTTTGTACAATTCTCTGTGCCACAGGTCAAAACTTTGGAATCTGGTCTCAAATGGATAGCAAATGGCAAATTATTCTAGAACAACCCAATTGGCCAAGCCCTACTGGCAAAGGCAAAGACATCAAGCCCTGATAGTAATAATTTTAAAAGAAAATAAGCTAAGGCTTATCCCATGCCGAGCTGCACTATGAAATGGTATTATTGTTGTTGCGTTTATTTAATAGCTTTATTGTTAAAGTCAAAATATTACTTACAAACATCTTTGTCTTCGTCTTTGTCTTTTTTACCCCTCGGTCCTTGTTTCTTCCCCCGTGGTCCTTGCCTCTTTCCTCTTGGTCCTGGTTTGTCCCTCCTTTTAACCAGTGAATTGATCTCCATTGCAAAACGTTTACCACGTGGTCCAGGACCGGCACCCCATCTTTTACTCAAATCATCCAGTTGCATATTTACTCTGCCGTCATCTAAATCATCATCATCATCTTTCCAAAAATCTTGCGTCCCTGTCTTTGGGGAGTCCTCCGCTGGACCACCAAAGTCAAATGGTACATTACCTAAGTTTGCAAGCACTTCTAGTAGTATATTTTTGTTCCTGGTAGAGGATGTGTGATCTAATGGAATATAGTCTCGAATAAGATCGTTTAGTGCTTGTTGACGATTTTCAGACGAACGCAGATTAAGAAGAAGTCTATCGAATAAATACTTATTCTCATTATCCGTTAAGGCACCATCGTCTGTAGCAACTGTGTGCCATAAATTGACAACTGATAATAGCAAAATTGCTGAGCTTACACAAGTAACACTAAACATCGCCAACTTTATCTATCAATCGACCGCCCTGCTTGCTTGCTCTACACACCGCAACAAGTCTGTAAAAGAATTAAAACAGAACACCGTTTTATTGAAGATAATAGACTCATTAAATCCCTTTTATTGTTGTAAAACACCCACTTTGAATATAGAGGATTTGAAGTTGATTAGCATTGTCAAATGAGTGCGCCACGTGTGATTATGAGCTCATATCGTAAAAGCTATTCCTGATTAACTGTGAATAACGTCAATAAGACCAAGTACAAGTAGATTGCAAATGCTTTATTAATTGTTTTTGTAACATAATTTATACCAAGTACAAAATAGCGTACTATTACTATTTTTTATTGCCAATACATGATGTATTTATCCACAGAATGAGTAACTACATGTTAACAACTGAAGCAACATAATTGTTTTATCATAAAGAACAAGTTGGATGCTTTTTGATCTCAGTTTCGTTGAGGTTACGGACAAGGTACAATAAAACTAAGACATATCAACTATTATTAAAAATAGTGAGTTCAGCAATTAATTTTTAACTAGTCTATATCGGCAAAGTATTTTATCAATCCAGCGTGTTGTATCAAAAAAGCAAACATACATAAAGAACCGAACTTGAACAAAAATATGTTGAAAGAAATTCTGAAATCGGAAATTATGCAATTTTATTTTGATTCGCAAGATATTTTTAATACAAGTATGTTAATTGCAAAACTATATAAAAGTTAATTATTTTGATTAAAGAATTTGAGTAATTTAAACTAATTTCAACTTTTAAAAATACTAAAAATGAATGTGGGTTTCATTCTTCCCTTTTGGTGTGAACGGATGTAAATCATTTAAAAATTATACCGTTCAAATTTATTCTCACGAATTGTACTCATTCCTTTACTGGTTCTAGTGTTCACAGGAAAATTAAATCAAAAAGAACAATCATTTGTAGTAACATGTCAAATATATACTAAGTATAACACATGTAACTCACCTTTCTTGCGCTGTGTCTTCCCGATGTGTTCTCTCCTCACTTCCTTGTTACTTTTTGAAAACACCTATCCAATTTGAACTGACTTATAAACAATACCCTTCAATTATTACCGCAAATAATATGATTCTCCTACGCAAATTACAGTTCAAATGTCCGGGGATTGTCACAAACTTCTCGAAACACTTGTAAATCATAATTCTTTTATTAATCGGTTCAATACACGCTCTCTCGCAATACACGCCATATAAATATTTAAACATAACAAGATACAACTAAACAAGGAAAAAGAAGTCACAACAGATTTAGCGCTACTATGCGCGTAAATATTTTTTCCTTAAGCAAAATAAGGCATAACTAAACCGGAAAAGGAGTGCTTTTACATTCCTTTACCAAGTTCAGGAAAACTGTCTTATGATTTAGTGCTAATAAAATCATTTAGCACTAGCGATTTCTTTTCGCAAGTGGCTGTATTCGTTTTGCATGATACACAGATACTACTGGATACGATCAATGTGATATAAACCAATTAAAAAGAAGGGATAGACTTGAACGGAGTGTGTAAGGGTTACAGCCTTTTCTCATTTTGTAGCGAGTTTGTTGAAGATAGTGTGACAATACACAGAGCGGCCAAGACAATTTGTTGTGCTCGTAAATATGTAAATATTTAATAGGGAAATTATACCAGCAAACGAAAAATACGGATAGGATAGCGGATGTTCTGTATTATGCTTTATCTGTCTTCAAATGCAGGGGTAAAATGACTATTAATCGTCTTCGTTGTTGGTTATTATTTCGAGGGCTTAGAGCAAGAACTAGCTATGTCCACAATTACATGTTACTCATTTCGGCAACAAATGGAAGGTTAGCTGCCCTCTGTAATATAATATAAGTGACTTTGGGGTATAATGTACATGGTCACTTGTTTAAGTGACCATGCATATAGTTATTTCTCGAGAGCTTATGAGATAGAGGGTGTGCCAGGCCAATGTCCACATATATCAAAGGGTCATTCCCGTTTCCTTGGCGTTAAAGCCATGATTGACATTGGTTTGTTTTTGGCACATTTTTAGGTTTACAGTAAGATGTCATAATTATGACACTAAGTCGCTCTCTTAATACTCCGTATTAAAGAGCCAAAAACAAAACAAACAAAAAACAAAAAACAGGCGAGTGGGGGTTTCTTTCACTTTCGTTTTTGGTAAAGAACAACAAAATTTAAAAAAAATAAACGGAAACTGTACTTAAGGGGCTACTACACCCTGGCCAATTTTGTGCCTATTTTTGCATTTTTCTCAAAAATTATAGCACATTGGTGACAAGTAAGATATGTATATTATACACTTCTAGTGCCCGTTTCTATTCATCGTTATGTATTCTTCTCCCGTGCATTATTTTCGCGAACTACCCTTCACAGCCCAAATTATATAAACCTGCACGCTAAACAATGCATTATCTAAAACCTGCACGCTAAACAATAGATTCTAGATAATACGTGCACGCTCAAATACTAGAAATACTAGGCCTACTTTCACATAACCATATAGTAGAGTTAGGTGACGCTTTCGACACAGAGGTCACATAACTATATAATTGTCTGTTCGATATATACCATCAAAAAAGTACGAATATACATTCTGTGGTGTTAAAATGGTATAGTTACAAACGTGTTCTATAATAGGGTACAATTACCGAATAGGGTGCAACTCGCTAGACTTGAGTCCAGTCCTCGTTTACGGAGTTTAGGGTTAGGGTTTATCATTGTCATAAATTATGATTAATGACCTCATATAAATCAAACATCAAATGAGAATAATCGAGCTTCTGTTAATTAAAAAGGGCCAAAAACAGGTGGATCATAATTATACAAGATGACACCATTGCAAAATATTCAGCATTTTACAAATGAAATACATGTAGGCCTATATCTAAAATAACATAGCCGGGCCTGGAAACACACACTAGCGCATAATATCATGATCATGCTTTATAATACCATAGGCCTTCAAACACATGTGTTTGAAGGCCTATGATAATACTGAACAAATTGTTAAATCCCAATGTCGTGTGTTTTAATATAAGTAGATTATAGACAAGGGGGTGACACTAAATTCACGGTTGTTCTATTAGCAACGCAAAATCTATGAAAAATTCAGCTGGTTTACTAGCTAGAAAGTGAGGCCAGTTATCGATCCGTTATAGCTCGTTATGAATAATTCATGTTCGACCCCTTGGATCATGTTAATTGAGTTTGGCAAATAACAACGTTGTTAGTTTTGCGAACTTTGCCTGTTCAATGAGAGTATAGCGCGCCCCAATACATCTGGGCACAAAACAGGCGAAAACGATCCAGTTTAATGAAATGGCGGACGGGTATTCCCATCAGGCACCAGTGATATGTTTTTTCAAAGAAAGTCTACTAATTTGATATGAAATGACATTTTGCAATAGCAAAGTCAAAATTAGGACTTGCTGTCAATAATATGAAGGAAATATGTGACAGAGGCAAGGTGGGAAATACAAGTAGTATTTAAGTTATAATAACCTTTGATACCCGACCCGACCTTCCATCATGGCGCCTTATTCGTCTTTATGTATTTCTATTATGCTCTCAAGTAAAATAAAATACCAATCTGCTCTGAGCAGACAATGTTACTTGGCTCCCAGCATGAATTATTGATTTTATACGGAAGTAAAGAAATGCACAGTGTATGTGCATGATGTGCAAGCATACTCCAAATATTTACGGTAAATCTGAATAGTGGTCACATGTTAACATATCATGTGTTCGGGAAATCACGTGGCAACATTTTAAGATTTCAGGCTTGTTTACTAGTTAATTGCCATTTGTACTCTTTATTATTTATCTTTGTTAATTAACATATATTTTAAATGCTGATAAATCGTGGTTGGCTACCCATGATATCTGTTAAATTCAATGTTTTATGAATATAATTCTACCACGCAGAGGGGTCACGCAGCAGAATTTCACATCACCTGACTTAGCTACATTTCGAAGCTCTGCTCTTCAAATTCATGTAAATTTCAAAGTTTATACATTTAATATATTTAATATGATACTAATTTTTTGTTATAACCAACTGGTACACGAAATATACCGAGCTTATTACCTATACAGAAAGGTGATTATCAGCCTTCACTCAGCAAATTGACATGCCCGGCATATGCAGCCATTCTCCGTCTGGATAACATGACTGTCGCCCTCAATACGTCTGGGCGCAAATTTAAATAACAATACGCTATTTACATATCAATGCGGCCTCATGCTAATTAAAGCTGCCCCATCCAGGAGTTCATCTATGTTATAGAGCTATATAGTCCAGTTGATATTCACCGTAGTACTAGCAGAGAGTTGATATTCTTGAGAGGGCACTCTATTCACGTGGTTTCTTTTCCAACGCTAAAAGATCACGAATTTTGGTGGTTTGCAAATGAAAAGTGTCCGCACTATCGATTGATTACGTAACTGTTATGAATAATGTATTAGGTTTTCAATGCAATCGCCTCGACCCATCAATACATATTATCTGTATTTATCAAAGTACTTGGAATAGCAATCTGGTGAGTTCACTGAACTACGCCCTAATACTGATGGAGTTTTAATGGCGTTTAATGGCGCTAATCCTCTCCATACACAGATGAACAAATACAATAGGAGAAGGTCAACACATAATGACCTCCTATATGACATGTTATATGAGATGTACAACAACCTGAATATCATAAAGATCAGTGTTCGTTTGTGCATATGAACTGCATATTTACAATACTAAATATTAGTCGTTATATATTATGCCAAATATTGGTATTATGACAACACGGTATATGCATTGTATATAAAACAACTAATAGATCCTGCTATCATGGCGTCAGGTCATTGGTTCATCATATCCCGTATGTTTCTTAAAATTCATTCATATTTGAGACAAATTTCTGTGCCCATTTTATAGGCGTACAGGTGGATCCGGTTTTTTGGTCATTTTCATTTCTTTTTGATGAAAGAATTAAGGTTTTCCACTGCACGGAGGCCACTATGTGATACTAATTTAATGCTATATTTATAAATTGAATACGTGTTCCCGATTGGCTCTATAGCGATTTCACAGAAAAGGTATTTCTAGTACAATGCAGCGTCGGACTCTAGCTGAGAGCGTAGTAGCCTAAGTCATGGACTCCAAGAAAGGCTCTCCATACACAAATGAACAAACACAAAGGAACGTAGTCTCCTCCGTGACCAGCTTGATTTCGATGGAGCGAAAACAAATTGGCTGCAGAGGAGACGGGTAATTTTGCCATGCAAATGAGGTGAGTGTCATCCCCCTGGTACTAGTCGGACATCTAAATCGATCGTTTCCAGGTGAACGAACTGGTTCAGTGCTCTAAATGATCACAACATAAAAGTCAATTGGTTACAAACCATGCGTGAATAAGTTACTAAAGTATGACGTATAGCGCAATCGATACCATTGATAGCAAACTTATACAGGGATTGATTTTCTTTACCAGTTAAATGCTACGTAGCTGGTCAATGTTCTGACGGTGTTTTTAAAATGTAAGATATTTTCCCTAATATTAAAACTAATATAATGAATGCAGCAATTAATATTGCCTATTGTTTTAATAGGCCTACACTCAAAGTGTATGACGGATAATGTATCGTGCAAATGCATTCGTCAAGATATTGCACTTGCCATGGAGTTATTGCATTTAGCTCTTGAGCCTATCGGCTCTCGAGCTAAATGCAATAACTCCACGGCGCGTGCGATTATCTTGACGAATGCATTGCACTCAGTTCATTATCCTTATCATAGGAGCAAGGACTGCAACTACTGTACTGAAAATTCAGCAACTCAAAGGAAGTAGTTATTGATTTATTGATCAAATATTGGTTTTCCCTCATTTTTGACTGTTACTCCACAACTGATGTCTGTGCTGAAATAATATTTCCAGTGCAGTAGTTGTAGTCCTTGCCCATATAATATACATATCTTACTTGTCCCCAATGCGCTATAATTTTTGAGAACTCACCTGGATTATATTGTTGTGGAGGAGGGACTTGCCTCTCCTTCAGCACAGTTACATTTCGAGGGCTTAGAGCCAGAACTAGCTATGTCCATTTGTTGTCTCAATTATATGTTACTCATTTCGGCAACAAATTTACGGTTGACTATGCCCTCCATAATAAATGCAAGTGACTTTGGAGTATATGCATGGTCACTTGACCAGTTAGTTAGACGCAAGCATGGCAAGTGACCATGCATATCCCCCAAAGTCACTTACATTTTCTTATGGAGGGCATAATTAACCGTCCATTTGTTACCGAAATGAATAACATGTAATTGAGAAAACAAATGGACATAGCTAGTTCTGGCTCTAAGCCCTCGATTTGCAACTGGCTCACTGTGCGCAGCTGCGGCATGACGGTAAGAGGTTTGTTGCATTGTGTGTTCATTACCGAGGTTGTTGAAGGAAAAAAACAGTAGCAATTATAAAATGATACCCAAGTTGCGACTATAGTGATTAATTACGTGCATAAATTAGTAAACACTAGGTGATATTTCCGAGTGGGGAGGTAAATAGGGTCTCTAAAAGACGGAGTAGCCATAGTACAAATGTGGTTCCCCGGCAAACACAACAATGATCTTTAGACGTTATAAAACGTGTTTTGGTTTATTCAAAACTTTTTAATAACATTTAAATGTCGTGTTTTATAAAGTTATGAAAACGTTTTTAAAATGTTATTATAAAAAAACACTACAAGAACATTTTGAAAATGTTGTTGCAAATGTTATTGTAAAATATTTGAGGGCAAACATTTTTGTAAAAAAACTACAAATTACACATAGCGCTATTTCTGATGTATATAGTGCAATACTAAAGATAGTAATATTTCTGATACAAGTAGTGTATTTTCTGCTGAAGATAGCACTATTAATCATATTCTAAGGTAGACTATGCCAAAGTCGAATTTTGATTTAAAAAAATGTGTTATTATTGATCATGATGAACGCATTCCGATCCGTTCTGCTTTATACTGATTAAAATTAAAGTGTTCTATACTAAAATGGTCATAAAGAGTTTATGACCATCTTCAAAGAAAACCCCTCAAAAACAACAATATTAACCAACTAACAAACAAGATCGTCCCAATTGGGCCTCGAGGACCGCAAATTAGTTTTAAAATGTCAAATATGAAGATATGCATCTCTTGTCTATTTGACGCGAGATTGCTGGTATTCTGCTTTCTTTCCAGTAATGCAAATTGGTGTTAAAATTACACAATCATTTATGATTTTAGCTTTTTTAGCTGTAATAGGGCTTTAACCACGTTTCGATTCCACATAGAGCCTTAATGTACGATCTTTTTAAATTTTTAGATTTTTCTTTTTTGTTCCAAAATGATAATATGCAATCATTATGAAAAAGTTTCCTATACATTTGGACGCAAAAACATTGGACATTTGCAAAGAAACAACATCATAAACTTCACCTTTATCACTCGCAATAATTTTTGAATACGACGGCGAGTGCGGCCTCAAAGTTAGTCTCCTACGCAGCCAGTTTGGTTATGCTCCCTCCACATGTGTGGAGGGAGCGTAACCAAACTGGCTTCATAGGAGATTAAGAACTCTATCACTCGAAATATCTCGCACCTTTTGGATTAGGACGCTTTGCGGCCTCAGAGTTAGTCTCCTACGTAGCCAGTTTGGTTATGCACCCTACATGTGGAGGGAGGGTAACCAAACTGGCTTCTTAGGGGATTAGGATTTGCGATCGTTCCGACATATTATCATAATCTGAAATATTATGATACATGTAATATGTCGGACCAACAGAAAATCATCCTGTTTTACTACAAATAGGGCGAATTTGACAGTTTACTCATAGATGAAAGTTGGAGCATGTGTAAGTATTACAAATATGCCAAATAATCGGTTTTGAACAAAATAAGGTAAGGTATATTCTGAAAAAAAATCGTACGTTAATGCTTTAAACATTTGTGACGCGTTGTTTCTTGCTATATTGTGTTACAGGCGTCTCAAAAACTAGATTATAATCCTTTCATTTGTTATAAATATTAAATATTGATATTAAAAGAGTCAAGTATTACTTATCTCATTCAAATACTTAAAAGAAGGACAATTTATTTATTTTTATTCTTCTTGAGTTTTAATGACCTACTACGAAGCAGATCATTAAGGATGCTGTGTACTCTCAGACATGCATGTAGTAAAAGTGCAATAACTTTGTAATTATTCGCGCAAGACATATAAAAGTATACATTTTTATGAAGGCAAAACATCAATAAATCTTAATATAAATACAGATTTGGGGTAAAACAACAATTATGAAGAAAATCACAAAAGTGAGTTTTTGGCAATATTTGTTAGGTACATCATAACAAAAAACACTCTTTCCAAAATATTTTATTTTGTTTTTAGATCAATCTTGAGGCTCCATTCCAATTTTTTTTTTTTTTTTTTTTTTTTTTTTTTTTTTTTTGATATTGGCCTTATTTTTGAGATATTGACCATATAAGGCATCAAATTGATCTTTTTATAATTCACAAACGCCTATTTGCACAAAATGATGCCTAAAATCGGAAATAGACCAAAATATAAAAAAAATGAGAAAACCGTTTCTTGAATCGATCATGCTTTTTACGATGATCATATTTGCTTACCTATAGATGCTGTATTTATTGAGTTATCGTGTACCTAAATCGTCATTTTACCGAGAAAATGAACATTGAAATAATGGCCGTTGAAGTTTAAAGTGGTCATATTTTGCACTTTCATCGAATATCGCAGGAGAATGCGGCAGTTTTTATTTCTATACCTTACATTACATAAACATCGGGTAAATCCACGGCCCCTTGAGAAGTTTGAGCGAAATCCATTCATAACTTGATATTTAAATCGGGGGAAAGAACTTGAAAAAAGCCACATTTTATCAGCTAAAACGGAGCCATTTGACCACTAGGTTTTTGTGCTTCCGTGGTGTTTCCATAAGATGCGCCGCGCATGCAGATAAGCGTCGCCTATGCGTAGCGTATTTGTGCGTTAACAAATTGCGCGATACGCAACGCGATGCGTTGTTGCGCGCGTCTACCCTGCTGGTACAACAAAGATTTGTTTTTCCTTTTCAATTTCAAACACGAGTGGAATAGTGAAATCAAATCCTTAAAATATTGCAGTTGGAGTTTACAAATCTGGATTTTCATTCCTTGTATTTATAAAAAACATAACAAAGTACAAACACATCAAAAAAACTCAATTTTGCGAAAGAAACAATGTCTAGAGTACACAGCTGCCTTAATGACTATATAAATGATGTTCTATATAATGTAAAAGCTAATATTTTAGCTGTAATTTGCAAAAAATAAATGCCCAGAGATCATTTGATAAAACATTATTAAAGATATGATCTTGGATGTAAGCGGTTGCATGGTAAATTTGAAGTCGCATCGTACTTGTTGGTTGTGCATGTTTGTCCGTCTGTGGGTCAAGCTCATAAATTGGTTACATGAACCTGAGTGTAAAACCTAAGGCATGTGTCTCTGAAAGGACATTGTCTGAGAATTTCAAAAATGATATTTACAATTTGGTAGGCTTACGGTTCTTGGGATATAAAGAAAAAATGTTAAGGAATATTAGCTCTCTGTATTTTGACAAATAACTTAATAATTATTCATAACCTCATTAATATACGCGAAGCCTGTAATCCAATCAAAATAAATTGATTGCCTGACCGCGCACTAATTGCGAGGTCATTAATAACTCACAATGACTCCGGACGCGCAACAATGACTTCTGCGCGCGCGTGCGTGTATAAGCTACGCGTTATGGCAACGCACACGCTTACGCGATGCCGTCACGCTTCTGTGATTGGTAGTCTCCTCCGCAGCCAGTTTGGTTACGCTCCCTCCACACAAACAGTCTGCCAATGATCACGAACTGGTCCTTTTGATTCGCTAACGGTTTTCTGCCGACGTCATCCAGCTTGACGTCAAACAAAGCTTTCAATTGGTCGATCGGCTAGACGGCTACTTTATTATTCATGTGCAAGTTTGACCCGCCATGGCGCGCCATCTCGCCAGCTGACTGAGGTCAATCAGGTTCCCGTATGTACAGCTCTACGGCTACAATCGTGTAGCTAATCAGAAACGGCGTTATAAGTGGCAATTGGCAGACTGTTTGTGTGGAGGGAGCGGAACCAAACTGGATGCTGTGGAGACTACTGTGATTGGTAGCTCTTGTTGTCGGCGCGAATGTTATATTCGCCTGGTTGATTTTTTTGTAGGGTAGGCATAAAATATTAGACACGACGGTAATGAATGACAATAATAACTTTGCACCATCTATTTTGTGGTCATTGTGTGAAATTGTCGTGTTTTGTTTTGGGCCTCGGTATTTTTCCTCGGGAGCTACCGCTCCCTCGGAAAAATACCTCAGCCCAAAACAAAACCCTACGATTTCACACAATGACCTCTAAATAGATGGTGCGCAGTTATTATTGTCTAAACAGATCTATCAAAATTTTAATATCATTTGTGAATTTCTCAGACAATTTCCAATACGATTCAGACATTACTTACTATAAGTTACAATAATATTCTGATTCTTGCTTTAAAAAATAATAATCCAGGGATTGAGTCACGTAGCCTGCGTCCACATTAGCATTGCAGATTTATAAAGTTCACAAAACACCTGAAATAAACGCACGATAAATTGTATAATGGAAAGCATAATATCTCAACGTTAGTTGGAACACGCTTTTAATGGGACACCCTGTATGCAAAAGTAAAAGTGCTACAGACACTATGTTGGTGTCATGTTAAGGCCTTTCATATTCTCATCTGTACTATAAAAATTTCAAAAAACAAACACACCAATGGTGGAATGGGTTAAGATTAACTTCTTCATATCATCTGAAAATAATGTATAACCTACGCAAAACCTAAATCATATGCGAACCCACTCAATGACGTATCAAAGTGATTTACAAGAAAGATGCATTAAAGATGGATAGATAAGCGCAGTAGCGACGTTGTGGTTGGTGGTATATGGGGGGATATGACATAGCCTTTTTGGTCTTTCCACCACTGACGTCTCGCAGAAAGCATCACAAATATTGGTGGGCACATCAAATTTTTCGGTCAGTCTGCTTTTGCCTTTGAATAATGATATCCCCCCAAAAAAAAAACCCTTCAAACCACATCAAAAGACAAGATCGTCGCAGTGGGCGCTGAGGCTGGGTGACGAGGGCAGCAACCTAGTTTTAAAATGTCGAATTTGAAGATGTGTCTTTCTTGTCTTTTTGACGCAAGGTTGATGGAATTTGTTTTTCCCGAATAATACAAATTTGTATTTAAAGCCATAATGTGTGATTTGCTCCACAGTAACGCCCTCATTTTTTTTTTGCGAATTTCTATCTTTTGCACCACTGTAATGTCCATTGATGTACATAAATGCCATGTGAAAGACTAAGCCTGAAGTGCTTTAATTGCAGTAAAATTAAACATATATAATAAAACCGGATACGAGATCTCCGGTTTTATTCTGAGCTCACTGATCGAGTGCTGGATAAACACATCACCTGCGTGTGTACCATTGAATCATTGAATCAGTGACGTGCCATATAAGTGTAGGCATATCGCTATTCGTCTTACGTCTTGTTTGTACATCACATCAGCTGCTCGGAGCTCTGACAATAACCATGCTGATAATAATACGATCTGCGAGATTATACCCACATTCTTAGTCAGTGTGGGAGTGGTCTAGTTCGTAGACACATAATCTGATAGGACAATCGCATGATTTCGGGTACCATCTATCAGGCCGTAGACGACTCCGCGTCATCATGGGTGTTAATAACGCGTAACACGCTTATAGAGGTTCGCGTATGTATCGCGTTGTATGGCATTGCGTAGACTAGTGCGGAATACACGCATGCGCTAGCAGTACGCGCAGCAGAATACGTGAAGTTTTTAATGAGGGGAGTTTTTTATGATGGTAACTTAGTTTCTGCTTGCAAAAATAGTTTAAGAATGAGAATAAACGATAGGAATTTTTGTTTTTACTATCCTCTACCTATGATAGACAACAGGCAGGTCCAATATTTTTATCGAAGTGGATACCGACTGCGCCAATATCCACTACTCAAAATGTTGGACCTGCCTGTCGTCTATCACACGGTAGAGGATAGTAGATACGAAAATTCATATCGTTTATTCTCTAATTGCAAGCGCTCGTGTAAGCGCTGTCCGTATTGACGTATAATCTGCGTGCATATCGCTTATCGTCTTACGTCTTGTTTGTTCGTCCTAGCTGTGTAAAACTACGCCAATATTCATGACAATAATACGATCAGCGAGATGATACACGCATTGTACGCGCTGGATTGAAATAGTAATTTTCTTTGTTTTACCTTCTTCGTTTGGCTCGTTTGGGGACAATGTGACCAGTAGCGAAATGAAAACTAACATTTAAATAGGAATCTATTTTTGTATGCTATAAACATAATTGCTTTAAATTTATATGATTACTCCATGATTTTAGCTTGAACAGCCGTGCTGCAAACACGTGTCGATTTCACTATTTAACATTTGTGACGCAATGTTTCTTGCTTTTTAAGTTGTTGTAAAATCAACAATCATCACAAGGCTTTATTATATGTGACCTTCCATCACAAACCAGCCGTAAAGTTAATTTTGTGTTATTTCGTGTTTAGAAAATACAATATCATAAGCTTAAAAATGGTACCTTATTTCGGTTTTACGTGTGTCTCCTTTTCCACATTGCTGGTAATAAATACCAAACAGTCATAATTGGCGGTCGTTAATCATCCCAAAGTCAACGAGGTTCAGGAATGTCCTCTCATTGTTAATTGTTGGTTATACATACCTAGACAAAATACAATGATTTATTAATCACCACTTGAACAGGATTTAGCCAAAGCAAACACAGACTAGAGCTATGTAAGAATTCTATAGACATAGGTAGAGGCTTATTATCCTCTTCAGCAATAGGATTATTAATTGGTTTAAAAGGTGTTTGACTGACACTACCAAAATGAGATACATGTATCACCAACTTGAGATACCTATGAATACGACCTTGTACATTTTACACTGTAACTCAGAATAAAATTTGCCGACTTTACGGCTCATTCGTGGTTTACGGTCACATATTGTGTTACAGGAGTCACCAAAACTAGATTAAATCATTTCATTTCATCCTTTCCTTCGTTTAAAGGAGGTATAAATATTAATAATCGATATTCAAAGAGTCAAGGATTGCTTATCTCTTCTTGTTCAAATACTTACATGAAGGATAAATTATTTATTTTTTGGAGATTTAATGAGCTATTAGAAAGCAAACAAGCAACTATATAAATTATTATACAGGGTGTCCCATATTGTTTTATACCTGTATGAAATATAAAAGCCATTATTTTAGCTATGATTTGCAACAAAATGCACATTTGATAAAACAGTATTAAAGATATGATCTTCGATATAACTAATGGTTGCATGAAAGATTTTGCAATTTTATGTTGACTTCAAGTCGCATCGTACTGGTTGGCTCAAAAATCAAAAATTGGTCAAATTTTTCATTACAAATTTGTCTGAAAGGACATTGTCTGATAATTTCAAAAATAACATTAACAATTAGGTAGGTTTAGGGTTAAATGAAAAAAGAAAAGAAAAATTTGGATGGCATTGTTGAAATTATCAGACAATATCCTACGCGATTTATATATCACATGCATTACAAAATATATCCAGGGATGTATTCAGGTAGCTTGCGTCCACATAAACATTGCAGATTTATAAAGTTCACAAAACACCTAACACACGAATAAACGCAGGATAAATTGTATAATGAAAAGCATAATATCACAACGTCCGCGTTTAATGGGACACCGTGTATATGCAAAAGTAAGACTGTTATAGACACTATGTTTGTATCATTTTAAAGCTTTTTTTCATCTTTACTACCAAAATTAAAAACAACAACTTTGACATGTTCTGTGTTGTAAAACGGGTGATGATTAACCTCTTCGGTATCATCTTAAAATATGTATAACCGAATCAAAACCCAAAGGGAATGTCAACCCAGTCAATGACGTATCAAAGTGAAATACAACAAAGATGCATTAAAGATGGATACCCAATGCGCGTAAGCGACGTCATGGTCGGTGGTATATGGGGGAACATGATATAGCATCTTCGTTGTTTCCACCACTGACGTCTCGTAGAAAGTATCACAAATGTTTTAGAAGGCGTAACTCGCGTCGTGGTCATTAACCGGGTTGATTCTTACATGAGATGATTAGCATTGGCTTAGGAATATTTTTAACATGGGGGAAACTGAAAGTTTTTGTGGGCCACACTGGAGGGAGCGCGAAGGGTGTTGCCCCCCTCGCAGTCAGAAAATTTGGCAAAATATGGGTCAAAAAGACCCATTTTCCCTTTGTTTTATCACAATTTTTTAACTTCACCAAGGATTATTGGGGGGGAGGGCTGAAAGGTATTCCAGCCCCGCACCAAAATTATTGAGGGGCTGAGCCCCCCAAGCCCCCACCCCTGGTTCCTAAGCCTATGATTAGTACATAAAATTGACATTTGACGCACACCAAATTCGTCGCTTAGTCTGCTCTTACCTTAAGTTTGCTTTTGAATAATGATATCTAATTTCAAAAATAAAGAGAAGATCATCGGGGGCGTCGATGACAGCAACCTAGTTTAATGTAGAATTTGAAGATGTTTTTATAAATGTGTTTTAGTCTACTGTATTATTTCACGCGAGCTCGATGCCATTTTGTTATTTTTCCAATAATGCAATTAAATATTTAAATATAATTGAGCCTCTATGATTTAACTTGAATATCAAATTGCAATCACATGTCGATTTCACTATTAATATTTAAATCATTAAAACATTAAATCAAAAATTATCATAAGGCTTATCTAAGTGTATATTCTGTTACAGGCGTCACAAAAACTAGATTAATATCATTTTATTTGTTTAAAAGAGTTATAAATATTACACATTGATTTTAAAAGTTTTAGAAATATTGATTTTAAAAGAGTCAAGGATTACTTACCTCTTCTTGTTCAAATACTTAAAAGAAGGACAAATTCATTCAGAATTATTTGAATAACAATTCGAATCTGCCATTGCGAAATCCAACATGGCGTTACTCTCAACTTGAAACGAATCACACTATACGCCCCTATGCTTCCCACGAGTGGCGAAGGTCATAACCAAGGCCAACATTTAAATTGTTGTTCTATCATGTTATAATATAACCCAAATTGTTCCTCTCCTTACTACAAATAAAAAAAGTCAATTGTCATATTGCACTAGGGTGCTTAGTTTAGGAGTTATATGGTGCAGTAGGTCACATGTCAAATATATCATGCTTGTTTCATTATCATTGAGGTATAGGACTTTTTATTTTTTTGGAGAAGAGCAGGTACGGCAAATACTTGATTATATTTCTACATGTTCATACTACATACTCTGAAAATTTTAGAAAATTTGCACGGGTCCGTTTTTTTTAAATCACATTTTTGTTCCTAAAATGGGGGTTATAGCGCCCTCAACGGGCACTCTCTCCATAGGGCTATATGTAAAGACCAGTTATAAACAAATGGCCATAAAATAAAACGGACTCGTTCATTTTTCCTCAAATTTTGCATATGATGTAGATTTAACATCTGGAATGTAATGCAAGTGGTGTCGTTGCTGCTCTTCTAAATTCATTTATAAAATGTCCGCCCCAGACCAAGGTGAGAAGTCAAATTCTCTAAATGCACCAACTTATTTATATTTTTAAAAATGATTTGTTTGAGAAATGTTAAAGTGGGTTAAAGTTTATATATGTACATAATTTCTATTGGACTTTGGCTGCATTAACTTTGAAGTATATAGGACATGAGAATACAAATTGCACTTAAGGCCATATTATAACATTTGCTGAGAAGAACGCCCTAAATTGTTTAATTCAGGTTTTTACACGATTCTAATGTACTTTAGTAAACACAGATTATCTGCAAAAATCAAGACTTTAGGTGCTGTAGTTTTGTCAAAATCCGTGATTTTGAATAAACCGGTGGAACCGGCGTTTTATTATTACGATAGAAACATTAGTTGAACGCGTATGTGTTGTTCATAACACACCCCTACGTACATGGCGTGCGGGACACACACACACGCCAGAGGATCGTACTGTATTACAACCGCCGGAGTAACATGCATTGGCGCTATTAGTAAATTCCAATTTTCTTTGCTTTACCTCACTTGTTCGGCTCAAAATTAGAAGGGGACATATCTAAAAGTAAAAGCTAACATTTTATGGAAAATAAATACTAATCTATTTTTAAAGAAATGTTATAATATGGCTTTAAGTTGTGAATTAAGTATATGTTTAAGACTGCATATGTTTAGGGGAGTAATTTGATATTTCATTGAAATTTGACCAGTTTTAAAATTCAACCTCTGTATATGAAATTTTCGACGAAATAACTCCTGAACTATATGCACCGTAGAACATTATTGGTTTTTTTTATTTCTATCTGATGGGAAGAACAATTTGAGATACTTTACACCATGATAGAACCATTTTTGAGTGTTAGCCTCATTATGACCTTCGACCCCTTGAGAGCATATAGAAAAATGGAACCAATATTACAATATAGTTTTGTTATTTAAGGTGTAAGGATGCCAAAAACATAGTTTCCACTAATGAAACAAAATAACGCTTCAAACACACTATTCTGTGCTATATATAACTCATACAAAGATTCTTATCATTTGATTGGTCAATTACTGTTTTTTTTTTCATTTTTAGATAAAGTGAGTGCAATATTAGTCCATATTCCATTGCACTCACGCGCAGCTACCTTGGCAACGCTGACAAACGCTAGCGTACTGGCTTGCACGATGACAACCTCGGCTCGCCGATTATATATAGGTATGGGCGTCGCTTCTAAAATAAATTTCCTGGCTGTCCTGATGATTTATACATTTAAGGTTAGCAACTATTTTAAACTGTTGCGATTTGGTAGTGAGCTTTGGCAAAAATTGCATTGCTCATTTCATAGCGAGTGTGTACAAGAATTCAAATATCACAGATATACTTTTGTAGGTCCTGTGGTTCTCGAGTTATGTTGTAAAAAGAGCTGAAACAACGACACATTTGTAAAACGTACATAATTCATTACAAGCAAGTTTTTAAAGTATATAATTTGTAGAACGAACTTTTGAAAATCATTAAAGTGTTATTTTTCAAGAATATATTGATTAAGATAATGAACATCGATATTTTGGCTGCTTCGGTCAACAATACCGCGTCTACCCTTGTGGACGAAAAGGAACTGATATTATGCGTTATATAAAACAAATATTGAATGTTCTTATTCCTTTAATGGAAAGAATATTTTTGGTGAAATATGAACTGTTCGTTGAATGGAACAGTCCATATTTCACCTCATGAAAATATTCTTGCCATTGTTCTCAAAAACATTCAATATTTGTATACTATTTACTGAATATAGCAATATGGAATTAAAGTAAGGTGTTATCTATGGTTTATTCTATTTATTACAGAAATTCTTAGCGGTCCACGTTTCGAGAAAAAAAAATCACCTTCAAAGAGCATAAATGTCCAGGATAATCGAGCATATAGGGATTGCATACCTAGACGAAACAAATGCTTTATGCTTGTAGTCCAAGACACAAGAAATTATTTCTTGCCTCCAATCAGACATAAGTTGTCAAGGTAGAATATTAGCAGCAAATGTTAAAAAAATGTGTTTTTGTCAACATTTTCTAACTTTTTGCGAATAATATGAAAAACGTTTTGTGTTTGCTGGCTTTCACCCGGTATTGTGTTGTGATTGTAGCACTCATGCTTTCCATTTATCGTGCGTTTATTCACATGCTAGGTGTTTTGTGAAAACGCAAAGCAGTATTTTCTATTATCATGCGTGATAATCTAAAAAAGGGCGGACCTACCATTTTGCTATTTGGACCCACCTTCTATTGAATTCTTTGATCTTTTCAAATCACCGTTTCAAGAAAAAAAACAATTGCAACAGTTATTTGTTATTTATTTTGTCGAGTGACTTTATTATATTTTCCTTTTTCAATATATGTGTACAAATGTTCTACGTATGACACACTCTCACCGTCATCTTAAAATAAATTTACAGAATGATTGTACATCATAAGTATGGTAACATTAAACACGATTTACATAGTCTTAGGCAAAAAATTAAAGAAAGAAGAAGAAACCTTTGATGGCTTGAGTACATCATAATACAAAAACAAACAAACATTCATTTCATATATATCCATGCATAAATCACCCGTGAGATTGACAAATTTTGCACCCTCTTTTATATCATCGTAGGTTTTTGTTTTTCTTCAAAGTGACTCACCATAAACCGTACATAGGCCTAACTACCAACGTGCCTTACGCTAAGCGATGAGCGCTCGGGCAACGAAGATGACGAACACCGTTTTCCTTGGCTTGAACAAAATATGATAACGTCGCTATAACAGACACAAAGAAACATGATGCCGAATGTCTCGAAACGAACATAACGTCGAAAATCTGTGGTTTTGAGACCACCTGGCTGTTGATGAGTTGACGTTCTTTATTTGCTTCGTACCTCTAAAAGGCAGCAGTATGTCTTTGTGGATGGGAAATTTATCAAGATAATATAATTAAACACATAATTAAAAACACTAGTTTGTGTCTGACGTCAGTGTCAATCAAAGTCATATCGACCCTTGATTGGTTAATAGCGCGTAAAAAGGAAGGTCGATTCGTCTGGTGCCGATCGGAGAAAAGGAATCGCAAAAAATGGCGAAAACAAGTACTTTTACAAAGCAAAAAGCAACTTTTCTAGGCATTTTTGACATGGTGCCTTCGAGAAGGAAAGTTTCTTATATACTAGAAAGACCTAACCTTTGAGACGGTTTAGATATTTGAAGGTACAATATTAACCATAAGGTGCTCTGTTTTACCACCGTGTTCATCTACTCATCATCAAGACAAACCGTGCTCGAGTTTGATTGACAGATGACGTCAGACGCAAACTAGTCCTTTAAGTTCTGCCTTTAATAATTATAGTATTCCCTTCAATAACGCACATTCATAACCTCCGTGTATTACGTCATATGTGCGTCCCAATTAAATTGTTCGTTAGATGATATACGTACACCGGCGGAGGTTATTGATATCCATCAATGACCTCCGCGTATGCTTACGCGGTACAATGACTTCTGCGTAGTGCGCATCTGTTGCGCCGGGACTCTACACGCGCACGCAACTACCATATTTGCACATGACGTGATTGCGCAGTGCTGTAATTGGTAAGTCCGTTTTAGCCTGTTCGACTTTTTGAAGGGCGAAATATAAGTTTTGATAAAAATTGTTTATTTCAATAAATTTAGGAGAATAAAATCTTGAGATTTGGTTGAGTGACGAGTTAAAAGTGACGGTTATGAATTCGGTTAATAACTGCGCATTAGTTATTTGGAGGGCATTGTGAAAAATCTAAACATTTTGCTTTGGACCTCGGAATATTCAGATATTCCGAGGTTCCAAAGGCAGAATGTTTAGATTTTTCACAATGCCCTCCAAATAACTAATGCGCAGTTATTAACCTATAAATATATATAATATAGCTATATTCACAAACCTATACACCTGACTATCAGATGTGCGCGTTAACCAAAACAAAATCATCAACTCAGCAGCAGGGGGTCTCGAAGCTACCAACTAATCACGCTAATTCACGGTAATTTTGTGGGAGCAGGTAGAAGTAAATGTTATAAATGAGTAAAATATTGTGAAAGTTACAATGTTTGTCCCGAAATAACGGGATAACACCGTTACGTATTAATAGAGAGTGGTTTCACACGAAAGAGTTTATCCGGTAATTTGCCCGTTCTTTAATAGCTCGTTTTTGATATTAGTGGTTAATTTCTAAGACAACCAATTTCAAAATAAAATTTACTGGTTCTTTATCAAACAGAATTTGTTTGCGCGATGTCAGATATGCGGACTGCTGTAGGTCACACAGATGTACAAAACTACGAGTATACTTGCTGAAGTTGTGTGTTACAACATTTGAACAATATTATTGATAACCTTTTAAGAGGTTAAATGGTTTCACAATAATTAATATAATATTAGCATCAGTTGATTTAATTGAAATACAGTTCACATTATGATCTATCCACATTCAAATCATTTATCTATCAAATACAATCATCTCAATTTATCTTGTAACGTTAAAACTATTTATTCGATTAAAGACACACAGGGTATCCCTGAAAGAAGTGTATCATCGGAAACTTTGTTTGGGTATTTTAACGCCACAACTTAACATAACTAAATACTTGGTGTAGCTGAGAAATAAATCAGCTATCACATAGGGCCTACTTTGAATTTTGACAATTGACCATACCGTTCTTGAAATAATTATAAGAGTTTTACGAAACTCCCTCATTTTCAAGCCTTTCCACGGATTCAAATATCACTCGAGGATCTTTATAGTACAGTCAGAGTGCTAAGGCCATCTTGATTTAATAAATGTCCCGCGCGCATTAGTAAAATCGTTGTTTTATTTTTCAAGCACACACAAAATCTCACGTCTGACATCGTCAGACGTCAACATCGGCCAAAGCGTAAATCTTAATAAAAATAATCTTAATTTTGACCGCAGTGCAACTTCCTAAAGAGATGAAAAGGTGGTCTATTCTTGCCACAGATAAACAAACATAAAGTAAAAAAAAGTAATTAAAACCGCATTCCTAAGGCCCCTATTTAGGTTCTTAATTTGGGCTTTGAGACGAACTATTAAGATTAAAGAATTAAGATAGCCTAATCACTGCGCATCATCAGCGCATGATGCGTCTAATATCATTGATAGATATTGACTCCGTGGAAAGGCTTGATAATGAGGGAGTTTCGTAAAATTCTTTTATTTCAAAAACGGAGCGGTCAATTGTCAAAATTCAAAAAGTATATGATAGCTGATATGTTCTTAAACATCACCAGCGATTTAGTAACGTTAGGTTTATGCGTTAAAGTACCCAAAAATCAATTCTCGACGATACAGTTCTTTCAGGGACACCCTGTAATTTGAATTGTTTGTTCTCATATCTCTAATATATCCTGTACATGACTGAGATTGTATAAGTTATCTGAAACACTCTTAGATCATACTACACTGTCTCACAACTTCATAATGTTCTCGTACTTTCAAACGAATATTAAGTAAGTCTCTCTCACTTGCTATCAACTTTAATGGTATATCCCATTGAACCATATATAACTTTGCGTTATTTGCTTTGAATGCAAAATTAGCAGTATATTTACTCTGTAAATGTATCTTGACTAAAGAAATGTTAACGTCAAATTTGTTATCGGCTTCAGCTATGTTGAAAATACTTAATTTTACATTAACGTACGTCTCTTGATCAACGTCAATGTAACTCTTAAAATAAAGAATATCATCAAAAGACACGAAAAGGCAGAATTCCTCTATCGGAGACGTCTTGCGATCTGTAGAAAATAGAAAGAAAAGACAAAAGAAAACATATATTAAGTTACTCGGATAAAAATGACTGAATATCTATATAAGGAACCTAACATTAACCATAACCCCATACAATTTTACATCTTACAAATAAAACGACTGCGCATCCGTACTGTTTTGTACGTTGGACGGGTCAGACAAACACCCGAGTGTTTGGCACGCGAGGGATCCTGGGTTCGAAACCCGGAGAAGACTCAATTTTAATAACATTTGTTTCCTTTTTTTAATTTGCGTTCTTCTTGAAAAACATCCGAGGATGAATTAGCGCGGTTGCTTATTTATTCGCCAACATAAAACAAACGATAGAGCTTTGTGTGTTTGTAAACTCGTATACAATGTTGAGCCGTTGACTGAATATCTGAATAAGTACCTAACATTAACTATAACTCTATTTTACATCTTACAAAGTAAAATGACAGCGTATGAATGCATCCCTAGTGATGCTATATCCGTACGGTTTCATTGGCCGGGCCAGAAAAACACCCGAGTGTTTGGCACGCAAGGGATCCTGGGTTCGAAACCCGGAGAAGACTCAATGTTAATGACATTTTTTTCCTTTTCATAATTTGCGTGCTTCTTGAAAAACATCCGAGGATGCAATAAGCGCGGTTGCTTATTTATCCGCCAGCATAAAACAAACGATAGAGCTTTGTGTGTTTGTAAACTGGTATACAATGTTGAGCCGTTCTCACCAAACCATGATCATGTCCGCGGACCTACTATCATGACTATTGAGATAAATGTATTGAAAATGTACATACCATACTTAATGTTGTCAAATAAATAAAATGAAAGCGATTGGTATGGCAGGAGCCATAGTATAGTTTTTAATATTATACATTGATCTTATAGCAAATGAGTCAATGAAGCCAATAATCGTATTTCTGATTCCACGGTCTTGTGATTCATTGCACGTGTAAACCAACCAGTACGATGCAACTTAAAATCAACAAAAATAATGAAAATGTGTACTTCAACCATATTTACATCCAAAAGCATAATATATAAAACTATTTTATCGAAAGATCTCTTTCTTTTCTTTTCATTTTTTTGTGTAAATTATAGCAACACGTTGTGACCTTTACATTGAAGAGTTGCAAAGCGCGTTATGTCCATGATTACAAGAGAGATCGCATTTGTATAATATCATGACATTCGTCGGAACCCGCATTTTATTGGACACCCTGTATACTCAAAGGTGATATGATATAAACACGAACTTGGCGTGATTTTAAAGCTTGTTATCTCTTTTTCTCATCTTTACTATCAAAATCTCAAAAAATTAAACTTTGACATGTTGACAATTGACCTCTTCTTGTCATCTTAAAATATGTATAACCTATGCAAAACCCAAAGCGGATGTCAAACCAGTCAATAACGTATCAAAGTGAAATACAAGAACGATACATTAAAGATGGATAGATATGCGCAGGAGCGACGTCATGGTCGGTGGTATAATAGAGGAATATGATCCTGTTTTCACCGCTGACGTCTCACAGAAAGCATCACAAATTTTATAAAACGCATAATGCACTTCGTGGTCCATGAGTGGTTCAAAGGTCACTTCCATTGTTAGTCAGTTTTTACCTTTGTTTTTGGATAAGGGGTGGTGCAATAATTATGTGTACCCCGGGGTGAATTATAGGGGGGCAACGATTTTTGGCAGGCCAAAGGGGGGGGCAAGCATTTTTTTGGCAGGTCAAAAGGGGGGTCATCGATTTTTGGCAGGTCGAATGGGGGGGGCAAGCAATTTTTGGCACAGATATTTTGGGTACCATTTTATATTACGCCCTAAAAAGGCGTAGGAAAACGTTAGGAACACGTTCAAATATGCAAAATTTCCTGCTCGCTGCGCTCGCATTATACATGATAAAAGACAAATTAAGGTTTTAAATTCGGGTTCCCCAAAATCTTGCATGTGTAAGGGGGGGGCAAAGATTTTTTGGCACGTCAAAAGGGGGGGCAAAGGTTTTTTGGCACGTCGAAAGGGGGGGGCAAAGATTTTTTGGCACGGCCAAAGGGGGAGCAAGCAATTTTTGGCAGACCATTTTGAAAATTCACCCCCCAGGGTACACATAATTATTGCACCACCCCTAATGATATATCTAATGTGTTTATAAAAAACAACCATCGAGAGGGGCGTCGAGGATCAGCAACCTAGTTTCCATTTTGACGTCGCCATTGAATTAAAACGTAATCATGAAATCTCCAAAAACAATTCTAAATGTGTTTAAACAGTATGTTGTTTTTCAATTTGTAACTGCCTAACTATCTTTTTTGAACGGGCTGTCCGCCTTGTAGTTTCGTCCCGGAGTTTCGTCAGCCTCGTACATCACGTGCCGCGTGTCCTATATACCGCCTGCTAGTTAATTGTATCTCTGTTTTTGTCTAATGTTTTATTTTATACCATACCAGTTTGGTGGTCTTTTTTTCCCTTCCAATTATGCACATTGTACATTTAAATTTAGATGGGACCCTATGATTTAATTGGAATTTCTTAGTCAGTGGGAGTGGTCTAGTTCGTAGACACATAATCTGATTGGACAATTGCATGATTTCGGGTGCTCATAACGCGTAACACGCTTGTAGAGGTTCGCGTATGTGTCGCGTTGTTTGCGTAGACTAGTGCGGAATAGGCGCACGCGCTAGCAGTACGCGCAATTGAATACGTGAAATTTCGTTCATTTTATAGTAAGGGGAGTTTTTATGACGGTAACTTAGTTTTTGCTTAAAAATAGTTTACAGTTATTAAAAAAATATTTAACTGACTAAGAATGAGAATAAACGATAGGAATTTTAATTTTTACTATCCTCTACCTATGATATATGATAGGTAGGTCCAATATTTTTATCGTACTCAAAATATTGGATCTGCCTTCTATCATAGGTAGAGGATAGTAAAAATAAAAATTCCTATCGTTTATTCTCTTAATCAGTGCTGCAACCACGTGACGATTTCACTATTAAACATTTGTGACACGTCATAACTTGCAAAAGTCTTCTGTAACTATTATTATGTACAAATGTCTTTCATTTGTTAAAAGGGTTTTTTTTAAGATTCTTTTAAAATCAATATTTAATATTTAAGGATTGATTTTAAATGAATCAAGGATTATTTATATTTTTTCAGATATAAATTAAAGTTTTAGCTGTTTATTTACGTCCCATAATATGCAGTAAGCATATATAACGTAAAATCTCGTGAATGAGGTTTATGTCGGACTTTTGACGACAAAGAATGAATGAGAAATAAAGGCATCATTATTTCTTTTGATTTCGAATATTAAAAAAAGGAGAAATGAAGGGGCCATTATCTCGTTTGACCTTTATGAGGACACTTGTAAAACTCATTTTACTTGAAAATCTAATTGATAGATATTTCGTTTCCTGATGATTTCCAAATTTGCAGCTTTTGCAAGTAGCCGAACATTTTTCATGGAGGAAACAAATAAACATCTCAAAAAAAGTAATTACCCCTTTAAATAATGGCCATTACTAAAAATTAGCTATTATATTACAAATCTGTAAAATGCGTTGGAAGCAGATTTTTTTTCTGCACATTTTGACACCTCATTTGTAGCAATGGACTAAATATTGACGTCACAGCGTACATTTAAATCAATGTAACCCAATATTTGAAAGTAGCAGTAAATTATATTTGTTTCAGTATGGAAGAAAATCCGTGTAACGATATCTGAGTGTTTTGTATTGCTGCAAGTGCAACTTTAAAATGTGGACCTTACTACATTAAATTGGCCGGTGTTTTATTGTGTTCTTAGCTATCATATCAAATGAGGTGTCAAAAAACGCAGAAATAAATTCTGCTTCCAACGAATTGTACAGATTTGTGATACAATAACCCGTTTTTTTATTAATGGCCATTATTTAAATGGGGGTAAATACTTTTTTTGAGATATTTAGATAATTTATATAAATTGTGTGCGAGAGATATTGACGTTCTTAACACGTTAAAAAATAGCTATGGCAATCGATTTAAAAATTATATTGCTTAACGTACTTCCGTATTTAAACTTTGGGTTGCTTCCTTAGGGACGTGTTAAAACGTCCTTTCGTATTTAAATGTTGGTTTGCCTCCTTCGGGACGTGTTAAAACGTCCTTCCGTATTAAACTATGGTCTGCTTCCTTAGGTACGTGTTAACAAACAGTATACCAACAAGATATTTAAAATATGAAAATAACCCAAAATGTGTTGTCATGGTGACTCTTTGAATAAAAAAAGATGCATATTTAAAATGAAAATCCACACTACCCTTGTGGAAGATTTTGGAAATAGCTTCCACAAGGGGAGTAGGTTTTTGTTAAAGTAATTTATGTAATTAATTAGGGTTAATCGTTTTGAAACCCATACTCACCCTATATTATGACTTATCTTCCACAAGTGGAGTATCTCAAATGGAAGTTACCCGATAAATATGTTCTATTCTATTCAAAGCTCCTACTTCTACTGTGGAAGATTTAAGCTAAATCTCCCACACGGGTATAGAATTTAAATAGAATAGCCCAATTGAGCTTTGCCATTGGGAATGAGATCATAAAAAGTTATAGTGGTCGAGGGACAGGGAAGCTGCCAAGAAGAATTCGTCTGTTTAGTTTCAGAAGCGGGTAAGTGCAATAGCTGCCCTGTGAACATTTGACAATTTATACACAGTATGTTATACTCATCTGCATATGACAGCTACACATGGCAGCTATTGCACTTACCTACTTCTGGCACTGAGCAGTCGAAATGATTTACAACTCATGACTGTTTAGTCCAACAAAACAGCACTTACTGTGTGGACGTTTTGATATGTGTGATGCGATCAAGCAAAATCAGTCGGAACTCGGAAGTATTATATTTTCAATTTTCAGTTTCTTATAGGATAGTAAAAGGCATTTACAAAGCTGGATTTGGCAGAAAACCTCACTGAAATTAAACAACCAGTTCCAAAGATATGAGCAATTAAAAAGTTTCCAAAACTAACGGAAACAAAATGAAATATTTTCTTTGTGTGGCTTTATCTCAAAATCGATATTTCAGAGTTCCGATAATTTTGCTTGATCGCATCACATTTAGTCAGATTTCCTTTTTAGCACTGGTTATGCTGTTGACGGTGTTGGCAACCACGTTGCTGAGTAACAACTGGTAAACAGACCTCGTCACAATTAACAACAGAGTAGTGTTGAAAATGAAAACGGACTAGATTTCAACACGTCCACAGTGGTGTTTTGCACTAGAACTATTACTTTTTTCAACAAGGTCAGTGAAGTTATAACGGAACCTGTTGCAGTATCGTAATGAGAAGTTTAACACATGTAGAATTGGCTCCTTACCTTTAACATCTCCTTGTATACCACCTATTCTTCAAGGAACTCATCATCGTCGTTGCTTCTTTTTGCTCTTCTTAATTCCAAGCTGCCCCTGACGGTATGCCAATCAAATGGACCGCCTCTCTTATCTTCAGGATAATCCTGGTCAATCTGCAAGTCTCTTTGCTCAGATTGCATTACATGTTGCTGGTTATACAATCTCCGTTGAAGCCTCAGATCTCCCGGCCAAAAGATATTTCCAACTCTTTTGTTCTGAAACTGCTGAAGAGCGTCCAAAAATGGTAGATTTGAATCCTGTTCTTGTTCAAAATCCGGTTGTTTCCTTTCCGATTCATCTAATTGCGCCTTGTCAATCTGGTTTTGCAATTTCTCCAACATGTCATTCTGAAAATCTCCAGAAGCTCTGTTGAAGGTGTGATCACTCAAACTGTTATAAGCTGTGTCCTGATTGCTTCGTTTGAAGGCTAAGTTGCCGCGAACAGTGTTACTATCAAGCATTCTTTGAAGGTCGCGTGAACTTCGAGCACGTTTAGTGGCTACATTACCGCGTACACTATCGCCTAACACGTCTACAGCATTTCGTTTAGAGGCTAGAGTCCCTCGGGTAATAAAATCTAAACCATTGTATGGTGTTTGAGAAGTACTGCGTTTAGAGGCCTGGGTACCTCGAACATCGGGATATGCACGCTGTTCTACTGAAAATGTGTCTCTCCTCCCATGCGCAGTTGCTTGACCAAACAGTAGTAGACAACACAAGGCTGCAAGGACAGAACTGCATCTAATTTGCCTGACACGGCCCTCATCCATGCTTGGTAATACTGTTTTCTTTTCTCACAGCTCTCTGTAAAATAAACACGCAAACAAATATAATCTTAAATCCTATGATTGAGAATGAACTTTATTACATTATGAGTAATTTAGAGAACTACATAGTAGAGATAGAATTGGGACAGTAAGGTTGAACACCAAGTCAATCTAAAAACAAAAACAAAAATCAAAACAAAACAAAAACAAAAACAAAAACAAAAAACAAACAAAAAACTAACAAAACAAACAAACGGGTGTTAATATAAAAAAAAAAGCCATTCTTGAGAGCAGAAATATCTTGCAAAAGAGCCACGTGAAATATTACAATTCTGGAAATTAAAATGATTGGTAAACGGAAGAGAAGAGTATAGTAACCTGCAAAAAGAAACAATTGCATCGGGAAAAGAAACTTATGTATTACACAACAATGTACAGAAGAAAGGGGTGCAATGAAGCGGGATAGATAGCCACCAATTGTTTTTAAATTAACTTTGGAAGAAAAATGGTTACTTACATTTCGTCTCTTACTCTCCTAAAACAATCGAAGTTGTGTACTAAACACTTTATTTTAACATTTTTCTCTTGATTTCCTAAAACAACGTCAACATATACGCCAATTTGGTGTTCGGCTATTTTGAATCCGTGCTTTGCGCGACTCCAGTACCAACCTTTCTCATTCCGGTTTTGATAATGAGTTGGTTATAGCCTTATTTATCAGGAGTACCTCATCAACATATTACTTTAAAAACACGTCCTACCAATTCTCGTAAAAGAACGCTTAGATACCACGCTTTAATAGTCCTATGTTATTGAGGCTTACAACCGATCTTTTAGTAATTGTTTGTGACTTCTTGCCGAATTAAAAGCACATAATGGACGCTCCGTTAATTAGACAGTAAAAGTTAATGGAAATTGATCATATCCGTGATAGGCTAATGTACTGCCTGTTTTGCTCCTGCATGATTCGCAACTTTTACGTCATTGAATTGGTACTGGCTGGGGATTTTGCTGGTATAAAGGAGTTCCCGTATCATGTACAAAATCAAAAAGGTATATAGTTTAAACGTACCGGTAATTCATCTTATATTACCATAATCAGGGGTTTTCCGGAGGCCTCAACCTCATTACACAGAATAATACAACCCTGTGATCTTATTTATTTCCAATGGGCAATGGAGCGATATATCATGAATGGTTTATCATTCGCGATATATTGCAGGTCCGAAATGTTTTAAGGGTCCGTTTCATAAATGTATCGTCGCTAGGCGGGAAAAACCTCATATGTAATTCAAAATATCAAATGCAAAACATCATGAAGTGGGCCTCAATGACAAACCTCATTATGTAACGATTTTGCCACTTTGTGCAAGACACAAAAACGGTTAAAAATGTAAATACATTGCGTTATTTGGATAGTTACATACACTTATATGCAGTTTATGGTTAAAAGGAAAGCACCAGAAGGTGTGTTGGGACATTTTGTTTAAGTTAACACACAGAAGTAGATTTTGAGCAAAATTGCACCTTATGAGGTAATTGGGGCCCACTTTTTACATATGAGGTTTTGCATTTGACCTTTGGAATTACTTATGAGGTTTTTCCTGCCCAACGACGATATATTTCTCTTAATACAGGGAAAACCGTTTGGAGAATAGCTCCGTCAGAATAAAACCATTTAGAACTAAATAATAGACAATAATTAAACATAGAAAGAACGATAATTTATTTACGCGCCTTTTGGTATCAAAATCAAGTTAAATTATTGCGAATACGATATATAGTTCCGAGGCTATAAACATATTTAGACAATTGCTACCAAGAATGAGCGTAAAGTCAGCACTTGGTAGTTTCGAGATCTCCTTTCTGCTAAGTTGATGTTCATTTGTTTGCTGCACACCTGTACAAGCCAGTAATATGTCCTTTCTTGAATAGCCCATTGTACCCCCATTCACAAAGGACGTGCAGACATATTTTTGGCTGAAATAGGTGCGTAAGAAACAAAGAGCATCAACTCAACAGCTACGAGATATTAAAACTACCAACTTGCGACTTTACACTAATTTCGTGCTAGCAGGTCATATTTGTAAGAGCAAAAATAAAACTTGCTATTTCTCGGGAAATAAAATGAGCACAGAGAAGGGACTTATATTTAGCCTAAGGCATTACTCATGGAAAAAAAGTTTGGAATACAGTTTGCAATAATTGCTTACGCTGTGTTTTTGTTTTTTGTTTTCCTCAGAAAGACACTCCAATATTTTGATAGTGACCTAAGTGGCATGAGCTCATACGCGATAAGTTTTGAAAAGGTAAAATTAAACGGGTCTTAAATTGATACTGCCTATACGGGGGTCATGTTAAGAGGGGGTCCCTATAAAAAGACTTGTTTATCAAATAAAATATTTACTACGTTGACAAAAATTAACAAAAATGAGGTCTTCAATGACAATTTGTGGTTAAGGATGTGGCGGTTTTTATTTTATTTTTAAACAACATGTTTTATAATTTTTTATTATATTTTACTTCATTTTTTTTTAATTTGAAATAATTGAAATATGGTGTAATATAGCTTAAATATGGATCGTACTATGTATTTTTTTCTTTCGTAATGGTTCTTGAGATTGTGTTTTAGTTTGTCGACTTCCTCAAGCAGAGTAAATCGGCCTCCGGTGGCTTTATCTTTGAAGGCATATAAATCATGTTATGTTTCTAGCCGTTGGCTTACATGTTTAATCTCGTGTCTTACATGTTAAACTCGTGTCTTCTGTAACCAAAAGAGTTGGTGTGAAACGTGGTGTGTGTTGCTAATTGCTTTCAAAACACAGTCAACTATCAGTCAGAAAACGACATGATGTCGCTAAAACTTATCTACTATGTATATTTTACGGGTTCAATGTGTTTACTGCTTTTTGTTCTTTATCCGTAAAGAAATAATGCGTCGCAAATGAAGCTAAAATATGTTAAATAAACGTGTGCTACGGCGGAAGGTCTGTCGATTTTTGTTTTCTGGAACAGGCTAAATGACCCTAAAAACATGCAAATGAAAAAAAACCCACAATTTTGTCAATATATTTTGCGAATGTTCTAAAAACAAACAAACATTAAAACCATTCTGTCAAAATCAATGCACTTGGGCAAAAAAACAGTAACATTTTTTAATTCCATACAAAACGTAAAACACCGGCTATTTTCAACACGTCTTTAGTTGTAAAAGATTCAATTAGGGCTCGCAAAGAGCAACATATGTTATGAAATACCCCCAATACACACACACACACCCACACGAAATTCACTTCCTATCGTAGTAAATGGAAGAAGGAGAAGAAAAAGGAAAGAGAAGGGCAAAGGAAACTAATCAGTACTTAAGGAAGCTATAGACTGTCAATATTAACGGTATTTTGTTTGCAATCTTCACATGGTATCAAAGAAAAGTCTTTAGATTCCAATGGATTCTTTATGTATTGTTCAAGTGGAGGAATTCCAAATTATATTTATTTTAAGGCTTTTTTAAAAACAGAAAATGGGGACAATGAATAAGTCCTTAGTAACAAATAAAGAACAATGTTCGTGATATTCTTTATCTTGCCAGATTTCGATAAAGACTCATTATTTTAAGCGTAAATAAATAAAATATTAATGAGTAAAACAAACAACAAGACAAACATACCACGATTATCTCCAAAAATGATAAAAATGCAAAAATAATATTTCTAAAATAAAAACGACAATGTGTTAAGCGACTTTATGAAAAGTATATAACTAATCTATATAAATCTATATAAATCCGTGAATGTTTAACATAGAAATTTAAAACGACATGAAAATAAGACAATGGGGGTGGGGGGGGGGGGGGGTATGATATAAATGAAAACAAAAACCGAAACTGCGAATGACTACCAGCCTGAGGGCTGATGCAGTTGTCTGTTACTATTACCCTCCTGGTAACCCTAACCTTTGGAATAAAAGTTCAAGTACCATTTCTAACCCATGTATGCTAAGATGCATGGTAAAACAAAACGAAATCTGTTGCGATACCTGTACCACTCGAATACACATCCCATCGCACACACTGTCAGTGTGGGTACACACTTTGGTACTGATGTGACCAGGCTCAAGTAACTATATTAGCATATATGTAAAGAAAATAAAAAAAATAAATTTGAAGATTGAAAAAAGAAAGAAAAGAAACAAGGCTACTTAGTTGTATGTGTGCATGCGCTTATGAACTTAATGAAGAGAACGCTCTGAAAAAAACTAAAGACAAAAACAAACAAAACAAAACAAAATCATAAAAGTGGCAAGGAAAGAAAAGAAAATGACGATGATCGTATAGCGAAGATATGGCGGAACAATTTATTACAGAAAAAGAAAATCAACAGTCACTTACCTGCCTCCTTTTGTCTTTACAATATGCACACAAAATATTGTTTATCAAATCAAAAAGCTACAAGTTCTTCCAACAACACTTTTGCTGTTCCCAATCTAATCCAGCATGTCAAGGTTTCAATTCCACACTGGTTTAATACCGTAGTGTTCTGTGTTTATATTTTACGTGGTGAAAAAATTCAAAATTTATTAGGTTGAGCATGTAATACATTAACAGCCCTGTCGCTAGAATCAGTAAAGCATGAAATAATTATGGTGAAGAATAAACTGATATCCTGCCCAGTTTGATATGGCCAGTAATTAGTTGAAATATGCATGACGCTTCCATAGACCAATAATAGCTACAGACATCCATGAAGTGCGATGTACAATATTGTTACGCACATACCGCGTAATGTTTGCTTCTTTTGCGTAAAAAGCCAATATGCGCAACGCTCTATCTAGTAATCGCGAAGGCACGCGACGCGCGAGTGATTTCTTAGACTCCATATATCTGCCCTAATGAATATGCGAAAATTCACAGCATACAAAGCACACGGACTTTGCATGTTGGTGCGCTATCTGTAGCTCTTTCAATCATGGGCGTATCTCAAGAACCAAAATGATCCCATTTCAGAAGCTCATTTCATTACCCCCATTCAACAAACATATCTCTAAATTTGACCTCAACTTTTGGATAATGAGTCTCCGTACCCAGTATTTTCAAATATCATTAAAATAGTGTTTTAATATAATAAGGTTAAATAATCATGTCCTGACAGATAAGCAAGTTTGAGTTCCTAGTAGGGGTGTATTGGCACATACTACAACAGACTAACCACAAACAGTCAAAGTCCCCGTGCCCTGTGCTTTGTATGCTGTAAATTATTTTATATTCATGAGGACCGATCATTCGATCGCGCGTGTCTAACAATCACGCTAACGTTGTGTGTCTTTGCGTTTATGCGAAAGACCGTAAAAATACGCGGTATGTTTGAAACAGTTTCGTCTGTCACACATAACCTGGAACAATCGGCACTCATTATCGGGTGATGCTGAGGCTGTTTGTGGTTAGTCTGTTAGTAGTTATTGTGTATTGGATTGGGTAAAAGCTACTCATTGTGATGCAAAAGTATATCATTAATAAGAAAGATATCAGCTATAGTTCAGTGAATATTTACCCAAAACATACACGTAAGATATCCGTTTGTTAATTTGGATACTGGGTCTGTCTTAGAAAGGGAAATATGTGGTTCGTGCGTTTAATTAGGAAAACCACTTACGGTAAAACAAACTGTAACAAGTTAAGGAAGTTGTACATCTAGATCCATGTTTATTTTCTTTAAGAGTCAGATACTGTTTTCTGCAGAATTCAGAAGTGTTATCATTTTACCTATTTATACTCGTACGAAAGTCATTCAATAAGTTCTACTTCTGCTCTTATAACTTTGAGCATGTAAATGGTATCTTATCGTATCTATTACAGAGTTTTGGAACTAATCTAATAATGGAACTTACTCTTTTTGCAACTTTTGCTACGTTGTGTCTGGAACCACCAGACTTCATCAGGCAACAAACCTATCTATTGCAGTTTACAGTTCTTATCTATTCTTATTTTCCTATAATTTCAAACCAACGTCAGCTTTTGTATCGTGGCAGGAAATAAGATTTCCAATTTCTTATTTCTCGACCAAAGGGTTTGTACAATTGTTGATTTGTTCTTTTTCTTGCTCTTTTTTCTGCATTCTATATCTAGTTTTTTCTTCATACATGCCAGTATACTTATATATATAAGCTTTTAAGCTTGGCTTGAGCATTTTGTGTGAGTCTGGTCCCATCAGGACCCAAGTACATGTCCACCCGACTGGTTAAACAAAAGCCCCGATTTTAAGCCTTAATTCTGCAGTGACCAAAATTTATTTTATGGTCACTTTTGTTTGGTCTATATAGTTATGTCTTCTTTGTAGGCAATATAAATCCTGATTTTAGTTTTACTTTACCAACAACAGATGGCAAAAGCTGAGATATGAGGGTGAAGGCATAACTTTTTGAATGACTCGTATAATGAGTTCCCTGATGTTTAACAGGATTGGGTTTTCGTACATAAACCTCTTATGGGACGTGTGATGACAAGTGATGATCAATCACCAGTTTTGAATCCAACAGTGGCGGGCGGAAGTATTAAAATTAATGGGGGGGCAGCTTATTTTATGCCAGTTTTACTGTTACTTGTTATTGCGTGCGCGAAACTATTTATAGCCTCAAATAATAGTGTGTTTCGGCATTGAAAAGGAAAATGCGCAGGGAGATATATTATTATTTGAATTTGTCTTCGTCCTTCCGTACCATATCTCTTAGTGCATATGGCCAGCCATTGATTATTAAAAAAAACAAAAAAAAAAAACATTTTTAGTCAACTAACTAAAAGTTCTAAACTTTGCATGTACATTAATTTTCTTCTTCCAATAAGTTAACATTCAGGTGGAATGTGAAGATCTCATCCAAATTATTACAAAGGAGGACATTTTGAAAATTGAGTTATTGTTATGATTCATTAACTTGTCCAGTAGCTCTTTTTAATATGCTAAGTACGTGTTTAGTAACGTCACGTTATTATTAACAACACTTGTTTTCTTGACACTCTGTAAAATGACCAAGAATCTATCAATAATGGCTGATAAATTTACAGTGACTTCGAGCGTAAACCGCTTCTCTGTGAATACCATGCAAATCCTGCTTCATGGCTTCATTTTTACGTAATTCTTTTGAGAAAAGAAAAGAAAGGTAATTTCAATCATTTTAATAACATGCCATCCATACTAAATGTTTCCCAACAAGATAAACCCACAGCAGTGGTATTTTACAGCTTGCTTCCTCTGGTTTAAAAGAAGATGCTGACATTTCCAGGATTTTGGGGATATTATTTTGCATAGTATAACCATGAAAACATATACTGGTTCATTAAGTCTTAACGAATGTAAACGCACGTTTAGATTGATAGCATAATATGATATTTATGAAGTCTATATTTTTGTCCTTGTTACTTCCGCGCCTATTAAACATAGTGAACCGTGGCGATATTAATAACAGGGATGGTTAAATTAATTAGATGGTCATTAATATCCCCTCTGGAAGACGAGAAGACTGGCTTTTCTGCAAGGCACTCAAGGGAATCAAATTAAAGTAAAATTTGGATTAATGTCAATTTTAGTAAAAATCCTATACGATACCTCCCCACACACACCACATTAATAAATATTGAGTTTCCAGTTCAAAATTCATAAAGATTATACGTCGCTTTCATTTTTATTTTTACATATAGATGAGTTGACACGTGTTTACATTTGCTACCCCCTCTGCTGGTCTGTGTTGGAGATATATTAATAGCATCTCATTAATATGTATGAGCTTACGTGACGTCATCGGGTTCCAGTACACGATTGCAGACTATACAACACGAATTTCTCTGCGTCTGAATTATAATAGTTAGATTTATCACCAATAGGAGCTGATAAACAGTCTGAGATCAAAACTGACAGGCAAAAAACAGCATAGCAGAAGTTTGGTTTCAAAGCAAATAATACTTAAATGTTATCAAACTTTATTACAAAATGCATCAAGCTACATACATAATATCACACAAAACTTCAAAGGTTATTAAAAGTTGGCTTTTACCTGGCTTGAAACAACAGAGGGCGGTCGGAATGTAAACATGTGACATCATAGGTAAACTCATCTATGGTCAAACAAAGCAAGATGGGAGTGCAGACCTCCATTGCGTTATACGATGTGGTACGCTGAGACGTTCGAGTTTACTACCAAATGACTTGGGTTAGTTGGAGGCCCGGGGGACTATATGAAATGGATATATTTCTAGGGCTGGCACTTTCGCAGTAAGGGCATTCGATGAGAGCAATGTAAAAAATATGGGGTCATTGGGTGAGAGCATGATTATGGGCATTCGGTGAGAGCAAAATGTAAACAAAAAATGGGGGTCATAGGGTGAGAACACGACCTTCTGGAAATTTTGGGTGAGAGCCGAAATAGCGTCACAGAAACCTCGAACATCGAATTTCTAGTTCTAAATGGCTTTAAACCTTTTTTTCAAAATAAGTAGCAAAATCAGTAATAAATGAAAGTTGCTGTTCAAATTGAAAAAATAAGGGGTCTTCGTGTGACAGAGCATGTGTTCATAAAAATATGGGGTATTTGGGTGACAGCGACGCTGAAAGGGGGGGTCTTAATAGCCCTACATACGCGTCACCTCCAAAGTGGAGTGCCCCCCCCGGTTGGAGGCTTCTCTTTTTGCAGCGGGAACATTGCACATTATCCAGTTATTTTGGAATAATCATCGAATCGCAACATTTTCACTGTTTTGTCATAATTCTATATCAAAGAAAATAAAACAAAATGTATTTCAACATCTAGAAATCTGAAAATTAGACTTTGTACAAAACAGTCTTTTGACTTGAATGACTTAGCATACAAAAACACATCCTAAAACAAATGCTTTTGGCCTCTTTTCTCTAAAATGGACGAAAATTCTAAATCTGGATTTTACTCACAGTGAGGTCGAACAATAAACATTTGGGTAGAGTCATGTTTCATAACGAAAAGTCGAATAATGTCTTTTAATGAAAAAAAAATATATATCTGTATTTTTCTGGCATCGGGAGAGTAGCTATTAAACGTAACCACTTAAATGTCAGTGTAAATATGCCTGGTCCGGGTGCCTGGTTTGAAACCACAATATCTTCTGAGCTTAGGTTGTAAATTTTGGATATTGCTTTCCCATGACAGAACATAAATAGATTCTACATAAACAGTATCTTTCCGAGAAATTTTAGCAAAAATCACATAAGCGTGCACCAGTCACGCATTATTATGCCACAAGTAACTATCGTAAGAAGGCTGCGATCACATAGAAGTATATGGTATTCGCTATACGCTATACGCCATTCGATCAGGCGAGTATATCAGTTTGCCAATTTTAAAACTGAACCTTTGTCTAATCATATGCTTGTAACTTTACTTCTTGAGAACACATTGCATTCAATGCACGATTCCTACTATACTATACTATACTATACTATACTATACTATACTATACTATACTATACTATACTATACTATACTATACTATACGCAGGTATACGGCCTTTTCGAATAGTGCCCTCTTATGTGACCCGGTACTATGAAATTACATTGTTAGTTTTAAGGGAGGTGTAATGAGCGAACCGTGGTTTGGATTCCAGAGGGAGGGTGTCTGTAAGAGGCACAGCCATCAGAAAATGAATAACTGAGATCGCGCGCCAAATAAACTTACTGCAGTAATTTTCCAAGTCTTTAAAAAATAGGCATAGGTGGGAATCGAACCCGGCACCTTCCGGTTCTGAATCAACGGATAGTATCACGAAGCCAACTTCCTATCTGCACTAAAACCTGTGATATTAATTCTTGATAATGCTTAACGGAAAAAATCAAAAGAATCGGAAAAAAAAAATTATAAATTGGTTTTTCTAGGCGCTACGCTGGAAACATAAAGCAGCAGAAGAAATGTGACAGACGCACGGTTTCGAACAAGCGACGCTCAGAACAGCAACTAAGAAACCACAACGCCTTAGACCGCCGGCCATATAAGCACACAGTCTACTCAATGTCAAAGAAATATATTAACCTTTAACGTTACGCAATATTGGCACATGACACGGGCACATGTCTGCGGTTAAAGATACTGCATGATAGAAAGGCGCACAAAAGGTCTATCCCTGAAGTTAATGGTCATTGACATGTAACCAATTCTTTGTATACCAGCTACAGTCAACCTATACAAAGAAGTATATTATTAGGCGTTGACGCAATCATCAATGCGGGAAGTATAAAACCATAGTCGCCACTCGTGCATTTGTTTGAGTCCACGGATATTCCGAAAACAGCCTTCAACCCTGAATTCAGAGGTCGATTTTGGGTTGTTACATGCAAATACAAACTCATTATATCATGAAAAACCCCACCAAGAGGACTACGATACTTATTCAGAGCCAATCTACATTCTGTTATTTACAAAAGCCGACGATCAAAGTAAAATTATAAAAGGAGCAAGACCAGATATCAACGTTAAATCACGGTAAGCCTAAAATCGCATCGAAAACGCCAAAATGCAGTCACAAAATTCATAATATTACTATATCACCACAACGAATTGTAATGTAGGTATGCAGAAAAGAGTTGTATTAGCAATAACAAAGTATGTGCAAAAAGATTTGTCTTTGGCATGTCGCTTTTTAGAAATATCACCAAAAATATGAAATTTTGGAAAAACGCCCCAAAATTTAAAACAAACACGAACCTTCCAAAATAAATATATATTAGCACTCGGCGGCCCAGTCACTACCTGTCGCTGTGATTTGGAGTAACTCGTTGCTTCCCTTCTCCAGATACATGTACTTCAAGGTCGATCATACCCCATGCCTTAAGCTATACGCGTGCACCTGCAAAACGTGCACCGTATACCCGAATAGTATACTTCTATGTGATCGCAGCATATAAGGGCTGCACTCAACTCCCTAGCTGGCATACTATATAAAGACACGATGCCATGAGTCCCATTTTCGCCAATTCCAAGTCGACAGACTTTATAGTGCTCTCACATCAGAATAAATGGAAAGGAATGTGTTTTGAAGATGCTACAATTCAGCTGCTGAGCGTAAAGGTTGTGAACTACGCCAAAAAGTGCCCATTTATCCCGAAAAAAAGTTGTATTGGTCTCCTTTAACATGCTTAGCTCTGATCATTAATATTCTACAGTTCTATCAAATGCAGTAGATTTGATTAACTCTTCTGTTTCCTGGAAATGAGTGAACGATGAAGAGTAACGCCGGTTTGCTTTATAAATCCAAAAAAAAAATTTATTTTATTTATTTGCATGTCATCAGTACCACAAGAATATGTTTAGCCAGCTGTCTAAAGTCTAAAGTGGTCTTCGCCGGACATAGAGTTGGGACTGGATGTTACGGTCTGGAACTTAAAGTCATATTGTAACGTTTTCATACAAAATAGATTTGTATTTCTTTTCCACAAAATGTTAGTTTTCACCGTCAGATATGTCAATTTTTAATTTTGACCTGAACAAATTAGGCAAAACAAAGAAACTCGGTATTTAATACCACCACATAATGTCGCCAATGCGAGCCACTCAGTCGAACTTGACGCAGGTCGGTTCTTTTGATGTGTAAGACGTCCCGCACACTGTGCACGTGCAGTATTCAGTGTCAAGGAAAAAAAGATAATACACGCTAGCAACATGAAAAAAAAAGTCTAATTACCTAGCTGGGGGGTTTTCAACCCCCCGAGCTATAGGTACTGTTTTGCTATCCGATTCTTCTTTCTTTCTTCTTCTTCTTGCAACAAACTTCAAAATGCTTCTCCTCCTACATGTTACACCCTACAATTACTTGCACATATGTATCGGCTATATCCAGTGGCCATATGGTGCAAACAAAATTGGGATCAAAGGTCATTAAAGGGGCATTTTCGGTATATAACCAAATATTTTCAAAATGCTTCTTCTGCCACATATTACATATCACAATGATGTCACTTACACATGTGCATCGGCTTTACCCAGTGTCCATACCTTACACACAGAATTGGGGTTAAAGGTCATTAAGGGGGTAAGATCTTACAATTATATTATCTGGACATCTGTAAGGGGTATGGGGCTCAAACTTAGTGACAACAAATATCATGACCCAGGGAACATTTTGCAGGGGTCAGGTCAAAGGTCATGCAGAGGTCAAATTTTAGAAATACATTTTCTGGACATCTGTAAGGGGTACGGGGCTTAATATCAAGGGGAACATTTTGGAACACTTTGCAGGGGTCAGGTCAAAGGTCATCTGGGCCAGATCTTAGAATTTAATAATCTGGACATCTGTAAGAGGTACGGGGCTCAAACTCAGTGGCAACAAACCTTATGACCTGGAGAACGTTATGGAACATCATACAGAGGTGTCGGGTCAAATGTCATCTGGGGTCAAATCTTAGAAATACATTTTCTTGACATCTTTAAGGAGTACGGGACTCAAACTCGCTGACAACAAACCTCATAACCAGGGGAACATTTTTGGAACATTTTGCAGGAGTCAGATTCCTCCACAACACCAACACGCCCAGATAAGTTTGTGGTCTATGACCACCATTTGCCACTAGTTCCATTTGTTTCACCATTTTAAACATCTAAAAATTGTTCATTTTTCCTCCCTTTTTCTATTATTTTTTGCAGCTCCTGCTTCCTTTCTTTTTGCACATCCCTGCCTTTAACTCGGGGGTAAAATAATTTGTCAGAAGTACAGCATATTAAGCTTATTTTTTTGTAGAAAAATTGAGGGCGGGCTCTTGAGAAAACGTTACATTATGTTTTTAACGAGCAATACTGATCAGCTGAGAACTGATTTATAAAAATAAGGTCTATATGTAAGATTTATATGTACGGAATTGTCCATTATTATCTATTTTTTAAAATAGGTAATGGGTGGAGTGGCACTCAAAAGACTTGGACAAGTCTAAACTAGTTTTGAAGATAATGACATCAAACCTAAAGTTTTTGCATGGCCAATTTTGCCTTCAATAAATAAATACGACCGCAAAGGGAAAGAACGTATAATCGACGGAAGGATCTGTTAATGAGAAAAACGTTTAAACAAACATTTTTAGCAGCTTTTACTTTCGGTGAACGCATGAATACTGGGTCAAATTCGTGCAAAAAGGTTAGATGAGTTGGTTGGTTGATTATTGGGTTGGTTGGATAGTTGGTTTGTTTCTCTCTGATTTGGCAAAAGCCTACAAATGCATTTGCGAGTTATAATCTCTATCATGAGATATAACGTCCGCAATTGCTAGGTAAAATGTTATATTTATACATAATAAAAATTCCCTTTAAAAGGGAAAGCCAGCCTCAATGTAGAAGAGGTCTTGTAATTAGTTTTGGTCAATGTGAAAGGCATTTTAGGATCACGCTTACATCTACATGACAGTCCACCAAACCATCAACGATGAGAACATGCACACTGAAACAGCAGAAAACATTAATTCCTAATCTCATGTCAACTCTTTTAATTCATTACATGTACTCCAAATTGTTCTGGTCTGTTTGTTTTGTTGTTGTTGTTGTTGTTGTTGTTGTTGTCGTTGGTTTTTTTGTCTTTTCAGCTTTTTACCCACGATATCTCAATTTCCAATTTTGTAATACCAGAACTTACGAACTCAATATCTTCGCTTAGGAATGTCCGATTTCACTGCTTTCGATATATACACTGCCGGTTTGAGTTAACTTACATGTACATTTTATTTTAAAATAACTTAATTAATTCGCAATGTATAGTTTAAGCCTACTATATTATAATAGATAGTGGCCAGCACATTTATAAAGGACTGGTTACTCACTACAATCTTCACTCTTAAACTGTGTTTTTCTGAATGTGCTGATCATGTTGATTGCTAGTCGGAAACTCCTGCGAAGCTATGGACATGGCATCTTACATACTCCATTCTATAACAGTCTGCCTAGTGCCTTGTGTGTTTTCTCTTCAATCATTTTGTTGAATGTAATTTTATGAATCAAATAGTTATGTGTCATTTTATTTATAATAAAGAAGTTATTAAATTAATAAAGTAAGACAATTTATTTATCTATAAGTGCATGTCAAATGGGGTACATTGTTCAATACTATATGCATAAATTATGCCCATATTATAGCTAGGCCCTAAAAACTTTATTTTGCATCGGATTTTTCCCGTTGAAAAGACAAAACTGATGTTTATGATAGCAACCATTTCATCAATAACATTTTGAGTCATTTTTATCCATAAAACGACACAGGATATGATAGATAACTACTTTCACATCAATATGGTCCATATGATCACAGATTGTTGAGAATCTGTGATATGATCCGGGATATGATGAAGATTTTGATTCTATAGATCTGTTATCAACATGATATCACGCTGTTCAGTGGTCAAGGAGTAAGGACCCCGGTCAAGGACACTGATATGACATCATAGGTGATGTCAGATTTTCTTCTGCTGACCATATGATGCTATATATATTAACTATTATTGTTACATTTAGGCCTTTAAACTTTTAAAGTCATAATTAATTAGTTCAAACATAACTTTGGTAATACTCACTCGTTTTCGTTCGTTGAAACGGCAAAACATACTTACTTTTCCTAACAAATCGAATTAAAATATTTTTAAAAAAATTTAACCACAAAAAGTAAAAAAAAAAATCATTCCAATACCACTAAAATATAATCTCTTGAGTAAACTGACCCCAAACCTGAAACAGGTACCAGCCCCGAATGGGCTGGCGAAAACAAAAATGTGACGTGTCATGTCAAAAGCAGACACTTTTGGGCAGGATCGTAAATGGAGAAATAGCCAAAAATCTGCCTGGGGTAATTTTTTCACAATCTGTGTTTGTTGCGAATGTGTGATGTTATCAATGTTAAAAATATTGTCTGATAGTTTCAGACCGGAATATAACTGCCATCTTGTATTTTTTTAGCCATTTTTCAAGGAAATTCCTATTCTCAACATTGGCAATAATATTTTTAAAGGCCGATATCTCAATTTCCAATCTTATAATACCATAACTTACGAACTCAATATCTTCGCTTAGGAATGTCCGCTTTCATAGGGGAAAACGGCGTTGTGGAGCAAAATATCTCTATATTTAAAGTATGTAAAAACCTCAAAATTGATAACCTGCCCAAAAGTGTCTGCTTTTGACATGACACGTCACAAATGTTGGGTATAATTAGGAATACTTGACGTCCACTTGAAGGGATAATTCACCGAACGAGAACACCCTAAAAGTGTTTGTTTTGTTTTTTCTTAATCTTGTGGCACCATTCCAAAAAACCGCTTTTTTAGTTTTTTGATATTGGCCCTATTTTTTGAGATATTTACCATATAAGGCATCAAAATGAACTTTTTAAAATTCACAAATGCCTATTTGCACAATATGATGCCTAAAATCAGAAATATACAAAAATATTAAAAAATGAGAAAACGGTTTCTTGAGTCGATCATGCTTTTTAAGATGATCATAATAATTGCTTATTTATAGGTGCTGTACATTTATTGAGTTATCGTGTACCTAAATCGTCATTTTACCGAGAAAATTAACATTGAAATAATGGCCGTTGAAGTTTGAAGTGGTCACATTTTGCATTTTGATCAAAGCTCACAGGAGAACGCGACAGTTCTCGTGTTTCTACCTTACATACGTGAACATTGGGTAAATCCACAGTTCCTTGAGAAGTTAAGGCGAAATCTATTCATATCTTGGTGTTTAAATCGGGGGAAAGAACTTGAAAACGAATGAAACGAACGAACGAATAAAATAGAGCAGTTGGAGTTTACAAATCTGAATTTTCTTTCCTTGTATTTATAAAAAACATAACAAAGTACATACATTTCAAAAAAGCACAATTTCGCGAAAGAAATGTCTAGAGTACACAGCCACGTTCAGGGCTCGGATAGCGACGTTTTCACGTATTTTTTGTGGGACATGGGAGCACACCAGACCCGGCGGGGGGGGGGCTCGACCTTCGGAGTGACGGGAATGTGCGGACAACAGTTCGAAACCAGGGGTCTTTCGGTGAGAGCCTATACACCGACAAAGGAGGTCCTTTAAGGGAGAAGGCCCGCAAAAAAAATGGGGTCTCTTCGTGAGACTGGGGAAAATCTTACAAAAAGGTGGTCATTCAATGAGACTGGGAAAAGTTTGAGTCCAGATATATAAGTTGATGACATAAATTTAAAAGTCATCAAAATTTGAAAATATTTTGAAAAATTGGAAAACTTACTATCATTGCTTCTCGCTATTTAAGAGGGTATCAATAATATGCATTAAATAAATTCATTCATGCAATACTTATCACATTGATTTTCTTGGTATTTTTACAAAGAAGGATACTCTTTGCCAAATTATTCTTTTTTTTCAAATGAAAGGAAACATTGTTGCTTCCTGATCAAAGATATCTACTATTCTTTTCACAAAGTTAACTTAAAACTCATTACGTAAACTCAATGTGACAATGTCTTTCCTCAACACATTCAAAGACTTTTATGTGGTGAAATATCCTTGACATTCACCAAACACAAAACCATTAAGCATTGTTAAGCCACTCTGTGATTCTATGAATGTAAAAGGTGTAACCACAAAGAAGACGTTTGATTAATCTGACGTCTATATTCTTTGCATCTAATGTACTTGAAGTACCTACTTTCAAAACTTGTTTTGTTTTGTTGAAATTTGGTACATTAGGTTGAAAGTTTTACGCTGTCTACCTTTCTCTATTGTCTGACTCTCCTTTGTCTTCTTTTTCTGTTGTATGACAAATACAGCAACAGTTACAAATATCGAACGGTGTAATAAAGCACTCTTTTAAATCATGTTTGAAACATTTTAATATTACAACATGCGCATATTCTGCAATATCACCATTAATTCAATGACTTTAACCGGGACATATACATCACGAAACGTGGGAAAATTTGCAATATTAAAGCTAAACGGGGCAAAAACTGTAGGATATTTGTGGCAAAAAACGGTGAATATCACAATTTTGGTCAAATTTGTCCCGGAATTTTGGCAGTCGATATGCCACTGATAGTTTTTGTGACAACATTTCAGGGTATCCGTCGGAAGGCTGGTTTGAAAAGTAAACGTATGATGACAAATTAGCCCGTCTCAGACCTGCGGATGGGCACTGTTTTACACACTGATTGAAATACGATTGTGGACTTCTTTGTTTCCTTGTTTGTTTCATTGGCTATAGTTTGTAAAGGCGCTTAGACCTTTAATTAGATTATGCGCGGTATAAATAGTATATGTATGTATGTATGCATTGCGTTTTTATTATTGTTGCTTCTTAGTTGGTCTGAGATAAAATACAAATAAAGCAGTGTTTGAAATAAGGCGCGTCCTTGCGTCAAATACTTGTGAAAGTAGAGGCGGACCTGCAAATGTCGTACGGTACGGGTCCGCGTGATTGAAAAATTGAAAGCATGAGCAGAAATTCCTAGTTTTGTTGTTCCACTGGAAAGTCTAGTTAACATAATACGCCAGGTTCCCTGAGAACACTTTCATTTTAGTTTCCCATCAAGTTTTCAACCAGGATTTTAATTTTTCTACATGATACCGTGGTCGCCGTTAATTCTCTTTCATTTTATTTTCACAACATCACATGTATATGTACCGCATGATGTCCGCATCTACGTAACTGCATCGTCAATTCCCGCCATGATAGCCTCCACTATAGGCAGGTTTCACTCCTGTCGTCATGATTGTTTTGGTTGTTTGAGATAGTCCTCTTCCTCCCTCTGTGGCCGCTATATTCTCTATCACTCAACGGCGGGAGTGAGTCATGTCATAACATGAAAGCGCAGAGCAGTTATTCCATAGCACCCAATAATGGAAATTCTGGTTCAATAATGGGCGTAAACACAACCTCATGGTATCATCCCCATTGGTATGGAGACACTTGCGAATTTTGGGTGCTTCATTATGATAAGTGTTAGTGCACAAGCAGGAGGCATTGCTAGTTATTGTTGGACCCTTGAAAATTAGTGAGGACCCTTGGATTTTTTTTCTTATTCCAAAGCCTAAAATGGAGATTGTGGCCGATAGAAAAAGTGTCCAAGTGGTAATAAAATACTATGGCCCAATCTTTTTATTTGTTTCTCACACACTGTAATTTTTGCAAACATAAATATTTGTAGGCATAACGATTCTGAAACAGGGCTTTGATTGGGCTCTTCCCGTTGAAAGTCTACATGTCATTAGGCATTGGAATTCCCGGCTTGTATATAATGAAAGGTAAAAAATGATATTGGGACATATTTGTTGTGGGCTGTTTAATGTGATTGTAGCTACGTGCCTTCAAAGAAGGGCACTTGTGAACCAGTCATGTATTTTGCTTATAGTCAATATGCTACTGATCCAGCAAGCCGATATTTGGTACGCCAAAGTACGCATCTTTCCTCAAAGGAGGATTTACTCCTCTGAAGTATGGTTTATGAAACCACACCGTCTGTTAATTTAAGTGGAGTAGAGTCCATGAATAACAGTTACTGTTCCTGAAGAAAGTGAGTGGATGTTGAAAGCAACATTGTTTTGGAAGTTGTCATCTTTGCAAGGAGTTTGTACACAATGGATTTAATGCAAACCTTTTCGACAGAGCCTAAAATGTAAAATAATAGGGTCGTTTCTTTTCATCTTAAAATCCAAAAAAAAAAAATAGTGTGAACATGCTTTGCAGGTTTGTAATTCATACGGCACACGCAAATATATTATGAATCAGCGGTTACCATGGTATTTTGTGATGTGATGAACTTATAATATTTGGCTAAATCAATTTCAAATATATATCAATAGCGCCCTCAATTTGGACACAAAATGCAGTTTATAGAATAAAGTGATAAAGAAACGAAAGTCTATGTTAAAAATGGCTAAAAATACATATGTATTACAGTGTGATACATGTTGGTATTGTCCAGGTCTTGAATAAATGACCACATCAAACAACAGTCTTTAACTTATTGTCAAGTCATTCCAAACACACTGTACATTTCATTAATATTTCATTTGGTCTATCAGGGTGCTTGTCGTGTATATTTACGTGACATTTGAATAGTTAATTTTGGTCTTGGATATGGCAAAACTTATAAACACATCATTTTAATTTTCCGAGCAGACATATTGATAAACACGTGTCTCCCAAGTAAGAAGATCGTTTGTTATTTCGACTGCTCAGTGCCAGAAGTGGGTAAGTGCAATAGCTCCAATGTGTAGCTGCCATGTGTAGGTGTGTATTATGCCAATGTTCACAGGACAGCTATAGAGGCCGTCAGCCTTTTCCGCGGGAACCGCTATCTTATGAGTACTGTTGTTCTGCATGTCATGCGTTAGACATTACATTAAGTCGCAGCGCGTGACGCACCTCTTCAGTCAAGCGACAACGCGGTGATATTAGCAACAAGGCACTCCGTACCCACTAGATGGCGGCGTTGACGTCACAATGACTGCCTCTATTGTACTTTCTCACTTCTGGGACTGAGCAGTCGATTTGTTCACAGTATTTGGCAGTTCTTAAAACATTTGTCAACTCGCAAATTTCAGTCTTCACAATGACAAAGGTCAGTCCAACAATTGTATTGAGGAAAAAAAAAACCAACAAAATCAGTAATTCGAGTTCTGTTATAGGTCAGAGGATGATTTAAGGAAGCCCCATCATGCACTGTAAAAGTGTTATCACTAGTGTTTCAACTGCCACTTTACTTTTCAAATCCCATTGAACTCTATGCAAAAGATGTTGTTTTAGAATTGCCCGTGTGTCATTATTACTTGGTCGATTTCAGATCTAAAGTGATGTATGCATGAAGGATAATTCACGACTTCTGTAGATAACATAAAATGTGAAATCGACCAACTTCTAGAAGGTGTTTTTATTGTATATATATCTGTCCAAATTCAAATTTAACCATGCACGTGTGTATGCAGTGGGCGGGCAGTGGTGCCATGTTCACTCACACAGCTGTGCTAACCGCAAGACTTGCTGGGAAGTGCTTAAATCATCCTCTGGTTATAGGTCTGGTTCTCCATTTCAAGACATTTACAATTTCAACATGTTTGAAATAAAACAGTTTAAAACACACAGAGGAATACGGATTGTTAATAAAAGATGAACATCGCCAGTAAAATATTAATGGTATAGTTTGAAAACTTGTTGATTTATGACCTATCAAAATATATCGAAATAAAGCCTATATGAATTAACGAATATAGTAAACTTGTGAGACGGAAGTAATTTGCAGGTTTGTATTTTTAGACAAGCTATTAAATTTCATGTTGTTACCTATACAAACATGACAAACAAAACATACATCGTGGTTGTTCGTAGCAGAAGTAATCATGGACTAATTGATGAAGGAAAGACTAATTCAAAACTATAATAAGGGTTGACTAAGTATTTTTGGTCGAGGCAACCAAAAAGATCGATTTCCATGAGGGGTAGTTCATTGGTAGATTATCAGCGCGGAAATAAGATATTCAGCCTTACCATAATAAAGTTTAATCTCTTTGGCAACAACATCTTGATAAATATTCAGTATAAATGCACGCTTGTTTCAAGGGTCTGTAGTACAAAATCTCGGACCATACTTGTCATGCTTGGTTCTCTATATTGATGTTGATTGATGGTAAAATAATGTTCGGGAGGGATAAATGGGAAAAATGAAGGCTGTGATTGCCAGGAATATTAAGTTTCATTTGGAAAAAAATATCATTTTGTTTATTTTTATATCATTGTAAAAAAAAAAAAAAAAAAAATGTTTGAAGATTTTTTTTTGTGTCGGTCGTGTCTTGGCAAACAAACACTTATTTTGGGCCTTACTTATAAACAAACAAAATCAGCTTATACTTTAAGCTTTCCAACTCAAACTAATGTGATATGCTTAGCCTTACCCCTTCCTGTGTACCTTTTTGTGTTTTCATTTATTCTTTGTTTGAATTTGGTGTTACTCATGTATAGGCATCCCTTCAATGTATTGCTTGTCCTTATTTATTGAGGTTTGTCTGACATTTCGCCGAAAGTTATTAATACATTTTAAGAAATACATTAAGTCAAATTCTAAACAAGTCATATCATTATGCCTACATAAATGTTATGGCTTGGTTTTCAGTTGAAAATATGTGTAGCCTAGTGGCTTATACATTTCATAGCGTATACTTGGATATCTGGAAGATAACAAGGTTATAATATGTGTACTGGCCTGTATGTAAGATATTAAAATAGCTCTACCAGTCAACTCATTGGGTCACATACGCGGGTCATTCAAAAAGTCCATCGTCACATCTCTGTACAGTTATCTTGCGTGACAGGAAATTGAGATTACCCATGATTATACTCTTGCTTATTAAGGAGGCTGTGTACTCTCAGACATGCATGCAGTAAAAGTGCAATAACTTTGTAATTATTCGCGCAAGACATATAAAAGTATACATTTTTATGAAGGCAAGACATCAATAAATCTTAATATAAATACAGATTTGGGGTAAAAACAACAATTATGAAGAAAATCACAAAAAGTGAGTTTTTGGCAATATTTGTTAGGTACATCATAACAAAAAAACTCTCTTTCCGAAATATTTTATTTAGTTTTTAGCTCAATCTTGAGGCTCCATTCCAAAAACATTTTTTTTTTGTTGATATTGGCCTTATTTTTTGAGATATTCACCATATAAGGCATCAAATTGAACTTTTTAAAATTCACAAACGCCTATTTGCACAAGATGATGCCTAAAATCGGAAATAGACCAAAATATAAAAAAATGAGAAAACCGTTTCTTGAGTCGATCATGCTTTTTACGATGATCATATTTGCGTACCTATAGATGCTGTATTTATTGAGTTATCGTGTACCTAAATCGTCATTTTACCGAGAAAATGAACATTGAAATAATGGCCGTTGAAGTTTAAAGTGGTCACATTCTGCACTTTCATCGAATCTCGCAGGAGAATGCGGCAGTTTTTATTTTTCTACCTTACATTACATAAACATCGGGTAAATCCACGGCCCCTTGAGAAGTTTGAGCGAAATCTATTCATAACTTGATATTTAAATCGGGGGAAAGAACTTGAAAAAACCCACATTTTATCAGCTAAAACGGAGCCATTTGACCACTAGGTTTTTGTGCTTCCGTGGTGTTTCCATAAGATCCGCCTCGCATGCAGATAAGCGTCGCGTATGCGTAGCGTATTTGTGCGTTAACAAATTGCGCGATACGCAACGCGCGTGTACCCTGCTGGTGCAACAAAGATTTTCTTTCCTTTTCAATTTCAAACACGAGTGGAATAGTGAAATAAAATCCTTAAAATATTGCAGTTGGAGTTTACAAATCTGGATTTTCATTCCTTGTATTTATAAAAAACATAACAAAGTACAAACATATCAAAAAAACTCAATTTTGCGAAAGAAACAATGTCTAGAGTACACAGCTGCCTTAAGTTAACAAAATCTGATTGCCTGCATGAGATGTCCCAGCAAACATAAAAATGTTTAAAACGGATTAAACACCTTTTATGGTCAGGTTTAGATAAAAACTGTTTTTTTTTTTTTAGATGTCCCAGCAAACATAAAAATGTTTAAAACGGATTAAACACCTTTTATGGTCAGGTTTAGATAAAAACTGTTTTTTAAAACGTTTTTATTAAAATAACATTAAATGTCGGGTTATACAAGCTGTATTAAAATGATTGGTACCCATCAGTTTTCATCAATAATGGAGGAGCCTGACACATAAAAATTCAACACAAGATCCAAATAATCTGTAGATTAATTGTAAAAGAAGTCATAAACTATACATTCTGGACATTTCGAGAGTATCCAACGTAACACTTGGAAGAGGCATGCTTGTCAATAAACGTCAAAATTGATGGGTACCAATAATTTTGATACACCCTGAATAAGGATAATTATAAACGCTTTAAAACGTTGTGAATAAAAACGCACTACAACAATATTTGTAAAATGTTTTAAAAATGTTATTGTAAAATGTTTTTGTCAACACTTAAAGGGGGGTAACCCTATTGGTTTTGGATATGGATTGTCTTTAAAATTACATAATAATATCAAATATCGCCTCCTTTATGCTGCTTTGTGAAAAAACGAGAGCATTTTCAGCGTAAATGTGAATAAATAGCCAAATTTGCAATCCAATACCTTGGTATACGTGAATTGCATTCTGGGCAGGCAATGACGAATGCTGACATGCTGTACAATGCCCGGCCCGTATTGAACGGAAAATGTTTTTTTCGTACCGTTTCAGAAAAAAGGAAACAAAATATATTTCCCTTGCAATATGTACATTTCAAATGAATATAAAAAAGTTTGGGTAAATGGAGAGGAAAAAAACCCTTCCGAGACCGGGTTTTGAACCGGGTACCTCTCGGGTAAAAAACAAACGCGCTAGTCATTTGAGCTATTTAGCACACCACGCTTACCGTTGCCGTTTTCATAACTATATACGGCGCACCGTCTTGCGGTGACTGATATTTCGTTCATAATTCCTCCCAGAATTCCAAAGTATTTACCATTGTTTACAAACTGGTATACCTGTAAAAACCGCTGTGATTCATGATTTCTCCGGAAATACATCGACTTGGAGCGTCAAATTTCAGGATAGTAATGAGAAAAATAGTATCTATTATGTGATACCAAAACCTCATCAACAATGAAAAAAATCGGGGATGATGCTGTCGATCGGGTTACGGACCTTTAAATAACATTATGTTAGAATATTATATAACCTGATATTTAAACGTTACCTGGCAACCTTTCCTAACCTTTTGTGAATGATGTCGACAACGTTTTGTGTTTGCTGGGGTTCTCAATCTTGACCTCAAAAAGGACCTTTACCAATATGAGTAGTTGTTGACTTAATTGATTGCTTGTCTAGTTGACAAATAAATCAATCTGATTGCCTGCATCAGGTATGAATAGTTAAAGATATATTAAAGACCCATCCAGTGATCCCAGGGCAAGAGTAAAAATTTTTAAATTGCTTATAAATTGCTTAAAAGTGAAGGTTAAGTCATTCAATTTGTCATTTGGTATTTTTGAAATGCCAAATTGGGCAAAAAATGAAGAAAACAGCAGTACTGAGGAAGTTGAAGCCCCTGTCAAATACATGTAGCTAATTTAGATACTGTCAGTATCTAAATTACAGATTTTGTATAAAATACACGTCTTTCGGATGAACCATTCGCAGGCTATGTTAGCACATCTATGTAATAACAAAGGTACCAACATCTGAATTTTTATGATTTTTACGATCGTCCGGATGAGCAAATCATTGAATGGGCCTTTAAGTGACCGGATATCAGATAAAAAGGGATATTCGAGCGAATAAATATGCCAACCTTATTGGCATATTTGACCCCCTTAACGTAAACATAAACCGAGTTTGATGTTTTATTTGGGTACTTCGCAACAATCTTTTCCGAAATAACGTAGACCGTAAAATATTTTAGCGTCACAAATTCGCCAAACTGCCTAATTTATGATAGATTATCATACAAATCCCAAATTACATTGACTAAATGTATTAGATAAAAAGCTAGAAACAAACAATTTCTAGATACAATGGGTGTGATAATTTGCAGACCAAGTGAGAATGTTAGGTCAGGTAAGACTGTTAGTGACCATCTACAACCCAACAGATAAAGGGTAGTTCATCGAACTTTGTACAAAGATATATACAACAAATGGTATAAGAAAATGGCCTTTTTACATAACCTCGGAATGTTGTTTCACATGCCACTCAATGTGCTATGACTGGTTGTCTTCCTATTACATTATTTGATCTTGGTTAACATAGGAGGCTGCATCCTTTGAGTTAGAAACTTATCACACCCCTCAACTTATGAAAGTTAGACGTGTATATTGGAATACAGAAATGGTCTTCTTCTTAATGGTTCCTTTTATGCGTGCATCTGTGCGGTGACCATACCAACTTGAATACATTTTCAACTTGATATGGGCAAACACAACGAATGTTTCCATTTCGATTTCTAAAGACTTTATTTATTAATCGGGCATAATTTACATTTATGTCGGACACATTTATATCATTGCATTTTTGTTTCTTGGTTAGAACCAATCTTTACACCTGGATACTAATTCGCTACCCTTTCACGGAGAAACGCGGTATCTTATCCGCTTTTTGTGAGCAAATACTTAGAGAATAAAGGTATTGTTTTTAACCGCTGGAGTGCATTTATCGTCTCATATAACACGGGCGACATCACTATTTTTTAAGTAAATCAACGAGGCGAAGCCGAGTTGTTTTACGCCAAAAATAATGATGCACGACAGCGGCTAAAAACAATACCTTTATTCTCAGTCTTAAACACTTCAATTCAAATAAAAATATCACAAGAATTACAAAATTTAATCAAATTAAATCTTACATTTTGCAAGGAATTATACCAAGGGCTTAAAATCGATCAGTCCCCGCTGTTGCTATGCGCCTCCGATTAGTTCAAATAGCGAGTACGCGTATCGCGTCGATGCACAAGCGCTGGCTCGTGTCATATCGTGTCATATCACACGGGTAAGAACCAATAAGATTGCAGGAACATTCACAAGTGTTTAAGAATGTCGTTTATTTTAGGAGCAAAGTGTTTCAAGCTATTTGATTCGCAAGTCAAGATTTGGTACATGCTATATGTCATTTACTGAAGACATATGTGACATGATTAAGGGGAATGAGTCACATATCGGCCCTGGTTGAAAATGAGTTTTACACATGTTTCTAAAGAGGACATTTAGAGCTTTCAGAAACTGAAACTGAAAACCCCATGTTGATACGACATTTTTTTGTGTGAAATTATGTCAATTTATAAATCGCTGAAAACAATATAAAACAAAAGAATTTTAACACTTTCTTTGCTAATATCTCAAAATCAATATTAGCGACATCCGACTCATTTTCCTTGATCGTGTCACATATTACGTGGTCAGTGCCTTAAAAAGAAAGGCATGTGAAAAAACTACCTATAGCTGCTCCTAAAAGTAAACTATCCGGCCTGATAGTAAACTGTTCATATTTTTCATGTGTAACCTTGGTTTTGATGCATCGGTTCTTGGACGCTATCTTAGTGTCTAATTATAAATGAACAATATTTCCAACTGCGAAATTGCAAAAGCGTCCATCATCAATATCACAATATGGTAAATTTTGTACTGGTATTTCGGTGATCGGTACGCCACTACTATGCAACATTTCAGGGCGTCTGTCGTGTGTGTGATCGTAGCGCATACCTGCTGAAACTTCATTCACATAGGTAGGTTTTGGAGTCATTAAACTTGAACCAAACTGGAGATTCGTTCGATAAGTTATGCATGGATTTCTTTGAGACTTTAAAAATGGCTATTTATGGGTTCATTTTGATAGATTGATCAACATTAGAATTGACATGCACAGCACCGGGACATTGCAGCGATCATGTGTTACGAGCCCGAGTAGGACAATCATAACAGTACAATACTGTACTGTATACTGCGCCCGGACACTGCGTGTATCTAGCACTGTGTGTGTACGTGCATAGATAAAATCTATGGTACGTGTTGAGATAGATTACAAATACCACAGGAGATCTCCTCTGGTAATACGGACAGTGTAGCCGTGATATGCATTGAAATGACTTCGATAATGTAGCCTAGTGTACCAAGTGTGGGACTCGAATTAGGCTTGAAGTGACAATGCATTTAGTGTACTATAGCATTGTATATCGTACATGCACATTGAGAGAGAAATGCTACATTGAACATTAACTAGATAGCGGGGTGAACTGATAGAAAAGAAAAGAAAAACAAAAGAAAATACTTCATGCATGAAATTGTATTGTTGAATGAATCTGACAGTTGACCAAGATATGATGACTTCAAACCTATCATGAATTATGTTTCAGCATAAAATAAAACAAAGAAAGAAAGAAAGAAAGAAAGAAAGAAAGAAAGAAAGAAAGCCCCAATCCTATTGACCTGTTTTTTTGCATAAATGTTATGTATTTGTTATGTATTTTTTACATAATTTGTGTAAAATATTACATAACAATTATGCAGTAAAATACCTAATAGCTGAGGTAAAAAATCTACATAAAATTTATGTAAATATTTTACATAATATGTAAGTATTTTTTTTTACTAAGCTGCTATGTTTTTTTTACATAATTCATGGTTATGTAAAAAATACATATTTGTTTTGGAGTTCTATACGTACATCGAAGTTGTGTAAAATTTTACATAATTTATGTATTTTTTTCTGTGAGTGTAGGCCCTCCCGGACGTGCGGTATTATAGACACTGCAATAGCACAATATGACTTTCTGATATTGTGCTATTGACTGGTTAAAATAGGTGAAAGCTTGGGATGACACATAATGACCAGTGATTTTGTATTGCACGGGTTTTTTCTGCTTCGAATTTTATAGCACTGTCTACGTAATGCATTTAGAGCAGATGCAAAATCACTTATATCTCAATTAAATTTCTTCAACCATTTATCAGGTGTTCAACTTTCTAGTCTTTGTTCGGTTACAGTCTGTGCATTTAAAATTACTGGTCAGACTAACAATGTTATTGCTGGAAATAGAACCAATAAAAATGGTAATTCAAATCTGTCAAAAGTGCGGGATCGTAAGAATGTCACAAAATCATTTGCAAAGAAAAATGTGAACAATTCAATAATCTAGCGTCCGAAATGACGATATGTTCGCAATGTACTATTCCAGTTTAAATTCATACACCCCTGTGGAATACTTGATCTTTATCCCACACAGGTGATGTAGATTTTAAGCCACCCATTTAGGTAGCCCCATTTGAAATTCACACTTCCTGTAAAACATTAGGTCATGTCTTCCATGGGGTGTAAGGATTTTAACTGGAATAGCACATTAATGGTGAAGTAGTCTCGGTTTATTTGCAAATGATTAATGCTGGTTTCATACTTTCTGCCGCTTGCCGCTGATCGGTGTGAAGTTTCACCATGCCGCTTGCACTTGTCTGCAAGCGGAGCGGCACATCCCTGAGCGGCAGCGGCATGACTCTGAAAGCCACTCTTGCCGCTCAGCACCGCTCCAAAATCGTATTTTGTTTTCATACGTCAGAGCGCCACCGCTCCGAGTTGACTTGAATTTAACTCCCGGTGGTGCTGCTGCCGCGGCAAAGCGGTGGAGTGATCGATATATCAGCTGGTCACCATTAGCGTTTCTGGTGCGACTGCGCAGTGAAGTAACATCATCTTCAGAGCGGCAAAGCGGCAAGCTGTTGGAAAATGTGAAATTAGCATTAGGGATTATACAAAAAAGGTATAATTACATTTAAGTTTTAAATTCCGGGTGATCTTTCCTCCGCAACGGATGCACAGACCTAGTTTGAAATAAAACAGTTTGAAACACACAGTGGGATGCAGATTGTCAATAAAAGATGAATATCGCTAGTAAAATATTAATAGTAGAAAGCTTGTAAACATATTGATATACAGCTTATCCAAATAAAATAAAATTAAGCCCAAATGAATAAACAAATAATATTAACCAAGTGAGACGTAATGCAACAGATTCGATGTTTTGCATTTCTAGGAAAAATAATTTCATTTCCTTATGCAATACAAAGCAAGTTGAGTTGTATGCGGCAGAAGTAACGGAGTAAACAAAAGATGTTTTGAAACTGTCATTGAGGAAGAAAAGAGTAGTTTATGCAATTTAAAACGAAATTCTTGTAAAGGGGCAAATTTTTGTTTTAAGGCTAAAACCTGAAGACCAGCATGCGAAATGCGCGTTTTATGTTCATAGCCGGAAAGTGTTAAACATTATGGTTTTTCTGCTCTCTAATGTAAAAAGGCAAAACAGTATATTTTCAAATAAAGAAACACACAGATAATGTGACAGGCAGAATTTTTTTTAATCAGCTTGCCTCCAAAGCAGTGAGGAGCGGAGTCAATAATGAAATGATGAAATGATATGCGCAGGAATTGATGATTGGAACCTCAGGATTGTCCATAAAATTGTGGTTCTCAAACAAATTAATGGTGATGTAATATAGACCAGATGCAATTAATCAACTGGAACGGTATAACAATTGAAACGGCAACCATGTTGGTGACAGTTCAAAGATGACAGCGGGAGGGGTCTCTAGTCTTATTCATACCTATCGCCCGTTTACGGATGGCAGAATGACTCTGTCATGAGTGATGTATACCTGAATGAAATTTCTTGCTGTATCACAACACTTCTTCAAAATGAATGATCATCAGCTTACAATCTGCTGGATGCTGACATCCACTCAACCGGTCGTATATCCATATAAAAAACCCTCTTTTAAAGGGGCATTTCGTGATCCACAGCCTCATCCCCCACTTTTCTCAAAAAAGTTGAGATTTTTATATCACTGGAAACCTCTGGCTACATAATGTTTATGTACAAAATATTTCTTGCAGATTAATTCGTTTAGCAAAGATATCGTGAAATTTGAATTTCGTTCTGGTGCACCAGAACGAAATTACAACGTATTGTCTATGGAGCAGTGTAATACACATAATCATGCATAACTCGCAAACGCAATATCGGAATCAACTGAAATTTTGGGAATATGCTTTTTTCGTGGATATGTACTGAAAAATGTCATAAAAAGAGGATGCTAGGATCACGAAATACTCCTTTAAGGTATGTAACATCACCACCAATTGGATTTGTTTAAGAACTTTTGAACTATAATTTATACGTGATACCAGTGGCGGTAAAGATGTAATTAGAGAAATGACACCAGCCAAAAGTATTGCAACATCTCTGAAAAAAAAATCGGGAAACTCAAAAGTAGTACAGTCATTGAGAGTATTATTACCAGGCGGCGAGTGGCATAATAGAGAGTGAGAGACTGCAAAACCGCTCAGCCGTATGGCATTCTCCATACACTTGGTTAGTTCTGTTGGGTTCATTATCGAACTCCGACGGTTTTAGCTTGTATTAATATTATTTATTAACATAGGCCTACTTGTTTGTGATATTTTAAGCGTTTTAAAATGTCAAAATAATCCCATTCAATTACACGGTTGACAACGGAAATGTACTGAATTTAGAGAATTCCTGGCGCCCACCACCTGGTTATTTCCAAACTTACCACAGCTTACAAATAAATGATTAACTGAGTTAAAACTTTCTAAATGATTTGTTTGCCCTATACATATACTGCAATTAATTTTAAAATTGTCCTTTTAACAAAGTGTATACCTATTAATCTGTAAAAACCGTCATTGATCATATTCGTTATTTGTTTTATTCACGTTTAATGTCATTATAAGTATAATTAAGATGTTCGGATAGTTGAACCGAATAACCACAAGCTACAATCTATATCTTCTTTATTTTTTTCGGGTTTTTTTTCTATCCACCGAAACTAAAAAAATTAAAGATATTATTATATGTGACCTGTTACCACGAAATGAGCGTAAAGTCGCCACATGTTAGTGTCGAGATCTGGCTGACTGCTAAGGTGATGTTCTTGGTTGTATGCCGCCCACCTGTACAAGCCAGTAGTATGCTCTTCCTTGAATCATTGTGTCCCTATTCACAAAGGACAGACATAATTTTAGCTTGAACAGGTGCTTGTGAAACAAAGAATATTAACTCAGCAGCCAGGAGAGCTTGACTCTACTAACTTGCGACTTTACTCTCCAGCAGACATTTAATGTAAGATTCTTGATTTTACAAAGGTAACATTTTGGTGTTTCAAACTATACTTCGCCAAATAATGAATTTCTCAAAGCACATCGTACGTGTCTATGTTAAACAGGTTTTTTTCTGAGTTTCCGTTTTGATTCTTTGATTATTGTTCACTTCCGTTTGCCAAAATATCAAATTCACTACTTTTTTTCTTATTATAAACAATCAGCTGAAATAATCAAAACTTCTATTGTGGCATGAAAAATCATCATTCCATGGGTAAATTCACATGTTGGTTTTTCATAATCTATGCATCAAATTTAAAAATCAGAATAACAAAAAGAAGCCCAGGTTGGTTTTACACCTGTCTTAATAGCGCAAGTTTTGTTGTCATGATAATCCTTTGACTGAAAAGGATACAGATTCAAAAGTCGGTCAATTTGATTGATTAATATTGGGGACCCTAGATGCAGGATTGGATACAAAATAATATTTCTCTTCAAAATTATTGAAGAAATCTAATCTAGAAGTAAAAAGATTAAAACTTTCAATTGTAAATCTAATCTAGTTGAATTTATTGACGGTTGGACAATAAAATCACTATTGATGCTCGTGTGTACAGTGCACAATGGCAGATTTTGTATCGACTCTTGTATCTAGGGTCTTTGATATTGTTCAATCAAATCATGGAAGTAATACACATGGAAGCTGGTCAAATACTACATCAAAGTGAGTATCATACTTGCCGCGATACTGAACAAAAGCAGTACAGTTGAAAGTGGAACAATTGATTCATCGCATGGTCAACGTGTACCATGTCTAAAATCAAAGTTCCCGCTTAAAAATCAATAGCAGTACGAGGTCGTGTACTAAGTCCTGACAATGGGCTGTGTTATATTACCGCAGTGGATGACTAGTTTTATGAACACAAACAGATTTTATAAAATCCCTACGCAATGGTCAGAATGCTATCAGTTTAATTTATACAATTTTATTAAAAGTATGTAATTATATGAAAACCTACCGATTAAATTGTATATAAATGCTAGACTTTCAGATAGCAGTTTTAAAACAGAAAATGAAATGAAATACAATTTATTTTACGCAAAATGTAAAGATAATACCCGACTCTGGAACATTCTGGTCAACAGCAATTTCGGGCAACCCCGGGCACACAAATAGCTGCGGGATTCATTTTATAATGTAAAGCATGTGCCAAGTGCGCATATCAATTATTACCGCTAATTAGCGGTTTAGACGTAAATGCATGATTTCCAATATTTTGAAGTTTAAGAAAATCTGTAAGTATAGGGCAGAAATCGATATTTTGAATGGATTTCTGTAATTATGGATTACAAATCTAACATCCCTGTCACTTTTTTCCGAATAAAAACAACATACTTGAAACATAATCAAGAAAAACACGATTTTTGCTCAAAATAATAAACCTGTAAATAAACGAACTGGCAATAAAGGCGGCAAGTCTGATCCACATCAAAGAAACGCTGACTTCATTGTTATCACAATAGCTTGATACGTACCCTCTATAGAATGTTACGTAAATAATTCAATAGGTTTTGGATCGACCAGCTTCCATGTCTCTTACTTCCATGATCAAATTGATCGCGTATAGGCAGGGCCGTGACACTCGTATTCAAACCCTGTTTAAAAAGTGAAGTCACTTTACGGCAGTTTGACACATCTGCCATTTGAGTGACAGTTGCTAGGCTTTTTCAGTACACAAAGTAACGCCCTGGTAACGCTCAGGCACATTAGCCTAAACTTTACGCACGTTCGCACAACAACGCTCTGCCTACTTCTGCCACAGTGGAACAGACTTATCCCGTATTTAATTGACAAGTTCGTATTTGATTGACAGTTGCTGGGCATTTTCAGTACACCAAATGTTTCAAGATGGCGGATGTCGAGTGCTATTTTACGTACTCTTTCCAGCAAAAATACAGCTGATTTAGTCAAAGTCAACATGGGGTCATCGCAGATAATATTTTCCTAGCATATTGAGCTAACTTCTCAGCTACATGGTTTTTCACAATATGGAGTAATGAAAAAAAACAGCAAATGTTCATCGGTTTTCGCATTTTTTTTTTGAAACGATGACGTGAACATGCATCAACTCTTCCACAGTTCAACCTCTTACACAGCAAAAGCCATCACATGCATGAACGCGCATTGAGTGTGTGACTGACATCATTTTGCGCAGACGAGTGGCTTATCCTATAGTATATTAGTACTCGAGAATTCTTGGTATAGTCGCCAGGTACTATAGAAGATTCAATATTCATACTGTCTGGTAATAAAAGGTGGTAATCACTTTTTTGTGTTGTGTTTATAATGTATGTCCAATGAATGTTTTAATTAAAGACGGCAAAGGCATTTCTCCTCGACGTCCTAATCTCTTTTCAATTTCACAACCTAAATGTAATAAAATATAATTGAATGCACTCCACGGTTTCCGTCTCGTACAAATTAATTTTCCAGACATATTATATAATTAATTCCATGATATGTTCCAAATGAGTAACCAGGAGACTTGTATATATATACAGGACAAGGAACTATTGCTCCTTTGACATTTGAAGAAAGGGACGCGGATATAAAACATTTTTTCTTGACAATTATTGGTGAGTAGAGCTATTTTCTGACTTTAGGGTTAACGATTGGGTGTAAGGTTAAGGATAGGTTTTAAGGATTAGAATTTGATTTAGTGTTATTATTATGATTAGGATGAAAATTAAGATACTAAGCTATATAGAGTATAAGCAATTATTTTTGGAAGGCGGCCGTTATCCTCAATTTATTTCAAAAGGGTAATGCATTGTCCTTTACACTCAAATAATGTGTCCGAGGTAGTAAAAACGTAAATATTGGGTGAGGCGCAGGTGGAGCGCGTATGCGTAGTTACGGCAAGTTTCGCGAAATATTGTACGCGTAGCAAGCGTAATGAAGAATGTAGAATGTATTACGACGCCTGACCAATTATTGCGACCCATTATTTTGAATAGGTGGTGTAAAGGGTAATGCATTGTCCTTTACACCCAAATATTGTGTCCGAGGCAGTAAAAACGCAAATAAAGGGTGAGGCGCAGCCGAACCCATTATTTAAACGTTTTTACTACCAGAAAATAGTGCGATTTAAAGAGAAAATATCATTTTTTGGCACAAATATTTTAAATTGTTTACGTATTAAGGTGGAGCACGTACGCGTAAGTGACAGCACGTATCGCGGAAATATTGCACGCGTAACCAAGCGTAATGCTGTGCGTTGCAGAATAATGGGCTCTCACGTGACGTGTTTTACAAAACACAGTGCGCGAATTTGAATAATGGATCGTAAGAGTAATAGAATATCTTTCATTGAACCGAGAGGCAACACGTTTTGATTATTACTGTTTGGAAGTGATTGTGTTAACATTCCAGGCCAATTTTGACAAGAGTCAACAATATTGAATTTAGAAACGAACGTTTCTCTGTAAGTGAATACGCGACTTTTGTAAGTCAAATTTCTATAACTGTGATTATTCTTATAATCTTTATCATTATTCCATAACTTTATTGTTATATCACAGCAAAATCAGCATTATGACGATGGCACAAAGGACTTTTCACGTATTCTTGACATTATACCTTATAATAGGAGTAACTTCGGTACTTGAAAATTTAAACAGATTTTATGATAATAACCCTAATGAGGAACAAGCCGATTTAGATGTTTTGAATTACCTCCTCGCTGAATACAACAAACGAAGTGCTGGGTTCATCGAAAATGCACCGCCGGAAAGAGTAATGGAAGAAGAATTTTTTGAAATGAATGAGCCTACTATCTATGAAGATTATTTCATGCATATGCATGATAAGCGAGCAAGGACAAAGCAAAGTGGTTTCAGTAAGAGTAGCCATACTAGATATTACCGTAAGTACAGCTTTAAATGATTCAGCATAATTCGGATTCAATACTTAATTGCGATATAATTAAGTGATTGCGATTTCTATGCAGCCCATACACATTCAATTTTATTGATCAATATCAAAGACCCTAAATACAAGAATGGATACAAAATGTATCCACCCCTGTATCTAGGGTCCCCAATATTGATCAATGAAATTGATTTTGAATGGGTCGCATTAAACGCTGATTTCGTACACCAGGTAAATCGATTGAAAAATAGTAACGGTATGGTAATGTTTAATTGAGTTAACTGGAGTGAGAGTATAATGTATAAGGGTTGGCGTAAGATATCTCAATTGAGTTGACATTAATGGGATATAATACAAGGGCAACAAGCCAATGATCCATGTGTCCCACGTGGGTTAAGCGAGGGCAAGATGGGCTGTTCAGGGCATGGACTATTCGGGTTGCCCTTTTAGCAGAGGCGTTACAAGGGCCTCGGCGTGTGCCCATGGGCAAGAAGCAGCACTGGGCCCTTTTAACATCTCCTTTTTAAATTTATATATTTTTAAATTTTATTGGGCCCCTGGACTTCGTTCACCCTGTTCACCGCTTGCTACGCTCCTGCCACCTGGGATCACACCTGTGGTTGCACACGAGATATGAGACATTAGAAGGATTGAATTCGAAGTAAGCACTTCAAATGGGTATCCTATGGGTACCAATTGCTTCTCTCATTTCTTGGCGCACTTTTATCCTCTCTCCAAAGCACTTTGATATTTGAAATGTCGTGTCTGATGTCATGTCTCGGTTTACAATTATTTTCAGGTTGCAATAGGTATGGAAAGAAATGTGTCTGTGATCGGAAGTATAGCCGAAAACATAGGAAACACATTGTGCAATGTTCATACTCCGGGTAAGACCTTTCTGTACAAACACTGATACTTGTTTTAAAAACAAGATGGTTAATAACAAAATTTGTCAATCTTGATCCGTTTTAAATTACTATTTTTGTTTCATTATTTAAATTAACATTCGTTACACTGCCGCCAATGTGGCGACCTCATAAGTTCTTCAGTAGGCGGGAGTTGCGCTCGGTAAACATTTTTCTGCTATTTGGGCGAAACGGGGAAGGACGAGCTCCTCTTATTGATGATATTATCTTAATTGTTGCGAAAATCGTCTGAAATCATAATAATATACAACCGCAATTTTAAAACATCATTAGCTATTGAATTGGTGCAAACCGTTCGTTTGCCAATAATGACACAGCGAATATATTCTAGACTTGCTAGACAGAGCCAATTCGCCCCACGGTTCCGCCATATGCGAGGAGAGTCTCAATCTGACAGCATTGGAATTGATCCAGTAATGTAACTTTTAGAGTTTCAGAATTCTCGCATTGTATGCTGCGCACAAAAGTATCCGAACACTTACAACAGAAGCCATTCCATAAAGACACTATATTTAAAGGTGAACCTCATTGAAAATAAAGTTATATATCAATGGAAAGCTTATGATGTCAGGATATTAAAAACATTTTTTTCCGATTTTTTTGATGGCCAGTAAAGCTGAAAAATAAAAAAAAAAACAATACATTTTTGGTCTTTTTTAAGGCGCCCAAAAAGCACCCAAATCAATCGTCTATGACCTTGAGAATGCTCGTGACGTAAGCACAGGGTTCGCAGTCACGTGATCCCACTCGGAAACATGTAACAAGGCTTGCTTCATGTACTTTGCAAGCTGCCCGGCAAGTGTGCTTTTGTATGCATTTTCGCAATAAAACTTGAAATTAGAGGAATATTCAAGTTGCACATTATAGAATTATTGTCAACACATAAATTTTCCGTAAATTTTGGACAAAATCAGTCGAAGCTAGCAGGGTATAATTGGGTAATTGAGTTCGAATGTCGCGCTGCGATCAATTCCATGCGCAAATGCTTGCTGCGACCGGTGACCGGCCATGGCACAGCTGATGGCATAATATAAACATCAAATTAAATACTTGCCTGTGACATTCCCTGTTCATTATTCATTTTAAAATATCAGATTTCTAAAAAATATTGTCTTACAGTAATCAAAAAAAGATTTCATTAAATCCAGCTCATAAAAAGGTTTTCATATTTAGCGCCGTGATCATTCCCCGGTCGGATATCATTCAATGCGGGAAATATTCTTTCCACGAATTCACAATTGAAAGAAACAAATACTTTATAAATACAATTTAGGCTTGGTAGACCGTTATTTGATGGAATTCTGAAATCTAAATTATAATAATGTCATTTCTGTCACAGTTCTTGATGATAGCACAATCGGTGTTGGCCTACTGAAAAAGAAAAACATCCATGTAATTGTTGTATGGATGATGGTAGTAGCGAAATACTGAAGAAATTGCAGGGAGCTGATGTCCGCGAGGCGGATAAACCCAAACAGCGCTAGCGATTCGCTTCGTCTTCCGGGATCAATCGTTCGTTGATATTTGGAACATTTACGGGAATAGATTTTGCTGATGAAGTAGCAATGAGTTGGAAATATCAGAATGGGAATATAAAATCTATTGCATGCAAAGTACGTCGCTGATTCGCACCGGCTACGTACTGAGATCATCATGCACGTATCTACGCGAATCATGCATGCCTCATGGTCAGCTATTTACCCGGCTTACCCCGGCCGGTTTCCCGCATACCGCACCGGCGGTTGTAATGTCAAGAAAAATTAAAAAAATCCCGTACATGTACCTTATTCTATTTCGTCATTTTCTCATTGTGGTAAGCTCATCTCAACTTGGTGTGACGATCTGAACTGGTAGCACAGCAGTTATTTTTGCAGCCTGTTTTCATTCCGGTTCTTCGGGGAATCTTGGATGGCTTGGCTTTACATGTACGGGCTCCGCAATTTCTTCGGAATCGCAATGCATCACAAATCACCCCAGCATTTAGGTTTCCCATTTTTAAATCCACGCACTTTATTCAGGAACTTCATTCTTGATTTGATCATGATGTTTCCTTCGTGTTATTCTTATTTTATTAAAGATATTTTTCATGTAAAGTAAGATGATAATGACTGAGTTCGTGCATTCTTGGCCCGATGTATGCCACAGTGATGCATGGGTATTGTATTTACAATCAAACCAGGAAGTAACTGTGTGTCCCTGAGCTGACGTCATCATCGAAAGCGCCCAATTTGAACGATTTCGTTCTGTAATTTAGGGGGTGCCAGTATCCAATCTTTGCATTGAGATTATGCCTAACCTGGTACGTTTGGCAAATAAAAAATATTCTTTTCTGCTTCCTGACATCATAAGCTTTTCATTGATATATTACTTTATTTTCAATGAAGTTCACCTTTAACAATCAAGTTCTCGATAGATTTTTGATACCTCATTCAGTGCGATACGACTTTATTTCCTAACGTATAACAACTTGCATAAAAAACTTTTTTTTTTAAATTGGTCAATAATTGGCATTTACTTTTCCCTCGAAGCACGCAGGTATTAAACACATCAGATGGAGCGTTCATCCGATAGGCTTTATTGATCCCGTGACAAAGGCAGAAATCGTCTTGAAGGCGGAAATATCTAATTTGTCACTTCTGAAACTCGACTATTATGTCCATTAAAATGAGTATAGCTGAGTGGAATAAAGTGGAATAAAATCGCGTCGTGCCGAATTAGGTATCAAACTGTGCAGAACGAAATTCCCCACCTTTCGACTAATAATCTAGTTTTAGTGTCTTTGAGATGTTGTTTTTGTTCTAGGATAATTTTAGTGCGCAGTGCACTATGCGATATGCATTTTAAGCAAAATTTATTTCTGCGCATTATGACACCTCATTTGTGGCAATGGTCCAAATATTGATGTCACAACGTACATTTAAACGAGCGTAACTCAAGATTTGAATGTTGCAGGAAATTCATGTTGGGCTGTATTCAGTAACCATTGAAGAAAATATGTTCGGCTCCCATTGAATTATATCAAGCAGTGTAGCCGCCTGATATACCGTGAAGCTCCAAAATCTTCTTCTTTAGTAGAAACGAAAAATGCTACTAGTGTCAGACACTTGGACCGATTTTGACCATTATTATGTTTTGATGAATCCAAGTGTGTTCAAATATTGGATCCAACACAATCATACTAATGATAAAATTTGATGCTTTACGCCCAATATTTATTAAAATATTTAAAAACTCATAGCTCGACCAACAATATGGGCTCAGTCCATCCAATTTTATATCAAACTTGGCCACAAGGAACACCGACCCAGGTTGTGCACAGATAGGGGCAAAGGTCATATAAGGGTTATTAGGAGTCGTTCTGTTAAAATCTTTAAATGCATGCTATGACTACCAAACCAAGTCAATTGGTACTATTCATTAACAATTTGTCTGTCTGTCTGTTTTTTTGTTTTTTTTTTGTGTACAGGTGATGGCCAATCTAGCTCATCTGTTCACCTAATGCTGCAAGTGACAGTTATATATTTTACTAATTTTATTTGATTCTGAAGGCTATTGATACCGATATGTCTTTAAAGGATATCAACTTACGTTTTCCTACTTGATTTAAATGTTAAACAAACATATTGATAAGTAATTCTGATACTCAATTCACGTTTTAATTCACAGTTCCTCTTTTCCTGAAGATGACTGATATTGATATGACTTCAATGGGCTATCAACGTTAAATATAAACAGACATTATCCTCCTTGTCTGAAAGGTTTGATGTTAAACAAATAAATTGATAAGTAATGATGATCCCTAATTCAAGCTAGATAACGTACTAGCCATCGTCTTAATAGGGGGATGAACCAAACCGCTAACAGGTTTGTTCTCGGTGCAATAACACTCTCAAATAAGAGCATAAATGGCTTGCGCTAAACGCAAGTCCATCACTCACATTATGACCTCATAGCACCATGTTGGTACTTGTTTGGGTATCATAATAAATAGACGAGGCTAACAGCTATCCTATACCAAGTAGTGCAGCATGGAGGGCACAGTGTCATCGCCCCGATATCTTCATGGCAGAAATCACCATGATGGTAGATCGAATCCACAGCCACGTATGGCCATTTTGTTCCACCCTGTTTAATAGTTTTGAGACACATAATGTGTCGAGGGACATCCGACTAAGGCTATTGACAATAGCCTGGTGACTGAGCTCTGTAGATGTCAGTGAGCATGGTACGTCATCGGCTTTAGACTGCCTCCACCAGTGGCCTACGCTGCTTTTTGGAACCGTGTATCTTCCGTGACCCGAGTGTTTACGAATGAGGGCAGCTGTAATTTTTTTTGTTCTGCACATATAAAATCAGAATCTTTGTCAGTTTTTGAGTTCAAAACGCATGGTTCTTTGTCAGTACGCAATCTAACGACTATCATATTCTTTTAAGTGCAAGCCTTAAAATTTGCTTCTTTATAAACCAAAAATTATGGGAGATATTTATCATTTTCTACAAAGATTTATCGTCTGAATATCAAATCGTGCATAGCAGTTACACGTGTATTGATCCCGGGTATTGATTTAGTTTCCCTGCCTGTACAAAATAATTATTTCCTAGGCGTCGTTGCTGTGGAGGGTTTGGTACGTGTACTGCGTTGGGTTGGTATAATTCCCCACCGTAGTAAAAACATATAACCAAGAATACCCCAGTATTCGAAGAGTTAATTCTAAGTGGTTAGTAATAAGATGTTTTGTAAGTGTTTTTCTATAGTAACTGTTTCTGAACTCACTACTTTACATAATCTAACAAGACAGACACTTAACGTGAATGATAATAAATAGTTTCTATGCTTAAAAATCTGATTAAAATGCATTCTCAACTGTCCAGATTAATAAAGTGTATCGGCTGATGAAAACTACTTCGTCTAAATTGTGTTTAGACAAGGAGGAATAGAGACGCTGAATGTTTGCATACAGTTTACACTTCTGTAATATGATGTAATATTTATTACATTTGAGATACGACATTTGTCATACAAAATAACAAAATGGGGTATTATACTTTATTACTTGTATATCATTCTTTTATTTTAAACGAATTATCCAGTCTACTGCAATGTAAATTTAACAGTTTGTATCTGGTATTTATTGAGTACTCTTATGAACAATGCAATTTATTGAAATTGAAAAATTTGAAAAACAGATTGAAATGAATTTCAATTTAATTATGAAATTTGATCTGAACAGATTGCAATTCAACGCCTTGGTTATATCTAAAAAGTAGTTATCAATTAACATTACATTGGTTATATCAAAATCTAAAAAGTAAGTATGAATTAATATTAGTTAATACAAAAACATTAAACATTAATTATGTATTTATTAATATTTATATATTGTATATAATAATTATTCTATTCATTTAATTAAGTTTTTTTTTCTATTTTTTATTTAACTTTATTTTGTGTATTTTTCGTGGGAATTAGAAATGCTATAGTAGGTTGCTAATAATGTACCAGATGGTGTCATGTCATATCACATGGAATGGCGCACAGCGTCATCATCCCTATATCTTCGTGTCAAAAATTGCCGTGATAGTACAGCAAATCCTATCGTTTTCAAAAGCTACGCATGGCGATTTTGTTCGAGATATTCCGAGCGACTCAGGCTAAGCATACCATATGCACACGATATGAGATACCACATAGCCTGCAACAGAGTTTCTATTATATGATTTTACGATTTGCGCATGATCAAGTACCCCATATGATATTGCCATTACAAGAAAATTCGATTTTTGTCAGGTAACCCCAGATTTTGTTTCCAATACACTAACTGGAAATGCAATACACTAATTAGCGGGGATTGCTGTTTGCTGTGAATATATTTTACTGCATTTTATCCGTAACGATTTTGAAATCGTTCGTCAAAATGGTGATATAATTATTAAACTGTTTGAGAATTACAATTCTATAAAGGAACACGTTTACAGAATATTAAAGCACAAGTCTATACAATGTACTATATCAGCACACTATAGCACTCTCTTTATCTGCGTCAATAATAGAATATTTCAATCGAATTGAATACATCTCTCCATTTTGAGTTTGTACTCCACCACTGAGCGATCTAGTGATCGATTTCTGGCCAATCAAATGGGACTCCTTTTCTTGCGTTCGGTGAAATACCAATCGCCCGTCGCTCACCAACGGAGTATTTTAATAAAAGTTTATATTTATAATATAGGGTGTTGACACTCTGTGGTGTTGGAGTATCAATGTGTTCCTATAATAAATAACATTATTTACTTTAGGAAGAAGACCATGCTGCAAACGCCTTTATAACATTAATGTCCACTATACCATTCAGCAAATTACTTCAGCGGTGTTCGTCTGCTCTGTTTGATTATTGCGTAAAAAGAACTAGGTCACGCGTTGCTACACAGCTTGACCAGCGAATGAGGTGCCGATGTGATGATGACGTGTGTAAGAGCCCAGTACGTAACAAAATCCCAGTACGTATCAATTTGATACGTATTGGGCTCAACCTCTTCTACCTAGAACAAAAAGTGGCAAAAAATAATTCATCCCGCCCAATACGTAACAAAACTAAAATTTGATTAAAATTACTTTATTCATACTCCCTCCCTCTGTAGTGGTTTTTGTTACGTATTGGGCTCTATACATTTTTTGTTACGTATTGGGCTCCGGTTGTTTTTCAAGCAAATTATGGATATTATGTGCATGTGTTTTTATAGAAGTACTTTATATTGACCCAGTAACTCATTTTGAGTCTTTCTAGAACAAAATATTTGACAGTGTTTTATCTCTAGACTTGGAATTTATTTGTTACGTATTGGCCTCTGGTTATTTTAAAAGGACATTATCATGATTAAATGCATGTTTTTGTTATAGAATTACTTTATATTGACTCAGTAAATCCTTTTGAGTCATTTTGAGTCTTTCTAGAAAAAAAATTTTGACAGTGTTTTTTCTCTAGACTTGGAATTTTTTTGTTACGTATTGGGCTCTGGTTATTTTTAAAGCAAATTATGGGTTTTAGGTGCATGTTTTTGTTATAGAATTACTTTATATTGACTCAGTAAATCCTTTTGAGTCATTTTGAGTCGTTCTAGAAAATTATTTTTTATAGTGTTTTTTCTCTAGACTTAGAATTTTTTGTTAGGTATTGGTCTCTGGTTATTGTGGTGATTAGTTGCATTTTTTGTTTGCTATAAACTTACTTTATATTGACCCGGTAACTCATTTTGAGTCATTTTGAATAATTCTAGAACAAAGCTGATTATGGTTATTAGGTGCATGTTTTTGTTATAGAATTACTTTATATTGACTCAGTAACTCATTTTGAGTCATTTTGAGTCTTCTAGAAAAAAAATTTGACAGTGTTTTTTTTTAGACATAGAATTTTTCTTGTTACGTATTGGGCTCTGGTTATTTTTAAAGCAAATTATGGTTATTAGTGCGTGTTTTTGTTATAGAATTACTTTATATTGACCCAGCAACTCATTTTGAGTCATTTGTGACTCTTTCTAGAGTCATTTTGAGTATTTTAAGAACAAAATTTTTGTCAGTGTTTTTCGGCTGGATTTTTTTGTTACGTATTGGGCTCTATACATTTTTTATGTGTTTTGGAGGTTACACTGTAGGTAAAGCTCTTTTATCCGGATTTTTTCGCATATATGGACATGAGCTGACCTCCAGTTAATATTTATCGAAGAAAGAAAAAAAATCGAGTGGGTCTAATTTTTTGTTACGTATTGGGCTCTTTACATTTTTTATGCGTTTTGGAGGTTACACTGTCGGAAAAGCTCTTTAATCCGGATTTTTACGCCTATATGGACATGACTTGACCTCCGGTTAATATTTATCGAAGAAAAAAAAATCGAGTGGGTCTAATTTTTTGTTACGTATTGGGCTCTATATATTTTTTATGTGTTTTGGAGGTAACACTGTCAGTAAAGCTCTTTTATCCGGATTATTTCGCATATATGGACATGAGCTAACGTCCAGTTAATATTTTTCGCATATGGACAGGACCTGACCTCCAGTTAATATTTATCGAAGAAAGAAAAAAATTCGAGTGGGTCTAATTGTTTGTTACGTTATGCGTTTTGGAGGTTACACTGTCGGAAAAGCTCTTTTATCCGGATTTTTTCTCATATATGGACATGACTTGACATCCGGTTAATATTTATCGAAGAAAGAAAAAAAAATTCGAGTGGGTCTAATTTTTTGTTACGTATTGGGCTCTATACATTTTTGTATGCGTTTTGGAGGTTACACTGTCGGAAAAGCTCTTTTATCCGGATTTTTTTCGCATATATGGACATGACCTGACCTCCGTTTAATATTTATCGAAGAAAGAAAAAAATTCGAGTGAGTCTAATTTTTTGTTACGTTTTGGGCTCTATTCATTTTTTATGTGTTTTGGAGGTTACACTGTCGGTAAAGCTCTTTTATCCGGATTTTTTCGCATACATGGACATGAGCTGACCTCCAGTTAATATTTATCGAAGAAAGAAAAAAAATTCGAGTGGGTCTAATTTTTTGTTACGTATTGGGCTCTTTACATTTTTTATGCGTTTTGGAGGTTACACTGTCGGAAAAGCTCTTTTGTCCGGATTTTTTTGCATGTATGGACATGACCTGACCTCCAGTTAATATTTATCGAACAAAGAAAAAAATTCGAGTGGGTCCAATTTTTTGTTACGTATTGGGCTCTATACATTCTTTATGCGTTACACGGTCGGTAAAGCTCTTTTATCCGGATTTTTCGCATATATGGACATGACCTGACCTCCAGTTAATATCGAAGAAAGAAAAAAATTCGAGTGGGTCTAATTTTTTGTTACGTATTGGGTTCTATACATTTTTATGCGTTTTGGAGGTTACACCGTCGGAAAAGCTCTTTTATCCGGATTTTTTCGCATATATGGACATGACCTGACCTCCAGTCAATATTTATCGAAGAAAGAAAAAATTCGAGTGGGTCTAATTTTTGTAACGTTATGCGTTTTGGAGGTTACACTGTCGGAAAAGCTTCCTTTATCCGGATTTTTTCGCATAAATGGACATGACTTGACCTCCAGTTAATATTTATCGAAGAAAGAAAAAAAATTCGAGTGGGTCTAATTTTTTGTTACCTATTGGGATCTTTACATTTTTATACGTTTTGGAGGTTACACTGTCAGAAAAGCTCTTTTATCCGGATTTTTTCGCATATATGGACAGGACCTGACCTCCAGTAAATATTTATCGAAGAAAGAAAAAAAATCTAGTGTGTCTAATTTTTTGTTACGTATTGGGCTCGTTACATTTTTATGCGTTTTGGAGGTTACACCGTCGGAAAAGCTCTTTTATCCGGATTTTTTCGCATATATGGACAGGACCTGACCTCCAGTTAATATTTATCGAAGAAAGAAAAAAATCGAGTGGGTCTAATTTTTTGTTACGTATTGGGCTCTATACATTCTTTATGCGTTAAACGGTCGGTAAAGCTCTTTTATCCGGATTTTTTCGCATATATGGACATGACTTGACCTCCAGTTAATATTTATCGAAGAAAGAAAAAAAAAAAATTCGAGTGGGTCTAATTTTTTGTTACCTATTGGGATCTTTACATTTTTATACGTTTTGGAGGTTACACTGTCAGAAAAGCTCTTTTATCCGGATTTTTTCGCATATATGGACAGGACCTGACCTCCAGTTATTATTTATCGAAGAAAGAAAAAAAATTCGAGTGGGTCTAATTTTTTGTTACTTATTGGGCTCGTTACATTTTTATGCGTTTTGGAGGTTACACCGTCGGAAAAGCTCTTTTATCCGGATTTTTTCGCATATATGGACAGGACCTGACCTCCAGTTAATATTTATCGAAGAAAGAAAAAAAATCGAGTGGGTCTAATTTTTTGTTACGTATTGGGCTCTATACATTCTTTATGCGTTACACGGTCGGTAAAGCTCTTTTATCCGGATTTTTTCGCATATATGGACATGACCTGACCTCCAGTCAATATTTATCGAAGAAAGAAAAAATTCGAGTGGGTCTAATTTTTGTAACGTTATGCGTTTTGGAGGTTACACTGTCGGAAAAGCTTACTTTATCCGGATTTTTTCGCATATATGGACATGACTTGACCTCCAGTTAATATTTATCGAAGAAAGAAAAAATTTGAGTTGGTCTAATTTTTTGTTACCTATTGGGATCTTTACATTTTTATACGTTTTGGAGGTTACACTGTCAGAAAAGCTCTTTTATCCGGATTTTTTCGCATATATGGACAGGACCTGACCTCCAGTTAATATTTATCGAAGAAAGAAAAAAAAATCGAGTGGGTCTAATTTTTTGTTACGTATTGGGCTCGTTACATTTTTATGCGGTTTGGAGGTTACACCGTCGGAAAAGCTCTTTTATCCGGATTTTTTCGCATATATGGACAGGACCTGACCTCCAGTTAATATTTATCGAAGAAAGAAAAAAAATCGAGTGGGTCTAATTTTTTGTTACGTATTGGGCTCTATACATTCTTTATGCGTTACACGGTCGGTAAAGCTCTTTTATCCGGATTTTTTCGCATATATGGACATGACTTGACCTCCGGTTAATATTTATCGAAGAAAGAACAAAATTCGAGTGGTTCTAATTTTTTGTTACGTATTGGGCTCTTTACATTTTTGGTGCGTTTTGGAGATTACACTGTCGGAAAAGCCCTTTTATCTGGATTTTTTCGCATATATGGACATGGCCTAACCTCTAGTTAATATTTATCGAAGAAAGAAAAAAATTCGAGTGGGTCTAATTTTTTGTTACGTATTGGGCTCTTTACATTTTTATGCGTTTTGGAGGTTACACCGTCGGAAAAGCTCTTTTATCCGGATTTTTTCGCGTATATGGACATGAACTGACCTCCAGTTAATATTTATCGAAGAAAGAAAAAAATTCGAGTGTTTCTAATTTTTTGTTAGGTTATGCGTTTTGGAGGTTACACTGTCGGAAAAGCTTCCTTTATCAGGATTTTTTCGCATATATGGACATGACCTGACCTCTAGTTAATATTTATCAAAGAAAGAAAAAAATTCGAGTGGGTCTAATTTTTTGTTACGTATTGGGCTCTTTACATTTTTTGTGCGTTTTGGAAATTACACCGTCGGAAAAGCCCTTTTATCCGGATTTTTTCGCATATATGGACATGACCTAACCTCTAGTTAATATTTATCGAAGAAAGAAAAAAAAAATCGAGTAGGTCTAATTTTTTGTTACGTATTGGGCTCTTTGCATTTTTATGCGTTTTGGAGGTTACACTGTCGGAAAAGCTCTTTTATCCGGATTTTTTTTCATATATGGACATGACTTGACCTCCGGTTAATCAAAGAAAGAAAAAAATTCGAGTGGGTCTAATTTTTTGTTACGTATTGGGCTCGTTACATTTTTATGCGTTTTGGAGGTTACACCGTCGGAAAAGCTCTTTTATCCGGATTTTTTTCGCATATAAGGACAGGACCTGACCTCCAGTTAATATTTATCGAAGAAAGAAAAAATCGAGTGGGTCTAATTTTTTGTTACGTATTGGGCTCTATACATTCTTTATGCGTTACACGGTCGGTAAAGCTCTTTTATCCGGATTTTTTCGCATATATGGACATGACCTGACCTCCAGTCAATATTTATCGAAGAAAGAAAAAATTCGAGTGGGTCTAATTTTTGTAACGTTATGCGTTTTGGAGGTTACACTGTCGGAAAAGCTTCCTTTATCCGGATTTTTTCGCATATATGGACATGACTTGACCTCCAGTTAATATTTATCGAAGAAAGAAAAAAAATTCGAGTGGGTCTAATTTTTGTTACCTATTGGGATCTTTACATTTTTATACGTTTTGGAGGTTACACTGTCAGAAAAGCTCTTTTATCCGGATTTTTTTGCATGTATGGACAGGACCTGACCTCCAGTTAATATTTATCGAAGAAAGAAAAAAATTCGAGTGGGTCTAATTTTTTGTTACGTATTGGGCTCGTTACATTTTTATGCGGTTTGGAGGTTACACCGTCGGAAAAGCTCTTTTATCCGGATTTTTTCGCATATATGGACATGACCTAACCTCTAGTTAATATTTATCGAAGAAAGAAAAAAAAATCGAGTAGGTCTAATTTTTTGTTACGTATTGGGCTCTTTGCATTTTTATGCGTTTTGGAGGTTACACTGTCGGAAAAGCTCTTTTATCCGGATTTTTTCTCATATATGGACATGACTTGACCTCCGGTTAATCAAAGAAAGAAAAAAAATTCGAGTGGGTCTAATTTTTTGTTACGTATTGGGCTCGTTACATTTTTATGCGTTTTGGAGGTTACACCGTCGGAAAAGCTCTTTTATCCGGATTTTTTCGCATATAAGGACAGGACCTGACCTCCAGTTAATATTTATCGAAGAAAGAAAAAAATCGAGTTGGTCTAATTTTTTGTTACGTATTGGGCTCGTTACATTTTTATGCGGTTTGGAGGTTACACCGTCGGAAAAGCTCTTTTATCCGGATTTTTTCGCATATATGGACAGGACCTGACCTCCAGTTAATATTTATCGAAGAAAGAAAAAAAATCGAGTGGGTCTAATTTTTTGTTACGTATTGGGCTCTATACATTCTTTATGCGTTACACGGTCGTTAAAGCTCTTTTATCCGGATTTTTTCGCATATATGGACATGACCTGACCTCCAGTCAATATTTATCGAAGAAAGAAAAAATTCGAGTGGGTCTAATTTTTGTAACGTTATGCGTTTTGGAGGTTACACTGTCGGAAAAGCTTACTTTATCCGGATTTTTTCGCATATATGGACATGACTTGACCTCCAGTTAATATTTATCGAAGAAAGAAAAAAATTGAGTTGGTCTAATTTTTTGTTACCTATTGGGATCTTTACATTTTTATACGTTTTGGAGGTTACACTGTCAGAAAAGCTCTTTTATCCGGATTTTTTCGCATATATGGACAGGACCTGACCTCCAGTTAATATTTATCGAAGAAAGAAAAAAAATCGAGTGGGTCTAATTTTTTGTTACGTATTGGGCTCGTTACATTTTTATGCGGTTTGGAGGTTACACCGTCGGAAAAGCTCTTTTATCCGGATTTTTTCGCATATATGGACAGGACCTGACCTCCAGTTAATATTTATCGAAGAAAGAAAAAAAAATCGAGTGGGTCTAATTTTTTGTTACGTATTGGGCTCTATACATTCTTTATGCGTTACACGGTCGGTAAAAGCTCTTTTATCCGGATTTTTTCGCATATATGGACATGACTTGACCTCCGGTTAATATTTATCGAAGAAAGAACAAAATTCGAGTGGTTCTAATTTTTTGTTACGTATTGGGCTCTTTACATTTTTGGTGCGTTTTGGAGATTACACTGTCGGAAAAGCCCTTTTATCTGGATTTTTTCGCATATATGGACATGGCCTAACCTCTAGTTAATATTTATCGAAGAAAGAAAAAAATTCGAGTGGGTCTAATTTTTTGTTACGTATTAAACTCTTTACATTTTTATGCGTTTTGGAGGTTACACCGTCGGAAAAGCTCTTTTATCCGGATTTTTTCGCGTATATGGACATGAACTGACCTCCAGTTAATATTTATCGAAGAAAGAAAAAAATTCGAGTGTTTCTAATTTTGTGTTAGGTTATGCGTTTTGGAGGTTACACTGTCGGAAAAGCTTCCTTTATCAGGATTTTTTCGCATATATGGACATGACCTGACCTCTAGTTAATATTTATCAAAGAAAGAAAAAAATTCGAGTGGGTCTAATTTTTTGTTACGTATTGGGCTCTTTACATTTTTTGTGCGTTTTGGAAATTACACTGTCGGAAAAGCCCTTTTGTCCGGATTTTTTCGCATATATGGACATGACCTAACCTCTAGTTAATATTTATCGAAAAAAGAAAAAAAAAATCGAGTAGGTCTAATTTTTTGTTACGTATTGGGCTCTTTGCATTTTTATGCGTTTTGGAGGTTACACTGTCGGAAAAGCTCTTTTATCCGGATTTTTTTTCATATATGGACATGACTTGACCTCCGGTTAATCAAAGAAAGAAAAAAATTCGAGTGGGTCTAATTTTTTGTTACGTATTGGGCTCGTTACATTTTTATGCGTTTTGGAGGTTACACCGTCGGAAAAGCTCTTTTATCCGGATTTTTTCGCATATAAGGACAGGACCTGACCTCCAGTTAATATTTATCGAAGAAAGAAAAAAATCGAGTGGGTCTAATTTTTTGTTACGTATTGGGCTCTATACATTCTTTATGCGTTACACGGTCGGTAAAGCTCTTTTATCCGGATTTTTCGGATTTTTGCACATGACCTGACCTCCAGTCAATATTTATCGAAGAAAGAAAAAATTCGAGTGGGTCTAATTTTTGTAACGTTATGCGTTTTGGAGGTTACACTGTCGGAAAAGCTTCCTTTATCCGGATTTTTTCGCATATATGGACATGACTTGACCTCCAGTTAATATTTATCGAAGAAAGAAAAAAATTCGAGTGGGTCTAATTTTTTGTTACCTATTGGGATCTTTACATTTTTATACGTTTTGGAGGTTACACTGTCAGAAAAGCTCTTTTATCCGGATTTTTTTGCATGTATGGACAGGACCTGACCTCCAGTTAATATTTATCGAAGAAAGAAAAAATTCGAGTGGGTCTAATTTTTTGTTACGTATTGGGCTCGTTACATTTTTATGCGGTTTGGAGGTTACACCGTCGGAAAAGCTCTTTTATCCGGATTTTTTCGCATATATGGACATGACCTAACCTCTAGTTAATATTTATCGAAGAAAGAAAAAAAAAAAATCGAGTAGGTCTAATTTTTTGTTACGTATTGGGCTCTTTGCATTTTTATGCGTTTTGGAGGTTACACTGTCGGAAAAGCTCTTTTATCCGGATTTTTCTCATATATGGACATGACTTGACCTCCGGTTAATCAAAGAAAGAAAAAAAAAATTCGAGTGGGTCTAATTTTTGTTACGTATTGGGCTCGTTACATTTTTATGCGTTTTGGAGGTTACACCGTCGGAAAAGCTCTTTTATCCGGATTTTTTCGCATATGAGGACAGGACCTGACCTCCAGTTAATATTTATCGAAGAAAGAAAAAAATCGAGTGGGTCTAATTTTTTGTTACGTATTGGGCTCTATACATTCTTTATGCGTTACACGGTCGGTAAAGCTCTTTTATCCGGATTTTTTCGCATATATGGACATGACCTGACCTCCAGTCAATATTTATCGAAGAAAGAAAAATTCGAGTGGGTTTAATTTTTGTAACGTTATGCGTTTTGGAGGTTACACTGTCGGAAAAGCTTCCTTTATCCGGATTTTTTCGCATATATGGACATGACTTGACCTCCAGTTAATATTTATCGAAGAAAGAAAAAAAAAAATTCGAGTGGGTCTAATTTTTTGTTACCTATTGGGATCTTTACATTTGTATACGTTTTGGAGGTTACACTGTCAGAAAAGCTCTTTTATCCGGATTTTTTTGCATGTATGGACAGGACCTGACCTCCAGTTAATATTTATCGAAGAAAGAAAAAAATTCGAGTGGGTCTAATTTTTTGTTACGTATTGGGCTCTTTACATTTTTATGCGTTTTGGAGGTTACACCGTCGGAAAAGCTCTTTTATCCGGATTTTTTCGCGTATATGGACATGACCTGACCTCCAGTTAATATTTATCGAAGAAAGAAAAAAATTCGAGTGTTTCTAATTTTTTGTTACGTTATGCGTTTTGGAGGTTACACTGTCGGAAAAGCTTCCTTTATCAGGATTTTATCGCATATATGGACATGACCTGACCTCCAGTTAATATTTATCGAAGAAAGAAAAAAAAATTCGAGTGGTTCTAATTTTTTGTTACGTATTGGGCTCTTTACATTTTTGGGGCGTTTTGGAGATTACACTGTCGGAAAAGCCCTTTTATCTGGATTTTTTCGCATATATGGACATGACCTAACCTCCAGTTAATATTTATCGAAGAAAGAAAAAAATTCGAGTGGGTCTAATTTTTTGTTACGTATTAGGCTCTTTACATTTTTATGCGTTTTGGAGGTTACACCGTCGGAAAAGCTCTTTTATCCGGATTTTTTCGCGTATATGGTCATGACCTGACCTCCAGTTAATATTTATCGAAGAAAGAAAAAAATTCGAGTGTTTCTAATTTTTGTTACGTTATGCGTTTTGGAGGTTACACTGTCGGAAAAGCTTCCTTTATCAGGATTTTTTCGCATATATGGACATGACCTGACCTCTAGTTAATATTTATCAAAGAAAGAAAAAAAATCGAGTGGGTCTAATTTTTTGTTACGTATTGGGCTCTTTACATTTTTGTGCGTTTTGGAAATTACACCGTCGGAAAAGCCCTTTTATCCGGATTTTTTCGCATATATGGACATGACCTAACCTCTAGTTAATATTTATCGAAGAAAAAAAAAAAAATCGAGTAGGTCTAATTTTTTGTTACGTATTGGGCTCTTTGCATTTTTATGCGTTTTGGAGGTTACACTGTCGGAAAAGCTCTTTTATCCGGATTTTTTCTCATATATGGACATGACTTGACCTCCGGTTAATCAAAGAAAGAAAAAAATTCGAGTGGGTCTAATTTGTGTTACGTATTGGGCTCTATACATTTTTTATGCGTTTTGGAAGTTACACTGTCGGAAAAGCCCTTTTATCCAAATTTTTTTCGCATATATGGACATGACCTGACCTCCAGTTAATATTTATCGAAAGAAACAAATTCGAGTGGGTCTAATTTTTTGTTACGTATTGGGCTCTATACATTTTTTATGCGTTTTGGAGGTTACACTGTCGGAAAAGCTCTTTTATCCGGATTTTTTCGCATATATTGACATGACCTGACCTCCAGTTAATATTTATCGAAGAAAGAAAAAAAAACTCGAGTGGGTCTAATTTTTTGTTACGTATTGGGCCCTTGACATTTTTATGCGTTTTGGAGGTTACACTGTCGGAAAAGCTCTTTTATCCGGATTTTTTCGCATATATGGACATGACTTGTCCTCCGGTTAATATTTATCGAAGAAAGAAAAACATTCGAGTGGTTCTATTTTTTGTTACGTACTGGGCTTTATACATTTTCTATGCGTTTTAGAGGTTACACTGTTGGAAAAGCTCTTTTATCGGGATTTTTTTCGCATGGACATGACCTGACCTCCAGTTAATATTTATCGAGGAAAGAAAAAATTCGAATGGTTCTATTTTTTTGTTACGTATTGGGCTCTATACATTTTTGTGCGTTTTGGAGGTTACATTGTCGGAAAAGCTCTTTTATCCGGATTTTGTTCGTATATGGACATGACTTGACCTCCGGTTAATATTTATCGAAGAAAGAACAAAAGATCGAGTGGATCTAATTTTTTGTTACGTTATGCGTTTTGGAAGTTACACAGTCGGAAAAGTTCTTTTATGCGGAATTTTTCGCATGTATGAACTTGACCTCACCTCCGATTAATATTTATCGAAGTAAGAAAAAAATTCAATTTTTTTTGCATAAATGGAGTTGACCTGACTTACGGTTAATACCTATCGAAGAAAGAAAAAAGCGGAGAGGGTCTAATTGTTACGTTATGCGTTTTGGCTCCGACACTGTCGAAAAAGTTCTTTTTCCGGATTTTTCGCATAAATGCACTTGACTTGACCTCCGGTTAATATTTATCGAAGAAAGAAACAAAACCGAGAGGGTCTAATTTTTTGTTACGTTATGCGTTTTGGCTCCGACACTGTCCGAAAAGTTCTTTCATCCGGATTTTTTCGCATTTTGTCTTGACCTCCAACATTTATCGAAGAAAGATAAAAAAAAAATCGAGTGAGGATTAAAAAAAAAATTGTACAGATATAGAAACTAAATGGTTTTTTTTAATTTAATTTTTTTTGAAAGACTAGTCTTAATTGATTATCTAACAAGTAGGCCTATTCAGTAGTAAAAATTGACAATGTCCCTAATGGATGAACCAGTATTTAATACTTGTTAGGATTTTTAAAAGCTGAAGGTTTAAAAAATCGACTGGACCGACCGGCCCATTTTGAACATAGAATAGCTTGTTATTTAGAGGGCGAATGCGTACGGGATGAGAATGTGCTGGGATGAAAATGTGCGGGCCGCGTGGAAATATACGTGGTGAAAGTGTGCGGGGTGAAGTGTCCAGTATTATCCCATACTTACAATTTATTATGAATCGGATATTCATATTGGTATCGGTACCTTGCGAAAAAGTTATATTCGATCATCGATTTTTATTACACAAGATAATAATTATCTAGCTCAGTATGGGCGAATATCGTGAGTAATTATACAAAAAATATGTCCAATATACGATATTTGTTAATGTCACTGATATAATTTGATAACAAGCTATTTAAACGTGTGTGCAAATCCTATTGGGTGACGCACGTTATAAAAATGGAGAAATTATGAAAAATTATAAATTATTATCCTGGTGGGCCAGAAAATGTGTTATTTTAATGCTTACATTCTTAAGAGGGTTGACCATGTGTTGTATTCTTTCTTTTTTATTTTAAATTGTTTTATTATTATTGTTTTTCTCTCAAAACTTGCCCCTTCTCTAGATCGTGGCCCCATTTACTCCCATTTTTTATTTTACTGAGAAATTTGCTCAATTTTGCTGGGAGAATTTGCTTTAAAATGAGTATATATGGCCGTTGCCATGGAAACTGCCTTCACTTTGAATGCTCCTAATAGCTTAAAATTAAAGCTTGTATATCAATAATATAAAGTGTAATACAAACTTTTGTGATAAACATTTTCATTCCCCACAAACACTTTGTGGGTCAACCAGGAATCAAATTTAAAAGAAGAGAATCCATTTTTCTGGAATCCGTCACCCCGCCTCTAGCCTCCTGTTATGCATACGGTGCGCCTAACTTTATAGGCCATATGCCTTTAACCATTATTAGTTTTCTAAATCACACCAGAAAGCATCAAATTAGTTCAAAGTAGTCGAATGTCAATTTTCCGGGGGGCTTTCCCACTGAAGCTCTGGACCCCGACAGAGGCCTACCTAGCATTGAGCCCCTGGACCCCCTGTCGATGTCTTTGGGCACGCCCATGATATTCTTGCAGCAATTTCATGTTCAAGGGGGGGCAGGACACGTCATTCTCCTCCATAGTAATTGCTAACTTGTTTTTATACTTTTGTAGGCCTACATCGCGGCATCACATAATCAGTTGTACAGTGACTTGTTAACTCTAAAAGTAAATCTATGATTTTAGTGCTGTAACAGTTTGACTGGATAATGTGAGAACCAGTACAAGTGTCAACCGAAAGTATTCGATAAAAACAAATCAAAAACAAAAAAGACCAAGGACTTGTTTTTAGTTTAAAACATCAATTTTTTTTTACCTGATTGGTGGGGGAACCTGAAAGGGGAACGTAAAAATCGAGAAAAAATATGGAAATCCTCCATCCCCCTTTTCTGGCGTAGATATTAAATGACCGCTCCCTAAATACTGCAAAAATCTGAAATGTGTGAAAATCATAGATTTTCTATTATGTTGTCCTGCAATCACACCAAATTTGTCTGAAACCAATTAACATGAGTTTTGTGTAAGTTTGGCACATGTGTAAACATACAACAAATTTGCAAAAAAGGTTTTTAAAAAAACTGAAAAAAAATCGTGCATTAATTGTGGCTTTTAAGGGGGTATGCAAAATGAAGGGGCACATCTTCTCGTTCTATTGGTGGCATCGGTATCAATGTAACGTACATGCTTTTAAAGGTAGAAGCCAAAAGGTGGTACATCACTGGTGTTTTATATTCACTTCATTTTGGAAAGCTTACTATCAACGGATTTCGTTAAAATTTTGGATATGTGTTGCTAACACATTAGGGAAATAAAGTTGATATGTAAAATGGAAATAAGCGCTTCCTGATTTCTTTTATGACTTCATGAACTTGGTGCTCCACAAAAACAAAGTGGTTAAAATGCTTCTATTTTCAATTTTGAGCTATATTTTTAACTTGCGACATTTGCATTATTTCACTGAAACTTAATTAAGCCATAGGTAACAGGTTACCACAACCACACTACAGCAATTCTTGTCACCTATACCACCATATTAGGTAGTTTTTCGTAAGCCTCACTTTTGTGATTTTGGTAACTATTTTATATTTATGTGTCCAATCCATCTCAACTAGGCAATCTAAATTGTACTCACCATTTACATCCCAAGGTATTTTAGTATATCCACCTCACACCTTTTCAATATTATATCCAGTAAAAAACAAAATATTAAAATTGATGCCTCATTATAATATCACAGACTATCACAAGTTTTCAAAATGGATGCCTAAATTTGACCTGAACCAAGTGACCTATAACCTGACCTATGATGACATATAGCCTTTTTTTCGCTCAGGTACACCTGAGTGAAAATATACATCCAGTTTTGACCTTGGAATTAAAGTCGACCTTTGAACCTAAGTAGCTCCAAGTCAGGCTTCTTCTGCAAATGCTTTTGCTTTGTCTTCACTAAAAATATTTTACAGGATAATATTTGATAGGATAATGCCTGGTAATGGAAATGCAGACTATAAATGCTAGCTACTAAATTAACCTCACTCCCTATGACATAGTTCATAATATATATGCAGCAGTGAGATATCTAACTTGAGGTGGGCATAGAATATTAGCCTCATTTCCCATGAAATTACTTATAAAACTGTTCTGTAGCCCATAGTGGAGGGTTTTTTTTACCTGGGGATGATATTAGTTTCAATAGTTATAGGTGTTGACAGATTGATAGTGGTCTGGAAGTTCAAGTTAGTAAATTACATACTGCTCAGGAACTTCTTTAGATCAGATTTTGTTTGCCAGCCAACTAGATCAGTGTGCATGGCCAAATATACAATACCAAATGCCCATGAACTTCTTAAATTTGCATTGAGAGGTACTTGTTCTGACTGATATGGATTTGATATAATCAGCCCAGCATAACAACATTATTTACAACATTGAATTTTAAGGCCAAATGTTTATATCTTCTCCATTATTGCACACAGTATTTTGATGCATTATCTGAATAGGTATAGTTTCATACACGTAGCCCTTAAGGCTTCAACTTTTACTTTTCCTCTCTAGTTGAAAGTAAGTGACCACTAATGTAATGAAGTTCTTAGCATTAACCAAAACAGGTCCAGTTTTAAACCTTTAACTTGTTGTTTTCATACAATTTTAATTGATTTTGTATTAAATTATACAAGTTTTTGGTTATTTCATGATCCCACCAGCTACATCATAATTTTGCACTTCTGTACCAAAAACAAAACCAAAAACAGATAAAATGGGATATTCTTATCATTTTGGACAATGATAATCAGCCTTCTGGAACGTTAAACTTTTACTGTATTTCCTAAAAATCACCCAAGTCTTAAGAAACCTCATCATTATCATTATCTATCACACATCATATCATATCTATACATATCCCAACAGGCTCTACATTAGTAGATATGCAGTCTCTAAATATTGAAGAGCTAATCACCCTAGTGGAACGTTATATTTACCCTTTTAATCAAAATGCTTAAGGATCTTCACAATCTTATATCTTAATCTTATGTAGGCCTACATATAAAAAACAGTATCATTAGCCCTAATTATAAGAAACGCGACCTTATTCAACACCAACGACCTACATTGCATAACTATGTGTTCTAATCATGCCTGAGCACTCTCTTTTAAAGGGGTTTTTATTAAATCTCTTTTCCTAACAACACATTATAGAAGGTACATAGTATTAAATTGACTATGCATCCATTGTGGAAAAGTTTATTTAATTTATTCAGTGTTATTTAGCATGCATTGCTGAATAAGTTTTCTAAAGATAGTATCACAAAGGATTTAATGTATTCTATTCATGTACTCTACTTAAAGAGAATAAATTATAGTTTGTTATGAAACATGTACTTCATATATTTGTAACAAAAAAAAAGAAGAGGGATACTGATCAAAATCATGGTATTATATCCCCTTAAGCAGAATCCATATTACCTTCCCTGAGTCCTCGACCATACCCGTCCTGAGGGCCAGGTCGATTCGCACCCAAAACAATTCGGTCCCACGGCAATTCGGCCACAAACCACTTTGAGCACATGCAATTTCTGTTCCAAACAAAATCGGTAATTTACCAATAAACTGTATATGGTTTTTAATATAAATGTTACGTTCATCATTAAACAGAGAAAATTAAAAGATATATCATGAAAGAGGACGCCCCAAAAGGACAAAAACATGAAACTATACGAAGGAAGGAATATATGCTAGTATGGTGCCCAGTCATTCCTTTTTGATTGCGGTAACGTAACTTTGCGGGCTGCCGCTAGAAGGGGGTGGGGTGGTATGGGTTGAGACACCCCTCCTCCAATTTTTAATGTTGTCGGCAAAAGTGACGGTTGTCGGCAAAACATATAGGATTGTCGGCAGATTACAAAAGCCAATGTGCGGAATATTGTTATTGTAAAAGTAGTTAATAATGAAAAAAAAAATATTGAGGAAAAATTTTGATAATTACCCCCCCCCCCCCCACACACACACACACTTTTTAGATTCTTAAGAACAATTGTATTAGACAGACCAAGATCTTTCCGGCGGCAAAATTATGCCGTATACCCCACCACCCCCAATCCGATTGGTCTAACGACGCCTCTGCTTACTTTGGGTCAGGGTGCCTGGGGCCGAAAGTAGATCGGGTGCACTGACAAAGGGTGTAAAATGTTACTAAAGGTTCGCTATTCCGAAAAAACGGTTCTCTATTTTGAAGGTTATCTATTCCGAAAATTGTCAAAACACAAACAGGCTCTCTATTCCGAAAACAAAAAAGGTTCTATATTCCGAAGATGAAATAAGTTCGTTATTCCGAATATGAAAAATGGGTTCTCTATTCCGAAATCGAATAAAGGTTCTTTATTTCGAAACAAGTCACCGTGTTCTCTACTCCGAATATGAAAAAATGTTCTCTATTCGGAATATGAAAAAAACATTCTTCATTCCGAAATCTAAATAAGGTTCTTTATTCCGAAATGAGTCACCGTGATCTCTATTCCGAATCTGTCGTTGTTGAATCATGTTTGCGCCCTCTAGAAAGGTCCTTTGAAGTTGACCAAAGCACCACTAAACTAATGTGTCATGTGTGGAAGAACCGTAATAAATGTCTGGTTTAAAAAAAAAATATAATTCGATAGAGGTATCTGGAGTTCCTCTGATTTCTTGTGAAGGTAGAGAATAGTTTGAAGTTTGTAACTGTGGAGTCTGCAATGCTTTGCACGTGAAGAACAATTATAGAAAATTAGCTAATTTGCATACAATTTGCATGGTCACCTCACCGTCATCATGCATGGTCATCAAGTATATTGCTAATCAGACAATCTGAACATTCAACAAACTTTAACCATTATGTAGGCCTAATAATCACATATAATCACATAATCACTTACTTGGAATGAAGCAAATTTAAAACATTGCTGTTCCTTACCTACATAAATTTGCATACTACATTTTAACAATTTGGGCAATTTTACAATCTTGTAAATTTGCGTTGTTAGATAAAATATAATTCATATTTCTTTTATTGAGTATAGCTATAATCAAGGAAAAACATTTCTTCAGAAGAAGTTTGGGGTCCGGGTGTGAGCGTATTCGTGGGGAATCTACTGAAGATAGGTGATGGCGATGTCATTGCTATCTACTAAAGATAGCTGATGACTATGTGAAGTCATTTCTATCTACTGAAGATGGCTGATGGCTATATGTGATGTCAGTGCTACCTACTGATATTAGCGGAAGGCTATGTGAAGTCTTTGTTATCTGCTGAAGATAGCTGAAGTTATTCTCACCTACTAAAGGGAAACAGGCAGGCCTCGAAATAAGAAGAAAAATCCAAGGGTCCTCTGGACCCTTGGCCTTGAAATTTCAAGGGTCCTCACCAATTTTCAAGGGTCCGACCTCGGACCCTTGCCTTTATTAGCTACGGCGATAACAGTATGTAGATTGTAGAAAATTGAAAACCCGGGTTGAAAACTTGATGGGAAACTAAAATGAAAGTGTACCCAGGGAGCTGGACGTATAATGTGAACCAGATGTTCCAGTGGAACAACAAAACTAGGATTTTCTGCTCTTTGCCTAGTTCAATTTTTACGGGTCACGCGGACCCGTACCGTAGGAAATTTGTGGGTCCGCGCCTACTTTCACGGGTATTTGACGCAAGGACGCGCCTTATTTCGAGCGCTGGAAACAGGACATTTCGCATCCCTACCATTTCACCCCCTACGTGCTGAACTGCTGGATATAGTGCCCACACACCATGTATCTACTAAAGGGAAACAGGACACTTCGCCTACCTGACATTTCGCCCCCTATATGCTGAACTGCTAAATACAGTGCCAACCCACCGAATTAGTTATGGTTAGGGTTTAGGGTTTGGATTAGGGTAATGGTTTAGGGTTTAGGATATTCGGGTTAAGGTTTTCAGAGCGTAAGGGTAAGGGCGCTGCTTGTGGTTAGGGTTTTGGTTTGGGACTTGGGTTAAGATTTATAGTTATAGGGCTTAGGGTTAGGGTTAAAGGTTAGGGTTAGGGTATTGTCAACTTGATACAGTATTTGCCAATTTAGAAATGGTCATATAAAGTCATTGTTATCTATTGATATTAGCTGATGACTATGTAAAGTCATATATATTTACTGAGGTTGCTGATGTGAAGTAATTGCTATCTACTGAAGATAGCTGATGGCTATGTAAAGACAGTGCTATCAAATGATAGCAGGTTGTTCTGTGAAGTCATTGCTATCTACTGAAGATCTACTGAAGATCTACTGACGAGGGTCATTCAAAAAGTTCTACCTCCACTCTTATAACTTCTGTCCTGTATAAAATGATAGCTTCTTCAAGCTTAGCATAATTGTACATTTAAATGTTACCTACACTGTATTTTGATACATTTTCCATATTTTTGTAGGTGAACTCATAACCAGAGTAAGATTTTATATTCCGGAAACGATAAAAAGTCGTAAACATTTAAATGAAAATATGTGTGTATTCCTCTTAGGAGATTAGATCGATCTACAAGTGTTATGATTAGGTAAAGAAAAAGTTGTTGCATTGCCCTCCGCGGCCGGGTCAAAATCGCGAAAATAATTATGGGCCCGGTTTTTTGGGGTTTAAAAAATAAATAAATCAGTAAACTAAGAGTTAATTGTGAAAGACCTTGATATTATTTACTTCAATAAAAATTTCTTTAAACATCGGGTAGAAAATACAGCCGATATTATGCATTTGCCTCTCTTCACTCATGTTACTGTAAAATAGTAGGTATCAAATGGTTGAGTTGGTACAAAAAAGTCCGGCCGGCTGTACCAAGATTTTAGGCTTGGGAGGGCAAGACAACAATTTAGTTTTTTTGGCCTAATATGCTAGCATATTATAACTGAAACAACATCAAATGTGTAACCAAACATCAATAATACCAGTTATAACAATGTATTTTAGGTTTAAAAACATATCCCAGCATCCCATTATTTTCGGTAAATCCCATAAGCCTTTGCGAGTACACCTGAGATGTCGTTACTTGACGTCACGTCGACATATATAATGCGCAGTAACGATGTTTGCTAAACGATGTTCGCATCGGCCTGACGCGTACTGAAGTCAAATGACGACATATCAGGTGTAATCGCAAAGGCTTATGGGTTCACCGAAAAGATCAATTACACGAAATAGATACTGAAGTAATAATTTAGCAAGATTGAAAAAATATTTGCGTGTCCGATTACCGCTCCGCACCACACCCTAAATCAGCACCAATGGAGTATGGAGTAGGCCTATTTTAGAACCGGAAACTGGGGCGGGTTAATGGGGTTACAGAACTTTTTGTTCATAGGTCGTACGTAATTATGTATCATTCCATTATCCAACCGAACCAAGATTGTGGGACAGTCTGTGCACACATCTCACACAACACGCATCTCAAAGTTTGTTCGGTGCATCATGCAGTTATTGTTGCCTACATGTATGCACACAACACAGGGGCACTCACAATAGGCAATTGATCCCTACTGGTAGCGCTGTGTTGTAGATATAGGAGATGAATTAGTTAGCGTCATATATCAAAAAGTATAAAAGCTATGATTTTAGTACTTGCTCTATGTTTCAATTACTTATTCTTTTCAAAATTTCTGAATTTTCAACCCGGTACATGCTTCAATAACGAGGGACCATACATTTGTATGAGAAAGAAATCCTACCATCTATATCCAAACTCCCGTGTGTCACGAAACCGTAATAGGTACAAACTTAGTACTTTCTGTCAATCAAGTATGGTTTATTCTCTACATGTCAATCTTTAAATCAATAGCATAGTCCTTAAAATAACGGGGGACCACCTTGATGAGTAAATGACAGCAAACCATTGCAAAATACCCCAAAACTCGGTCAGTGGAGCTCTGCCCGTACATGTCAATAACGTCATTATCCATTGGATTAGTCGACCGTAGCGGACAATTCGATCGCTCATTGGATTTATATTATCACGTGGTAATAAATTTGCATTGGACAACCGATTACTACAGGGTGAGTCAAAAAAAGTGCAATAGAGAAAAGAATCCATTTTTATTTAAGAACCGATTTGAACCTTACAGGTTTTAAAACATTTTATGAATGATATATCCATTAGTAACATTGTGTGAAAAAACCAAGGAATTAGCATTTACCGTTTTGTTTTTATGATACATTTTATAGCGATACCCAATTTTAATGTTTGTCCAAGAAACATCTAAAATTTGAAAGTGAGCCCACTTTGTGTAAGGTAGATTTGGAACAACTGCTATTTTCTTAACCTCATTGGCGTTGAAATAAAATGGAGCACCCAAATTGTTATTGTCCTTGGTCTTGTTTAAGGAAAAGAAACATTATTTGTTGTTATTTTCATTTTACCTTTACTTTAAAGATGTTTATTCTCTATCAAAAACATACAAATTTGCAGGCGGATTTTTTCAAATGACAAATTGAAATGCGCGTAAATTGAAGTGGAGCGAATTATAAAATATCCAGTAAGTTGGACATACTGGGATTAAAAAAACTGGAGCTGTTGGAGTCGAGTGAGGTGTGAAGGACTTAAAGTAATGTTTAAAAGTTTGTTTGAACAGAAAAAGAAATGAAAATAACGCAAAAATCAACCAAGTTTAAGTTAAAGTCAGTTTCGGAGCTGATGCCTTTATCGTGCATTGTGTGCTCTCATTCAAAATACATGGTACCTCGTGGACAAATAATGAAATTGGGTATCATAGCAAAATGACTCATAAAAATTAAACAATAGATGTGATTGACTTCAGTTTTTCACAGAAGGTGCCTATTGAGTGTGGCATTTATTAAAACTTTCAATAATAGGAAAGTTCAAAGTAATTCTTACGTAATTATCGATTCTTTGCGCTATTGCACTTTTTTTGACTCACCCTGTATAATGGTTTAGTACTGCATATCTCGGTTTAATCTTCACTAAGCGGGTTTATGGTTGGAAATGTCACGGTGAATTTGTCGTGGACATAACTGCACTATGGTTTTAACAAGCGATTTGTTACATGGGTATTGTTTCAGTTGGCTTCGCCGCTAAAAATATCAGAATAAAACCATTTTTTTTACATTAACACCTACACATGGAATAACCTATCAAAAATAACACTTTTTTGTCTATAACTAATATTAATGGGATATCAAATGAAGTCGAACCATGAAACCAAAAAATCCTATAAACCCCATTTTTTGACACGCAAACCTCCAATCGCATACCATAACAAAATCTGTGAACTTTTAGTCCTAATGTATATGGCATATTGGATGGCCTAGGGGAAAGTTAGCCCATATTTGCAAGACTATCCTTGCCTTCAAGGTAAAACAAACATACTCATGTTACCCTGGCCATGGGCTGGCCTGGTGTCAGATCTTACCCAGGGAAAGAGGACATGCCAATACGGTATGCGCCTATAAAAGAAATAGTCGGTACTTCATGTTTCTTCAATAAATAAATATTAATTGGAGATCAAATCAAGTAAATCCTTGCGAAAATCCGGATAAAAGAACTTTTCCGAGAGTGTAACCTCCAAAACGCATAACGTAACAAAAAATTAGACCCCCACTTGAATTTTTTTCTTTCTTCGATAAATATTAACTGGAGGTCAGGTCATGTCCATATATGCGAAAAAATCCGGATAAAGGAGCTTTATTGACAGTGTAACGCATAAAAAACGCAAATACGTAAAAAAAAAATTAGACCCACTCGAATTGTTTTTCTTTCTTCGATAAATATTAACTGGAGGTCGGGTCATGTCCATATATGCGAAAAAATCTGGATAAAAGAGCTTTTCCGACAGTGTAACCTCCAAAACGCATAAAAATGTATAGAGCCCAATACGTAACAAAAAATTAGACCCACTCGATTTTTTTTCTTTCTTCAATAAATATTAACCTGAGGTCAAGTCATGGCCATATATGAGAAAAATCCGGATAAAAGAGTTTTTCCGACAGTGTAACCTCCAAAACGCACAAAAAATGTATAGAGCCCAATACGTAACAAAAAATTAGAACCACTCGAATTTTGTTCTTTCTTCGATAAATATTAACTGGAGGTCAGGTAATGTCCATATATGCGAAAAAATCCGGATAAAAGAGCTTTTCCGACAGTGTAAACTCCAAAACGTATAAAAAATGTAAAGAGCCCAATACGTAACAAAAAATTAGACCCACTCGAATTTTTTTCTTTCTACGATAAATATTAACTGGAGGTCAGGTCATGTCCATATATGCGAACAAATCCGGATAAAAGAGCTTTACCGACCGTGTAACGCATAAAGAATGTATAGAGCCCAATACGTAACAAAAAAATTAGACCCACTCGAATTTTTTTCTTTCTTTCTTCGATAAATATTAACTGGAGGTCAGCTCATGTCCATATTTGCGAAAAAATCCGGATAAAAGAACTTTACCGACAGTGTAACCTCCAAAACGCATACAAAATGCAAAGAGCCCAATACTTAACAAAAAATTAGACCCACTCGAATTTTTTTCTTTCTTCGATAAATATTAACTGGAGGTCAGGTCATGTCCATATATGCGAACAAATCCAGATAAAGGAGCTTTACCGACAGTGTAACGCAAAAAAATATATAGAGCCCAATACGTAACACAAAATTAGACCCACTCGATTTTTTTTCTTTGTTCGATAAATATTTACTGGAGGTCAGGTCATGTCCATATATGCGAACAAATCCGGATAAAGGAGCTTTACCGACAGTATAACCCATAAAGAATGTATAGAGCTCAATACGTATCAAAAAATTAGACCCATTCGATTTTTTTCTTTCTTCGATAAATATTAACTGGAGGTCAGCTCATGTCCATATATGCGAAAAAATCCGGATAAAAGAGCTTTACTGACAGTGTAACCTCCAAAACACATAAAAAATGTATAGAGCCCAATACGTAACAAAAAATTAGACCCACTCGATTTTTTTTCTTTCTTCGATAAATATTAACCGGAGGTCAAGTCATGTCCATATATGCGAAAAATCCGGATTAAAGAGCTTTTCCGGATCCAAAACGCATAAAAATGTAAAGAGCCCAATACGTAACAAAAAATTAGACCCACTCGAATTTTTTTTCTTTCTTCGATAAATATTAAATGGAGGTCAGGTCATGTCCATATATGCGAAAAATCCGGATAAAAGAGCTTTTCCGACAGTGTAACCTCCAAAACGCATAAAAAATGTAAAGAGCCCAATACGTAACAATAAATTAGACACACTCGAATTTTTTTTCTTTCTTCGATAAATATTAACTGGAGGTCATGTCATGTCCATATATGCGAAAAATCCGGATAAAGGAGCTTTACCGACAGTGTTACGCATAAAGAATGTATATAGCCCAATACGTAACAAAAAATTAGACCCACTCGAATTTTTTACTTTGTTCGATAAATATTAACTGGAGGTCAGGTCATGTCCATATATGCGAACAAATCCGGATAAAGGAGCTTTACCGACAGTGTAACCCATAAAGAATGTATAGAGCCCAATACGTAACAAAAATTAGACCCATTCGATTTTTTTTCTTTGTTCGATAAATATTAACTGGAGGTCAGGTCATGTCCATATATGCGAACAAATCCGGATAAAGGAGCTTTACCGACAGTATAACCCATAAAGAATGTATAGAGCCCAATACGTATCAAAAAATTAGACCCATTCGATTTTTTTTTTCTTCGATAAATATTAACTGGAGGTCAGCTCATGTCCATATATGCGAAAAAATCCGGATAAAAGAGCTTTACTGACAGTGTAACCTCCAAAACACATAAAAAATGTATAGAGCCCAATACGTAACAAAAAATTAGACCCACTCGATTTTTTTTTTTCTTTCTTCGATAAATATTAACCGGAGGTCAAGTCATGTCCATATAGGCGTAAAAATCCGGATTAAAGAGCTTTTCCGACAGTGTAACCTCCAAAACGCATAAAAAATGTAAAGAGCCCAATACGTAACAAAAAATTAGACCCACTCGAATTTTTTCTTTCTTCGATAAATATTAAATGGAGGTCAGGTCATGTCCATATATGCGAAAAAATCCGGATAAAAGAGCTTTTCCGACAGTGTAACCTCCAAAACGCATAAAAAATGTAAAGAGCCCAATACGTAACAATAAATTAGACACACTCGAATTTTTTTTCTTTCTTCGATAAATATTAACTGGAGGTCATGTCATGTCCATATATGCGAAAAATCCGGATAAAGGAGCTTTACCGACAGTGTTACGCATAAAGAATGTATATAGCCCAATACGTAACAAAAAATTAGACCCACTCGAATTTTTTACTTTGTTCGATAAATATTAACTGGAGGTCAGGTCATGTCCATATGTGCGAAAAATCCGGATAAAAGAGCTTTACCGACCGTGTAACACATAAAGAATGTATAGAGCCCAATACGTAACAAAAAATTAGACTCACTCGAATTTTTTTCTTTCTTCGATAAATATTAAATGGAGGTCAGTTCATGTCCATATATGCAAAAAATCCGGATAAAAGAGCTTTTCCGACAGTGTAACCTCCAAAACGCATAAAAAATGTAAAGAGCCCAATACGTAACAAAAAATTAGACCCACTCGAATTTTTTTTCTTCTTCGATAAATATTAACTGGAGGTCAGCTCATGTCCATGTATGCGAAAAAATCCGGATAAAAGAGCTTTACCGACAGTGTAACCTCCAAAACACATAAAAAATGTATAGAGCCCAATACGTAACAAAAAATTAGACCCACTCGAATTGTTTTCTTTCTTCGATAAATATTAACCGGAGGTCAAGTCATTTCCATATATGCGAAAAAATCCGGATAAAAGAGCTTTTCCGACAGTGTAACCTCCAAAACACATAAAAAATGTAAAGAGCCCAATACGTAACAAAAAATTAGACCCACTCGATTTTTTTTCTTTGTTCGATAAATATTAACTGGAGGTCAGGTCATGTCCATATATGCGAAAAATCCGGATAAAAGAGCTTTACCGACCGTGAAACGCATAAAAAATGTATAGAGCCCAATACGTAACAAAAAATTAGACCCACTCGAATTTTTTCTTTCTTCGATAAATATTAACTGGAGGTCAGCTCATGTCCATATTTGCGAAAAAATCCGGATAAAAGAACTTTACCGACAGTGTAACCTCCAAAACGCATAAAAAATGCAAAGAGCCCAATACTTAACAAAAAATTAGACCCACTCGAATTTTTTTCTTTGTTCGATAAATATTAACTGGAGGTCAGGTCATGTCCATATATGCGAACAAATCCGGATAAAGGAGCTTTACCGACAGTGTAACCCATAAAGAATGTATAGAGCCCAATACGTAACAAAAAATTAGACCCATTCGATTTTTGTTCTTTGTTCGATAAATATTAACTGGAGGTCAGGTCATGTCCATATATGCGAACAAATCCGGATAAAGGAGCTTTACCGACAGTGTAACCCATAAAGAATGTATAGAGCCCAATACGTAACAAAAAATTAGACCCATTCGATTTTTTTTCTTTCTTCGATAAATATTAACTGGAGGTCAGCTCATGTCCATATATGCGAAACAATCCGGATAAAAGAGCTTTACTGACAGTGTAACCTCCAAAACACATAAAAAATGTATAGAGCCCAATACGTAACAAAAAATTAGACCCACTCGATTTTTTTTCTTTCTTCGATAAATATTAACCGGAGGTCAAGTCATGTCCATATAGGCGTAAAAATCCGGATTAAAGAGCTTTTCCGACAGTGTAACCTCCAAAACGCATAAAAATGTAAAGAGCCCAATACGTAACAAAAAATTAGACCCACTCGAATTTTTTCTTTTTTCGATAAATATTAACTGGAGGTCAGCTCATGTCCATATATGCGAAAAAATCCGGTTAAAAGAGCTTTACCGACAGTGTAACCTCCAAAACACATAAAAATGTATAGAGCCCAATACGTAACAAAAAAAATCCAGCCGAAAAACACTGACAAATATTTTGTTCTAAAAAAAGAGCTTTACCGACAGTGTAACCTCCAAAACACATAAAAATTGTATAGAGCCCAATACGTAACAAAAAAAAATCCAGCCGAAAAACACTGACAAATATTTTGTTCTAAAAATACTCAAAATGATTCTAGAAAGAGTCACAAATGACTCAAAATGAGTTACTGGGTCAATATAAAGTAATTCTATAACAAAAACACGCACTAATAATCATAATTTGCTTTAAAAATAACCAGAGCCCAATACGTAACAAGAAAAATTCTATGTCTAAAGAAAAAAACACTGTCAATTTTTTTTCTAGACGACTCAAAATGACTCAAAATGAGTTACTGAGTCAATATAAAGTAATTCTATAACAAAAACATGCACCTAATAACCATAATCAGCTTTGTTCTAGAATTATTCAAAATGACTCAAAATGAGTTACCGGGTCAATATAAAGTAAGTTTATAGCAAACAAAAAATGCAACTAATCACCACAATAACCAGAGACCAATACGTAACAAAAAATTCTAAGTCTAGAGAAAAAACACTGTCAAAAATTTTTTTCTAGAAAGAATCAAAATGACTCAAAAGGATTTACTGAGTCAATATAAAGTAATTCTATAACAAAAACATGCACCTAAAACCCATAATTTGCTTTAAAAATAACCAGAGCCCAATACGTAACAAAAAATTCTTAAGTCTAGAAAAAAACACTGTCAATTTTTTTTTCTAGAAAGACTCAAAATGACTCAAAAGGATTTACTGAGTCAATATAAAGTAATTCTATAACAAAAACATGCACCTAAAACCCATAATTTGCTTTAAAAATAACCAGAGCCCAATACGTAACAAAAAATTCTAAGTCTAGAGAAAAAACACTGTCAAAATTTTTTTTCTAGAAAGAATCAAAATGACTCAAAAGGATTTACTGAGTCAATATAAAGTAATTCTATAACAAAAACATGCACCTAAAACCCATAATTTGCTTTAAAAATAACCAGAGCCCAATACGTAACAAAAAATTCTAAGTGTAGAGAAAAAACACTGTCAATTTTTTTTTCTAGAAAGACTCAAAATGACTCAAAAGGATTTACTGAGTCAATATAAAGTAATTCTATAACAAAAACATGCATTTAATCATGATAATGTCCTTTTAAAATAACCAGAGGCCAATACGTAATACGACGTAAATAAATTCCAAGTCTAGAGATAAAACACTGTCAAATATTTTGTTCTAGAACGACTCAAAATGAGTTACTGGGTCAATATAAAGTACTTCTATAAAACACATGCACATAATATCCATAATTTGCTTGAAAAACAACCGGAGCCCAATACGTAACAAAAAAATGTATAGAGCCCAATACGTAACAAAAACCACTACAGAGGGAGGGAGTATGAATACAGTAATTTTAATCAAATTTTAGTTTTGTTACGTATTGGGCGGGATGAATTATTTTTTGCCACTTTTTGTTCTAGGTAGAAGAGGTTGAGCCCAATACGTATCAAATTGATACGTACTGGGATTTTGTTACGTACTGGGCTCTTACAGACGTGATATAATTAGCCAATTAGAACCACACTTCTGTATACGCCATAAACTGCGCCAAATTGGCAGACCACTGAAGTTCTCTGCTGAAAATTATACCATAATATATTCATGTTTTCTCTTTTGAATGAATAAAGTAAATGTTAAACGAACATTTGTATTGGTGCATATATGCTCAATTTATTGGTGTGAACCCTGGTATTTCATTGACGATATACCAATGTTGAAGTTGCATAACAAGATACTCTAAACTGGCGAGGCTTATTAATATCTACGTTATGCTTTGCCGCTCATAATTTGAACAGGTCCCCAGAGATGGTATAGTATGCGCTTTACAATTGTGCGGACACGTCGGGTTTGACAGGCAAGATCAGTCGCAATAATTAGAGCTTATCTTCTTGTAGCACAGGGCAGTGTGGTGTAATATTTAATCTCAAATGTTAAAAAGCGTTATTTATGAGATCTGTGTATAACATTGAAATTTTATTTTATCTATTTAATTAGAAACAAAATAAGAATGGTTGGTGGGACCTCAATCATTTCAGGAAGACGTAGACATGCAATGATGAAATGACGTTATAAAATGACCTTGAAACAAATGCAAGCAGGACATTTGTACATTTACAAATTACGGAGTTTTGGCCCACTTCTTAAACGATCTAGTTTATAATCTAGATTTTTGGTGAAAAAAACATGTCACTAGATATAGCGGGTAAAATGGGACCCATAATATGCTTTAATATACCCAAGTGTGTAAAAATATTGAATTCAAAACATGTAATAATGATAACATTGGAATCCTATTGAAGCTATTGGATCGGAGCTGGATCGGAAAATCCCCCGATTGAACAATATCGCGATGCTTATAAATGCAGTACAAGTACGAAATGAAAATGGCTAGGAAGCCAAAAACGTTCGCGGAAAGCATCTGGTGCACTTGTCGAAAAGGGGAAGGGTAAGCCTGACAATGTAACCTGCTGTCATGCTGCTTGATTTAACTAAATGGTGATCATAAACATACAGGGAGAATAGTGCATGTTCTGCCGAATATTTGATTGGATACTAGTCATTCGTCACAAATAAAATGAGTACACTGTGCGCAACAATTTGAATATCTGATTTTTATAATGTGAAAGGAAACTATTAAAATTATACAAATTCGCCCAAAGGTTAGCAAATCGGCGACCACTCTAAGAGTTGAAAGTCAAATGTTTTGATGAAATTTAAAAATTATGTATGGTTATTAAGTGGTTCTGTGGACAGTTTAGTATACATTATTTTGTTTTTTCAACTGAGTTTATTTGGATTGATTTTCTTAAAAGTCATAATGTTGTCATAATGTTTAAGTAACTGTGTCATTCTTAGGAAAAATATAAATGGCTCTATTGGTCTTAAATCTTGTTTGCATGTTTAAAAGGGGTAGATACTATTGTCTTGTGTATTGTGTTAGAATATCAGAATAAATACAAACAAATGTTAAGGAAACTTTCAAAAAACTTTTTATCATGAAATATATGTATATAGCGCCCTCAATTTGCGCACAAATGTACAGTTTATAGAATACAAATGACCACAAAAATATATTTGATGCGATCAAGCAAAATCAGTTTGAAGTAGGCCTGGTCAATTTTGATATTCTTACATTTTCATTTTTAGGGTATCCAAAGCTCCACATTGATGATACCCCATGTCAATACGAAAATTGGTTACAGAGTTAGATAATTTGAACACCGGTACATTAAGAAAAAATTAGAAACGGAAAACAAATTGACGTATCATTATACCCAGGGAGCAAACCCCCATATTTTGATGCAAACTGACTTGGCAAGATATAAAAACGTGTCCTATATAGATGGATTCTATGGACTATAGGCCACATTCCTGTCCAGTGTCCCCTATAGCCCCTTCTCCGGTACCCCTAAACATGCCTTTCGTATTCCCAACTCCATCCTCAGTACACCTAACTCTGTCCCCGGTACCCATGTTCCAAATCCTGGGACTTCTAACTCCATCATTAGTACCCCTAACCTTATCCCTGGGTCCCCTAACACCAACTATGGGACTCTCCTCACTCCTGGACCCCTAACTCTGTCCACTGAACCCCTAACCTTGGTACCCAAAACCCCATTGCTGATACCCCTAATCCCATCCCTGGGTCCCCTAACCCCTTCACCTGAACCCATAAACTGTTGTCCCCATGACCCTCGTAACCCTTTACCCTGTCATTGGCACACCTAACCCCTTTCCTGGTACTCCTAAAGATATCTTTGGACTTTATCAGTGGACGAGACATTACCAGCTACCTTTTCTTCATCGGAAAACCTACATGGTTAGAGTAAAGCAAGACTGTTCCATTGAATCATCCTGCTAGTTTTGCAAGGGCTGACCACAACCTGACAGATGACGACATTGACCAGGCGAGGCAGTTGTTCATTTCAGTCTATTCTAGCAATGACATCGCCCAGTGTAATAGTCTTACAGAGCTCAGGGCTCACAAATTTCTGAAGAGTGATACTACTAACATAAAGAGATTACCGCCAACTGAGGATGGAAAGAGCAGCCTATGCATGCATTATAGACAAAACTGTGATATATCGCTCACGGTGATGTGCGTTAGAAACTTGGTAAAATCCTTCATTAGCGAACTATATTACTTTGAAAAGCTAAAAGGTTGATCCAAAAAAAGGCTCGCGGGCAGAGTTTAAGCGTATCAAAATCGAAAATCTTACACGAAATGACTGAATTTTACGCCTAAGTTTAACACTAGGATGTGAAAAAAAATACAGTATCAAGCACTACAATTTGACCTGACATTTTCTTAAAAAAATGAAAATGATTGCTTTTCATTTGGCCGAGAAAATTAATTTTACATTGAAAAGGTGTAACTCAAAATTTAGCTCATTTCAACACCAAATTCGATCGTTTGTATTGCCACATTAAATGAATGAGTGAGCCTTGCATAACAAAAGAATCGGTTGTCCAGGTTGCTAACTGTACGGTCATATGATCATATAAGGGGAAACATTAACCATGCTCCAAATTCAAAGCATGTCAAATTACTCGCCTAGGTCTTTACTTAGGATGTCTTAAAATACATGTATAACATATTTGAGCATATGACATATAGTTACCAACTAACCAAGTTATGGGCTCAACAGGTCCAGATTAAATTTTTATGTTGCTCCGATCTTCGTAAAAAGTGATGCAAACTGTTCCTCAAGTTTAAGGGATTCAGGAAGTTAATAGTTTTTACTATCTGTGGGGGTCAGAAGATAGATGGTCAATGGATTTTTTTTAATGAAATGCACATCTTTTAACTATTTGCTGTGTAACATGCTAACTGAACATCGCAAACTATCCCTTACTGAAACCTCTAAGCTATCCGAACAATTTGCCTCAACTAATACGGAAATTAGAGCAGCTTTGACTTTTGTCCCATACACAACAAGCAAATCGACCTTAGACCTTTTGTGCCTAATAACCTCTTAACGATATAGGTCATACACGCACACACATTACATTTCTGGGATCCATGTAGTCAGACGTATACTTTTACATATCTGAAAGTGTTATTGGAATCAAATTAATTTGTGCCCCCTGTACGATCCTATGTGGTCATGAGGGGAGGGGAGAAGGTCTCTTTGAGGGTAACGGTCTCAAAATATTGCTTGGCAGACAATAGCATACACAATTTAACAAAAACAAGCTGGTTGTCAACTTTTACGCAAACTTGGAACGTGATTTTTCTAAAATAGAACCAGTCTACTTGAGGTAACACGCAATTGAAACTAAGAAGGAGACTCAAGAGTGAAGTAGGATGCAGGGACCACGCTTTAGCACTAATGTTATACCAAAATAAGTTCAAATCAATCCAAACAACCTCATATTGAAAAAAAAAATAGTATGTTACCGCAGAGCCCCCCATAACTATATGCATATTCTGTCAAAACAAGTCCGTCTCTCAGTTTTATTAAAAACCCATGATGGTTTGTTGAGAATTGTTTTTTAAATAAGCATCATTGCAACATACCTACTATATTGGCATCATTTTACCACATTGCGTACAAAATTTGAATTATGTTTTCATGTGACAGACAACTCTGGTATTATTATACAAATTAGCCCGTCATCTCTAAAGGGAAATTATAAATCTCTGTTAAATATACCTTATTATCGAATAGCCTATATCTGTCGGTCGTGTATAATTTGTATATATGATATGAGTAAATGCCAGACTATATCATTTGTTATCACGACAAGTACAAGGACCTATATCAAAATAACTGTTTTCAGGTATCCACCTACACATAAAAAATACCGCAATCCAACTCTGACTACTTTTGTCTCTACATTGTTAACCCTCAATGGTCATAATACTTTGAGTTAAGTATGTCAATATCAAGTTTGTCTGCGGAATTGGAAATCATACAGCTAAGATTAGTGTTTATTAAACCATCGCATTGATTGAAATGATTGAAACATTATTACAACTCTATAAGAAACTGAAAATTCGACTTCAGACTGATTTTGCTTGTTCACACAACACAGTCGATGAGCTATTGTCATTCAAATGAATATCGACGTATTCATAGTTTTACTCACACAACATGAAAATGAAAATGCTGTAGAAGAAGTGATGTAAGAGGAGTATTAGCATAGCATTGTATGCAGCCTACTTAGAGTGCAGGACAATATATTCAAGGATTTTTCTTTTGTGAAGCTGATTTTTTATTTTGAATGGAAAGCTCCTAAAATAGCCGTTACAAGATGCAAACATTATCAAAGTCGTGTTCGTTTGTTGTTGTTGTTGTTGTTTGTTTTTTCATCTCTGGCTTAAATTTAGAAAATTAAAATCTGACATGCGGCCGGTTTAGAAACTTGCTTCGCTCGCTTGCGCAACACATTGTCACACAAAATTGTGTATAACTATTTGAAAAGGTTCAGACCATTATATTTTATGCAATAAATAAGGGCACTATTCGCCATGTGTATCAAAATCATGAATAACTATTCTAAAGGGTTCAGACCATATTTGGTTTGCAATAAATAAGGGCACTATTCCCCATGTTTATCAAGAAGCAGTAATACATTCTTTAATTGGCAAACATTTTCATCTCACAACCCAGAGAAGATTATTACCTTTCCCAGAATCCTTTGCAACATAATACATCCCTTCATTTCAACAAATGACGTTCTCTTAACTTTGTACATGTTTCATTCACAAATACCCGATTATCGTGCAATGTTCTGTGAGTGTCTAGACAATATGTTTTAACCTAAAAGGAATTTTATTTAAGAGAGAGTGACTTTTGAGCGTTGCTTTCATCACTTTCTATGCCCGAATTGAACATGGTCTAAATAAGGTATGGCGACAGTAAAAAGTGCTGCCGAAATACCGACCGTGCTGCAATTTACTCTGAATGTCTAGAAAATATGTCTCAACCTAAATCTGAAATCTATATAACCACACACAAAAAAACCTGAAAATTTCAAATAAAGAGTACTACACACATGTAAACTAGAGGTTTAGGATTTTATTTATTGCTCGCAAAACAGCAAAAAAATATTTACAAGCTGAGTTGACAAATTTGTTGCTACAAGCCAGTAGGAAACTACATTCAAAAAGCAATAATATTCTACAGTAATTTAAAGCAATAATGCGTTGTATAACAACTATGTTATTTCTACTTGATGCAACTAGCGAATACTTAATCGTATTCGGCTGTTCCAGTTAAAACCCACACCACTCTAATGAAGGAGACCACTCTAATGAAGGAGATGACCTCAATATCCCACACAAGGAGTGTATATTTCAAATGCAGACACCTTCGGGTACTAATAAATTTACACTCCCTGTGTAAAGATGAATGCCATGTCTTTCATATAACAGCGGTACAGTGGTGTACGGTAAAAATTCGATAATACGCATGTGTGCCTATTAACGTGTTGCTCGGACAAGAATATGATTTTATGGTAGTTTGTTAAACCTTTTCTTCGTTTTTTCTTTTCTTTAAAAGAAAACAAATGAAAAAGTTTAACAACTACCGTAACATGCACATATGCTTATTATCAAATGTTTACGGTATATGGATTTCATCTGGAAATAAAAATACAATATTTGGGCTATGATTTACAATTAGGTACGCCACCCACGCCATTCTCACAATATTCAGAGGGCGTATGACAGGGGTGGTGTATCAGATTCCAAAGTGGAGACCTTGAACCAGTTATCTTCCAAAGTAGAAATGCCGTATCTACAATACGCATACGGTATAAGAATAAGTTTGGTATCTTATTTGGGAGGTAGATATTTTGAATGAATGAAAATCCAAATATATTAATTAGTGGTGAAGTGTGACTTTCCTTTACGCGAGTGTCGACTGCGGACATCAAGTTTCCAAAAAATGTTTAAAATTCAAAAATGTCAGAATTTTACATTTTATGACCATATTTGGAATCAGCTTGAAAATGCGTTAAAATGTGTACAAACAAGCCTGATATTGGTTCAGTGGTTATTGAGATAGCTCATGATGTTTTGAGAAAATATCGCAAAAATTGGAAACTTTATGTTGAAATGTGGCTATAGCATCAAGAGCATTGACTAGTTAATAATTAGCCATAGTCATTACAAATAGGAAGATTTATCATAGTTATAATTACTGAAAAAAATAGCCGAAGAATGAAGCTATGATCATGTCTATCTGTGTCAGCGATGGTATCGAACATTGAGTGTGGTAATTCATGAAAGCCGACTTTGTCATGTAACTTACATTAATCACATGACAAATTATTTCTCCAAGTATTTTGCGTTTCATACGACTAATCTAAATTACACTACAAACGTATCCATGATAGAAATATGTGTTATATTCTTGGTAAATTATTTTTCCAGCATTGGAAAATTGGTTTCATATTCTTGGCAAATTATTTTTTCAGCATTATAAATCATTTTACAAACTTGATAAATCTTCCATTATAATGATTTTTTTCATATTAGTCGAATAAAACACTTTTCATGACTAATCAATATTGTCAGTCAACCACTCTACTCACATAGTAAAGAACACTACCTGCTAGTAATTTGCAAAGCACTTATGGCATTTTTACTTTGGAGGGAAAATTTCTGAACTATTCGTCAAACTAATCAAAGCATGGGGAAAAGAGACACTAGTCTTAAATATACGTCGACTTCTTTTATGAACCAACAAACATGAAGTGTGAAGAATTAACAATTACACACACACAGGGGTGTGTCGTTCTTTGCTGAAAACATTGAATTATGTGCACCATCAACAAAAACAAAAAGACTCTTATCTTGATATACTTAGATTACACTTATCTGGATTTTTAAATGCGCAGAACATTTTTGAATTAACAGATCACAAAGCAACAACTGTGCCCATAATGTTATAGAAACACTGTAATTGTTACATAAAAGAAAAATTTAATTTAATTCCTTTGATGAATTATTTCCCAAATTAATAACATTCACTTACATCTCTTGATAATTGCACCATTGCGAGTACATTGGCTATACCTGTTTTATATTACTATATTGAACGAAAAATGAGTAATGGTCAATATAAATTTGTGACCACACCCTTTTCCCGCATATTGCCATTTCTCAATGATTGTCAAATATAAACGCATGTATTTTCTTAAAAGAAAAATGTATAGTAAATAGTTCGAGTAGGTTACCTAGTAAGGCTACCATAGCTTCATAAGTATTATACACTTATAAGTAGAAATCTAAGGAACACATTATTTACATACTCTGCTAAAAACAGAATAAAGGCTTACGGTTATTATTCACTCAGACCGTTATTGGGCTATTCCTGTTGAAATGCACACAACTCCTATGACAGATTTAGGAAATATCTCCCACAAGCAAGGGGAGTAATGTAACTTGTCAGGGTTCATCATTTTGAAACCCAGACTCCACTACAATGGCTTCATCTATATCATTCCACAACTGGAGTAAGTATTTCAAATGGATGTTACCCAATTCACAGTGTTTATTCTATTCAAAATTCACACTCCCTCTATGGAAGACTTTAGATAAAATCTTCCACAGGTATAGTGTGGATTTTAAATGGAATAGCCCGTTATTGTGACATCCATTAAAGATTCGTTAAATGGATCCCATTTCTATACTAGCTCAGAATACAAACAAATCTCTTAATTGAAAATGTGTACAGAATGTCATTGACCTGTCTTTTTAAAATACAATTTCTTAAGTGAAGAAGACATGTACTTCCTTTGTCCTGCCCACATAATTAGTGATAAATGACTTGAAGTATAGTTTTGGATTACGTACGAAATAAAGTACACGTATTACGCACTAATTATGTACTACCATTTCTATTATTTTAATGGTAGTAAGCACAAATAAATTCGCACCACGCCTCTGAATATTTTTGCCTTTCCCTCTTTCCAAGGAGAGATATTGCTATATGCCCTACATGTCACAGAATTTGGCACTGAATTTTAAACGACATAAAAAGAAAAAATGCGTTCCGCAGTGGAATCGAGCATTATTTGTGGCATATTCATGATACAAAATAAATGATAAAACTGAGTTATTTATTATCATAACTTTGAATTTCATACAACTTTTAAAACAATGTACCTCAAATGAATGTCAGGAATGATATTAAAGATTAATGCATTGTTAATAGCTGTGACTTGAACTGACGCAAGATAGCCACAACGATATTTCTTCATTAATGTTAATTTTGCCGCGATCAAATGCTTTCCAGCAACCGAGCATTCTACTCACAAAGTCATAAATATAGACCGTGCAATGTGGTTGGTTATTGGGATATTCCAATTGATATCCATATAACCCTATGGAATACGTTACAATACTCTCCCAAAAAAGGGGTTTAGATTTGGACTCATCCATTCAGGTAATCCCATTGGAAATTCACACTCTTAAGGTTAAGGTGTGTATTGATTTCAATTGGAATACCCTATTGATTTCAGTTGGAATACCCTATTGGTCGAAACCCAGGATAGGACAGACTACATTTCCATGCATGCGTGCGGCTCATAAGGAATACATCATGACACTACTGGTGAATACTTCCCGCCAGTAGCCTCAAGTTGTGTATGTTATGTCACAATTAGGTGACGAAAAAGACACCAACTCTTATGAAAATGTCAATTGACAACATTATCTTTTCTAACATTATCTTTTCTTAGTTGCTTCTAAAATTGATTCAATCGCGAAATAAAATCTGTTTATACAATAGAAATGGTCGTTGAATCTTCTTCCACCTCAGTCTGCATTTGTCATTATTTCTTACTTCTAATGTACATGTAAAATGACAATTAGCAAGGAATTTGATATACCAAATAACATAATAATTACAAAATGAACACGACAAACAATCACGTCTCGGTAGATGGTCTACTTCTTTCACAAATTGATAATTTATTGAACATGTTGAACATAATACGCCGTATGTTGAATGGCTTAATGATCCGACCACTACTATTATGTCTACTGTCTTAATCACATTAATTATAGTAGTGTTTCGTTCATGTTTATTTCCAGTTTAAAACATATTTTTAGTAAATCATATTTTGCCTTAATTGTCTTTCAACTTTAAAGCAAAGCAACGTAATCTAAGACAAAAAGATTGATAACAGCACCATACCAATTATTTTCTATTACATTAATTCATCTGTTTTGTAGACAATATGTTTCTTCTTCTTCACAAGTTATTATAATGACATGAAGTACTCGTAGCCATGCAAATTTTGATTTTCCAAATATACCATGGAGTATATTATTGGTAATACCCTGACAGATGTCGAGCGCAATTGGTGAATCATTGACAGCTAGCTAGTTGGTTAGTAGATGGTTGCGCTGAAGCATAAAGAAGCCGGTGTATATTCAACAACTTTTAGCCAGTGTAGATGAAATAACTAATGGGTTCGTCCCAATCCCTCTGTAACAAGGACAGAAAAATAGTAAATAAATTAACAATTGTTGATTTAACACGCGAACAATTTGGGAATCATAAAATAAAGCTTTCACGAAGGGTGACGAAGAATTGATCTTTATTTGGAAAGAGGGGTGATTAACGTGATAGGTTGGGACATTTTCGTTGGCATCATGTTTGGTTTACAACGGGAAATAGCTACTTAACAATATTTTCTCTGCAGAAAACGTACCCAAGGTTAAGGTTTAAGTAACCATCATAAGGATTATATAAAGTTGCATTTGTGGACGCCGGCCGCCAATCAATAACCCGTACGAAACTCGGGAACTTGGGTCAGCGACAACCTATAAAGTATGGCAAGGCTTGTGGATCAACGTCTAGGCATTGTGGCAGTGCTTAGCACACTGTAAATCACTGCGCTTTTACCCCTTATTCCTCAGCCGAATTGGCGGGTATGTGGTATTAAGCAAAGCGTACATTTTCCGCTAGCGGAGTCGCTTTGTATACAATACGCTGTCAAGCAGCGCAAGAGGCCAAAGTAAATTTACATGAGCAAGGCCAAGACGGCGGATGAAAATTTGTTTAATAAACTTCTACGGCTACACATTATGCACTCGATCAAATTCGTCAATTTCAAATAGTTATAATTAAGTTTAGTAAAATCATCAGTATTCGGAGAAAAAGTCCAAAATTATCCCAATTAACAGATTTGGTATTTATAGCCCACGCTAATTCAAGCGAGGGGCGTCATTATTTAGTTAAATGCACGCGCAACTGGCGTCATAATTTTAGCCACCGGCACAATACCTATACTATACACTTAGATGGTTAAATGGTTGGTAATGACGCATGCGTGTTTCAAAGGGTGACTCCATTTGCATAGTCACGTATGGTTTGGAAATGCATTGCTAAATATACTTCTTATTAGGTTGTAGGCGTAGGTGGGTGTGACTTATGGAATGGGAATTTTGCTCCAATAAACATGCTCATCAAGATGACGTTATCGAAATGATAACGCGGAACAACTTCCTGTGATCCAATCACTTGGTGGTTACACGTACAACCCGTGATATTATATTCCAGATAGAAGCAATGACCAATATCGATGGTGGTCACTGCTTCTAGAACATAATGTCACATACTTCTATGCATTAATTGTGTTACTGTAAATTTTGTCCAAAAAGTGATTTGGCCATTGTAATTGACCTGGGTTGATGAAAAAAAAAAGAACTTTGACATCTGGTTGGATTACAGTTACGCGACATTTGAACTCTTCTTTACTTCTGACTGAACCAATCTTTTCTGAGTCAAACATCCACACTTGTCTACATTAGAGCGATCTCAAAACATTTTACAATCCAAGCAAAATAATAATAATAAAGTGCTTTCTTTGTTTATCTGACTCATAAGTCTGTGGAAAGCGGAATAATTTATCCGACACTTGGCTTTTACCCCATCCTCTTTAAACATCCACATCTAAAGATATGATTATACATAAAGAAGAGAAAACCCTTAGTTGTTCCACTTTTCAATGTACTTAGCTTGATATATTCTTCTTTGTATAGAAATTGGACCCGGTAAATTATGGCTTGTCCCAGTAAATTAACTGTCATTTTAAAACCAAAGCTCTAAAAACGACAATTTTAATTGGCTGATATCATACAAATATACCTACAACCAACAGAAAATATTTTGGACTATCACTTAGTCAAAAAATACTACTTGAAATTGTAACATGTTTGAGATACACTCTAACGAGTTATTATACAAATGTTTCATTACAGAGGCACAACAACACAATATCACAAGCAGATGAAAATCACGAGCACACCGAGTGTCTGAATATGTTAACTGTACAATAGATAACCACTCCTTGATTATTAAAGAAGCGTTTCTCAAGTACAAAGAAAGTGACTTAATTTCTTTTTCTTGTGATGAGCGCATCAACACGTCTATTGGTTAGTCCTGTGAGTAGCATCGTGCAATGAGCATGCGTGCTATAACTGTAACAGTGGCTTGGGGGAGGGTTTTAAGTCCATAGAAAGTTAAGAAATGATGGCGCTGTTCAAGTAACACTGCAAGTACATGTAGAACATGCCAATAAAGACGGTAATGGAGTTAGAATGATTTGAAATTTCTGATATCGTTGTAAGTGTCGCAACTACTATGACAAATTGTTGGTATTATTTAATTTACTTTTTGACTATTATAATAGGGCATTGTTTATACTCCTGTGCTTTTCACGCTGCGATACATGCAGCATGTTTGTAGTATCTAAATTATGTGAAGTGGTACAAAGCAGTGTAGTGGTATAGGGAGCCTCCAACGGGGAAATGACTGTTCCTATAAATTGTAAATGCTATTCGCCATAATTTGAATGTGTTAACATTATTCTATGGTCACATATTTATTATCTGACGGTGTAGTAGTAGTTGTGATTTGTGCAGAACGACAAATAACAGTTTGCTATCAACCGTCTCTATTATGTTAACAGGTGACGTATTTCACGCGATTCGCTGAACGCGAGTAGCGAGTAAGACAGAATGGGAATTTAATAATATAATACAGACGGTTTATAGTTTAATTATATTCGGCGATATGCCGTGAAGTGAAACCTAGCTTATGTTGTTAACTACCCGATGGTATCAAAAATCATCATGCATCAAAAGTCATGCAATGGTACAGACTAGAATATAATGCAATACAGTTGGTCCATGCAACAAATATAATAAGTAAAATAACAATAAATAAACATAATAAAAGATACATTTGAAATGATATGAAATGACGTGGTTTATGTAAATCAAAGTTATGAGATTTTAAATCTGAATTTATAACTATAATGTAATGAGATAACCGATTCTGAATTCCGTATCCAATACAAATGCATGCTTGCTTGTACAACCTATCCTATAAAATGGCGTAATAAATACGGTTGATTTGCTCCTAAATTTTGTGATCAAAATAGTTATCTAAACCATACTACAGCAGCGATATTCAGCTCTCCAATACTTTTGTTTTAAATGTAAAAGTCTGAGAGCAATTCAGCCCTTGGTATTATAATGACCTGCTCAAGCGAAATGAGTGAAAAATTGCAAGTTTCAAGAGCTTTTGGCTGCTGAGTTCCTTGTTTGGTGCACACCTGGACATGTGCAGCTAGTCGTATGTCCTTTGTGAATGCTCCATTGTGCCCCATTCACAGATGATTCACCATGGGCTTGCAAAATTCCTCATTTACAAATACCATATACTGCGCACAAAAAGTATTCGGACACTTAAAACAAAAGCAATATCTAAAAGACACTAAAACTAAATTGCAAAATAAAGTAGTCGATAGATGGAGAATTTTGTTCTGGGTACTTTTTCTGCTCAGTGCGATTTTATTCCACTACATTATATGCATTTGACACAAGCTCGAGTTTCAAAGGGAACAAACTTAGATACTTCCTCCTTCAAGGCAATTTCTGCTACCTTTTATCACGGGTATCGACTGCTTTATTTGGTAATTTAGTTTTCGTGTCCTTAAGAAATGCTTTTGTTTTAAGTGTTCGATTACTTTTTGAGCGCATTTTATAAATAATACCAACTCAGGAGTCAAGGGGTCTCAAAAACATAAACTGGAAACTCAAATCTCATTTCGTGGGAGCAGATTACGTTAGGGATATAATGCACTATATGTATATTTGTATTATAAAATGATACCTGATGATTGCTACATGCTTGTAGCATGAAACTCGGAGTAGTGGCCATGATGTGTTAATTAAACTTAATTAATTATTTTATAATTAGCTCTACTGACAGTAATGTTAGTATTGAGCACTCTTGTATAAGGCCTATGATAACTTTTTCAGTGGATGTATATTTGTATTATATATAACTTAATAAGGTTTTGAGTTAAGGTAAGGACTAGGGTGGGGGTAAATAATGTGTTAACAAGTTGAGTAGTGGCTGTATGTATTTGTATTGGATATTTCAAACGAATCAGTTGGATGAGATGATGGTCAGATGAATTTGATCATGATATGATTTAATGTGACTTGGAACACGGGGTAACAAATGCATAAATTTGGATAATGTTTTGAAATCACAAGCGTTTGTTATATATGGCATGATTTACGTATACATGGCCACATTAACAAAAAATGAGAGAATAATCAAAATCAACAATGATCTTGTTAATGGGTGATTGTCATGGATCGCTTTATTCAACAAAGTTTTTCACAGATGTTCAAACAATTCAGATTGCGTAGGCAAATGGACAATATGCCCCTTTTATTATGTTTGTTCTCTCCTAATCATGTACAATTCTTATAAAAGGGACACTTCTCGTTACTCCATATCCTCTATATACGCATTATATTTTTGTTTTTATTGGTATCTGACCTTTCATAATATCCCATGGGTAAAGAAAGTGTGGGTTTACAGTTAACCCGTTATAAAAGCTACAATAACACCTATAAAATTGATGGAATGGCTTTATAACCACTACCCCGAATATTAGACACTTAAAACAATATATATAAACATTTTAGTTGTATCAAAATTGTCAGGTCCTTGTGGTTCAAAATTTAACTCTAAAATGTATTATTTATGATTCAAGGAGCCCAAGCATGCATGGTCATGCAAGTATATTTACTAACTACAAGGTATTTAAACGCAAAAATATGTATGTTACGCTTTATTCAACATGGATCAATCACTTTTCACCGATTGAACAATAAATTGATTGACACCAGAAGCGGTATCAAGCCCGCTGGGAAAGCCAGTCCCTATGCAGCGACTGTAAGAATAATTGACGAAGCAAAATCATGTAACAACGCGATCTTCATGCTATTTCTTCCGCCCCATTCCCAAGATAATATAATGATACATGTTTTATATAATACACAACGAATGTACTTCCACACCTTGCCGAAATGATTGTACATGTAATGATGGAGTTAACGGACACACCCGCAATGCCTTTGATAGTTACGCTGCAGTGTGCGCAAATTGTGAAACCCTTTGAGTTGCTATAGAGGATGCTGCAGGAGGATGCTGCAATTTATAATGGGATACGCTGGTTTCCACATCTGGATTTGAACATCGTGATCTACTCTGCTGGCTAGTGACAAAATGCACATGTCTTTAGAAACATGGAACATAACACAAAGGATATATTTATTTAGTTGATGGAAACAATAAAAAAGAACTTGGCTTGGATGTCATAATTGAATACATTTGTCTAATCAAACTGAAAATCAAGATATCCCAGGTAGGTTGGTCACCGTGTTCCGTCACAAATATGTAATAAGCAAGTTTTCAACTAAAGATTATTTATTTAATAGATAACTTTGCATGAAATTGTTGCATCGCAGTTTTCAAGTACCGCGTCTCACTACTTACTGCATAGAGTGTTTGCTTTGGGGTCCAAACTAGCTAGAAGTCTAGGCGGTATAGAATAGTCGGGTCTTACAAAAAGGCCAACACTTTTTTTGATCCTGCTTTTCTACTATGTAATCCTGATGGAAAAATTGAAGGTCATATTTTTATATAAAAAAAAGCTTACCTGGGGGGATAATGATAGATCATAAAGACATCAAAAATGGGCACACAATTTGGTTGATTCGCTTGATCATTACATTACTAAACACATTGATACACATTATTTTACTATGTGATTATGTCAGCGAGATTTTCAAAATCTATCATTAATGGGGGTAATAAACAAAACACAAATCAACAAAATTAAAAAAATAAACTACAATTTCAAAACATAAGCATTTGTCATAGTGGCAGATCTGAAAGCAAATTAATCGTGAATAGAATGATTTCCCACTTTTGCCAGATTTGTCAATATTTGAAACGTTGGCAACCAAATGCAAATCAGTGTTTAGTGATAGTACCATATCTTGTTATGCAGTAGGTGTTGTTATATTTATAAATACAGACAGCTCGTTAACCAAATACATATTCATTTCGTTTGATATACACCGTTCAAGACAGCCAGTCACTTAATATCTTATAGTATAATATATTATTAGGTTATATAGTAATGGTGTAAGAAAAAATAACAGAACAACACGCCTTAGAGTATCAACTACAAGTAACACGAGAGGGCGTTGTTTTTTGCCCTAAGTGCTCAATATTGGCATATTACTTTATTTAGAGTGCTTAACATTAAATTTGGAAGAGAGGCTTTGTCGAATCTAAACGTTGCGTATATTTTGATCACTGTTCAAACTGTATAACGTGTGTATTAGTTACAATATAAACTGGACTGTGTACATCACAAACAATTGACTTATTTTAAAAAGAAATCATTCCATTTCACGAAACAGCAAGTGTTTTATCTGCAAAAGAAACCAAAGTCATCTAAACAGTGTCATATTAGAAGCTGCATAGTGTGTGCCTAAACACAAAATGAACATTTATATGACCATATTACATACAAACAGCTTCAACCCGACGATTAATAATACCTGTTATCTTTCTATTTTGTAGAATTTTACTTGGCACCGTGAAGACCTAGTGAGGGTACAAGTTGTTATTAATATTGTCACAATATTTTTGACGTCCATGTATTAAAATTAAAATGGTTTAGATTAGAAAAACTTCTAAGATGAGGGTAAAATCTAGAAACATATTTAACTAGAACTAAGTAAGCATAAAAAAATGTCATCTTGTAAAACACCATAGATTAGCGACAAGAATAAGTATGAATACAACGAATACAGGCAGTTAGTCAAGTAAAAAAGGATGAAAAGCAGCAAAGGAAAGGAAGGGTGGAAAAGAGGAAGGGGAGAAGGGACGAGAGAGAAAAATTAAAATAACATGATGAAACAGCACCGAAGACAGACTTGTACCAAATGGAAAATTTATAAAAACACAAATTAATGATTCATATATTCTAAAGACAACGGTTAGCAATATTCTCAAAGAGTGTCAAGTATATCTATCTTGTGTTTTGTAAGCCACTTGTATTGTTTGTCAGTCGTTAGCCCAAAGATAAACTTTTAAACCTTGCGTAATAGATACGCGGCGAACCGAACTCTCTTTGAAAAATCTATATTCCCAAGGAAAAACGTATTATCTGCTTTGGTTATTACTATAGCAGATGATGCCTTTTGCTTTGGAACAGACTGATTGCTTCAAAAATAACTATACAAACTATAGTTTTTTCGACTTATATAAGGAGGAAAAATCAGACTCATAACACTGTGTAATTTGATATAGAATGACGTGCACCCAGTTGGGCTCAGTCATACCGCGGAAACATGGCATGTTGCCTCAGGGGATCGACGCTAATCAGGTACCGCGTGAGCAAACTCAAAAATAGCGTAAACAGCGCGAGCGTACACAAAAGAAACTTCTCGCGTAAGATAAGCGATCTCGCCAGGTCTGTACGCTGTACCGGCGTCAGCTGAATTCGAGTACGCTTAGAGGGCACAGGCATGGAAAATTCCAATAATGTGTATTAATAATCTAAGGGCTCAGTGCTTACGCTAGTTGTGAGTTGCGTAATGCATGACTGGCGCACGTGTATGGAAATTTACGCGAGCGTGAGTTGGGACTTAATTGACGCGCGCAGTAACAAAAGCCGATATAATTGTTGCCTTATATAAATCAAGCAAACTTTATGTGGTTCGCATCAAACTACTGAATTTTTACATTGCGGGCAAACTGATACAGGGATACCAAGTAAAATGGCAGTATCTGATTCGTAATATGTCGTAGATACTGCGTTATAGACATTTTCAAATCAAACTTTTCCAAAGTTTATTATGGATGACCCCGTTAACAAACCCGCAACTATTACGTCTGAACACAAATCTGGGTGAAAGACACGGCCAAGCGTTGGATATGGCTTGTGCAAGATTTTAAAATTTATATCAGTATTGTGAAGACCACACGTAGACCAATCAAATGTGCCGCAGACGACAAACATTTGCATTTTTCTTTCTTTAACTGTCACATTGTGACGTGCTAATTCAATACGTTATATTTTCACTCAAAAAGGGTATGTGATCCCGCTTGAATCATTGTGCACCAATTTCACCCCCTAGCTTACTGAATTATACTACGATTTGATTTGAAAAGGTCTATTACTTGGGAGGTCAGAATTGTCTCCATGTATAATTAAGCTTATACATTCAACGCGCGATCAGAGGCACTTCACTCCGCATCACGCGCTTTAAATACGTGGAAGTTACTGTCTCAAGGAACCCAAACTTTATTTAAAAATCAATATGTATATCCAACTATATCAACAACTCATGTTTGATAGAATCCAATTTTTTGCTCAGTTGTTGAGTTGTTCATAGTGGTCTAAAACGTTGGGTAAACTATTCAACTTACAGTGTATACAATTTAAAAGAACATATCGAGGGTTTAGGAGCAGAAGGTCCAATTTACAATAGCTACCAGGTTTCATTTTTTAAGATGTATTGCAGCAATTGTCAACATATGTGTAGGTCAGCTATTGCACAAAGGGCTTTCATGCCTTAAACCCTCTAGATGAAATATCAGGCAAAGTTGGAACAAATGGGTATAGCATGCTTGGAAATATAGGAAAAGATGTAGAACAGGAAAGTGTCTAATATCTAAAGAAGTAAAGAATATTTACAAACGAACAAATATTGAGTTTTGAAAACAATTCTGTCTAACTGGATCTGCAATGATAATAAAAATGACCATGCTATTCGATAGCTATGTAAAGTTAACCCCTGGTTTTGATTTCGTAGGTATATATTATGCCACCAAATCACCAAATCACCATGACGACTGCATAGAGTCAGTTTTCTCCCAAATTTCGTGTATTAGCCTAAAACAATAAAAGTTCATATTCCAGAAGGTCCACTTTCATTGTTTTAGACTGGTAACCAGCTCTGATATGTTCTAATGAATCACGGATCTATCATTCCGACTTACTTTGCGATCTCCTTATCCTTTAGGCCCGCCTAAAAGCAGGAAAACGAAAAAGTCAGTCAGTGTTATTTTTCTTCTTTACAGACATTAGAAATACAAGAAATTGCTTACTTCCAAAAAACTTCAAATATTTTTCGCATACATTGTGATCTTAAATCCACTAACGATGTAAATGTCCACGCGATTCTAGTATGCCGTAGCTATCTGTTCCAACTTTGCTTACGATGATATCGTGGCATACCTTCAAGTAATGGTGATTTGGTTGCATATATTATTTCTATCGATCATCAAGTCATTGATGTTAACTCCCAGAAGCATAAAAAACCGCGCCAATTCGCCCATGCGGTAGGTCAATTGATATAGGCAACGATTACGAATTTCTGAGATTTAAAAACGGGCAATGATAATATTATTGAAATGGTTCTAGTTAAAAAATCTAAACATCAAGGTCAATGTAAATGGTGAATTATGTATTCATTTTCTCAACCAAACTATATTTAGCATTAATTTCAACAACATCTTGAAGACAATTCAATTTACATATTCATATGTTTTCGGGAAAATATAATATAGTAAGTTGACAAGCGTACACCGTCGCCCACACAATGAGTATTAAGTGACAAATGGGTAGTTTTGAGATATTCCGGCTACTGAGTTGTTCTTTGCTTGATGCGAAGCCTGTACAAGCCATTGGTATGTCCTTTATACGAATGCCCCATTGTGCTCATTCACATAAGACGTACTATATTCGCCGTAGAAGTGGTGATGTAACATGATTAACTACCATAGGTTAATTTTTTTTTAATATATCACCTGCTCTACAAGCACCTGCACATATGTACGTATGTCTGCAATCATATATAGATTGAACAAAGTACCGCTCTTTTCAAAGATACTAATCTTACAGATGCGAGTGATCAGTATGACATGAATATTCTACAGAATTATGATTCAGGTCTTTATCCCTGTTCTGTGACATATATGGTTCATAGCAGAGGTACCGCGTGAGCGTACTAGTGAAGTACGATATATGCAAAACTTGTTTTAACCTAATTGTTATGGTAGTTAATCATGTTACATCATCACTCCTACGGCAAATAATGACTTGCAGAATGCCCATTCAATAGCCATACAGGTACACGTCAAGAACACCAACTCATCAGTCAGAGGATCTCGAAACTACAAACATTAGACTATATACTCATTCCGTGGAAGCATTCAATTCATTCTCTGATTTGGAAGATTAAAAAAGAAAGGTACGTACATAATGTAAGCAAAGCAGCCCTCCAATACAAACCGCAGTATCTGACTTGTTATTACCACTGGCAGATACGTTGTATTACGTTGGGATCAGGATGATTTAATAACATTTGTCACCTAAGTTAAAATGCTGCATTAGTGTTACTTATATCTACGTATGAAGAGTTTGGTTCCAAAAGGCGCTTACTTCAAATGCTGCTTTGTGTACAAAACATTTTAAGATATTCCTAAGTAAGCAGTAACCTTGCTAATCTAATAACATTGGACCACTCAAATAGTTATAATAATTATTCGTTTATCTTTAAAAAAATAATTGCAAATCTCTCTAAGAAGAATAAAGTAATAAATATGTCCAACATGTCCAAAAGGCGTTATATCCATCGGCAGCTATTTTTAAACTGTGCATTGGGGAATTTTTAAGGGATAAAATATGCTAGAGTTATATACAAACATATCCATTCCAATCGTTAAACATCATTTAAACTTAAAAATGTTAAAATATACCAGAAAATGTGACACAAGGCAGCTATTGGATTTAGCGCCTTTTGGAAACAAACTTGTCAAATAATGTCTTTTACTTATAAAGAAGAACAGAAACCTACACATAATGCTTTGACATAAACACAACAACACCAAACAAACAAACACTAACAACAATACTAAAACTAAGAATTATGTCTTACTTCTGCAATCGGTATATCTCCTGCCACTTGATGTTGAAAATCTCATGTCACATGTACATACTTTGCCTTCAGTTAAACATTCTTTATATAAAAATGAAAAAAATAAATAGACAAGACAGTTTGTTAGAAAGTTAATGAGGGATTATATTTGAGTTATGAAAAGAAGGGCATGTACGGCCCAGTTTTACTTTAATTATGCCGTTCTATTTAATCATCAATATCGAAATATAGTTAAGATAATTTTCTGACAATGAAACTAACTATATGTAAACTGCTTCGTGTCTAGCACGAGGAATCGATATCTATAGGGCAACACTTAAACTAGTTTTAAAAGATTGATGGTAGGTAGTCGAAATCTTGAGATAAGCAAAAACGTCTATGATCACAATAGGCGAGTGAACTGTACGGATGGTGTACGGGTGTTTCTAATCTTTCCTTTTTTTTATCATTATTATCATGTAAATCATATTTCGTGTTTAAAGTTTCACTGGGATCACTTCTGATGAAAATTAACGGGAATCTAGTCATTCACCTTTAAAGAAAACTTAGACAACTTATGAAACTCGTCCAATATTATGATTTAAATCGTTACCATGGTTACGTTTTCTTCCATGAAGGTTATTAGTTCAAAATTAATTTTAAAAAAATGTAATGTCGTTTACGTCATATGGCCACCACGATACGTTACAATGATCGTTTTAGTTCTCCTGACAGGCTCCTAGAGAATGACCCCATCATTCATGGTTGAATGAACTTCAATCAATCCCCTCAATTAGCTTCCAATCACCTATTTCGTTTGCTAGCGCTATAAATCAATCGACTATTATAATTGACCCCTTCCAGCCGGTGATGGCGTTTTGGCTCGGCAAATACCAATCAATCCGGAATTCGCGAAGAGGAAAACTGAAATCGTAAGAAACTTTATAGATGCGTTGACATGTGTTTATATTTAGTACGCCCTCTGTTGCTCTTTTATTCTACATGGAGGCTGTTCATTTCCTTGACATGAACTTTCGCTTCAAAACTTGTAATATTAATGCCTTGTGTCAAACAGCAGATCGTCCTGAATGTTGTCATGTGATATGATAGGTCCACGGTCTATAATCACCTCAACTGACGCCCGGCTCCGTACGACGACGATCACGTGATTTCCTTAAGGACAAGGCATATGCCTATATAAATATACAGTGAGCCAAAAAATTAAGGTACCAGTTGTGTTCACCCCTGTATATCCTAAATAAAGACAAATATGTCAAAATTAAAACAAGCAGCTAATATCTGAACTCGTTAGCTCTGATTCAAGACCTTATTTGTTGAAATTGGTTGAGAATTAAAGAAACGGTGATCTAAAACCTACCGAGACGAAATCAAAAGTTGCACTTTTTGTGTTCTTATCAATGAAAGCACGGCGCTAGTTTTAACGTGCTATTCAATGGAAGCACGGCGCTAGTTCCTTTGTTCGCGAACGGTTTGTGTACAAATCAATAGCGCATGCAATGGAGGAAACTGCAACTTTTAAAGTGACACCTACCTTGGGATTTGGGATCGTCGTGTCTTTAGTTCTTAAACATTTTCAACAAATGAGGTCTTAAATTGGAGCTAAAAGATGCAGCTATTGGCTACTGGTTCCAATTATGACATATCTGTCTTTTTTAGGATATACAGGGGGTAAACATAACTGGTACCTTATTTTTTTGCTTACTGTACAAAAAATTAATCAAACGGATCTTACTGTGAATGAATTTTGTTTTCCCTCTTTTTTCATATGGTACAATCAAATCTGCAAGTGCGAGTTGATCTGTTCTTTTGTCATATGGTTCGTATTCTTCTAAATTCCATGTTTCAAAATCTTCATCGGCCGCCTGTTACAAAAGACAAAAGGTAATAACGGTTAGTCACAAGACACTAAGCAGTCACATATATGAAAGACTAGTTCATCGTTTGTTCGACAATCTACGCCATGATAAACCCTTACCCTAACATTAACGCTAATCCTAGCCCTAACCATATCGTAAATAAATCTTTTTTCTATCCTAAATCAATAGGTCTGGCCCTATATGCGTATTTATTATGGCGGCGTTAGTCTTTGTGAAGTCTTTACATGTGTAATGCGTGAAATGCCTGATACAAATTTCACTGAACGTGGATAGCGACTGTGGCGGCAAAAAAGGCTTTATCTGAAAAAAAAACGTCCTCTGTCCTCTGTCAGTGTAAATACAAAGTGATGGCTCATATGTATACGGGATGTCGTCAGTATGATAATATTACAACGATTATGCAATAAACTTTGTTTGCTCGTCGATTTTACAGCACCAATATCAGAAAAAAATCGAAACTTTACTGTGCTCAATATATAAAGTATAAAAATTTGAAGCGATGACAATAGACAATAAAAGAATAATTACATTTAAGAGCAATTAACAAGAGCAATTATTAAAAAAAAATCGGTATTTATGAACAAATTCCAATATCATGTGAAGTGGACTGCTGCATGCTGCCATCATTGTGATAATAAAGACTCGTTGTAATATTACCGTAATAACATATTAGCGCCATCACGCTGTTTAGCTACGTGTGATTTTGAGAGCGGGCGAAAGTCTCTGCTTGAATTGAAACAGGAGGAGCATTAAATTGACGACTGCGTCCTAAAACATTTCGTGTTATTAGACACCAGTGATCGAGGAGCGGTCGGGAAGTGGGCGAATCAAAAGTCAGACGTGTCACGCTCCTCACCTATTTAAAATTGTCACATCACGATTTCCCACCCGTTTTAGTTGTCAGCCATTCCACGCAAAAGTAATTAAAGCATGAGAACCCATATATATCCCCCGTACATACAAGAAAATGGAAAATAAATTGTCCATTTTTACGGCCAGGCGAGATAACCGAGTCCCTCGTTTAGGGTATCAAAAACAGCAAAAATGGGGCGGGGGAAATGATGTCTTAATCGCACATTATGTTACCGACAAAAATATGCCGACACAATCAAATTAATTAATGTAGAATTTTAGGTGAAAATGTATTAAAAACTCTTCAAATGTGTTCGTTGTCATTGGTTTCCTTCAGTCCTCTTGACTGATTGCACCGTGGCGGTTGTAGGTATGTTCATCACGACTCATAACAGTAAAACACTAGCTTAGGGTTTTAAAACATAGTCGTTTTGGGTCCTTTTTAAACTTATGAAAATTACTTTTTGAAAGTCCTTGTACGCGGGTGATATACAACTTGGAAATACAGTACACCCCACCCCGGCATGAGAAGTATAAAAGCATCAATGATGTTCTGTTGATCGCATGATGCAGTCATGTCTACAGTAGAATTCATCTCGACCTTTGCAGGACTTAACCCCATTAAAAGCTATTAAACCAAGATAACACTCATTGAAACAGCTCAACTGATTAAATCGGATCTTCTCTGGTTGTGCACAAGTGACTGTTTTCATGTGCGATATCGCAATAAAGCTGGTATTCATAGCTTCAGTTGGGTAACCGATTATAAAGGAAACGAAAGGAAACAATGTTATGTGTGGCTTTGTTCACGAAATCAGACAATGTCGTGCTTTTTGTAAACCAGCATTCTTGAAAATGAGCAACATAATGATTTTTGAGGCTAAACACGGTTTAGAAATAATTTCTTCATATTTTTGGTGTTATCTGTCGTTTACATGTCCTTCCTAAAACACAAAAGTACGACCCTCTCCAAACACCTAAATTAGCTAAAAATTTAGGACATGTTACAAAACTTTATTTTCTAGAACCTATTTGGAATAATTTAAATGTAGCTTTTACCGGTTTTTTTGTGGCATCCTTCAGAAGTGAGCGGTCCGATACCAATATTTTCGGTCAAATCTCCATTCAAATAACACGGGGAGTTGGCTAGCTATGCCTTGCCCTCACTCATATTTTACAAAAGTGCGACCATTTCTGAACATCTAACCTAGCTGTAATTTTAGGTCATGTTAGAGAAATATATTTGCTAGAAGTTTTGGAGAATAAATAAAATATTGGCTGGTTATTTTTCACACAGTGATGTTAACTAGTCAAGTGTCCATTCTCCCAACATACATCATTTGTAGGGGTCACGCGTCAATGGTGAGAGCACTGTGTATTGTGTATAGGAAAACGGACAGTAACTGCAGTATGGTTTGCCGATATAGCGACAGACATGTGTAACATATCTAAAAAAGCGAACATCAAATGCATTGCATTACAAGTAAAATCTACTGCCACCGAAAGTATATATAATAATTATGTATATTTCCAAAATATTACTAGCGCCATCAGTTGTTGTCAATATATCATTTGAATGGAGGGCGAGAGTGTCTGCTTGTATTATTGGAAGTAAAAAGGAGGAGCTTAGTCTTTGAATCATACCTGTGCTACTATAACTGCTACTAGAAGTATAACAGATGATACTATTAAAATCGCCTTTGGTACCATGTTGGTGTCTGTGTGGTGTTGTTTCTGAGGAAAGAACATATTAAAACAAAATGTATGAAGGTTATTGTTACCATTACATTCCAGTTTTATTACAGTATTGTATTTATTACATTTAAATAACAAAACGTAACCTCTTGTTATATAGATAATTGTGTTTGATTGGTACATTGTCCATTTTTTGGAAGAAACGGTATAGTTAATGGTACGTTATGAAACCTATAGAGTTAGTCCATAATAATATATAAAACAAACAAATAAACCAATATATATATACTCTGTCCAGGCGAAATTGATACGCAACATCTATATTCCATTTGTGATATGCTTTAATTTACGCCAAAAAGTGTAATGGTGTAAACTATAAGAACACACGTAGATTCAAGTGTTTGCTTTAGTTCTCGTTTGGTTTTTGCAAATTGTTATTCTACGGAATGTTATTTACAGCTTAACGCACGAACTGACCAAAACGCTTAATTCATGTCAACAGTCAACCTCCTCGATGTCGATTTACTAATGCAACTTGTAATAGACCCACTCCAAACAATAGTCCAAAGTTACATTCCCGAATGAAAATCTTGCACGAGTGGACCAAAAGAAAAATAATCCCGGGAACAGTTGTTATAATTGTGTCAAATATATACATCCATTAAAAACTTCCTAGCAGGTATAACTAAAGAATTGCACCCACATTGGTCAAACATGCACATTTTAATCAATATGTCTACTTCCAAAACACTATAACCTGATGAACGGTAGTGATGGAATTGTTAACAGGTGTCAACAATAATATTTGTACTATAATTTACAGGTCACGCAATTACTATATAAATAAATTAGTGGCTTCCCATGATTGGAATTACATCAGATTATAAAAACTTTACAAAAAAGACACGATTTCTTTGTCTGCAAGTTAAAAATTGTAGATTAAGGACTGAAATTAAAATACTGTATTGTGTAAACTCGTTTGACCTTGGTAAAATCTCATGCAGATTTTAAATACACATTTTTTTTCTTGGCTCGCAGAAGTTAGTGTCTGCGTTGTGTTTAAACAAAAATGGTTAAAGATTAAAAATAGTTTGATCACTCATAAGAACAAAATCTAAACATATCAAATATGCATTGATTAATGGCACACTGACCTATTAACAATTAGACCGATTTTCAGTTCTGGTCATTATGTGTCAGAATAACAATTTATGATAGCAGGGTAATAGAGCTCCATTGAAAAATAAACACGACAAAATTCTGCTGACATTAGTCTCTGATGATATGTTATAATGTTGTGGAATTTTATGTGGGGCAATATATTCGATCAATCGCTGAGAGGAATGATCATAATGATTATTTGCGATCAGCGGACGTCGAAACATTAGTACATGATTAGATACTCGTTGACCCTATCTTTGTCAAATAATACTCAAGATCGTGGCGTGGTGGTTGGAGCGGCGAAGCTGTCACAATGAGGCTTGAAGCGGCTGTAGTTTCTCTCCCTAATGGTAATATTGCTACAAAGCACGGACTAGCATCCCTACAAGCTCCTCTGGGTCCTACGGTGCCAGGTCCGTCCCTCATAATGTTTTCATCTCTCTGTCCCTTTTGTCCTTGCCTGTGTATCTTGCGATAAGTATTAAACCAGATATTTCCTTACTGCATGGATATGGGTTGCTTTGAATCACAAAGAAAACACAATTTAACTGAATATTTACGAGTAAATATTACAGATCCTGTATTTTTAACTGAATATTACACACTCCCTGTGTAGAAGATAGGGGGTGTATGGATTTGTAATGAAATAACTCATTGCAGCTTCATATTGACTTATTCAAGCCTCGGGAAGCTAAGAGTTGAACAGATTACCCATCGATGAACATCTCCGTATATTTGGTAAACTCTGAATTGCTGGTAGTGTTGAATGATTATGGTGCACGGGTATTCTGGTAAAAATATCATGTACGATGAAATAAACAACAATCATTACAGAACGATTGTCAAATCAAAAACCCTGTTTAAAATTATATTGATTTCTCTTGGTTCTGCTAAATCTTATGGTTGAAACGTGACTATTTTATTTAAATTTTTAAAGCCAAAATCTGTCTAAAGTGGGGTTAACTATTTATCATGATTATTCGTCAAACAGAGTACTGCAGAGCCTTGAAAATAACACGCAAGTGTTTGCACCTCTATCAAAAGGCATTGAAGTATTACTATGAGACATAACAAGTGAGACAAATGATTGAAAGTGATTCTAACAAGTTGGAAATGGAATGTGATGAAAACGGACTCCTGAATATTTCACTTAAAATTGACCTAAAAACCATTTTTGATGGTAAAAGCTAAATATCGATTTGAGTCTAATTTGTTGACGCTTAAGGAAAATATAGTTTCATTGCTACTTTGTAGCCTAAATAGGGCAGTTACCGTATACAGTTTTTGGACTAATAGATGATAATAAAAGTAAATTGGCCAATTTTCGGCTGTTTGCATGATGATGGGATTGATCTTTGAGCACATAAGGGAAATAGATTCTCTATGTGCGTGTTAAAGTTTTTGTTTTGTTTTCTCTTCATAGCGGTGATAAATGATACTTGTGAGAAACAGTGCGTGAAGACATAAATAACTTTAGACACATCGAAATTTATGACATGTGATGCATAATTTACATAATTGTATTACTTCCTTTGAGGCAATATTGTACAGTTTATTGTGATATTTAGTTTTCAAATATTCAGCTCAGGAAATTTGATTCATCTGCGATCTTTTACAATCAAAACGGTTTTAAGTGAAATATTCTGAAACAGGGTGGTCTGTTGTCATCACATACCATTTGAAACTTATTAGAATTACTCTTAAAAATATTTCCCACTTGTAGTGTTTTAGAGTGATACTTTAATCCCTTTCGATATAGGAGAGAACAATGTCGCATCATTTTCAATGCTCTGCAGTACACTGTTTGAAACATAATCATGATAAATGGGTAACCCCATTTTAGACAGATTTTGGCTTAGAAAATCCTAACAAACTAATAACGTTTCGATCATAATGTTTAACCGAACAATGATATAAATATGCGTCTCCTGGAGCTATGATAAACTTTTAGTAGCTAAAAGTGAAACTAATGTTGCGAACGGTTATTTATTTATATAATAACTATGTTTCTGTAATGTATTTTGTTAATTCTATTCTGCATCATAATTCTCTAAAATTCTCCGTGCAACACAATCATTTAATGTGATACGATCAAGCAAAATCAGTCGGAACTCGGAAATATTAATTTTGAGATATAGTCAAAGAAAAAGGAAATATTTCCTTTTGTTTCACTTTGTTTTGGAAACTCTTTAATTGCTCATATCTTTGGAACTAGTTGTTTAATTTCAATGGGGCTTTTTACTATCCTATATCGCATGGGTAAAGAAAGTCTGGGGTTTTACTCGTAGCTACAATAACACCTGGTGAATTGGTGGAATGGCTTTGTAACCACATCCATTAATATTAGACACTTAAAACAATGCGGCCATATAATATAAACAATTTAGTTGTATCAAAATTGTCAGGTCCTTGTGGTTCAAACTAAAGAAACTAAAAATTTATATTTCCGAGTTCCGACTGATTTTGCTTGATCGTATCACAAATAATACCAGTAACAATGCAAAGTTTTCCAAATCGATTTTCATCGAGCTATAATCTTAGTAACTGTTTGCTTCCATAGGCAGGGATAAGTCAATATGATGCTAAAATGGGTTATTCTATTTGAAATCCATACACCCCCTATGGAAGACACGACCTTAATCTTCTACACAGGGAGTGTGGATTTTAAATGAATTTACCTGAAGAGGTGACTCTGATCTAAAATCCGATCCAATGTGTGAAAGCTTAAGGTCGTGTCTTCCATGGGGTGAATGGAGTTCAAGTGGAATAGCCCTATCGCATTGTCCTCTCATGTTTAAAAGTCGTATATGCATTAATAATATTACTAGAACGTTTTATCCAAGTTGTCATCGCATCGCATAATCAATACAGTTTTGAAATGTTTGGATTTATTTTTCTTATAAAACTAGTTTTAATCTTGAAGTAGTCTTCTTTAAACACAACGCAGATACTAACTTGTGAAAGTTATGATTTTCGTTTGTCCCAGGAAAATAATTCTATATACTAAAGGATAAGCGGAACTACTTGGTAATTTGCACCTTTGCACCATTACGAATACCAAAGCCATCATGCTCATGACTAATTTCTCTTAACAAGTGCTACATATACGATCTATATACGATCGAATATGCTCCGCAAAATGCTAAATCAGCAGACTCGTACTCGTATTTTCAAGTTCGAAAACATTTATACGTTAAGAGAAAAAAATGATGCATAAAAACATAATAGTGTGTAATCCTTCATGCTTCAAGAAGATAATAATAATAATATGGAAATTTATAATGCGCAAGTATCCGTCAGAGCCGCTCACTGCGCAACAACAGGAATATGACCACAAAGGGGAACATGATGAACAGAGCAAAAACAGATAATATACAACAAACCATAATAAACATTCTACACTACAAGTCATCAGCAAAAGCGATATTAAACAGATGTGTTTTAACAAAGATTTAAAAGAGTCCAAAGTATTACAGTTTTTAATGTGAATTGGTAGATTGTTCCAAAGTTTAGGAGCACAAATGACAAAAGAACGGTCGCCAAAAGAGTTGCTAGATCGTGGTTCCTGAAGAAGATGAAGATTGGCTGAACGAAGTCCAGTGCGCCCAGGTATATAAATGTGTAGAAGATCGGCGATATATGATGGTGCAAGTCCGTTTTGTGATTTGAAAACAAAAGTGAGGATCTTAAATTCAATGCGTTGTTCAACAGGCAGCCAGTGCAAGTCAATTAGAATTGGAGTGATGTGCGAACGTTTCTTTGTGAGAGTGATGAGGCGAGCGGCAGTATTTTGAACCAATTGCAGACGACGAAGTTGTGATTGTGGAAGACCGTACAAAAGAGAATTACATGTTTCCAAGATATTCTCCTTAAATGCATGGAGTGAAATGGTGTACCACCTATATATCATGTTCCGCTCTGGGCTCTCTGTGTTGAATTGTAGATGATTTTTAACTGAAAGATAATACAAGTTAACTCCCGGGGCATAATTGGAATTCAAAAATATCTATCATCTAATGCAATACCTAACTAACTTACTTTATGGGACACATTGAACTGTTTTCCAGTTCAGTGGCTTATAAAAATGTCAAATGGCCATTCACACTCAGCACAGTTTTGCTCACTATATGCAGCCTTTCCGATTCAAATTTTCCCAAGCTGTGTCACTTTGTCAGTGTAAAAAGAAATTAATTAATTATACCCCTATCATATGTCATTCAACGCCGTTATAATTATAAATATCCCTATCATTACTTCGAGCCACGGTTTACATCGCCCATTATGACATAGTTAATACACATGTCTCAATTCTACCGCATTATTAATTTCATCGCATGGCATCACATATATTCATATCTCGTAAGTGACTTTTCAACACTAGGATATTATTACGCTTGTCACACAAAGATTACCTCGGAAGACGTACCAAAGACAACTATTGAAGAAAGTGTAAGCAATATAATAACACAGCTTTGGTAATAACCCACTTCGAAGGGTAGACGCTTGCATAAAGGTACTAGAACATCAGAAAAAAGACTAACAAATGACAAGCAAACTTTCAAAAACTTTTTTACCATAAAATGTAAGGAAATATCTCATATTATTTGGCTAATTTAAATTATAATAAATGTAAATAGCGCCCTCAAATTTCACACAAATGCGCAATACTAAAAACAAACAAAAAACAGACAAAGATGAATAATTTAATATAGAAACGAAAATCTATGTTATAAATAGCTAAAAATATATATGTATATATTAGTGTGATAGCTTTTGGTTATGTCCATGTCTAGAATTGAACATTATATAATTTTATCTTAGAAAAAATAATAAATTATCACATCAAACAACCGTGGTGCGCATATATATCACTTCATCAAGGTGCTAATTCCAAAGACTTTCGGGATATACCAAAAAGATGAACTGGTGTTCCCTATGGTGATACACAATTTATATAATAACGTGTCTTCAGAAATGCATTTTAATGTGACGATACGTATATCGTTGAATCTGACACACTGCCGAATCCGGATTCGCATTTTTGTTTATTTCATGTTACGCATTAATTATTTTGAATTAGCGAACAAGGGGACAGCATATCGATTTTCTTAACGGTGATCAGCGTGATAATCAAGCGAAGGAGGGCGGCTTACAGGATTAGCTAACGGTACGGCGCAGAAGTCGATGCTGATCTAAAATTTATATCATGATTCCCTCAAAATAATGCATGCGTTCGGCAGTCTGTCACTCATATAAGTTTATATCCAAATATTTATAAGAACATTAAATTATATTATAATTAGCAGCTGCTGGATTTACGAGTCCCAATTTGAAATCTCGTTACAGCGAAAGGAAACCAACCCCACCCCTATTCCTTCGTAACTTTTACCATGCTTTGGAAGACCCCTTTTCATATAAATTTCATCATTTTAAATACATGATAATCCTATGAATTTTAATTTTTGTATGAGTTTTTATTTCAGATTTTTCATTTCAATTTGTGATAATCATTTGCATGTTTGCTCGATTAAAGGTAGACGTGATGTTGTATTTGATACCAATGATGTGGGTTTGATCTATCCAGTGATACCAATATAATATTGGGAAAACTATGTACATAGACCCCGGGATATAGACCAACAATTTACTTTTGGCTAAAAAAAGAACAAACATGAGATTTCACCGGATATTGGGCTAAATGTGAAAGGAAATTGCTATTTTAATGTAAATAGCTGTAAATATCATGTTTGGACTCATTATACCTTAGAAAAATTACGTAACAGCAAAAACAAATATCAATGGGCTCAGCCACTTCCTATCCGCGAGGTTTGATCTTTCACCTTTTAGGTAAGTTGTAGGCCACCTTGTTTCATTAAAATGAGCTCAAGTGGACGAACGGCAGATTAGCTAAAGGCATTTGGTTGCTTAAAGCATTGTAGTGTACCGTGAGGGGAAACAAGAGTTAAGGAAGAGTAGTTAAAACGCGTACATGATATCGATATTTTCGTGGGGGATTAACTATAGTTATGTTTAACATGTTTGTGTTTGGGTCAGACTTGGGTCGGACTTGCCCTACTTGAACAGTTATGTGAGTGACTTGCTTGTCCGGTAGTGACATTAGGGAAGCATGAGGGAAGGGTGTATAACTACATATGGTAAACAACAGGGATGTATTCTAACTTTGTGGCCCATAGCTAGTCGGGCAGGTAACTCATACAATTTACTGGGCCGACAGAAATTGTACATGCAGAGTTCTAGGGCTAAGCCAGAGCCACACTCCATCACAATTTACAAACATCTAACTTACTGATATTGTTGCTTTGCATATTATTGATGCATGGGAAATGGGACCTATTCATTGTTCCTTGTTTTCGAATGATATTTCACTATCCACTACAATTCACACGCACATTCAATCAATACATACGGCGTCGTCAGGCCCGTACGCATATTTATTGGGAGATATCCACGAAAAAAAGTTTATTTCAAAAATTTCAGTGGATTTCGACTTTGCGTTCGATGATGCTCCGTGGGCCACTGTGCTGTAATTCCGTTATGTTAACAGAATGTAAATACACACTTGACGGTATTTTTCTAAGCGATTGAATCTGCAAGAGTTTATTTGCAGACAAACAATATGTAGTCAAAAGTTTCCGGTTGTTTGAGAAAAGTGGGGTATAAACAAGAATAAAAATGATACTTCAGTGATTTGTGTTTTAATTAAATACACTCCTTTATCAATTGGACAGTTACCGTTGCAAGGCATCTTCCTCATAAATAGGTAATGCGAAACCTTACCAAGGTTATCATTTGAACAAATCAATTCGAAGGAATTCCGTTTTATGGTTCTCGAATCACAAGCCAAAAAGTTCGCATTTTGGACTCAAACATTGGGTTAATCATTTGAAACCTAAATAATTTCCCAATTTTAACTAACATTTGTAAGGAATTATTTTACTTTCATGAACGAATTGTAAGATTCTTTTCTAAACTCGTGTGGTCAGTAATCCACATAACTAAGTCCCAACCTGATCAGCCCCAATATCATTTATATACAATTTCGGTCAGCATTTGCAATGCTTTCCCTTGTAATTGATCTTCCACTCTTATTTCTGCAGGGTTAAATTTCAGAGTAATGACTCCCAGCATAGTTGAATTTTTCGAGTTAAGTGCTAGTTTGACTCGGGATTTGAGTGTGCTGGGAGTCATTACTAGGACATTTGACTCCGCAGAACTAAGACTGTCAATCAGACCTGCAAAAATGGAAGGAGATGATATTTTATTTAAAAAAATACATGCCAACCTTATTTTTTGAATAACAATAGTACCACTCAATATAGCAATAAATTCAGTATCATAGAAAGAATTTTTATCATCCTAACTAATATTGTGTTTTCTCATTTCATATTTTACAGCAAATGTTCCTAAATTAAAATGTCTACAACAAATATAATTTGAATGCATAAAAGTAAAACGAACTAAGTTGTAAAAGAATTAAAGTTGAAATTGACCTATTATATTCGGGACGCTTTTAAATAAATGTAAAACATTTATGTTTTGTTTTTCATAATTGTATTTATAATTTAACAAAACGTCCATAAAAGTAAAAATAACAAAGAGCGTTATTCATGTAGTGGTTCTTTAACTTAAACGTTATTTTTATTGAATAATAGGATCATTTAGTCACATCCCTTGAAAATAACATTATAGTTGCTAAACCGGTGACGTCCACAAAACTTTAATATGTTTAAGTGTATCTATGGTCAGGTTGGTAATGAAACAAAGCGTCTTTTCCAAACAGATTTTTCATCTGTATAGTTGCCGCAGGCCTTGAAAAATTGAATGTAGCACCTGATTAAACGTTACTTTCTTTACTTGGCAATGTTATCATTTCTTATGACAACATAGCTTATATTTACTATAGAAAAATATCATATTTGACTGACCGTCCAATTATTTTATATTAGATTCGAGCTATTTGACTGTTTTGATTATTTCTATTTAATCATTAGATTAGCAAAATGGAACTGTAACTGTCTTAGAAGGTGAAGGTGTATCTACGTGGGATGTATTAAAATCGGTATGACACTGAAATGTTATACGCCAATTATTTCTTTTCTGAGAAATCCGAGGGATCCGAAGCTTAATATAGAGTTATTATCAGTGCCAACGATATCAAAACAATAACAATAACAATTATTGATATACACGATAACAATCACAGTCCCTGTGTCAATGACCATGTTTAGATCAATTGCATGTTCATAGTTTATATATTATTACAACTAACAACCTTTGTCACTCTAGGCTTAAAAAGGTGACTGGTCTTACGTATGAATTTCCTAGAATAAGGTCTTTGTCCACAAGGCCAGAGCCTTAAAAATCCAGCCAAAGCTTGGCATTCGGGTACATTACCGATATAGATACTGCATTTTGACTTTGGGAGCAAACTGAATAAAACAGCGCCCTCCGGTGTCAGATATTGGGCCTGACGAGTAAACTGGATGAAAGCTTCCTCTTTCGGTAAGCAATCTTATATAATGAGAAATAAGAATCGAAAAACATGACTAAAAACACCAAAGTAAAGAAGTAGTTCTGCAGCTACGGCGTTTTTGATTTGGAGGGCAGATATGATAAACTGACAATAACAGCGGCGTTTATATTGAATCAGATGATACATCTTTTGGAATTGCAATTATGCCCTGGGATGTTACTTCATATTATCTTTCAGTTATAAGTCATCTGCTATTCAACACACAGAGCCCAGAGCGGAACATGATATATGGGTAGTACACTATTTAACTCCATGCATTTAAGGAGAATATCTTCTTGAAAGAGCATGAACGATTACATCATAATGTTTTTACGCGTCAATTGTTTCGAACTTTTGGGAAACATATTCTTTATGTAGCACTTGTTGACAGGAATTAGTCATTAGTATATGGCTCCGGTCGTATACTCGGTGCAAAGGTGAATTGCCATGTAGTCCTGCTGATCAGTTAGTATATATAATGCCCGGGACTAACTTAAAATTGCACTTTTCATGCTTAAATGGGCGATGTATGTCGCAAATAATGTTCAGGTATATCAATACTGTGGATGGGCAAAGCCAAATTATTTGTCTCGGTTTCAGTCATTTTAATGACACTTCATAAGTTGCTTTCCTCATTTTAACCCTGAAAATTTTCTGTGGGTGTGTGGGAGGGAATTTTTCAGATTGTTTTCAAAACATCAGGTTATTCTGATGTAAACGCATGTCAAGGGCTTCCTTATGCGTGCCAAGCGCTAGAAAATCCGATGAAAGTCGTGGGATTTTTAGCTGAAAATATATCAGACTTTACTCTACTTAGCCAGAATTCAAAATTTGCCCTTATTTTGCGAGGGCGCGCTTACAATATGACGTCAACGTAAAATTAAATAGGGACATGTTTGTACTTATTTTGGTATCATTGGATAGGGGCAACTAATAATAAGGACGTTTAGTATAGAAATAACTATAGAAGGCTTTATTAGCTTCTCAATTACCGATATTTCATTTGGTGAACATGGCTATTGCGTTCTTTTAACGATTGTTTTTAAGCTAAGTGTTGTTGTAAGTCACTCTAGCTTACGGAAGAAAATAAATATTTTCTGTTAATGATTCACTAATAAGTGTAATTAGTGGTAGTTTTTATGTAAAGCCTTTCATACGAAGTCAATGTTTTCTCTACGAAGTATTAAAACACATCGAAACGAAAGCAATTTGTGGGAGGTGATTGGCCGTATCGACAGGATTGTGTAATAGCTAAACCGTTGTATATTATATCGAATCAAGCATTATAAACGCATGCATTAGAAGAAATCTGTTTGGATTTTTTACATTGCGCGTATTTATCATTTCGAAATTCCCCCGGGGTTATGTGATTTATTATGTTGTAGTTTACATAGTTAACGCCATATTATGTGCTAGATTTCGTGATTTTAAGCTTGACAAAATTGATTTATTATAGCGCCTTGGGATACTGGAGCATTAACGCCAGTCTCGGTAAAGAGACATGCTCATTGACTATCCGTTCACAAAATGGGTATTTCATGTAAAATGGATTGTGAAGTTGTTACAAAAGTAGTAAATAGTGAGTAGTGGTATATAGATAATAGCAATTATCAACAATAGCAATAGTAATATAATAATAAATAGAGAAAAAATATTGGGAAAGGAAAACTTTCAAGACAAAAAAGAAGACGCAGAAGCAGGGATGCAAATTGTGCGGGAGCGGGGAGCACCGCTCCTAGGAAATGGGAGTCAAAATTGAGGAAATAATGCCATGTGAAGAAAAAGAAAGAGAGGAAAAAGGGGGGAGACAGAAGAAAAGAAAAGAGGAGAGGAAGGGGGAAAGAAAAAGAAGAGAAGTGAGGTACAAGATAATAGGAGAGGGCTGTGAGGCAGTGAAGCTACTGAATGGAAGAGAGGGAGTCTTTAAAGACACTGGTTGTGCACAATTTGGAGGAATCCACAACATTGTTCAAGAAATAAGAGCAAAAAAAGGAAGATGTTGGTGTTAGAATATGGAAACGGGATACGAGGAAATTTACAATTATCACCATAGGAATTATTCAATGTAATTTAACAGGAAAAAAATAAGTTGGATGAAAGCAGGTGGAAACAGGGCACATATCTGAGGAAACTTACAGAGAGGCGTCAATCATATCTGAGAAAATTTATAGAGAGGCAGCAATGAGGATTTTATGGGAACAAAAGTTATGAAGGAATTCAGTGTATCAATACTACTGCCACTGAGAAGAGGACAAACTGGAAAATATTGCGGAAATTTAAAAATAAGAACCATAAAGTACTGAACAAGTTGTGCTCCCTCTGACAAAAAAAAATGAAAGAGGAAATGGGGGTTAAAGGAAAATAAAAGGGGATAGGAAACCAAAATTGACCCCAAACTAGTGTAAAATACCAAGAAGAAGAAGAAGAAGAAGACGAAGAAGAAGAAGAAGAAGAAGAAGAAGAAGAAGAAGAAGAAGAAGAAGAAGAAGAAGAAGAAGAAGAAGAAGAAGAAGAAGAAGAAGAAGAAGAAGAAGAAGAAGAAGAAGAAGAAGAAGAAGAAGAAGAAGAAGAAGAAGAAGGAGGAGGCACCTAGAAAAACAACGTACATATCAAAAGCAAAACAACAACTTGTAGTTTTGTGTACGTGTTAGGAATTGTTCTACTTCAATTAATCTAAGTTTAAGTTAAGCATGCAAGCACATCATCTGTAAAATCATAAATATTTAATTCACGTGACTCTTGTTCACACAATATTAATTGTTTTATGCTATTATTGTATTCAATTTCAAATTTGCAAAAACAGAGAAAGTTTAAGTTAAAAATGCAAGGGCACTATTCTTACAATTATAAATAATAAATTGTCACGTCGTTTCTGTTCTTACAACACCAATTGTTTTGCCCTAATGACATTCTGAATACAATTTTTATCAAACAGTTCGTTTGGTTACCGTGAGCGCCGCGATAATTTTTAAACACCTTTAAAGTGAATATTGAATTTCTGTGTGTATATAGATACACACACACAGTAAAACTGTGTGTTGAATAGCAGACTTATATAACATATAATGCTTAGAATGGACAGTGAACTTGAGAACCATAAATATGTAATCAAGATTAAGATTATGGATTATATTGTCTCTTTTAATTTCCAAAAGTTTAAAATATTAATTACATCCTAAAAGCCGAAGACAAAACAATGTTTGGACAATGATGAACCATCTTTCCAAAACATATTACGAACATTGATGACTAGTATCACCATGATCGTCGCCATTGAGTACTTGAACTGAAATACACTTTGAGATGGGGAAATATTATGCAATGAAAATAATAAGCTCAAGCCATAGCAACAATTTTTAACAGGATGTCTTATAAATACTTATAAATGTGTTTTGATATTACCAATTTGCTCTAAAACAACCACATTATCACGTCACATCTCTGCGCTATCATACTGTTAATAAATGTTCTGAGTGTTCGAAAATATATTTGGAAATTTAATCAGATAAAAACAAAACAAAATATTGTGGTCTTTGTCACATACACGTTGTAAAGAAACCAGTGCATCTAACCGGATTCGTATGACTAGCACAATGTTCTATGTATAACAATCTGCCTCATAGGTTCGAATTACATATTTTTACAAATACGTGAAATCACGTACAGCGGGTGAAATGTGTTATTCTAAGAACCTGTCTACCCACAGAACTAAGTATTTTCATCTCTACTTGTTCATCCTATAGCAGTGAACTAAGTCTAATTTCAATCACATTCGTACTTGAAATTCTTAATTAAAGAAAAAAATATTGTCCTACAATTACTCACAGAGTCATAGAAAAGAAAAACAAGTTAGCTTCACAACTTCTATGGCACCTAATAGCCTTTTAAATCCGTGGGTTGACTATAAAAACAAATGGGAAAACATAACATAAAATATTGATTACTGTTGATATAGTTGGCTCAACGTGGCTCAACGTGTTACTGGTTAATAACGTTGACTTTGCAGTTGAAAATTTTTTGGAGAAATAGCGTGAACAGATCTGGTATTCGACGGTAAAGTTTGATTTCACACATTGTTTGGTATAATTATTATTGAATAATTGACAATGAGTTATTCGGTGCAATCAATACAGAGAGTCACTGATCGTAGTCTCCACGGCAGCCAGTTTGGTTCCGCTCCCTCCACACAAACAGTCTGCCAATGGCGAGATGGCGGGTCAAAATTGCTCATGAATAATTAAGTAGCCGTCTAGCCGATCGACCAATAGAGGTTATCCGTGTTCTATAAGCTGCATATCCTATCAGCGACTGCTATACCTTGTTTAGGACTTTCAAAAGAATTACCTGCATGTGCAACCATGACTGTTTCAAAATAGCCCGCCAAAGCCATGCAGGTAACTCCGAGGTCGTGCATTGAATTTGTTTGAATGAAGAATACTACGGGAATCAGCGCCTTTTGTTAGTAGGCACGTATGAGTAAAGTGGATAACCTCTATTGAAAGCTTTGTTTGACGTCAAGCTGGATGACGTAGTCAAAATACCGTTATCCAATCAAAAAGGACCAGTTCGTCATCATTGGCAGACTGTTTGTGTGGAGGGAGCGTAACCAAACTGGCTGCGAAGGAGACTACACTGATCGTTGGCCTAGGACATATTGATAATGGCCAATTACAATTAATTAACAGCGATCAATCTTGTATGTAACCACCTGAATTTTTTTTAGTATGCCGTAAGATTGTCGCTGGTATTATCAAGTTTGAAATCCAAACAAAACTAATTGCGTTTCTCTGCTTGTGCCATTTAAAACGTAGAAACATACACAAAACGTCAGTGTTGGGGCGAATATACAATTTATGTTCTTAATTTCATGCTTCGAAGCGTAGGAATTAGTAAGTAAATATCCTTTCTTACCACGGTAAATATTGGATGAACGGTTATTTTATGTTTAAGAGAAGTTGTTAACATTTATCATGGATCGTGGTACATTTTTCAACTCTATGGATGGGTGAAATTATGGAGTTTACCTAACTCTAACGCCCCAGTGCTTTTTGGCGACTTGTAGGTAAAAAAGAAGGAATAAAGAGAGTAAACGAACAAATAAGTTTTCTTTTGGTCGAGATTAGAACCCGATGGGTGGATGGATAAAATGTAATTGTAATTATCAACCACGGAATATGAGCCTATGATTCAATTGTATCTTGTATTTTTGTTACATTTTGAATTAGATTGATTGATAGCCCGTTTGTGACATACTGAAATAATAAAAGGCTTTGTTATTTAATAAAGCAAATTACCAGACTTAAACCGAGCCGCTATTAATATTTGACTCATGGGTGGGTATCGTTTACACATAGTAAAGAACCAATATTAATATCAATATTCCCTCTTTCAGAATAATAGAAACTGTTAACACGATTAAGTTATTTTCATTGAATACACCTCTAATGCTTACTTTTAGAACCTTTGCTTTCTTAAGTTCTTTCTATAAATTTTTGATAGGTTTCAAAAATGGGAATAACGGGCCACGAAAGGTTGAGGAAATACTGCAAATCTAGATAAAACAAATTTTATATCGCAAATCCATTATTACGTTGAATATGTGGAACTAATGGGGGCAATTCTACAAGATCCTAATCGCACAAATTTGACTCATTCTCAACTTGTCTTAATCAGATAAACAAATATCGAGAGAGGGTAACTTAAAACGTAGTAAAATATTTTGATGCATGAAACAAAACTGCGTACTTCAATCTAAACGAATTGACTGAGAAAGAAAAAGGCTTTTCTGTCATTTGCTCTACTTTTCTGCGGTTTTGGAACATTTAATCGCCGAGATTTACTTAAAGGTTAGCCCCGTGTGCATTGCTTAACAACATTAACGCTTGCATATACACACTTCATATCATCAAGCACGCCCTTTCTAATAACGACCTTAGTAGTAAGTTCACCTTTAAAGTTGACATAAATTTCAAACATGTGGAAACCCCTAAGCATTAATAATTAATGAAGTAGCCATACTGCAGGAAATCCTATTCCACATACGTAATCCGTCAAGCGGTATTCTGAGTATAGGTACTCGACAAGCTGAAGTATCTAGGCTTCTATTTATTAGCTACTCCGCCATTAAAAATGGGAATATAATAAATATCTTGTAATGAGTAGCTACGTAGGATGCATAAAGACAAGGACATAATGTAATTATTCACATGGAGTCTTATTTTTCTTGTTGGGCCATTTTGTGCGATCTTGTAACTAAACTGAATTTATGATTCCACATACTGCGGCAACGGAATGCTGCTTGATTGGTGTAGCTGTAAACCAGCCAATCCGTGTTATACCAATTATAAATTGTTTTCTTGGAAAGTTTAATATAAATGATACGAACATTTAATTGACGCAAAGATATGTGAATAGAAAGAACACACTCATGACTACATCTTGAGAGAACATTTTGTCAGTGTGTGGTGGGTGGTCACCACTTTCTCGTTAATAAAGTACGTACGTAAAATAATAACTTGCTGAGACGAGGGGTAGGCGAACTAGCCAAGTTATTGCGATAGATTGCGATTTCTTATGTAAACGCTAGCTACTGCGCGTGTGCCAGTTAAATCAAATCGAAACCACTCCACTGAGACGGATGTTTAATAGATTGAACTGGGGTATGCATTTGAGTAAGCAATAGCAATATATACATTTATATAACCGAGTCTCTCATTCTGTACTGCATTGAATATCTCTCACTGGTTACTGAAACCGCGGATTATGACACCTACTATTAATAGACTACTGTTCCATGATCTAATTTTGACCACATTTCATTAGGTTAAAATACTTCGTATTTCTTGTTGTGCAAACTAAATCCCAACAGAGACAGATGCGATGGATTCTAAAAACAAAGCTACCCTGGAGTATGTAACCAAGGGTCAAACAAAACCATGGGACCAATTAAATTAAGTTACTTAACTCTTAAAAGCCGGAAATGATTTGCTATTTTTTGTTTCTCTGTTGGTACAAATTTTACTTTAAGCACCTTCACCTTTCAACATAGATATAGTCTTGCAATTACTGTCTGATTTCCCCAGTTCTCCCTACAATAGGCTACATAGTTTGGAGCACCATTTGATTTCCAGGGGAATTATGAGAGTTTTTTGAAGGAAAAAAAAACTTCGCCCGCTAGTGAGACCAAAAAATAAAATATTTAGCCCATTGCTGAGTAAAAACAAATTCTCCTACCAAACTCTCTATGAAGGTATACATAAGAATTGAAAATAACCGAAATTCCCATGCCGCTCTAATGAGAACCAAAAAGTGCGTCACTTATATCAATGTAGTTTACATTCCGTCTCACCTTGTATACATCATTCAATACTTTAAACTTCAATTATTTAAAAGTCAATCGCTCCATAAATAGATGTTTGATACTATTTGAATGTTTTTCTCCTACATAAATACATTGAGATACGTTAGCAGAAGTGTCATTTCTCTGAACTATGCATATCTTACAAGTCAATAATTATTAAGTTTATTACCGCGTCCAAAGTTGTCGAATTTCCTTACGTTGATTTATTCCATGCAATGAAAGATAATATCCGCGCGAAGCTTGCGGCGATGTGAAATGCGTTAATACAAATGACAACACAAAGCTGGTTTGTAATGCTTACTTGGTTTATTATACTTTCAGATGTCACGCGTATTTACTGGAATCCCGGTGGTACCTGATATGCCATGTAACGATTGTCAAATTGTGTTAAACATGACACTTTGAGTTTAGTATTCCGCATACCCATAATGCCGGATTGATGAAATCGTGATCAGTGCATTTGAACACATATCAACATTTTGTTTGTCTTTTCTGAAATGCTAATGTTATGAAAGCATTGCGATCTAAAGAGATATAATAAAGAATAAAAGAAAAAGGTCGCCAATGTCTCAATTTCCTGATTTAGGGAAACGATTCACCACAAACCAGAACATTTGTTGTTGTAACTTACCAAACTATATAGAATATATTATCCTGGATTGTTGAGATGGACCCAGATGCGGTATATTCTCTTCGAATAATAGATTAATAATTATGTTAGTCAAATTTATCGTGTAGTGGTCTTAACTACACAAAACCATGATCTGTCAGAAATTAATGCCATTCTCCAAAATACTGTTCAGCCCAAAAGAAGTGAGTGTGTTAGCAACTACGGAGGGCCTATTTGCCATCTCATTGGATAGGTTGTTTGTCATCTTCTATCATAACTTCTATCAACTTTATTTAGCATAGTTTTAATATGGCGTCAAATTTGAACACATATGTAAGTCACCAATCTTTGCCAGGAAGACGGACAATTGGGTTTTTATGAGTATCATGGCTTGACTCAAATGTTTGGCAAAGGCCGGTGGGATAGCAGTAGTTTCTTCTTTGACGTGACGAAAGCTAAAACTGTCCATTGCAAAATCCCCTTTCCTTGTCACGATCGCACATGCCTCCAATATCGATCAAAGTGATTATATGCCCAATTATATTCTGAATGTACTACCTGATGTTAACAATCATTGCACTTATTGGTATAATTACCGTGGTTTGATTTCGCCAGAAGATTAGATTTATTTCCTTTTTACAATAATGTAGGTGCTTGGGAGATCGCTTACATAATTATGGGAATGACATGAACAATAATATCTTAGGGCTATTATTAATGTAGTTAATTGTAGGGAATCATGCTGGATACTGCCACAAATGAAGACAATTTGTTACATATGGCATGTTTCACACAGGGGATCCATTGGAATAAAATTACGCAATGAAAAAACATACATTTCGATATGTAAGGTTGATTTCCTCAGTGCGGAAGAATGATTCCTGATGGAATTTTCTGTAGGTGGTTATGATAATAAATAGTATGTTCTTTAACATATAACTGGACTCTTGAAAATGTTAGCTGGGGTAAATGAATTCTCAATTACTTAGATAATATCAACTGATAAATTAATCTAATAAATGAACATTAATTTTTGTATCAATTTCTCCAATAAATACCTTGGTGAAACTCTACAGCCATGATTGGTCAGCAAGGGACGACAAAGAGTGGACCTCATGATAGTTATAAACTTGAAAGAATAAAACAAGTTTATTTATACTAATTAAACTTTCAGTTGTATAATGCTATAGACAAAAGGCGCTACCGTTGTGACATAAGATATAAAAATGGCCTTTTCAAATAATTGTGTTGGTGTGCCTGGTTTGACTTTAAGATACTTCATGATATATCACCAGGGTTTTGAGCTATTTTAATCCCAACAAAACTAAACTTTGTTACTCGTCTTCTTATCATTAAATTTTCAGATGAGAATTTTTAACCGCAGACTAAGTTAGTTACTTTTTAATAATTGATGTTTAATGTCTGGTAACAGTCAAAATGAGCTAATATCAATCATAGTAGTTCATATTATTCCACGCCCACGAATACCTCGTATTGAAAATCGACCTAGATGTGTTACGTCACTGAAAGAAAAAAAAAGTTTCATAAAATGTTAATTAATAGCTTATGGATAGATTTTAATTAAGTGGTTCTAATGTCATGAACTGCTCTATTTTATTCTTGCTTTGGTTTAATTTGCTGTCAAACCCCCACAAGCGTATATCTTTTGGCTGACACACGTCACAATTGACCACTTGAGTAGCGTTCTTATTGCATATCTTGTACAAGGATATTCAAATTAACAGAACATAAAACATAAAGGAACCCTCAAGTAGTATTTTGATAAGATGCAGTAGCTTCCTCTTCAGTGTCTGTGATGGAAGGGTTTTTTACGCAGGTGTGTGTGTGTTTTAGGGTGTATGAATAGGGATGGTGTGGGAAGCTTTTATTGCACCACCATCAGAGGTACTACGGTATAATACCTTAACTAATTTTCTAACGGTTTATGTATTTCGCGACCATGTCATGAAGCAATTTTTGTCCAGCTATTCTCTTTTCTGATCCCTTAAAACACATATCTACATAAATTGTACGGTTACTTTGTAAGATTGCATTTTTCGTCACGGTGTTTACTTCATATACTCCTATAAGCTGGGAGTAGAGCACATGCAACTGGTATATGGTTCAAGTCACCACACAGAATTTTTTACTGGTTAATCTGTTTATGAATGTCATTTTGATTTCGAGCGCTAGTTTGCAATGTTTCTATGTTCCAGTGTTCCATTTATTGATCTCGTACGCTCGTGTGTTGTACTGTTTACACTGACTGCTCATATCCATAAGTAAGAGATTTTGAGCCCAGGGACAGAATGTGTAGCTCATTGGTTAGAATGTTTTCTTACCTGCTTATTGTTAAGATTTGATACCATAATGGTTTATTTATTTTCCCAATCAGTAAACTCTATTACAGTCGATTAATTTCAGCGATTTATTCAAATAGTCATTGATGGGGTTATCACATCTATTGAGATCACACTTATTATGCCAAGTACATACTCTTTAAAGCCATATTATAACATTTCTGTAAAAATAGATTAGTATTTATTTTCCATAAAATGTTAGCTTTTACTGTCAGATATGCCCCCTTTTAATTTTGAGCCGAACAAGTGAGGTAAAGCATAGAAAATTGAATTTACTACTAGCGCCCATGCATTTACTCCCGCGGTTGTAATACGGTACGATCCTCGGGGTGTGTGGGGGTGTGTGTGTATCCCGCACGCCGTGTACGTACTGTGCATACGTGTTCGAGTAATATTTCTATCGTAATAATAAAACGCCGGTTCCATCGTTTTATTCAAAATCTCGGATTTTGACAAAACTACAGCACCTAAAGTCTTGATTTTTGCATTACAATCGTGTAAAAACCAAAATTTAAAAAAAATTGAGGGCGTTCTCCTTAGCAAATGTTATAATATGTCGTAAATCCCGATTTTGACAAACATCGAATACTCCCTGTATAATATTAATGTGTACAGTTACGCGATTTTTCAAACTACTAAAGCTTCTGAATTTGGGTAAAGAAGTGGTTGAAAAATCTTAATTGTGTATTCAATTTCATTAAATAAGCTACAAACGTAATCAGGTCAAGAAGTCCTTCGTATTTACCGTAACATTTGCAGTGAAATGTGTGAAGTGACTTTGGTGGAATTTCCGGGTCTTTAGGAGGACGAACCTTTAAACTCATGCGAATATACCTTTAAACTAAGTATGCTTTCATATCACATGTAAAGCGTTAAACAAAGAGGTACTCAAGATATTCTTGATGTGGATTATAAGTTCACACTTAAAGGTTATGAAAACAAATTGTGTGATTTTACAGATGTTTATCTTTAAATTTCCTCTTAATTGAAAATTACAACGGTAACGGCATGTACGATTTATACACACCAAGGTGCGTGACGCAGTTATACCAGTAGTTCATGAGTTATATAACTATTTCGTTATATAAAATCACTAACTTTATTTGCCTCAGTATAGAAGGCCGAATGAGCCACTCTACCATAATAAAGAAATCAAAGACAATTTGGAGTAAATTATTTAAGTTTAGGCATAATTGATGACTGACGTAATTTTAACCAATGTTCACTATTTGTCAGTGGCGTAGCCATGATTTTGGAACCGAGGAGGCACAACTTGTAAATGTACCGACGGAAATATTTTTTGCCGACGGGAGATGTGATTTGTTGACCCAAAATTGTTTTGCATGGTTTGAAAAAGTGAAGAACAAATAATAGGCGGTACTTTAACATAAAAACACATAATTTTTTATGTGTAATTCACAATTTTTCATCATTTTCTTTACAATTGTGAAAAATAGTCTATTGTTAACCAAGTCTATTGTTAACAACGCCTTCCGTCTACCGACGGCCTTACATGAACCGACGGCCATGACGAGCCTGCCCCCCCTGCCCCCCGGCCACCCCCCTGTCCCCCCCCCCCTCGCTACGCCACTGCTATTTGTGCGTATAAGCCTAAAAATCATACAACGCTCATTTTTAGTCAAGACCGTTTTTAAAGACCGGTTTTAAGAATTTCTTATGCTATTTCAGATACATGGTCTACTTCCGGTCAACTTGCATGCAACTTGCACAAAACCGTCCAACGCAGGAAATCCCCGTCTTAAGCAATGTAATCATCGTCTGATGTCTGATGTAAACGTTCGAGCTATTTATACGTCAAATGGGCATTTAATCTTGACAACATATCTATGTAAAGAAAGCATAGACACAACATTTTGAGAGGTTTTAATATTGTATTTTCGCTTTTCAAGTTTCTATTTGTCGCAGTCAGTAAGGTGTCAGACCTTTATTCAGTGGAGGCGGGTATTATCAGATCGCTGGTTCGAGTCCCATTTTTTTAATGCTAGAGTAAACAATGAGGAGTGACACAGGTCAAGAACACCATAGGTCATATGGTTTTATACTACCTTCACGATTGACCTATACACTGCGCTCTATAATTCGGCACATATAAGTCAAAATTATTGTCAGTTTTTGACTCAAGACGCAAGCTAGTATCTCAAAGCGCAAACTAACGACTATCATATCTGTTAAAAATATATATTCAAGTGCAAGGAACCACATCTGGTTTCTTTATACGAAATCATTTACGGGAGATATTCATCATTTTCAAACCCGGTATCCAAAGATTTATCGTCTGAATATCAATCGTGCATATAGCACATCCACGTGTATCGATCCGTTGTATTCATTTAAGTGTCTCTTGCTGTATAGTGTAATTATTAACCGGGCGATGTCGGTGTGCGTCAGTAGATATGGTTTGAAGCCGAGAAAGTTATTTTTCTTTATATGATGCCGGGGAAGTTTTTTTTTCTTTACATGATGCAATATTGCATCATTTTATTTCTGCTTCATGAAATTTTGAACGTCGGGGTCGCTATTACCCTTAATTCTACTTCTGAATTCAACAGCGAATTATTCACATAAGTCACTGGTAATTGGATCACGCACCGATATCATGGAATGATAATTGATAATGCATGCTATACATTTTGTGTGGAAACCATTTTGATGGTTCTTGTAGACTCAAAACCGACCAGTTGACATAGTCATAATTGGTTTACACGTATCAGCATAGATCTTACTTAAAATAGTGTTGGTATTCATTTTAATGTTCTTATTTTTCAGGTAGTCACTCTGGCTTACTTCGAATCGCATTATGAAACTTAATTTGATTTAGAACATGATTGTAGAATTGTCGTATTTAAAATCTTACTTGTGCTTCTTAATTCGTCAGCTAGTGGTTACATACATAAATTGAATGGACTTGAACGCCCTTTTCATCATTTCTGTTACTATTTAGATCACTTGAGATAATTTTTACGCCAACGCGACATTCTACGCGAGCGCAGATTAGATCCATTCAACGTCATTCTACCGTGACTTCCGATTGACTAAACTGAAGCGTGTGTAAAAGTAAGTATTGATATAAAAAATACATTTATGTGAATTGCTTACCACTCAGCAGGCACTCAAACGGGTAATATATGACAAGTATTAAATTATTCTCACGCCCATACTTACAGTTATCTTCTCATGAAAAAGGTTACCACCCAGTCTTACCTCCATTGAAACACGATATTAGCTAGATTTTGTGTAAATGTATATTCTAACATAATAAAATCGTATTCGTTGATGTGTTTGCAATAACGAAAGATAAATATTAAGGATATTTTCTGAAAAATCACACAATTGTTTTTATAACCTTCAAGTATGATCTTATAATCTACATCAGGAACATTTCAAGTACCTCTTTGTGTAACGCCTTACATAATAATGCAAGCACAATTTATTTCAAAGGAATTAAAATGATTACGGTTAATGATTTGCTTACGTACATGACTTCAAAACGGATAGATCTTCCCAACAAAGTTCTAGAAATCATACTAAAGTCACTTTACCCAATTTCAAAGCAAATACTAAGGACTTCTTGATCTGATTACGTTCGTAAACTGCTAATGAGACCCAGTGAAATCAAAAGAAAACTAAACCGACTGAAATTCAGAAACATTAGAAGTTTAAAACATTACTTTTTTATATAAATTACATGCGTACTCGAACTCGAAGCGATCAAAAAAATGTAGTCCAAATTGCATTTTAAGACGTATGCACATTATAACGCTATTCTATTGAAGAGGGCTTATTTATATGAAATTTTAAATGTATGCATTTTACACAGATGATAGACCTTCCAGTTATTAGTACATATAAATCAAAACTTTCCATATAGCATTTTCACGGGGGAGGGGTAATAACTCGCGTGTACTTTGTGTGGGAAGTTGCTGCTGTGAATATGAATGTGGACCCATCGATTCAATAATTTTGCAAGACATTTGAACCCATCGCTATACCAAAACGCCAAAACTTTTTACATTTCGAAAATGGTGGCTACAGTGAGTAGAATTGAGCAGTTTTCTGTAAATACTTGTTGAAAACATTGTTAAAACAAATTTGAACTAAAAAAGCAATTGATATAAAACCAAATGACCCAAAATACGACCCATGATTGCGGCACATCCCTGTATGGTTAGTTGTAGTTATTTGCCAAATCAATCAAACACAGGAATTCCTCCTCAAGAACCACATCGTTCCAATTGTCGTGCATATTACATAACAGTCTGCAAATACTCAAACGGGTAATAATGACGTATTCTCATGTCCTTACTTAGGATTATCTTCTCATGACAAAGATTGCAACCCAGTCTTGCCTCAGGTGAAACAAGATATACGCCAGAGTGTGTGTATTAGGTGTATGCTAACTTGATCAATTCGCATTCGTTGATGTGTTTGCAATAATGAAAAATAAACATTAAGGATATTTTCTGAAAAATCAGACAATTTGTTTTCATAACCCTCAAGTGTGATTTTATAATACACATCAGGAACATCTCGAGTACCTCTTTGTTTAACGCCTTACATGATATGAAAACACAATTTTCTTTAATGGTATTTACATGATTAGGGTTAATGGATTTTACACGTACACAACCTGAAAGGTTCTAAGGTGCCAGAGATTAGTCAGGAAAAGTATTTGAACACAATTTCAACGCACATCCCAAGGACTTCTCGGTCTAAATATTGATATCATTAAAAGGAGAAATCAATTTTTTTAAACTAAAAATAGGTAATAGTATTTCTTAAAGTTATGGCAAAGCAAATTTATTCCCATTCTTACCAGAGCGTCATGCAATACCTGTTCTAATGTGTATGACATTGTAAGCACGCAAAATGATTGTGCATAGTTGACACGTTTGTTCGGATTTCAACTCACTAAAAAGTACGTTCTTTGAATTGTAAGCAGCCCAAGTGCGATGTTCAACATCTCTAGATAGGATGTGGCAACTGCATTACTAACTATTGGACTACATCGTTTTAATTAATTGACTCGAGTAGTGTGGATTCAATGGAAAAGTTTTAAAAATATTTTGATTTAGAACAGCATACTTTTCACATCATGGAATGATTTCGAGGTACAGGGGAGGATATGAGTACGTGTGATTTAATGGAGAAATACTTTGGATTATAGTGGTGTATAATTTTAACAAGTTGTTTATCTTAACGAATAAATGCCAATTCCAACATTGCCGATAGAAAATAAACAGTGATATTTGGGCTCTACGCACAGGCATAAACCCACAATCCACAACACACTTTTCTGGAAATCGTTACCCAATGTTGCCCACGACACTACGTATAACCCATTTAGCAAGACCACTTGACATCATTGTTTATCAACAAAGGCGAGGGACAGGTCTGTCGATATGCTTGAACGAACCGCTCCACTGTTCAATGGCTTTCTTTTATATTATGTGGTGGGCGATTTAAAATGCACGTGCCCTGAGCAAACTACGATGCGTACGCACAATGCAGGGCAAAGAACAATGCAGATTGCCATAATTCGTGCGCATACTGCCGGACAATGACGTCACATGTCAACTGGTCTATACGTACCACAATGACAATGAACCATCACAGCCATTTTCTTCTCTCCGGGTTCCTATACAACGTGATCGTACGTACGTCTGACTATTCAATCCAAAGTGACGGATTGAGATCGCTTATTATGTACATACGTAACAAAATGAAGTACACAGTTTTTAAAAATGCCAGCAGATTAAACTTTTTGAGGTATTTGGTCAAAATGCTCTAGTTGATAGCTGAATTGTAATTCCACCTAATGTAACAGAAAATGCTATGTTATGAAACAATCGTATGCCGATTCTGGTATAGAGAACAGCATACTTGGGATTAATAATATATTTGTTGAAATTTACATGTGAAAATAAATCTACGAGTATTAATAAAACTAATAAAAATATTAAAACTATTAAGATATAAAAACTATTAAAATGTTAAAAAAATGTTGTTTTAATTTAGCAAAGCTTCGCAGTCGAGACTACATGGTCAAATGTTGTCACCCATTAATGATCATTTTACCAGCCACAGCCCGTAGCTGGAAAACAATCACAATATTAAGACAATTATGTAATACCTCTGATTCTTCTGCAATTGTAGGCACATACATACACAAAACAAACCTACACCGTTATACACCAAAAATACCTCCCACCCTACTGCCAACACCCCCCATACACTCACCTTACCCCCACACACAACACACTAACACACATACCCATACACCCACTAATTATATTAAGCTTACCACGCTAACACTTGAAGGACTTGGTACCTTTATTATGTTCAAAGAAGAATGTAGACAGAATAGTTTCGCAAAATAGAGCAGTTCGTGACATATAAAACATTTAATTAAAATCTATTCATAAGCTATAAGTTTGTGAATCTTTTGTTTTATCATTCACTGAAATGAAATGAAATGAAATATGTAGGTCGATTTCAAATATGAAAATCATTAGTTGTCCTTGGGCGTAGAACAATATAAACTAGCTACGACTTACATTGGCTCATTCTGTCGGGTATCAGATATCAGACATCAATAATTAACAAAAAGTTCGTTACTAAGTCTATGTTGAATATTTAAACAATATATAGGGATTATTTCAAATTTACGAAAACTACGACTGATGATAAAAACTCGAGAGACATAGAATATTTTGTCTCATTCTCAAGGGCAAATCAAATATTCCAGCTATTTCTGATACGTCACAGTTGTAGCGCTTTTTACAGCATAGCATTACAAGTGCAAGATAAATTAGTAGAATACTTTTGGGTGTTTTTCCCCTTTGATTGAGTTCAATATTGCCCCAAGTTTGAGAAATACAACTAGGTCCACTCATTGGTAACTAATTACGGTTAGAGTGTCGTGAAGGGAAGTTGGAATTAGATTACATCCTTAGTTCTGATCGGACATTATCTAACTAACATTTAGAGTTTTAAGAATTTTTTTAACGTGCTTATTGAATATCTATATCAACCAACTTTACAGTGCCCCTGATGAAATAATTTTACCACAGGTAATAAATATGTTTTCAAAAGTATATCTATATTTCGTGCATAGAGCACCATAGAGCGTCAGTTGTAGCAAATTGGCTTCATTAGCGAAACTGTTCGCGGCTATTTATTACATTAAAACGACATTAATAATAAACCCGGAGATAATACTGTTCATGTCAGTTCCCTTAATTATGTAAGCGATCTCCAATGCACCTACACCATTTTATACAAAGGAAAGCAAATCAAATCTTCTGGCGAAAGTGAAACGCCGTAATTATAGCAATCAATGAGATGATTCTCAAAATTAAGAAGTACATTCAAAAAACGTTATTGGCTAAATCACTGGGAGGTATAATGAAGGCATGTACGATCGTGACAAGGATAGGGGATTGTTGGAATGAACAGTTCCAGCTTTCGTCTCTTCAGAGAAGGACTTACAGCTATCCCACAAGCATTTTTCAAAATGAACACAAATTACATATAGGATTACTCTAAACACCTGTCAAAATACAACCAACTTTCTTTTTGAGCTAGTTTACTTTATGAGCATAACATATAAGTTGGATTCCTAATGGCCTAAGATTCATTTAAAGGTTCTATCAATTAAAGGCATATAGACTCATGATTGAAAGCAGCAAACAAACCCTATATTAAAATTGCTAGTCCGTTTGCAGCATTCATTCTTATGGCCTACGCGGTATGGAGAGAACATTTTGGAAGGACACTCCATGTGCTCTACACGCCACCTTACGCAAAATTTGAATAAGAATATTAATTCATCATTTAACAATACTTGGAACATTATCACCTTGGCCAAAACAACATCTACGCAATTGTCGTAAATTTGACAATCAGCATTACATTTAGAATAGACCTAGTATTGCAGTCCCTCAGTCAAAACACATTGAATTTCAAAGGGTTTCCTAATTCAAAATTACGGAATCATGATCAAATTGATCACTATTTTCTGGTGTTAATGAATCTGAATGTATACATTATTTATACATTATAAAGGAGGAAATGCACAAGAACAAATAAACACAATGGGGAACGATTGCTCGCTACAAGAGGAAACTGAATATAATTAACATGAAAGAAAGAACACACAGAAAGAAAGCGCATATCCTGACCGGCAAACAACTCACTTTGAAAAACAAAACAAGGGAGTGTGTCGGCATTGGATTTGAACCCACGACCTTCCGATCTCTAGGTGGACGCTTTATCCATTAATTTACCAGCTCCCGATGATAAATTGTGGTTAAATCTGGGTCTAATGTAAGCAGTCGAGGTATTCAAAACACACAAACAAATAATAAGTACACAAGTACAAGAGATTATTACTGATGCTTAATCGTTTCCTCGGCGTAATACAAGTACAGTAATTAATACGAGTAAAATAATGTTCCATCTTTTCAGGTAGCTGGTCGCGTAATCGGGCAATTGGGACATTATCGATCTTGTTATTCTATATTATATCTCTTTAGATCGCAGTACCTTCATATCAATTTGGATTCGGAAAAGAATTTGTTTGAATTCGTTGATCCCGCTTTCATCAATCCAGCATTATGGGTATACATGGTATACGGGATACTAAATCCCGAGTGTCATGTTTAACACAATTCGACAATCGGTACATGACATATCGAGCATCGCCAGGATTGCAGTAAATACGCGGTGACATCTGAACGTATAATGAAACAAGCAAGCATTATAAACCAGCATTGCAATGTGATTTGTATTAAGCCTTCCACATCGCCGCTAGCACGGATATTCTCTTTCATCGCATGGAGTTATTCAAAGAAATGAAATTCGACAAAATTGGAAGCGGTAATACACTTAATAGCTATTGACTTTTAAGATGTGTCTATTTCAAAGGAATGAAAGTTATGCTAAAGTATTTCAAATGTATTTATGTGGAATAAAACATTCAGGTTGTTTCAAAGCCTCATTTAACATTGTGTGGAACGGTTGACTTTGAAATCGTAATTTAAACCATTGAGTGACTCAAAATAGGAATAATTTTGTAGTTTTATGGGGGAAGATTGTGCGGAAATGTATATTTAGCGATAAGGTATGTGCAAACCGTACACATTGCTATAAGTAGAATATGCCTGGTGTCAAAAAGACTAGGTTGGTTGGCATTATATTTTATATATTTTGTTTGAAATACACAGATCTGGTGAAAACCTCATAATTCTTGATATAAAAAGTAAGGACATGTGACAGTTTATGTGCTTACACGTATAACATTCCCTAAGAGCAGGATAACTAAATTAAGCTATTTTGCATTGTTCATACGATGAAATAATGATAGTGAAAATAATGGGCTTCAAGGTTGCGAAAAGGTCTTAATCGCATAAATGTGTATTTTTTAATATCTTTATGCAAGAAGAATATTTGTATATGAATCCTAATAGAATAGAGGATCATATTCCAGAGAATCGTAGAGAAGAGCTCCCTTTATACTAGCTATCACAATTCGCTGTTTGAGTAACCTTTGAGAGTTAATGCAATTCCGTACAACTTACAACAGATATACTTATACTTCTTATAAAGAATGCGAATATGCCGATGCTTAGTTCTATGCGTACTCCAGTTAGATCGATTTTACATCAGTCGCAGTGCAGTAGTTTCGAATTGAAGTGGCGCACGCGCAGAAGCTAGCTTTGGCGCGATATATTGCGATCTGTCGCAATAAGGTAAGCTCAGTAAGCTATTTTACTATATGGTTTACAATCGTGGGGGTGGTGACCAGCCAACACCCACTGATTTTCCCAGATAACTATTCTACCAGGATAGTCTACTCCGCTCTCTTTATAAGCAGTAACATAGCAAGGAGAACGTCATTATGATGTCACTATGATGTAATATACGATAGGTCTCATCTTTTTCGTCAAAAGAAAACCTACAAATATTGCAATTTCATATTGGGTTTTACTTCCGCGAGAGATGAATATTCGTAGCAAATTTCAAGCCAAAATTTATATTTTGTAATTTATTATTTAAGGTATAACACGGATTACAGCCACCCCTCTCAAATAGCAATTATGCTACCCTGGTGTAATAGAAATTTGCAGTTCGCAACATAATTGATACATAATGTTTTTGCGCACTGTAGTTTAATTGAAAGGCAACAATCACATTGCTTCTGCTGGCAAAACCAAGAGGAAATGGGCTGTACACACTTTGTAAGATAAGATTTGACACTATGACTGCGTACTTTACGTATCCTACGTAGCCAATCAGTACAACACATTATGTTTCCATTGATAAGCGTAGAAGTAGGTAATAAATAAAACTCAAATACTTCAACTTGCCGAGGACATACGCATACCCAGAATGTATGTGACGGATTATACGTATGTGGAATAGGATTACCTCCATTATGGGGCTGTTTATTTCATTAATTATTAAAAGCTAAGAGGTTGCTATATGTATGGAATGATGGGTTTTGCTTCATTTATTACAAAGGTCGTTATTAGATAGGGCATACTTGATAATCTCAAGTGCGCATATAGGTATGCGTTAATGCCGTTAAAACAACGAGCACAGACTTACATTTTATATATACGTAAATCTTGGCGATTAAGTATCGCCGAGAATTTGTGAGATTTTTTATTGATTTTATGTGTTCCACAAACCGCAGAGAAGTAGAGCAAATTACAGGAAAAACTTTGCTGGATTTTTTCCTGCGTCAATCCATTTAAATCGCAGTACTTTGGGTTATTTTATGAATGAAAATATTTTATTACGCTTAAGTTACACCCACTCTCAATAATGGATAACGCGATCAATAAAAGTTGAAAATGAGTCAACCTTGTTCGATTAGAATCCTATAGAATTGTCCCAATTAGTTCCACGTAATATGCCACGTGATTGGATGTAATGACAGAAATGGGTTTTAAGTTTTTTAATAATAAAAAACGATCAAGTCAATTATAATTTCTGATTTAGCTGAATATTTTCTGTAAACGAATCACATCATAATCATTTCCGTTTCAATAAATTGTGGGTATTTGTTTGGCAAGATAATATTAAAGCAGATAGTGACTTGTTCAGGAGAGTTTCAAAAGCAGTGTATTTTCAATTAATCATAGAATACAATTAACATATAATCAAATCTAAAATTCTAAAATAAAATCTTTTGAAATAATTTTTTATCGATAAACTTCCTCTATGATGTGTTGAGGTAGACATTTTCTGCCCGGGAGATAGACAATTTTCTACAATTGTCTGAAGCTTCAGAGCTACATTTTCCGGCGAAAAAAACGTTTTGAATTTTTTTATTTTAGTGTTTTAGATTTGTAAACATTTAGTAAACATTTAGTGTTTTAGATTTGTAAACATTTTGTTAATGAGTTAAAACTCGGTAACAAAATGTCCATTTGCAGTACATGCAAAAATTGGATGCAACATGAGGTTCGTTTTATCAGAAACTAAAAGCCATTCATATGCGTTAAAAATGCAAACCATGCATTGACATTCCGCGTACAACGCGCAGTTCTTTCGGACTCGTTCATATTTCGTGCCGATTGATGCATTTATATTTGCTTGTATTTTCCAATTGAACACATTAGTGGCAATTTTGTCATATTTTTTTCATGCATGAAATATGTTAATAAATATGTAGGCCTGTCACTTCTTGCTCGACATATTGTACAAAGTAATACACTTTGTACTTATATGCTGATGTATATAATGCACCCCCCCCCTCCCTTCGGGGCTCGTACATTAGACGCATCCACATCTCAGTATTCGTGCATTATTTTGTACAATATTACTCCCAACAAGTGATACGCATTAATTAACCTATAAATGTTTGATTGATATAAATTTGGCAAAGTTAATTTCAGGGTCGCAAAGTTCAGAAATAAAACCTGGATTACGATAGATAATTTCGTCATACCCTGATGGTGCAATAAAATGCACAGACATACAGCGTGTCTTTTTATGTTCAAAATGTAAATAGTATAAGGCTTTTGGAGTACACTAAAATAGAACAGTGCACGACATAAAACCATTTAATTAAAATCTTTTCATTAAATCTATAAATTACAACTTCATGCAACATTTTTTCATTAGCTGAAACGAGCCATCTAGGTCAATTTATGAGAATCATAAGTTGTCCTTGGGCGTATAGCAGTATGAACGAACTACGATTTACGTTATTCTGACGGGTATCAGATATCAAATATCAATAATTACAAATATTCATAAATGAGTCTACGTTGAATATTTCTCACCTGTAAATTTAATAATAAGACGACAAATAACAAAATATTAAATGTCTTGGGATTATTTAAATTTTATAAAAACTCACGACTGATGATAAAAGCTTTAAGCTGTCAAGAGACATGATATTTTGTCTCAATCTCAAGGGCAAACCAAAAACAACTACTAAATCTGATTTTGAAAAAAAAGGTAATTCGCATATCACAATCATTGCGCTTTTGTCTACAGCAGTGCGTAAGTGAAAGTTTCATAAGTATAATGCCTTGGTTTTTTCCTAAGAGTGAGCTTATATAGCTGCAAGTTTGAGATATTATCGCAAAAAGTCCACTAATTATAGGTTTAGAGTGTCGCGAAGGTAAGTGCGAAAAGGCAACGTTCTTTATATTAGATTAATTCCTTAGTTCTGATATCTGAAAATCAACTTTATATTCTCAAAGTATATCTGCATTTCTTTGAGTTATTGTACTCAATAGTTTCTCTGTTTGTAGAACGACAGTTACAACAAATTGGTTTCATTTGCGCGAGTGTCCGCACTAATCCCTACAATCAACTGTCTTAATAATGACCCCGAGATATTATTCTTCATGTTATTATGTAAGCAATCTTCCAACCACCTACAACATTATATACTGAGGAAATAAAATCTTTTGGCGAAAGCAAAACCTCGTAATTAATCAATGCAATAATTTTAAAGTAATGCACTTTTAATGTAAGTCACTCGAAGGATATTTGAGGCATGTACGATCGTGACAAGGAGAAGGGATTATGGAATGGACCATTTCAGATTTCATCACGTCAGAGAAGAAACTACTAATATCCAATAGCATTTGCAATATTGTACAAGATAGTTGTCATAACCATATCAACCACAGTGATGCATCTTCATTGCACTGGTCAGTAACCTATATCTATGTGCACTTGTAAAAAATTGTTAAAGATATAAGATGAACTCCTAATCTGCTGAGGATAATTGTAAGGCTACGTATTGTCGGTTAACAAAATCATGATAACAAATGACATGGAAGGACCCTATTACTACTAGTCCGTTGCAACATACTATGATTAGGGTTGAGCGGTAGGAAACAGACTTCGTAAAGTACATTACATTTAAATTGATCCATCACAAAACTCTTAGAAAACACTGATTCCTAAATGTAATCCAATTTTGGGAATCATGGTCAAAATCAGCATTTCTCTGGGTTAAAGAACTACTGTTCATTATAATATTTGATACATTCATACAAATGTTAGTGCCATTTTACATATTGTGTTGTAAATCCAGATCTAAAAATTACATGCATTTAATGCTGTGTGATTTTTGGGCATGGAAATAATCGAGTAATAGTTACATAACATCTGAATGTCGGAAAAGACAAACAGATGTTGATATGTGTTCGAATGCATTGATCACGATTTCATCAATCCGGCATATGGGTGTGTATATGTGATACTAAATCCCAAGTGTCATGTTTAACACAATTTGACAATCGTTACATGACAGATCAGGCATCACGAGGTGACATCTGAACGTATAGTAAAACAAGCAAGCATTATAAACCGGCATTGCATTGTGATTTGTTTAAAGCCTTCCAAAGAGCCTCGAGCACGGGTACTCTGTTAGATGGCATGAAGTCAATCAAAGAAAGGAAATGGACGAAATTGGCAGCGGTAATAGACTTACTAGTTCTGTCTCGTTCAAAGAAGTGACGCTCTGTTATTCGTGACTCAATATATAAAACATTCAGACTTTTAAAACTATAATGCGATTGACTTTGAAGACAAAGTTGAAATTGTTGAATAATTCCAAATAGTGATCAATCATGTCATTTTTTGGTGAGAGGGGTACTTAAGTATTTAGTGAATAGTTAAAAATGTGAAATACATTGTCATTGCTCTTACGTCTCGCGTCAGAGAAAAGTGTAGTAATTGAATCCAAATTTAAGATAAAAGTAACGCCAATAAACAAATCAATATGAAATAAATACTAAATCGGGAATGTCCATTACATTTAAGTAGATCGCGTAACAAACGGCATAATCTTTCACATAAAAGGAAAGCTTATGATGAGGAGAGGAGAAGTATTTCAAATTGTTTATACTGTGAAATTATGAGTGTGGAATTAAAGGGCTTATGATCGTACACGGATCGCTTTAGCTTATCATTAATTGTTGTTAAAAATATATATTTTTCGTATTAAACAAATATGAATATTTGTGAAGGTTCATAATATTATTTTAAAAAACACCCTTTGTCTCCCCATCCAGATCTCTCACTTTAAAACAATACGTGGGTTTATTCCGAATTACAAATTTTAATAATTTCTTACACGTGCTTACAAATAAAGATAATAAAGACACGTTTCCTTGTTGCATAATTAATATCCTTGCACTTGTATTCATTTTACCACTCAGACAAGTGGGCCACTACGCTTTAACGTATGTATGATTTTAATCAATTTGAATATTAGTTATTGTTAAACAATTCTTCACAAAATAAAACGACCGTACGTAACCCTAAAACACTCAACACTATACATGTACGCGTCGATTAATAACAATCTCATGTTTAAAATTTAATTTCCTTTCAACCAATCTTATCTATTTCACTAAAATTATACATTATATGAATATGAAATTATAATTCTTATTCCTTTGGGAGATGATTCTTATGGCTGTTAAGATCAGACATATCCGACTAGGAAAAAAACGTTGAAATATATTGAAACTTTCCAAACAAATCATTACAAACTGATTTTGAATGCTACGTTATGGCCTGGAAATATAAATATAAAGTTTCAGGCAAATTGGGAAGCAAAAGTCCAAATGGTCGGAATGGATCCAAAGTGTACATTCAATGCCATCTTTCTATTTCTTTAATGTTACACCCTATCAGCAGCTATTGCGTTTAAATATCAATGCAAAGATGGTTCAACAGCCCTTCTTTTGACTGAACAAATAGGAAACAAATTTGTTCAATTTTAGTTTGTAACACCTACGAAGCAGAGAGGAAAGTGTATGAGTGAGTTCCAAAAATGTCGATGCTTTACCAAGTTATATAGTTCACTAATAATAAACTCATTTTATATAATATCTCACCATACATACATACATACATATACACTATATTACGTAAGTTTTACTTAAGGTAATTGGTTTTACAGTTTTGTTTGACCGTTGGATTCAAACTCTAAGGCATCTTTGTTTAAAATCCATCGCACCTGCCTCAATTGGGATTTAGTTTGCACAAGAGACAAGCAGTATTTTATACTCTAATGAAATATGGTCAAACTTAAATAGTGCAGAAGTTGGCTATTTATATTCGCTGTTTCAGTAACCTTTAAGAGATATGCAAATCGGTATCCCACAACAGCATTCCTGAATCCAAAGAATGTGATTGCTAATACGCCGATGCTTACTTCTATGCGTACTCCGATTAAACCAATTATAAATGATTCCCATTGGATTGGTTTCGAAATGGTTTAACTGCCATACGCGCAGAAGTCTGCGTTGGCGTAACATATTTCACTATATCCCAATATACGCTAACTAGCTCGGTTAACCCTCTTCTCCATATAACTTTACTATATAGCTCATTAATGAGGGGGTTGTGCTCTGGTGATCATCCTACAACCCACTGATTTTCTCAGACAATTTTTTACTACATAGCACATTAATGAGGTGTGATGCGCTGGTGATGACCCTACAACCCACTGATTTTCTCAGATAATTTTTACTACATTGAACATTAATGAGGCGTGGTGCTCTGGTAATCAACCTACAACCCACTGATTTTCTCAGATAAATGTTCTATCAGAATAGCCTGCTGGGAGTGGTCTTCCTGGTTTAAGGTGAACAGGGATGTATTTTTAGCAATTTCGGTATATCGATGTGTTGATTTTTAGTGGAGACTATGCTCCCAATCGGGCGCATTTTGGGCAAAGGTACCCGTAAAAACAGGTAATGTCATCAAAATTAAATATAGAGATAGTCGGCATCCGAAGGTCTGCGTGGCAAATCCCTGTACAAATTAACACCCCATGTTTGCTCCCATATTAAAACAAATACTACCATAGGAAGCTTTTTTCGTCACTGTGACGTCATCAATCCATTTTCCTACATAAACATTTTTTTTTTCGCCAAAGAAACCCTACGAATGTCGCAATTTCATGATGAGTTTGCTTTAATTTATGGGAGATGAATAGTTGTATATTCAGCTAATTTTAAAAGCCCGTGTTTATATTGAACTTTCAAAAAAGACATTTAATGTATAGCACAAGTTACCAGCCACACCCCTCAAATAACATTATGCTACCCTGGTGCAATACAAATTTTGTTTAGTTGCATGATTGCAAATGATGATCCAACAATTACATATGAGCCATATAGTAGCTTCTGTTTAGGTATAGATTACCAGCCACACCTCTCAAACAGTAATACGCTACCCTGGTGCGATATCAATTTAGTTTAGTTGAAAAATCGCAAAGGATGGTCCAACAATTACACATGAGCCTTTAGTAGCTGTTGGCAAAACAAAAGTGGAGGCCGGTGCATACTTTGTAAGATGAGTGTTATGACGTTATATATAAGTTCAAACGAAATCTAATTCATGTTAAGAACTACATGTATATTATGTGTATCATTCGTTGCTTCTCAATAGAACACGTTTGAAAATTTTTATTTTCCAGGTAGGAGTAGATTTAAACTTGTCGAGCACATCCGTATACGTTGAACACCGCGTGACGGATTACATGTATTTGGAATAGGATTACCTCTATATGGTGCTGTTTACTTCATTAATTATTAATGCTAAGGGGTTTTCCACATGATTGAAATCATTTCAACTTTAAAGGTGAACTCATCACTGAGGTCGTTATTATATATGGCGCCCTTGATGATCTTAAGTAAGCATAATAGGTATGCGTTAATGCTGTTACAACAATGAACACGTGGCTATTAAATCTTTAAGTAAATCTCGGTGATTAAGTATCACTGGATTTGTGAGAATCTTTCTATTGATTTAAGTGTTCCAAAAACCGCAGAAAGGTAGAGCAATTTACAAAAAAAGGCTTCGCAGGATTTTTGTCTCCGTTAGCCCGTTTAAATTGCAGTACGCAGTTTGTTTTATGAATCAAAATATTTTATTACGCTTACATTACACTCTCTCAATATTGGTTTACTCGATCAATAAAAACTGAAAAAGAGTTAAATTTAGTCCATTAGAAGCCTATAGAATTGCCCCAATTAGTTCCAATATTCCACGTGGTAATTCGATTTTCGGGTGAGACTGGCAGCGTAGGTCATAACAAAATGAAAAATAAGTTTTGATATTAAATACGAGGAAGTTAATAATCAGTTTGAATCATATGGAGTAGATTTAGTAGAATAATTTCTAAGAGCAACACATCTAGATTGCTTAACAATTTGTTTTAAATTTTTGGTGATTGTTCAATTTTTCATTTCGTTTAATTTCTATTATAGAAACCGATCGAAAAGTTCTAGAAAGAAAACGGTTCTAAATGGAAGCAATAAAAGTGTGTTCAGTGATAACAGCATAATTGTGTTAACCTTATCTATTATTTTGAAAGAGGGAACATTTATATCAATATTGATTCTTCTTTACACTATGTATGTGAAAACAATACGAAAACGATACCCGCCAATGAGCCAAATTGTTAATAATTTGCGTCATTAAATAACAAAGCCTTTCGTAATTTATTCAGCTTTTCACAAACGGGCTATCAATCAAATCCTAGTCCACAACAGAGACATGTCACTCAAATTTGTATTTTAACAACAAATACAAAATATTATATAAATGGTGGGATATATGCCATTACTATGTTGACTGATGTTTAATGCATCCTTGCACTTCAATCTTATAATTAGAACTACACAAAATATGTTAGAAAGATTCGAGCCGAAGCAGTATAAATTATTGGGTAAAATTACTATGTAATTGTAACCAAATTGGCCAATTTTCGCCAAATAATTTCAAGAGTTTATTTTGACCTTGAGCATAACTATTGTTGTGCAGACTGAAAAAGGACATAAAATAGAAAAAACAATCTCAGTCTGAAAATTTAATTTTCTAACTAGATGAGAGGTAAAAAGCATAAATGTTTTTTAATTGAAGGGCTGGGTGTTGAATTACGCAATTCTATGCGAAGTTAAGTCATCCCGTTGCAATCAGTATGTCGTTGACTTTTGGTTGCCCATACAGAAGAGTGAGACGACCAATGTTCTAAAATACATCACGGTGTGAAAAGTATAATCGCCGTAAAGAAAACAAAAATCAAGATGCTATTAGAAACAGTTGACAAGTCAAGAACACCAGCTGCAGTTATATTTGAATTCTCTATAGGCCAGATGCTATCGGCAATCCGATGCAAACTTGAAGGTAATTAATTTGATTTCGGTTTACACTACCTCGGGATTAGATATTTTGAACTGCTATAGCTGCCCCTATGTCAAAGTTAATGATAACATGGTATAAAATACGGGTGTATTTACTGAAGGATGTATTGAAGTTGAGGTCGGGGCAATTTTTTTTGGTAAGTTTGGAAAACCCAAACCCATCTCTTTCAAATTATTATAGGTTAGCGTTACGTTGTGCCTGACATTTAGACGGGATAGAACACAAAAGACGTATCGTAGCACCCGTGAATGTACAAAAACAGGCAAAAAAAAATTGAGTAATTGTAAATTGCGTTATAAAGTAATTTAAGGCGAGTCGGGACAACAACAACAGCTTTCAAACTAATATTCACACATATTATTGTTTAGCTATCATTCACATTTTTTTTGTATCTATGTTAAATTATTCATCTTTTTTCTGCTTCTTTTCGGTATTTGTTTTTCTATAAACTATACATTTGTGCGCAAATTGAGGGCGCTATTTACATATATTTTAAACTCAGTAGACAAATAATATGAATTGTTCCTTATATATCATGGTTAAACGTTTTTTTTGTAAATATCCTTCATATTTGTTAGTCTTTTTTCTGATGTTCTAATACCATTTTATAAGTGTCTACCGCTTATAAAGATGCAAACAAGATTTAAGATAAATAGCGCCATCATTATTCAACTTTACTTTAAAATCGCACAGGTTTACATACCATCAAACAACCGTGCACCTCATTTATTCAAATGAGGATACACATTTTCTTTGAATCCCTGCAGACACTTCGTTTATTGGAGTAACAACTACACTAGTTCTCTCAGTAATACACTTTTACCAGACCTTGTGAATTCTTTCAAAGATATTTTCTAAATAGATATTTCTAAATAGGTAGTCGGAGTGTGCCATAGAGATGTGATTCAATGTGATTTGAATTTCTAAACAAAATATAGCAACCAAAAATTATGTAATTTGAGACGTTATTGTTCAATACAAAAATTAAGATTTTGACATAAAGCAGCAATTGCATTCAGCACAGTTTACTCACGATATAGCATTTTTCATGCAAACCTTCTTCTTTCTTTGAACTTAAGACATAACTTTGAGAGGGTTTGAAACAAAAAGCCAAATATTGAGGTTATAAAAACGATAATTTGAAAAAAATCTATGGTGTAGCTGGGATGTATCCCATTTCTGTAATTTGAGATAATCCTCAGATACATTGACGTGTGTCAATCATCCGAAACTTGCATATTTTGAAAATAATGCATGATTTTTATTGATTGAAATCCATAGGATAAAAACGATATCGTATGTGGAATCTCAAATCAGGTTTTAAAACACCAGAATTCTGTCGTTTTCTAATGTATGTCACGAATGTTACGGATAAAACAAATCATCATCATCATCATCATCATCATCACCATCATCATCATCATCATCATCATCCAAGTCATTCTCTAGCTAAATTGTATATATGTTACAAATCGTGAACACCTAATTTTGTTTATATGATACATTTTAAGGCATGCGCAATAGAAAGATTAAAATGTAAATATATTACATTTTAAGAAAAATCCGACTTCTGCGCATTTCACTGAAGTGATGATGATGCTTATTTTGTATATTTAGCACGGCAGTAATTAGCGCCCTCTGTGTTACATTAATGTTGCTGTTGGCCAATTGTATACATTAAGGTTACTGTTGGTCAATGTTACATTAAGGTTAGGGTTAGGGATAGTGGATTAGGGTAAGGATTAGGGTTAGGGTTAGGGTTAGGGGTTAGGGTTAGTGTTAGGGGTTAGGGTTAGGGGGTTAGGGTTAGGGTTAGGGTTAGGGGTTAGGGTTAGTGTTAGGGTTAGGGTTAGGGTTAGGGGGTTAGGGTTAGGGTTAGGGTTAGGGTTAGTGTTAGGGTTAGGGTTAGGGTTAGGGTAGGGTTAGGGTTAGGGTTAGGGTTAGGGTTAGTGTTAGTGTTAGGGTTAGGGTTAGGGTTAGGGGTTAGGGTTAGGGTTAGGGTTAGGGTTAGGAGGTTAGGGTTAGGGTTAGGGTTAGTGGGTCAGGGTTAGGGGATTAGGGTTAGGGTTAGGGCTAGCGTAACCTTAAGGGTGACGGGCTGTCTCTACTAGGTGACGGGCTGTCGATAACGGAAATGGGCCGTCACCCATTTCACATTTTTACCCCATAATTTCCCTCATTCTTCAGGCCCTGCCCTCTATCGGTGGCTAATTTACAGTTTAAGCTTGTTTGCTATTGTATTGGGAGCAACATTGTTTCTTTATAGGCCTGCGGCGCAACCTTGAACAATATTGTCCTTGAGCTAACGCCCCGTAGCCACCCCAGCCAGCCCCATACCTCATTTCAGTTTTTAACTTAACAAAATTCTGCTTTTCATAATTTATAGTGTCACTTATTAACTCAAATATTTATTAACTCTCTTAAAAAGTACTTACTAAAGTGAATTTTGATCAACAGAGGGCGCTATTTACTGCCGCATAATTTGATGATGATGATGATGATGATCCTTGACTACTGCGCATCCATTCTTGCGCATGGTCTAATTTGTATCACATATACATTTTAACTGCTTTGACCATTTGTATCATATGTACAAAATAAGAATGAGAATGGGTTGCATCATCATCATCATCATCATCATCATCATCATCATCATCATCATCATCATCATCATCATCATCCTCTTCCTCCTCCTCTTCTTCATCATCATCATCATCATCATCTTCTTCTTCTTCTTCTTTTACTATTATTATTATTATTATTATTATAATGATGATGATGATGATTATGATGATGATGATGATTATTATTATTATTATTATTATTATTATTATTATTATTATTATTATTATTATTATTATTATTATTATTATTATTATTATTATTATTGTTATTATTATTATTATTATTATTATTATTAATGTATTATTATTATAAATATATCTAACTTTGTGTGGACGTTCATCAATCAATAGCATTACTCCATCTTTATTCAATATTTCATCGTCAAAGATTTTTAACGTATTTCATCGTAGCTGCGTATGCAAAAGAGCATCACTATCTTATTTCATACAACGATCGTATAACACCTACATATGAAAAACAAAACAACGCTAAAAGGAGTCAAGATCACGGTCAGTTAGAATAAATATCCATATATTGTTCTACTTGAAATGACTTTTTGTTGCGAAGGAACGATGCTAATTAGGTCTACCCAGCATGAGTAAGTATTTTTTTCAATAGTCTTATTACACAAGCATTATAGTCCCAAATTCATTTCTGTTAATTTGTTCAGTACAGGTAAGCTCAATATGAATTCACAGCAATGTCTTCAGCCTTAATGCTCTGATTATCGTTTGTAGCGTTCTCTTCTTTGGGTATGGTTCGAATCGAAATATATCCATGAACAATACGTGTTTCCAAGATTTCGTATTGATATTGACATTGAAATTGCAATTTAACCCTAGGATTACCCCCAAACGACCAAAGCTAATCGCAGATCCACACTTTGAACTCATTTTCAGTGATAACATTTTTACCCCAGCACCTTACCCGGGGATAAGACCGGTCGTCAAATATGACCAAGGGGGTGGTGGGGTGGGGGTGGGGGTGGTTAGGCCCACACTTGATTCGTTTCTACAGTAATGTCAATGATTTTCATTTCGCTCTTGACGCTGTGTTGAATTTTTAGCCAAAAATCAAGTTTGCCTTTACTTTTGTACATAGCAAGAATTTCCCAAATTTGCATTGGCGCCATCATATTATGACGTCATAGCGAGATTATGTAGGGACTGTGTGTACTTATTTTGGTATCACTGGATAGAAGAGAACAATAGCTATACATTGGTAACAAATATAACTGTATTATGATGTATAAAAAATAAATTATGGGGGTATGGTCGCAACAACCGCCCTCGTCGTATTCCGTGTTACAAAATACGGCTCAGTAGTTCTAGGGTGAAACATAATTGCATTCTGTTACAGTGACACATATGCCATTTTGCTGTAATTTCTGTGTGTAGGTAGAAAATTACAAAATTGTACGATGCCTTTGTCAAACGATCGAATCTGCAAGGTAATGCATACAACCATACTGCAGTCCTGGATTTCTCAGTGGTGGTATCACAAATCTCAACATATTCAGCCTGATCACCAACTACTCCTTTAAACGCTGCTCACAGTTCTTACCGATGATGCTATTTCACGCGGTAACTTCATGAATCAATATTAATGAAAAATCGTTCCACATAATGCACATGTCTGAAAAACGGATAGATTACAAAGCTACATTAATACATGTTTGTCACGTGAGGTAAGGACAATAAGTATTCCCATGTACATTTTCCATAACAGTAGGGCAATGTGTCACTACTGTGCTCCCACGCAAACAAAACAACAAAAGACATTGTGCGGTTTAACAAAATACAGATACCCCCTTTTACCTGTAAGAGAAAATGACAAGTCTTTTTGATGCCGCTCTGTATACAATACTACAGCCAGCTCGTCTCCCCCACCGGTGGTAAATAATGCATTACTTATTTTGCAGTTCAAATTGCTGTGCCACAGTCTCGGTTCCATCTCTGGGTAAATACTTAGAGCTAAAACCACATTCCCCTTCACTCCACAAATTAATACCATGACACCACTAACAGTCCGGTCCGACTGCCTGATCAGGAAGTACTGCCGAATCAGGCAGCATGTTGCCGAGTTAGGCAACACAGGCTTTGGTAACCCTTCCGAATTCGACAGACTAATGACTAAATTGTTCATGGTGATTTTATAAAAGATCGGGGGAAATTTTACTTTGACACACATGAGCTACATGTAAGTTGACAATTTTTCAAAAAAAAAAAAAAAATTCCACCGGGAGAAAAATAATTTAAATAACAAAACAATTTCTAACGGTTTTTTTAATTTGATTTAAATATGCAAATTAACTTTATTTTAACTAAAATTGATGAAAAATTACTACTAATTGTACATTCATTGATAATTTTATATATTTTACCTACTTATTTACTCTAAACCAAGGAATGACTCGGCAACATACTGCCTGATTCGGCAGTACTTCCTGATCAGGCAGTCAGACCGGACTGACTAAGCCCTAACTATCAGCAACAAAGTTATAGCGCTCCTGGAGCACTGTGTGTTGACGACAATTCAATTAATCTACAGACCAACTTGTTTATTTTCATAATAGCTCACCTAATCTGAGACTGTTACATTTTGAATATAAAAGATATGTAACGTGACTGTGGTGTCAATTATGATAGCTCCGCCCCATTGTCAATTCAAATATGGCAGGCACCATAACAAGCATGACCCAGTTCTATTGTCATTTTGCGCGCGCGTTGGTTATGATCAATACACTATCAATGAAAACCACTTCAACTATCGCCTTGCGTGTTGAGATCTACATTGATTGATCAGGCTAAGTAGCCGCTTACACAAACGGCAAGACAGCGATACCACGGACGTGATATATAGAAAACTCGTCTGACCCAGGATCGGTAAAAGTGAATTCCCACAAAATGCTGGGAAGTGGAAGGGGAATAATTGTCTACAGATTGGGAGGGTCCATGTATCGGGTGTATTTAATGTTATATAATCTATATTAATATTGAACTCTAATTTAGTCAACTGGACTTACTATTTTTGAGTGGGAAATGTTCACGTCCAATCCTGAACGCATCATCAGCCCTACTGATCATCTGGCGGTAAAAGTTCATTGACCTGTGAAACGGATGTTGTAGTATCACAGGTCATTACCAGTCGTTCTCCATGGACCCGAGGGAGGGTCTACATTACCAGTCGTTCTCCATGGACCCGAGGGAGGGTCTACGTATCTTTAGATATCTTTGACCACGCCCATCGCTTGTGAATCGTCAAATTCACCGTCTGGCAGACACCACTAATAGCTTATTCAAATGCACCGCAGTAACATAGTTCGGGGGTTCTTCATGCAGATACCAGCCTGAATCAAGGCTATAGGCTAACTACCTGATCTGTACCGGACTTGGAACAGCATTACCAAATCTGATAAAAAAAAACTTAATTTTTTTGTGCCTATTTGTGATCTGGAAAGTTTTTTTTTTCATAATGAACATGAAACTTCCCGCTAATCTATCGCTGGGTTAGAATATTTTACGATGAGGTTAATGCATTATTAAATAAAAGCAATAATATTAAAAGCAATTAAATTTAATATTTGATTTTATTCTTTGACACAGAATTGTGTTAAATTGATATAATTTGTCTTATAACTGAAGCTTGTTTTTCTGCTATTTATGTTGGTGGTCTAAATTAGGTTTGAAATTTGAATTCAAAATTATAGTTACAATGCATTGTGAGGCTCACTAGTACCAAATCAGGTATATCAGATTTGGTGCTAGTTCCAGGTGCGATAAGTTACCCGTACTGTACACTATGAAACCAGTCTGATTAAATTTAAAATTTCTGCCTCCCAAATCAAAAAGCAGTATCAGCTAACTTGTTTACATATAGTACCAAATCAGGTATATCAGATTTGGTGCTAGTTCCAGGTGCGATAGGTTACCCGTACTGTACACTATGAAACCAGTCTGATTAAATTTAAAATTTCTGCCTCCCAAATCAAAAAGAAGTATCAGCTAACTTGTTTGCATATAGCTAGTGCTTTTGACCTTGTAAGTTACTGGCAATATATGCAAAGAATACCTAATGAATCTAAAGTAAGATGTTAGTATCTATTTATTGAGATATTGCATTTTACTTGAACCAGCGTGACAATAAAAAATATAGACTTTTCAAAACGTGTTAGCACAAAACGTTAGATAGATTAAAATAATTTATGTACCATTTTGCTAAACGCTTCTATTCAACTTTCCGTTTCTTTCCGCGGCGTTTCTCCTAATTTCATGATTATTTTGTAAAGATTATTATTTTCTGAATTCTTATATGTATTTTAAAGCACGGTTTTATTCTTCAAAAACTCTGATCTGTAAAGTCCGCGTATGTGGGTTAAATCCTATGTCATGTATGTGCACGTGGGGTGTGTTCTGTACAAAGGCTTTAAAAAGAAATCCCCTATTGTGGATAGAATTAAATCAGTACTCCGAAATCGAATTTTGGTCCAACTTAGGTTTTATTTGCGTGGCTACGTGGTCGTGGAAACCTATACGCTACTTACATAACGGGTATTATATATGATACAATGATTGCAGATTAATAGTATCTTTATCCGACCAAAATAATCCATATCCAAATAGACTGTATCGACGTGGAATGCAGGGTAATGTATGATATCTGTTGCTCCACGTATAAAGGTAGTAAATGCTAACAGAGTTGGAAGCATATACTGTCTTGCAGTGACGTATACGGGATTTTAGTGTGAGAGGGCAAAGCCAAATGTTCATCCCCATTTGTCAACTTTTTGTCTCCTTTTTAATCATTTTAAGGCCATTTTAATCTTTCCTGTCCCCATTTTATCCCTGAAAATTTTCTGTGAGGCAGTCCGCCCTCCTCCACCCCCCCCCACCCCCACCCCCCCTCCGGCCACGCCACTGCAGTGTCTTTTTACTTTGGTGATTATGTGTTTTTTATTCATTATGTTCATGAAATCAAAGTACGGCTTCTGTAACAACTCAAAATAGGTGGAAGTTTCTGAGTCTAGTTAGACCTCTATATCAACACTATTGATGTTACAGTGATGATCTTCTGTTTATCGCAGATGTGTTGATTATGGATGCTTAGCAAGGCGGTTGCCAGTTGCTTTCTTCAGGAAAATAATAATAATAATAATAACACGTGGCTGATATTATATTCGATAAATGAGGTATTTTAAATCAGAAAGGAAGAAAACACCATGAAGAGAAACGAGGGGCAGTATAATCTCAGTCACGTGTTCGATGATTTCCTGAAGAAAGCAACTGGCGACCATGTTGCTGAGCACCCAATCTTATCTGCGGTAAACAGAAGATCGTCACTACAACATCAATGGTGTTGAAAAAGAAGTGTGACTAGGCTTCGAGACGTCCACAGTGAGTACTGTTAATTATCTATATCAATCTTGAAGAACATGTTCAGCACGATTCCAGATCTTTCAAGATAAATAGTTATCCAAGGATTGAAAATAATCTAAGTGAAAGGGCGACCGCTAACGTGTTTTAACAATCAAAGAGCTTAACACTGCAACTCCCACCCATAGCAGTTTACCAGCACTTTAATTTAAAAATTATACAGTTTTTAAAGTCACATTTGTTTTCGATTGTTTATTGAGAGCGCCGTTGGAATTTACAAGCATAAAACTCCCAAAAGCAGTCATTCAGTTAACATCTTTTCTGGAAAATATTCGTTCAAATCTTTTTTCTCTGAGGGTAACGTGTGACAGTCAATACCAACATTGTCATTATATTCTATATATTATACAGGCACAATCATTCTCTGCGTTCTCCTATTACTTCGACAGGATCAGGTGGAACATACATGCCTTTACATACCTACGATGTACTTCTGGAATTCCCATGGTACAGTAAAGGGTTACCTGCATTAAACTTGCAAGGCATAAACAGGATCTTTAATGTATTGCTAAATAGAATAAATCAATGATATAAAGACTATAAGTAAAACTTCCACATATTTCAAGCGTCTATTAACTCAATATTTTGTAGACATACTTCTTTCACATGCACGATAAGACACAACTTCAACCTACTCGGAATACCGAATACCAGAAGAAATAAAATCTATAAATCCAGACTATTTGTAATAATATTTGTAACTAGATCATGAGGTTCAAGCTCAAAGTCAAATTTGCCTTGAAAGTTTAACTTTAACACAATTGTCTAATACTTGACATATATCTTGGAATAAATCTAACATTTTCCATCAATAATTACGGTAATTGTATCTAAAAAAAAGGATCTTAACGTTTACTTGGAAAAGAGTCAAACATTTAAAACTTAAAACTTTACATAATATATATTGGTTGAGTTTCTTTTCTCTTCTTTTTTTTCATTAAGTAGAAATGAAGTGTAATCCTTTTCCTACCAATTGCTACCAACTTGAAAATTTAGGTTTCCGCGTAATGTACTAATAAGTTTCATTTCAGATTACAAACTATTTCCTGTACAAACAAACATTGTTTCAAGCAAGCGGAACGAACAAATATCGCACATATTCTTTAGTCAATCTGGATTGAATCAGCACCCTTTGTTTCTATTTTATTCTTTGAATCAATAGATTAAAGAAAACTAATCAAAATAGCTCAGAAGAACAGAGAAGAAAAATTGAAAGTAAAATATACCGTTGCAAAAATTAGTGACCAAAGAAAAAGTTTGTGTCGCTTGTTGGAAGTCTCTGGGCAGTTTGTTATTTTGTTACCTATTCAGTCTACGTCAGTGCAAATGCCTGTGATTTTGTACGCAGAGATCACAGTGAATCCAATGAGAAGTCAAAATGATCAAAATAGATATTGCATCTATTTAAAACAAATGCATACACAATAATTGTTGATTGATAAAGTACTGTTACGTAATCCAATGACACTGTCTTTTCAAAACAATCCCGGAAAATAACCACTGTAATGTGAATTGTCAATCGAATTTATTCTGAACATTTTGGACCAAAATGTACCTTGGTTACATTTTACAATATATATCTAAATTTGTTCTGGTCGTATTCTTGTATATTTAATGTATTTCATTGTGTAACAGTTGCAGAGAGTGAAATAAGACTCCGAAGGTGACTGGGCTGGTAAATCTACCAATGAATAATTGTTCTTAGTGTTTATTTCCACGTACGATTGAGGTAAATGATACATGATCGTATCAGTTAAGATACAAAAGGGTCATCCCAGGCCAAATCATCAATGGAATAAATGTAACATCTTTACGTGCAGTAAATTATATGCTTGTTCTTCTTCCACTATTTCATCAGATAAGCTAGATAGTATCTGTTACTACTTTCACCTGCTGTCGTTATAAAGGTTAACGAGGTTTCTGATTTGCTGATAGCTGAACAATAGTTGGTACAATGGAAATAGTTCAACCTTGCACCTCGACGTGAGACGTAATGCGTTAACCCTAACCTTAAACACTATTGATAAACTTTAACCCTGAATGTGCTAAACGCGATCATAAGAATAAGAAAACCCAATCCACATGTCATGTACAAAACAAAACTCGGATTGAACGTGTAACAATTAGCGTAAAAGAGTATTTTAACATGTTGAATAGGTGTGCACATCTGACTCTGTATATTCCACGGATATTTCCATCCCATATGGAATACAATTATATTATGAATTAAAGGACTGAATGATACTGGACTGTGCTAGGTCTTAGTTTGGTAGAGAAATTTATAAATGCACTTGCCGGTACTTTGTTATTCTGCTTGTATTGGTCACATCGCATCCAAAGAGATGCCAAACTGTGCTGAATAAGACGATATTGCATCTATTCTAAACACTAATGTACCCAACTATTGTATAGTTGTAAAATAATGTGCTATTTTTCAAGTGTAATGGTACTTTAAATGCAAAGTACAACTATCGCGCAGTTGCATATTAAATCCAGTTACACTGTCTTTCCAAAATAGTCAATTGTATGTGTATTGTAAACATAATTTATTTTTTAATACTCATTTGTGAACAAAAATGTTCCTTGGTTTGTGTAGATTTAAGTGAATCTTGGCTTCAATGTGGTAAAAGGGTGTGATTTCATTTTTATTTCGCATTATTTCTTCGCCTACAATGAAATTTTAAAAGATATTAAATAATAAAGGTTATTATCCTGGAAACTATGAAATGCTACTATTTACGAGTACAGAAACCGAGATATGAGGTTGGGGGCAGAACTTTTTGAATGATCCTCGTAGCTGCAGAGTTTGAAATAAGACTCCGAGGATGAGTGCGCTGTAAATCTATCAATGAATAAGTCCTCTTATAGTGTTTATTTCCACGTACGATAGAGGTAAAAAAAGAGTCATCACAGGCCATATCAAATATATGAAATAAATGTAACATCTATCGGTGATTGTAGCTAGCTATGCTGGTTCTTCTTGCAGTATGTCATCAGATAAGCTATAGCACATACTACTACTTTCACCTGCCGTTATCTGGTTATTGATAAGCATAACAAGGTCTATGGTTTGCTGAAAAGCTGGAAGACAATTAGTACAGGGGAAGTAGGTCTACTTCGACGTGAGATTTTATACCCTAACACTAACCCTAACCACCGATGACCGATGATAGACAGCAGTAATCTTATACACACGGAACGCGATCACAGCCCAATGCACCTGATGGGCACAACACAAGATACAAATTGTATGCGTAACAATTGGCGTAAAGGGATATTTACGTTAACAACTCTAGGTATACATTTCTGGTAACATTTCGTGTGTAAATATCTGACACTGTAGCGCGCGCTCAAGGCATGTTAGTGTCATGTTTTATTGAAACGTTATTCAAGCGTTATAAAAGTAGTTTGCAAGATGAAAGAGGTCGGTTACAAGAAAACGATTTCGTTCAACGTACCTTCCCTTTTAAGGGATGTCCCTATTCCTTATGGAATACAATTACACAATGAGTTAAAGGACTAAATGATTCTGAACTGCGTAAAGTCTTTCTTTTTTTTGTGGGATTGCTTAAAATACACCAATATTGCCGCTAGTTTGTGATTATGATTGGTGAACGTTGACGAGCTTTAATGTAAATTATGGAGGAACTGCATAATCATTTAAAATAAAGTATCATGACTATAATTATAGCAGTTTATAGTTTATTTGCCGTAAAATCAGTTAGTCTACTCGCAGACAGTATAAACCTTTTGGTACTTCTTCAGTTACTTTTCCATGGAGCTATTATATACATATGCATTTCGCTTTATAATTATTAGTATATTATGCGGAAACCTAAATTTTCAAGTTGGTAGCAATTGGTAGGAAAAGAATTACACTTCATTTTTGTTTCGTTTAGTTTAGTGGAAAAGAAGCGAATATTTCGGCCCTATAACAAAAGGGTGTATGCTGTATTTGCTGTATTTAAAAATGGGTTAGGTTAACATTCTCAGTAACCCTCACTTGGTAAAGAGTGCAATATGTAAAGATGATGTCTTTGCCAAAGTACAAAATACAGTTTACCAATGCATTGCAAAATACAATCTCTTTGCATGTTACCACTTTTTTCCACGCAAGGCAAATCGTAGGCAGAGAGCAAGACCATCGTAAGTGCAATGTAATAAATGTAATAGCTGCCTTATGTAAACCACCTAATGTTTGCAGCACAACCCTCTCATTGTAAATGGTTGATGTTCTGCATTACTTTCCTGGTGGCCTCTAAGATAACCCAAGATATCACCTTTACATGTAGTTGGTGTTCTTCATGTGTTATTGATCCAAAGTAAATACATTTATTAAAATATTGCGAATGGCAGCTATTACATTCTACTTCACTTACAATATAATAGTCTTGCACTCTGCTCACGAAATAGAAAGTTAACCTCAACCATGGCAAAATGCAGTAAATCGTTAGTGATGTAACTAGGCATACATCCTTTCACCATAATAAGGTCAACTAAGATTCACGTCAACTAATTGTCCATTAAGTTAAAAGAAAATACAAAAATGTCCATTGTAAGCTATTTCTCCTTGAAATTCAATGCCGAGAATCCATTTAATATTAATTTTTATCTGCATTTGGAGAGTGATAAATGTTTAATATTTTAAGATATGTATAAGATTTTACCCACTTTTTCATGAATGCGTAGGCTATCATATGTGACTTATCAATGGAGATCTACAAAATCCGAATCCCACGTTGTCTGCTCAAAAATTAATGCAGAAATAGTAATTCGAAATTTAACAATGATAATAACATTATGTTTGGGGCCATTGTACGTTCTATTCCTGATAAGCTTATTCAAAATTAAAATCTAGTGATATTGAGTCTTTTATACATTTTTTGCCTACGTCTAAAGCCAGATACATACCACTATGCAATAATTGGTTACATTTTGTGTTGACAGTAGATGCAATATCGTCTTGTTCAGCACAGTTTGGCATCTCTTTGGATTCGCTGTGACCAATACAAGCAGAATAACAAAGTACCGGCAAGTGCATTTGTCAATTTCTCTACCAAACTAAGACCTAGCACAGTCCAGTATAATTCAGTCCTTTAATTCGTTGTATAATTATATTCCATAAGGGATGGAAATACCCATGGAAGGTACTGTAAACTAAAATATTTTTCTAGTAGCCGACCCCTTTCTGTTTACAAACAGCTTTATAACGTTTGCTATCAATAAATCATGACATGTCTGAAAGCGCTTACAGTATCACTATGCTCCACAACAAATGTCCTGTTCCACAACTAATGTCCTTTCATGACCTTATTCAACATGTTAAAATAGTCCTTTACGCTATTTGTTACACGTTCAATCTGAGTCTTGCATTGTACCTGACATGTGATATTATTCTATGATCGCGTTTAGGATATGCAGAGTTAATGTTTCTCATCAGTGTTTAAGGTTAGGGTAATGACACTAAGTCCTAAATCGAGGCGCTAGTTTGAAATACCTCCATTATACTAACTGTTCTTCAGGTTATCAGCAAATCAGAAACCTAGTTAAGCTTAACAACAGCAGGTGGAATAGGTAACAGATACTATCTAGCTTATCTGATGAAATACTGCAACAAGAACAAGCATATAGCTTGCTACACCTGAAGATGCTACATTTATTACATTGTAATGATTTGGCCTGGGATGACCCTTTTGTATCAAAACGGATACGAACATGTATCATTTACCTCTACCGTACGTGCAAATAACCACTAAGAAAATATATTCATTAGTAGAATTTAAAAATAAAAAACAAACACATTTTAATCGTTAAAAATAGAAAGTATATTATGAATGTATGAACTTTATATTAATTTTATAATATTGCATTTTTAACTAACATAAATATACAGTCCTTAAAATATTTATTTGCGTTTGTTCGTTGGTATAAATGCTAGGATATATTGGCTGCCTGGAAAAGAAATTCACAAATAGGTGGTCTACGAAAGTTTAATTTTTTTCGCTGTAAGCACGCATACCCTAATAACCGTTAATATTTTCCTCTCCTTTTTTTTTCAAGACTGCTTTCCGCAATAAAGGCTCTTATTAAAAGGCAGGTAGGATAAGTCATGGAATAATCATGTGGAGATGAGGTACTTAAACTCATACTCTGTAAAGATAAGTGGGAACTGTAATATTCTTGTAGTAACTGATCTGTAACGCTGCAAATTAATGCAAGCTAGCCTATTTTTAGTTTAATAGTTTTTTTATCAAGACGGACGGAGGTTATTGTTTTCTAAGCTGATACTTTTAATTAGATAATGAATTTACCATGCAGGGTTAACTACTACAGTTTAATTAGCAGTTTTGAAATCAAATACCAAGAGGGTTGCTCGGGGAGATATCTCAGAAGTACCTAAACCTTCCCAATATTCGCCAATTTTTTGAAAATATGTGTGACACAATCACACAAGCGTAAACGGGACAATGTCGCCAACATTGTATTTGAGAATATAAAGCGATTTATTATTCAAATCTATCTTAAGATATCGAGGGTTGAGAACCAGAAAGCCGTAACTAACTATGACCACCTCTCACAAAATGAACATAAACTTGGCAAAATAACTTTCCGAGATATGCCAGATTTGAAATCCATATGTTATACCCTTCAACTTCATACCAAACATGTTAGAATGGCTCCTTGCTTTGGTCGTCAAAAATCAATATTTGCTCCAGAATGTCGTTTGTTTTCTATTGAATGTTTGTCATGATTATTAGATGTATCCTGGCGACTTTATGCTCATTTGGGGGGAGCAAGTGATTATAAGTTAAGGCTTTCTGGCTCTCAACCCTCGGAATGTTCTTCACTCTGTAATACAAAATGTGTTCAAATAAAACTTGACTTTCTTATAATATTAATCATTTTGATGTCATTTCATACATTTGTAAGGCTAAACAAAAGTCCATTAGCATAATATACAAATCTAAAAATATACTTTTCACGATCATGACGATATTGTCTTCAGTTTGTTTGATCGGGTTCTGTATTCCCCTTTTTTTAAAAAATCTAACCATAAAGTTTGAAATTTGTTGGATAATTTTGTGTAGTCTGCGTGCGGTTGACACTCCGATGGCTTATTGACGTAGTGCATTATGGTGTTAGTTCCAAGTTGTTGACATGGAGTCAGAGTGTGTCCAAATACGTGTAACTCATCATTTGGGAACTGACAAATCAAATTAGTAACATTACACACGTACGTTTCTTGTTCCGTACTATATTATAAAGTCAATGAATTCTTTGATGTTTACTCCAAAATGCGACATAATTATACGACAAACCACTCTGCGCGCATCCTGAGTTATGTTTAATCCGACTGAATGCGGTTTGATGCCCGGGGTTTGATGTGTGTATTTCAAAATCTCATTCTGATGGTGATAGATTAGGTACAACATTGTTGCAAACGTCTTTTACCGGTATGGGTATCCGGTTCTTACATGCTATATCCGCAAAGAAAGGGAACTTACTAACAAAGATTGATTTACACGCAAAATTACCAAAACATTAATGTTTTCTTTTAAGAATCATTAAAAGCAATACTCGTTTTTATGCTTCTTTTAATGATTGTTTCATCTACACTAAATATCATTTTAGTAAATATATTCTTTTTTATAAATGCAAAGTTTGCCGCAGTTGAAAGAAGGTTAATACGTCAATTTACAAATTAGAGTCATATTTGTAATTACAATTTGACAGACAGCAAACTAATTAAGGTACCATGCAGTTTTCATACACTCCTATATCAAAGCAGCCAATCAGAAAAGTTGTTAGAAAAATACGAAACATGCATTTATTGTGTATATTGTGCACTCCGCGTACTACGCGCAGTGTTTCGCGCGCGTTCGCGTCGCGTAGGATTGATTCATTTTTCGGGCGGGTTGATGCATTTATATTTGGTTCTGTTTTCCAACATTTTTAGTGATAATTTGTAATATAAAAAAAGGAAAAATCATGTGGTTTTTTTTTTTCTCGTGTATGAAATAGATTAATAAACTTGTATTACCTATTGCTCGAGAAATTAGACAAAATAATGCACTTGCGCTGATGTTGATGCGTCTAATGCACTCCCCCCCTTCGGGGCTCGTGCATTAGACTCATCAACATCAGCGCGCGTGCATTATTTGATCTAATTTCTCTCCCAATAAGTAATACGCGTTCATTAACCTATAAATGTTCACCCCTGTATATCATAAACAAAGCCCAACATGTCAAAATTAAAACCACCAACTGTACCCTTTAGCTTTGACCTAAAACCTTGTTTGTTGAAATCAGTGATTGAAAACCAATGAATGAAATCAAAAGTTCTAGTTATTATCATGGCATGGCGTTAATTCTCTTTTGTGAGAACACTCCATGTACAAATCAATATGGCATCTAAGGCAGAAATCTGCAATTTTTAAATTTGCATCTGTCTTGGGATTTTGGGTCACCTTGTCTTTTTTTTCTCGACTGATTTCAGCGAATGAGATCTTAAAGCAGAGCTTAAGTATACAGATATTGGCTGGTGGCTTTAATGTTGACATTATATGTATGAACACAACTGGTGCCTTAATACTTTTGCTGTTTGTACATTGACTAAAGGGAAATGATATCAAACATATTTTGGTTTAGATGGTGTGCAGTATGTGTCCGCCAAAATAGGATTTTACTTTGGTTTTGTTTTAAAGTGAAAGTCATAAATACACTGAGCCATAGGCATTAACTCAAGAGGTATATTGAAGTAGACCAACTTGGATTTTCTCTACTTGATGTAAATCGCCATTTGTTTTGGATGTAGATACTTAAATGGGTTAGGGTAAAGGACGATGTGTTGAGTAATTATTCTGCTTTCTGCATTATGAGGTGGTTAAGCAAAGAGAGTCCTTATATTTTAGTATATCACCCCACGAACCATTATTCAAAATCGCGCACTTTGATTTGTTGAAACGCGTCACGTAAAAGACCTTAATATTATAGTAACTTTGAAAGTGGCCAGGTCAATGAACTTCATGTTCTTCTCGCAAAATAGCACACAGCGATGCCATATAAGCGACGCAACACGTTCCCCAAAAAGCATTACACTTGTTTACTCGTACAATACTTCCGCAATACTCGCTGTCACTTACGTTTTGGATACGCGTACGCGCTCCACCTTGAAAGTGATATTATTCTTTTTTTTTTTCAAATCGCATTGTTTTGTGAAAATAGAATAAAACAAGGGTGTAGCATTATCCTTTACATCCAAATAATAAGCCCTCGACAGTAAACATGTTTAAAAATAGCCAAAGTAAAAAGTACACACAGGGATAACTTCATTTTCACAGGTGTATGTTAAAAACCGATCCCGCAAAATCGAGTAAAAAAAGGTAGAGTTTGGCTTTCACGCGACAAAATGTCATCGAGATACAAGCATAAATTCAACAATGCGGCTGGACAGGTTGGACGGGGGCCCAGAAGATAGAGAAGGGGCTGATAAAGGAGATGTTTAAAGAGCCCCGCACTGATCCTTGTCCATGGCCCCGACCCACATGCTTGAAAATATTCCGCCTTTATTTATAAACTTTCTTTTGTTCAGTCCAACATTAAACAATAAGTTGCTTAAGGGCTGGGGTATGAACGTTTGGACAGTATTTATTTTGGGACATCAGAGCACATCAGACATATCGAATTGCATTCTGAATACGAAGAATGTCATTCTGATATCAAATAATTTTGATTTTTTGAAATTCGCAATTTAATACACATTTTATGACAAATCATTAAAATTGATATTTTTGATATTTAACAGTACTTGAAGTAAACTTTATAAATCTGATGATTTATACTTAAAGTGTATGTAGGTGGGATGAAAAGCCGACGATCAATTGAAAATTTTGACCTTTCGTATTGAAGATATGGATTTTTTTTTCCAAAACACCAAAAAAAATTAGATCTTTTTTGGAAACAAATCCATATCTTCAATATGAAAGGTCAAAATTTTCAATTGACCGTCGGCTTTTCCTCCCTGCTACATACACTTTAAGAATATATCATTAGATTTATATAATTTACTTCGAGGACTGTTATATATCAAAATTTGAAAAATATCAAATTTTTATAATTTGTCATAAAATTTGTATTATATTGTGATTTTCAAAAATTAAAATTATTTGATATCAGAAAGACATGCTTCGTATTCAGAATGCAATCGATAGGTCCGAGGTGCTCTCATGTCCCACAAAAATACTGTCGAAACACAATAAACGCTCATTTTAGATCCCTTAACCCAGCAAACACAAAAATGTTTGTAAAACGTTTTAAACATGTTATATTTTGGGTTTTGGTTGAGATAAAAACATTAGGGTTATATAAAGGTCACTGAAACGTTTTAAAACGTTTTGTATGAAAACACACTACAACAATATTTTTTAAATGTTTTCAAAATGTTATTGTAAAATATTTTTTGCCAACATTTTTTGCCACATATTTTGTCAACACTTAAATAACATTATGTCAGAATATTTGCAGTAGGTTATCAACAAATGTTTTTGAATGTTAAGAAAACGTTTTATACCCTTTACTATGTCCTATATATAACTCAACATTTAAACATTTTCTGGCAACCTTTTCTAACCTTTTGCGAATGATGTCTAAAATCGTTTGTGTTTGCTGGGAATTTTGCTTGAAAAAGACATGCATTGTATAATAATTTCGTATATCAAAAATACGTAAACATCTCATCGTGGATTTGCAGTCTAACACGATTCTGCTGCGTACGGTGCTGAATTCCTGCTAAAATGTTGTCAATGTAAACATTCATAATTCGTTCTTCCTATTATGTTCCGCGATGTATATTACACGTATAGTTTTATCTGTCCTAAAATAAGCAACGTACGAAATTTACGGCCCTTTTAAACGTGTTAATGGGTTTTTCTATTTACCATATTTCACCACGTGTATGATACATCTAGTTGTCGTTCGATATGAAAACTTTGATAAACCAATTGTGCTATTAGCATCAGCCCACCATTTTTATGTTTAGAATATAGTTAGTTTTATATATACTTTAGAATAAACTAAGATAAAAAACAGCAAATCGTTTCAAATGATATAAAAGGTATTAAAATAAAACATTACCAAAACATTTCCTATAGCATCAACATTGCTAAAGTCGTATACTAAACTGGGGTAACGTTTCACGTGACAAAGGCACTGTATGCAGTAGTAAAACTGCACAAGTTGTTACACAGCATGAATATTTTCATAAGAGAAAAACCAAACCGCAAATAACATACGGTTTGTGATGAAATAGGGCCATCCTCCTCTATGAGATATGTAGAAAATAGCATGAATGTTTCGATTGGGAAAAGGAGACTGAAGGTTAAAGACCACTAATAGGCCTGGGCGATACATTGAAATACGACGAGGAACTATTTGTTTTCATGGCATTCAAAAGACTGCATTAAAATCGCTGAAATTGATCAAGTTATATAGCCAACAAAGTACTTTTTAGAGTTTGATGCTTCAAAATGGTACATTTTCTCTCATTATATGACATTTTTGTTGTAATAGTACCAAAATTCATACTCACGGCTTCGGTTTTTAGTAAACATTCGCCCTATCATATTGTAACTATCAGCTTCGAGGGCGCACTGTCATGTTAAGGTGTTTACGGTTCAGTGCGTTAAAACAAGAAAAGTCTCAGGTCAACCTATGTTGAATTTTTGATCATTTGGCATCTAAATCATATAGTTTCACCTGATATTAGTGGCATTGAACTGTGAGAGTTCTGAATATGAGAAAATTCCACCCGAAATTAGGCATTTTCCCATTGCAACCCGTGTAATACATAATTAGTGGTCTTTAACCTGAAAGCTTGGCATTACCTATAGGCCAGTAAAATCAGCTGAAAAGGTCAAAAAAATTGCAACATGGAATTTTTTTGCGGAAAACATTTCTATTAGGTGCCCTTATCAATATCCTAAAAGTCTACCAAAATCAACCTCTGCGAAATATGGATAAATCGATTTTTTCTAAATGGCCTCCAAAATGATTAAAATGGTGTACAAAATATAGAAAACAGACTCACTATGTCACATATTAGTAATAGTAACACGATTCGTATGTTTCAAGCCATTATTCGAGGGTCTGAAATAAGATTAATCACTTTTTCTCACTTGTAAGTTTTCAAAATGGACGCCAAAATAGCTGGAAAGGTCATTATTCCATCCCTAAATATGGAATTAAATAATTAGCACTTGTAAACACAAACTGATAGTTTGGGACCACAAGAAACCCTCTGTACCACAGAAAAAGGTGTTGACACCCCCAGAGGAACGTGGACGCCCGGTATCACCAAACCCTAACGACATATCGCCCCACCAACGCACGTTTCTTGTGACCCTCTACGTATGAATCTTGAGGGGCGGAACGCCTAAAACGCGGGTCAGTCTCAGTTCGTGAGAGGTAAGTATTATGCGCTTGCGTATCTCCCTCTCACTTCTGAGTGGGGTAAACACTGAGCAACTCTACTTACCTCCCACGATCTCTTTGATACGCGCAATGTACCCTCTTAGAGACCTGACTGGGCGTGACGGTTTCATCGCATATACCCCGCAATGAGAACCAGTTCAGGGAGGCACATCAGGTAACGAGTAAAGGACAGGGCATGGTCTGGTTCTTGTCCAGGAACCCAGCCCGGGGAAGGATAGAGACTACCCCAGTGGTGAAGCGTAGGTGGTGCTCGTCTATAGACAACATGTACATAACTGAACAATGTCGACCACAGGCCACTGCCATCAAGAACACAGTCTTCAGTGTCAAGTCTTGCAACGAGAGAGGTCCTCCGTGGGTTCGAAGGCCTTGGGTAGATACTGCAACACCAACATGAAGTCCCATTCCGGAACCAGGGAGCGAACTGGAGGTCTTTCTGTCACCATGCTCTTAATGAGGTCCGCATGTGCTGGACTCGATAAGACCGTCATATACCCCCCCCCCAGTCATGATGAATCGCTAAAATGGCAGTATTGTATGCTTAAGGCCCCGTATCCATAGGCTGTTCCCTTGTGGCGTGTGCCATTGTTCCGTGTTCACTTGTTCCCATGTGACCTGCCACACAGACAACGAACCTTTGTTTTGCTTAGTGGCCGTATCCATGTATAGCATATCTGTGTGGCAGGTCACATGGGAACAAGTGAACATGGAACAAGGGCACACGCCACAAGGGAACAGCCTATGGATACGGGGCCTTAGCGGTACGAGGCATACGGTCCCCGTGGTAAGGAAATCTGTGACTTGTAGAATCGGTTAAGTCGCGAATCGTAATTCTGTCTAGTTGACTGTTGCCTTGCCTTTCAGCAAGCGCAGCAACCGAATATTAATGGCCCGCTGTCTGGACGAACTGGCGGGAGTACGCCAAAAACAGTCAGGTGGAGGTTGTTAATCACCTGCATCTGTACCTGGTGCCGGTGGCGTGGCGGAACGGTGAGAATATCTACGCGGCATAGACGACTGACTGGTTCTCCCACGAGAAGATCCAGGAGGCGGGAGAACAATCCACTGCTTGGGCCAGAGAAAGCGGCTAACAGGAGTAATCAGTTCCAAGAATTGGCTACCTTCAGCAGAACCAGAAGGATCATGGCAATGGGAGGGAAGGCATTATACTGAATATGCCCTCCCAACTCTCCTGCATGGTGTACCGGCCTACCGCCCTTAATCCCGGGTGAAGTAAGGCGGAAGCTAATGTTTCTGATGGGACGATCTAACCTCTGAAAGATGGACCGATACATGCATACTACTGAGTGAGGTGCCACTCAATTAGACAAGAGAGATGAGGACTGACCCGATGCCGCCTGCCTGATAATCAGAGCGCATAATCAAACATCAGCGATCCTCAAGCCTTTGGGAGAGACCCGGACCCTGGCGAAGTATATCGTCGCCCCCAGAATTATTCAAGTGGAACAGTAAAAATAAGTTACAGTCATATTGCAGTCATGCTGACAATTAAATCACCTTTTCGAATCACCCCTGATTTATAGGTCTTTAGAATCGACCCTGTAGCTCTGTGTGGGAGAAATGTTCGACGACGCTGTATTGAATGTTAATTAGGACCGTCCATCCAATTACCATTCAAATATTTACTCTAAAGTATCCGATACACATAATATGTAGATCATAACTTACATGTACTATTTTAATACTGATTCAGCTTCTATGGTGAAAAGTTGATTGCCCTGTCTGTATTCACACTACTCATAATGAACGTATTTGGCGGCCATTTTGAAATTTTGAACAAAAACTACGCAGACAAATAAATATTTATGAAACAGTAAGGGCATAAGAGCATTTGTAGGTCAAAATGTCACCCAATTCCCACATGGACACTCATATAATATTGATATCACAACTGTCTATTTTTTACGACATTTTGGCTGCCATTTTGAAAAAGTCAATTTTACACCTCTTTCGCAGAGGTTGATTTTGGTAGACTTTGAGTATGTTAAAATAGACACTTAAGAGCAACATTTTCATAACTAACATGTACTATTTTAATACTGATTAAGCTTCTATGCTGAAAAGTTGATTGCCCTGTCTGTATTCACAACCCATAATGAACGTATTTGGCGGCCATTTTGAAATTTTGAACAAAAACTACGCAGACAAATAAATATTTATGAAACGGTTAGGGCATAAGAGCATTTATAGGTCAAAATGTCACCCAATTCCCACATGGACACTCATATAATATTGAAATCACAATTGTCTATTTTTTACGACATTTTGGCTACCATTTTGAAAAAGTCAACTTTACACATCTTTCGCAGAGGTTGATTTTGGTAGACTTTGAGTATGTTAAAATAGAGACTTAAGAGCAACATTTTCCGAAAATAGAATTCATGTTGCAATTATTTTGACCTTTGGAGATTTTGGGGCTGATTTTTACTGGCCTACTACTTGTAATCTGCATAATCCCTCAATGAAGTCTTGACAACAGGCCAACTCGGTGTAGGCTTACATGACGGATAGATCGTAAGCTTCTACTAGCAAATACAAAATGAGAAACAACTATAATCGAGACAAATGCTTCGTAGATAATTGCCCGGGATAATTGCTGACTGGTTTGTACGAGTTTCATTCCAAACTTAGCAGGCTTGTGATAAATCATGACCGTCTTAGTTTGAGTTTTGTCTGCATGATCCAGTTTTGTGGTAATCACATTTCGGGTGGAAATCCATCCATATCAGCCAAAAATCATCGTAACTTTAAAATATTGGCAGTATTTGTCACTGGAAATTATAGGAAATTATTATTAAACTATTGTAACATATGAGTCGTATATAAACATTTTGAAGCCTGTATTACAATATCGTACAAAAATGGATTCACCTCTTAAAGTTGGACAGCTTACCTACGGGTAAGGTGGTATACTGTCCATTGTTTCCCTAAAATAGCAAAACAGGTTGGGTTGCCAATTACATGGTGCCGTTTGGTGGTTTGTTTGAGCATTCGGCTTAAGCCTGCAAAGCTCAATAGTACTGGGCTACAAAATAAAATAGATGCCAACTGAATATGACAGGGCAGGGAAAGGTGAAGAGGTCCAATTTAGAAGCAGGAGAAATATCTGCGAGGACATGCATGGATCGGCAACCAAACTGACACGTGGCAACCCGTTCTCCGCAACCATAGGTGATTCTCCGTCATAATAGTGATTGATATACATAACATGTAAAAAAATTTCATCAAAAATTTGATTGCAATTTATAGATACTCTATAGATGATGCAGACATAAAACCGAAATGGTTTCATCGGATCCACGCTTATTAATTTGAAAGAAAAATAACTAAGATTTCGTCTTACTTTAGTTTCTACGTGTTTATAATACATATAAACAATTCACTATTACACATTATTATGAGATGCATTAAAATATTTTTTTATTAGGTTAACTGGTTGTGGTCAGATAATTTAATTTTGGAAGAAAATAATTGGTTATTTTTAGCGATGCAAAGCTATAAGCAGCGTACCTTACCGTACATAATTCTGATATACATTTTCTTCAACTCGCGATAACAGTTTCTGCTTGATTTGTAAGGTAATGGTGACTAATTTAGCGGAAGTTTATTTGCAAAAAAAATTATATTGCCTTTTAAATACATACAAATTAATATTACTACCTTTACCTTAATATAAGAACCTTAACTTAACAGCGGTATTATTACTTTGATATATGACTTTTAATTCTATTTTATAACTCAAATTTCAGCAGTAATGTTTAATATATATCATTGATGAGTGCTTAAGAAAAATAAAGCATTTACCGTTGATGTTTGATAACCAGCCCAACCCCAAGATAAGGCCTATTTAGTGATTTACTCATCGAGAGGATCGTGTAAATCATAAATATTTATTCAGGTTTTGGCGCCTTTGTTACTGTTATAGATGTGCTTACATGGCCTGCTATAAATGGTTACGCTGAAACCCGTGTATTATAGATAATACTAGAAGATATTTTACACGAATCTGCACTTTCTATAGAAATTAATTACATGTATTTGAATGGGGCTTCAACTTTGTCAATACTACTGTTTTCTTCATTTTTGCCAAATTTCTCATTTAAAAATACCTACAATTTGCATGACTTATCCTTCCTTCAATTTAAAAGCATTTTTTTTCAATCGTTTTTATACTTACGCTGGGGTCACTGAATGGGCATTTACAATGAGCGCAAAGGATTAAAGATAGCTCAGGTCAATCATTTAGCGTTATGTGAGCGTTTTGTATCTGTTGTAGGGACCTGTGTTACCGGGTTGATATATAGGGCTATTCCATTTAGAATCCGCACTACCCCTGTTGAAGATTTAGCTAAAGTCTTCCAAAGAGGGAGTATGATTTTTGAATATAATAGACAATTGGATAACGTCCATCTAATATACTCATTCCAGTTGTGGATTATAGGGCTGTATGTAAAGCAACATTCAGGGGGTATGTGTTTCAAAATGATGAACCCTTACCAATTACATTTGAAAAAGGTTATTCCCCCTGTGGAAGAAATTTCCAAAATCGTCCACAGGGGTAGTGCGGATTTCAAATGGAATTGTCCATTCCCAGCTATTCCGTCCCTTAGTAACCAAGGGATGCAACTGATTCCTAGAGAAAGCAGAGATATATGACAAAATAAGTGGAATAAAGTATGAGAATACATAGATTTGAATGCGAATTTTGAAGTATTTTAGAATAAATCACAATGCCCATTATAGTTTGCAAGAATTGTTAATAGAGCACAACGCATTATGTACGACAAAAAGTCCCTCGTATGATAGAAAAAAAAAAGAAATATTGGCCGATTTTATGTTAATAGTTCTTGTTCCGTCAATCAAGACTGTCTTGTTGAGATTCTCAGATAAAGTACATAGCTAATGGGAATAAGGTGAAGTATTATGTGAAAAGAGAATTTCAAGTGTATATACTCTAGATTTTGATTTAAACAGTATTATGAGCCACTTGAAAAGCATACTGGCCGTTTTTAAACTTATGGGGAAAACAGACAAGGAACGAGGTCGTTGAAATGTTTTAATTTTAATTTTTTTTAATAGTGACTCTTTTCAATATTAATAATACCGTAAAGTGTTGCACCTGTTATTAGACCAAATTAAGACAATTAGGTTTTATTACATTGCTATTAGCACATATTAACAGAAATGTTGAAAGTACTCTTCCCGTTTGAGGCAAATAGAAATATTTGATCATTTATAATTAATGACATTTTCATGATCAACTCTGAACTATTCTTACGCTCAAAATAGTCACATTATGTCAGTATAACACATCCAATTCATCAATTACTTTATTAATGTAAGTGATTCATGTCAACGCTTTTTCCGTTTGGTAATTCAGTAAACTCACTGATAACCATGATAGCAGTAAAATACTACTAATTTGATGCTCTCATATATGGCACACATACAAATAACTTTAACAGGCAATCATGTGTCAAATATTTGATTATCAACAATTATTATTAATAATTTCAAAAGATTCTGCTAGAAGATTTGGTTAAAATAAATTATATTATATGGGATAAAGCCATTATGTTGAATTATTTTGCTCTATGAGTTGGGTAAATAAAGTGACATACTTTACTGTAAATCTAATATATATATATATATCGTTATTAGATTTCACATTTAGATTTACATAGTGAGGTTAAAGTTGCCGACGTCAATAATGTGCAAAATGCAGAGTAGAATATGTTTTACATTGTCTTCGTACATAGCTTTAATTTGTAGGTTATAACCTTCACTGTCAGATCGTCAAGTGTGTATATATATAAAACAAAAGAATATAAAGAAAATACAGTAAAGTATGTCACTTTATTTACCCAACTCATAGAGCAGAATAATTCAACATAATGGCTTTATCCCATCTAATTTAAGAATTTACATCCAATTGTATGGTGATTTACATAACATTGAGGAAATCCTTGTTGTTTTACTCTTCCCCATACCTAGCGTGGTATGAGCAATACCTCTTGAATTGCCCATGGCTCATTTAATGTATATAAATGAGACCAGGTGAATTTTGTTATTCTCGAGTAAATTGACTTTTAGTTAAAGACAAAATCTCTAAATCATACAAAATAAAAGCCCAAATTGGCCTACATCGTGCCTAGCACCACCAACGAAAAGAATCCTTTTGATATCCCTTGCCTTCTAGTCAAAAATATTGTTTAAAATTGTCAAAAAAATTGGGTTGTATATGGGACCTGCTACCACGAAATGGTCGTAAAGTTGCAAGTTGGTAGTGTCGATACCTCATGGCTGCTGAGTTGATGTTCTTTATACAAACCAGTACAGCATAGTATGTCATTTCGTGAATTGCACATTGTGCCCCATTCACAAATGACATGTCGACATACTTTTGGCTTGAACAGGTGCGTGTGAAACAAAGAACATCAACGCAGTAGCCAGAGCGTCGCGAAACTACCAACTTGCGACTTTAGGCCCATTCCGTGGTAGCAGATCACATATGGTATGTACGCTTCCTTTATCAGTAGGTTATAACCTGGTTGTCAGCTTCAAGCAGTAAGCATTTAGTAATTGGGGTTAATTGGAATAATCAATCATGAATCCAAAGATAGCTATACGGTGTAATCCACATAACCTAACTTGATTAAAACCAGGTGTGTCCTGTTTTAATTGACGTCAAACATCTTATTATATACTTAAAGATCAATACAGAGTAGCATGCAGTCCAATCGTGGTTTTTGTTGGTGTTGTTTTTTTTGGTGTTTTTAAGCACAGCAATACGTATAGGCAGCATCACAATCATACTTTACTCAGAATATTTTCCTGTGGCCTAAGATACACCAAATAACCAAGTAACAATCAAGGACTTCGGGAATTCGGGAAGCGCACATCATATAATACACACAACTAACCATCGCAGCCAAGTGCAGCTCCCGGAAGTTCCATCAAAGTCAATTTCTTTTCAGTTTTATTTTAGACTCCCCCCCATCTCTATGACCTCATTGTTTTAAGGAGTATTTACATTCAAATATGTTCCTAACTTATTTATTCTGCATGGAAATGTGACTAAAACTGGGAAACACATTTTTTGGCCCATAATTGTCTTATTATATGAAGCAGATCGTTTATTTATTTACAAAAAAAAAATTGTGTGCAGGTTGCTATTCACGCGATTTTGTCAATGTTTTAAACAGAAATCGTAATGCTCAGGTGTATGACAATATATAGTTATTCAAGGCAGCATGATAACTAAATTAAAATAGTTAGTTTTTCTTTGTTTTTCTTTGCATTATAACGTTATTGAAAATCAACTGCTTCAACTTCGCTAGTAAAGTTGATTTACCGGTCACCGGATGTTCGTTTACGGTTCTAACATTTGTAGTTTTACAAAATACAAAAGTACACATTAGTTTTATACAAAAAAAAACCTATAGATAGAAACTAATATACCAATAAATAACAATGCAGGCTAAAATTGGGGACACAATTTAAAAATGAGTGGAAATTTTTAACTAGTAGAAAGTAGATTTTTAATGTCTGAATAGTCCCACAATGTTCAAACCATGAATACATGTTTGGTTATGGAAATGGTGCTGGCCCATTCCATGTCAACTCCAGGGATGTGCACCGCAGCACCTCTTCAATTTTTTTCTTTTTCTGTGTGGTGGTAGATATTAATGAGAAAAGTAAAATCCTGAAAATTTGAGCTTCATACTCCATTTCGTTTTCCCGTGGCATCAATTTGAAATTTAGGGGGTCAGCGTAAAAAATGTCGCAACGCGAAAGACGATGTTTGGAGGTCCATAAACGTATAAAGGAACCCTTTAAAACTGTGAAAAGTAAACTTTTTGGTGTAGAATTAAATTGCCTATCAGAAACTTTGTAACTCCTTTACTTTTAAAAGATATAGGATTCCTCAAAATGGGAACCCTTTAAAACTGTGAAAAGTATGTATCCTGGGGTACTTTTTGGTGTAAATTGTCAACATCTGCTTTCAGGGGGTCAAATGTAAAAAAGTTTTTTCCAAAGGGTAATATCCCTCAAAATGTATTCTAATATGCTCAACTTTGATAAGAGTAATGTCCTACCAAAGGGCTTTGAAAAATTTTACGTCAATTATTTTTCACTTTTGGTTCTGACATTACTCTTATCAATATTGAGTCCTGGTTGGACGAAGTTGCATTTAGAGGGCCCTATATCTTTTAAAGTAAAGGAGTTACAAGTTTTCTGATAGCAGATTTGAATTCAGACAATTTGCAAAAATACCCCAGGATACATATGTTTTCAAAGTTTTAAAGATATTTCCTTTATATACATTTATGGACCTCCAAACGTCGTCTTCCGCGTTGCGACACATTTTTACGCTGACCCCCCTAAATTTCAAATTGATGCCACGGGAAAACGAAATAGAGTATGAAGCTCAAATTTTCAGGATTTTACTTTCTCATCAATATCTACCACCAAACAGAAAAAGAAAAAATTGAAGAGGTGCTGCGGTGCACATCCCTGAGTTGACATGGAATGGGCCTGCTACAAGTTTGTAAACTATCTGCCAAATTTACCCTGGTTTACTGTAAGGAATATTGTGAAACGTTGATATCAATGTCGAGTTAACACATCATGCGTGTTGTTGCTGGCATCAATGTTATCAGTGTCATATTTTAACATCTTGGTGATTACGGCTTTAAGAACACTACAATATTTCCTTCCTTCCGTATTTGTATCTCTGATTATGATTTATACTTCTAATACAATAACCTGAAACTTGATCCACATACTTGGAGCAACCGACCTTGATAATGACAATACGTTCAAGGAATGCTAAGAATTGTCTACGCACATTTTAAGGGGGTACTACACCCATTGCATTTTTTTTTTTTTCATTTTTTTTCATTTTGTGAAGAAATGAGAAAAAGAAATTGGACAAAGTGATATGCAAAATGAAGGGGCAAATCTTCTAGTTTAATTGGTGGCATCAGTATCAATGACGCGTACATGCTTCTAATGGTATAAGCCAAAAAGTTGTACATCACTGATGTTTTAAATTCTCTTTATTTTGGAAAGCTTACTATCAACGGATTTCGTTAAAATTTTGGATATGTGTTGCTAACATATTAGGGAAATAATGTTGATATGTAAAATGGGAATAAGTGGTCCCTGATTTCTTTTATGACTTCATGAACTTGGTGCTCCACAACTATCAAAAAACGAACCGGTTAAAATGCTTCTATTTTCAATGTTGAGCTATATTTTGTATTTTGAACTTGCGACACTATGTCACTGAAACTTAATTAAGCCATAGGTAACAGGTTACCACAACCACACTACAGCAATGTTGAAACATATTGTATTTTTCGTCACCTATACCACCATATTAGGTAGTTTTCCGTAAGCTTCATTTTTGTGATTTTGGTAACTATTTTATATTTATTTGCCCAATCCATCTCAACTAGGCAATCTAAATTGTAAATTGTACTCACCATTTACATCCCAAGGTATTTTAGTATATCCACCTCACACATTTCCATTATATATCCAGTAACAGACAAAATATCAAAATTGATGCCTCATTATGACATGTATGATATCACAGACTATCACATGTATTCAAAATTGATGCCTGAATTTGACCTGAACCAATTGACCTATAACCTGACCTTTGATGACCTTATAGCCTTTTTTAATCTCTTTTCCCAACAACACATTATAGAAGATACATACATGGTGTAGTATTAAATTGTCTATGTGGAAGAGATAGGCCTATTTAATTTATTCAGTGTTATAATCAGTGAGTGCATTTCTATAGATAGTATAACAAAGGATTTAATGTATTCTATTCATGTATTCTACTTGGACATGTTCAATAGAATAAATTATGGTTTGTTATGAAACACACATCTCAGTTACCAGGATACAGTAAACAAACAAATATATAGGGCTAAAATGATTTTCTAAAATGGTTTAAAACCACTTTGTATGTAGAGATATTTTATAAGTTCAGGACATGAGATGATGAACATATTTATATACTTTATAAATTTGCAACAAAAAAATAGAAGATGGTTACTGATGAAAATCAGGGTATATTATATCGCCTTAAGGCAATTTGAGTGATTTTGTTGGTACCATAAATAGCATATTTTGAATCGACGTGTCTATGAGTTGATCCAAAATGATCAATCACTCGATTCTATGCATCGTAATATAAACGCGGTTATTTGTAATCACGGTAATTATTTGAACATTCGAGAGAAGAATATAACACTTCCAATCACGTGTATACACCATTTAGATTTTGAAAAATATCATTATTGCTCATACATAGATACTTAGACATAGATACTTTAATTATCCATCCCAAACGATTCAAATTCGTTCGATTATTTTTGTTCATTTTCCGCCCTTACCAATCTTTCCGTACATAATCATCAACTTGAGAAATATGTAATTTTCAAATGATTATATGTTACATAATTTCAAACCACATGGAATAAGACGGATAAAGATAGTATAAACGTGAATTGTTGTAAGGTTTTTTAATCAAGAGGCTGTTACTGGACATTCGCACACAGACATTTTTTTACACAGGTTATGTAAAAAATATACATAACATTAGGTAGCATATGAACTCCCAAACAAATAGGTATTTTTTACATAACCATGAATTATGTAAAAATAACATAGCAGATAAGTAAAAAAAATACTATGGCTATTAAGTAAAATTTTTACATAACCTTTATGTAGAATTTTTTACCTCAGCTATTAGGTATTTTACTACATTATTGTTATGTATTTTTTTACACAACTTATGTAAAACATACATAACATTTATGTAGCATATGAACCCCATAACAAATAGGTATTTTTCACACAACCTTGAATTTGTAAAAAAACATACCAGTTAAGCAAAAAAATACCTCATTATTAGGTAGGATTGGGGCTTTCTTTCTTTCTTTCTTTTTGTTTTATTTTATGCTGAAACATAATTCATGATAGATTTGAAGTCATCAGATCTTGGTCAACTGTCAGATTCGTTCAACAATACAATTTCATGCATGAAATATTTTATTTTGTTTTCCCTTTTATCAGTTCAATGTAATGTGTAAAGCATTTCTCTCTCGCATGTATTACATGTACGATACAATGCTATAATAATACACTAAGCCACTGAAATGCTTCAAGCCTAATTCCCATATTTGGTACTGTAGGACTACCTACCAAAGTCATTTCAATGCATTATCACGTCTACACGGTATTACATCGCTATCTATCTCAACACACACATTGCTATGTACCATGTATACACGCAGTGTCCGGGCGCAGTATACAGTACGTACAGTATCGTACTGTAATGAATATCGTAGCACGTAATCATGATCGCGGCAATACGTACGCTACAATGTCAATTCCAATGTTGATAAATCTAGTAAATGAACCCATAAATAGCCATTTTTAATGTCTCAAAGATATGGAGCTTATCGAACGAATCTCCAGTTTCGTTCCATCTTATGACTTCGAAACCTACCTATTTGAATGATGTTTCAGGAGGCATGCGCTACACGATCACATACACGTCGTGTCCGCCATGATTGCTTTCGGTCGGCGCTATATTCTTACCTGAAATAGGTAAAACTACATAAACTCGGCAAAATATCTGGCCAATGTATGTTTTGCCTTTCGAATAGGTGCATTTTAAAATTACATAACAACTGGTAAAACATTTTGATGAAATTTTACATAACCTGTGTAAAAAATTGTCGAAATTATACACAACATCATTATACTTGGTATTTTTTACATAATGAAGGTCCGATTTTTCTGTGTGCAATTTTGCATTTTATTATATAATATCAACATCCGAAAGTAATTACATTTCACAAAGTACTCTTAACATGCAATTATTATAAAATAAACACCTACATTATAAGCTGGTTTTGAATTTAAAACTTGATAGAAATGTCAGAATAACATTAAGTACAATGTGGTTAGCTCTACGAGAAATAATTGTTTATCAAGTACCATACTACCATTCATATTATAACAAGCTTATGTTATATCATGTTGATGTAAGTTGTACTTTCCTAAAAAGGTCTTTATATGGTTTTGCTAATTTTTGATTTATTCGTTTATCAGTCAGTCAGTCGGTCAGGTAGATAGTTCAGTTAGTTACAGTTGGTTAGTTATCCAACTTAGTTGTGGTTTATTGCTTGCTTGGTTGGTTAATCAATCGACAGATCGATAATTGATTGCTTGATTGATTGATTATATTTTCTGCTAATAATTAGCTTTATTCTGGTCATACAATTCTTCTTGTAAACAGAAGTAGTGGCGAGCCACAATTTGATAGCCATTACAGCGCCTGGTCATGGAGACTGTGTCTAGCTTGAACATGTTTAACCAGGTTGAAAGGGAATAAAACAATAAAAGGTGTGTCAGACGCTTTTGTTTTCTGTCACAAGGGACGTTACATCGAATAACACTTACATCTTAACGCAATTACATGTGACATATTTGCTTCATAGACACTCCAGGGACGCTATGTTTATAAACACTTGCAACTTATAAGTCATGTCTACTAAAATCTAATATAACCCACTGGAAGATGATAAATAAGAAAGAAATATTTCTAGGACTCGTTTCAAATTCGCCTTAGACAATGTTATGATCTATTTCAGTTCCAGTGATACCTCAACAATTTCCGTGGATTTTTGGATGCATTGAAATACAGTAAGCCAAATAATTAAGGTACCAGTTACGTTCACCCCTTGTATGTCATAGTTGGAACAACAGCCAATAGCTGCATCTTTTGGCTCGAATTTAAGACCTCGTTCGTTGAAATTGTTTAAGAAATAAAGACACCACGACCCAAAACCCCAAGGAAGATGCCAATTTAAAAGTTGCAGTTTGCCACATTGCATGCCCTATTGATTTGTACACAAAGCGTTCGCGAACAAGAGAAATATCGCAGTGCTTTCATTGATTAGCACGAAAAACTAGCGTCATTGATTAGAACACAAAAGTGCAACTTTTTATTTCGTATCTTCATCAGTTTTTGGATCACCGTTTCTTTAATTCTCAACCAATTTCAACAAATCAGGTCTTAAATCAGAGCTAAAGGCGTCGACTGCTTGTTTAAAGTTTGACACATTTGTCTTTATTTAGGATGCACAAGGGTGAACACAACTGGTGCCTTAATTCTTTTGCTTACTGAATGTAGGTATTATCATTTTACTTTTCAAAATCAATACGGCAGGGCCGTAGTGCTAGTTTTCATGCCCCTCTGATGAACATGGTCTGAAATGAAACCGATTTTGTTTCAAGTTTCCATCTAATATATTGAATAGATTAGTATAAGAAGATAAAAATGAGTCCTGAAATAAAGAAATAAGAACGTCATCAAATAATTCAGAAAAAATTTCGAATAATTTGCTTCTTATTTTTCTTATTTTAAAGTAAATAAACGCAATAATTTATTTCTCATACTATTTGATCAGTTGTTGAAGTGTTTGTTTGATCGATCAAACACGCATCAATGGTAACAACAACAGACACTAAATCATCTCACATCATCTCTTCTTTCCATGATCATATTAAAATCACTGATACTTTTAATCTTTTTTGACAAAAAGAAGACCACGAGAAGTGATCTGTGATATATGTCAAGTGAAATTCCATATGAAGGTCTGAACCAGGGCTAAACCCACTTAATTAGTTTTTTACAATATGAACACTACAGCACGTGCCTCTTTCTGTAGCATTTCTACCATAAAATGAAGAAAACGCTAAGATCTGAAACCCCGGTCTGAAACATTCTCATCTAAGGGACATGCGCCTTTAACCCCAGTATTCCATATGCACTCAAAACATCACCTCAGAATGTATTGGGTACAAGAAACTCATACTTCGCTAGTATTAAGGTCAATTTAGTACCAAGCATCTTTAATTGACATCATCGAACTGAGCTTTTTCGAATGAGACCATTTTGATTTTCGAATGAGACCATTTTGATGTATATTGACGATGGTGCTATTGCTAATATGGCTGGTACTAGACTTGATGCTTCAGGGCTTGCCGTATGCTTTATTGATCGAATTGGTCATTAAAGAATCAAAGGTGCTTCATGACTACAACGATAATGGGAATTAAGTATGATATAGCTTTGGATTTTATAGATAGCCAGTACATTCACTAATCTGCTAATCATGTCTAGACAATGACAGGCATATAATCGCAGCCAGATATAAAAAAATACTAGTTCGAGTGTGACGATCAACCCATCACAGCCTGTGATTGGTTGGTATCGCGTAAAAGGAAGGTTGGTTCATCTGGTGCCTTCGTGGGAAAAGAGGGATCGCAAAAAATTGTGACAAATTACGTTACTTGTAGAAGGCATTATGGAACATTTCAAGGTCTTAATTTTTGAGACGGTCTGTATGTTTGAAGGTGCACAGGTAACGATAGAGGCGTTATACCACGTTACATTCAGAAATTTCAATCATCATGAATTGTAAACAAATCGTTTCTGAGTTTAATCGACAGATGATGTAAGACGTACGAAATCTAGTCTTTTTTAATTCAGTGTCAAATTATAGTCTGATTTAAAGTTTCGTTATAATACGGACTGTAACAGTATGATTACTTCTTTTGTATTTGCTTTTTGTAAACCCATACATGTGACTGCGATTTCAGAAACACGTGGATTTTACGATTCCAAACTAAGTGTGTCATTAAAAAAATCAACCAATATGTAACATCACTGTAATATTACATATAGATAGTTATCGCCTTCGGCTCTATCAGAGCACTTCTTGTCTTATATAACACTGGCCGTATTTGTAAGACAAAGCCTGAAGGCGTTGTTACTTTGTGCGCCAAAAGTGATGGTATCACACGTATTACATGCGATAGATACACCGTACACGACACAAAGTTAGAAACAACATCTTTATTTATAGTTCAACACTTTGTTTAAATTAGCTGTTTACTGGAATGCCAGTTCAAATATGTGAAGGTGATCTCAGCCAGGGGATTAATTCCCCCTTTCGGTCAATTCCAAAAGCTATTTCGATTTAACCTTATAATACTTTACGTCGATGCGAACGTTAAGCAATTCCAGTTGAAATCCATACACCCCCTATGGAAGACATGAGCTTAATCTTCCACACAGGGAGTGTGAATTGAAAATGGGCTTTAAATGGATGACCCCATTTGAAGTAAACACTCCCTGTGTGGGAGATTGAGTTTATGTCGTCCATAGGGGGTGAATGGATATCAACTGGAACAGGCCATCGTCACTGTATAGTTCACCATGCACAGTGACGATGTTTCAACGTGACGCATTTAGGACTAAAGTCGCAAAAGCTTTATAGATTTACCGATTGTCACTCATTAAAATATAGTTGACCTGATATTATCTTCAAGACTCCAAATTTACAAGCAAATTTGGAAATATATGTTAAGTATGACAAGTATTTCTTTAGTATGTTAAAGAAGTATTTCGTGATCCTAACATCTTCTTTGTATAGCATTTTTCAGTAGATATCCACAATACCCTTAAATTGACCACATCGCACTAATACTGAAAGAACTGCAATGGATATCCATTCGTCAAACTATGTACTCACATTGACATGGAAATCTCTACATAAAGTGACTCAGTGAACTCGTTTTGCCGCACAGTCAGACGCGTTCTTTACTTATACGATCAACAGATCAATTGCTTCTCTCAACTCCTCGCACTTTTCGTATCGCACTTCTTATGCAGCTGTACCTAAGCTGTGAAACACTTTGCCTTAAGAACTGCGTAGCTGCACACCTATTATATAAACTCTTTCAACAAATACTCTTAAAACTCACCTGTTTTAAATTGCCTACTCCAAAAAGTAAAGGACTTTATTAGCATTTTTCAAAAACAGCAATAACATTGTAAATCGGATGAGTGACATTTCATTCAGTATTGTTCAGGCAACAGAACACTTACACTACCGACTACTGAAGTCCCCTGACACAAAAACACCATTTCTTTAGCACTATGAGAACTGGATTGTCAGTTTCTGATCCTTAACATTTCTTGAGTAATATATATTTTTATGATCCTCTTCGTAAATATTTTGCATTTGTTTTGTAAATTCAGTTGATTCAAACTTTGTTTCATCTTGTTGAGCTTCTGACAAGATCGAGATGGCGCATCATAAATGCTTGTTAATAAATACATAAATAATGTGAACTTGTAAAATGTTTCACAAGAAAACAAACGCAGTTAGTTTACACAATCATTTTAAATACGGCATAATAGAGGTAAAAATCCTTTTCTTACTTCAATTTGTTAAATTTGACATGTTATTTGGAAACAAAATTCGAGAACGAAAAGCAAATGTTGGGGAAATTTAAGCCTGAACAATCAGGCAAACACTATATCGAAATGATAGTACGCAAACATTATCCAAACTTTGCTACATCTATAATTTGTAAAATACACATATATGATACGCTCCGGAGACGAGAGACATATATCCAGCCTGACTGATCATAAATAAAATCACAAGCATAAACAATGTTCTAGCTAGTGCATAGCGTGATCATGTTTAAGGGAAATGCGGAAGAATGAGGTTCTTTGCCAACAGAATGTTGTTACACTTCAATACTGCTAAAGAAATGGTTGAACGCTACTGACGTATATCGTGCATATTAAACTTTCAAGTACAACTTCAATAACTTTATGTTCTCTTTCTTCTGAAAAAAAAGGCGAAGAAGAGGAAAAACGAGGAAAATGTAAATTCCATGGAGGGGTAGCATATATCATTATGGTATACTAGGCTATAATAGATAATGCAAAATGAAGACAGTGCCAATGGATCAAATTTGCACCATTATTTCTTCCCAGTTTACATTCAAAGTTTATTTCACATCCCACGTACCTTTGAATTGATTTTACAATTTGCTCTGAGAACTTTGAATTTGAAGGTTAAACTATTTGAGAAATCAAATTAGTCATGGCAACGTTTACCAATTTTAATTTTGTCAATTTTAATTTATAAATAAGTCGACCTTCATTTATATATGGATATGTCTATGACAAATGGACATTGAAACATCGTTAACTAAGCCGATATAATTAGAACTATTTTTAAAGCTTAAAACGTTCCTCGCTTAAATATGCTATGAAAATACCACCAGCCTACAACGATGTTCATCCATTTCTATTTTATTGATAAACCTGCTGCATAGCGATGTTTCAATTAAATAAGGCGGTCAATGTAAATTAAAACTGGCTTTATTAGTCACAATTTGTGTCATGCTATATTCCAAAGGCCCACGTTACCACTGACTCTTAAATGGTATTAAAACAAGAATATTCGTATTGAAATAGAGCAAAATTGGAAAATAACATGATCCTATCACGACATTCAGTTTCATGTTGAAGCATTTCTTAACGCGGCACTATCATTTTCCATTGATTTCCTTTTACGTTGCGAACTTTACAGTTATTGAGAAGTCTACCTTGTCCTGTTTAAGTGAATTCCGAATTCGCTCGCTTTAAGGTGCTCTGAAAATACCAACAATCTACTGAAATTTTCGTCGCGTTCCATTTCATTGATACGTCTGTTGCAATGCAGTGTTTCAATTAAATAAGGCGGTTAATTTGGTTTAAAAAGTGGCTTTATTGATAGACATGTTACATTGCGGTGTGTCAATTTAAATATTTTGAAGCTACAGTTATTGAGAAGTCAACCTAATTCTGGTTAAGTAATTCCCGAATTCGCTCGCATAAATGTGCTATGAAAATACTAACAATCTACGGTTATGTTCGCCGTGTTCTGTTTTATTGGTGGATCTGTTGCAATGCGGCGTTTCATTTAAATAAGGCGGTTAATTTGAATTAAAAAGTGGTTTTATTGATAGACATTTTGCATTGCGGTGTGTCGATTAAATAAGGCGGTCAATGTAAATATAAAGTGGCTTTATTAGTCATTAATTTGTCTGGTATTATAATTATCCCAGAGGCTCACGGAACCACTGACTCTTAAACGGTTTTCGCATTAATTGGAAATTAGCAGGATCCTATCACGACTTAGAACCATTTGAAAAAAATATGGTATATTGAAATAAATAGCAGTTCCAATACGTCTCAATAAAAATAAACATGCTTCCTTCCTTCAAAATGATTTAGGCTTGTCTAATCAAAATGATTAGAAAACATTACCCAAACTTTGCTCTACCTATAATTGGTAAAATCACAGATATGATGCTGTGCAGAGACGAGAGATAGATATCCTGTCTGACTGATCGTAAGTAAAGTTGCAGGGATAAACAATGCTCTAGCTAGTGTATAGCCTGATAATGCGCAACAGTGAAGTTCCTTAGCAGTGGACTATTGTAACAAAGGCGTGGTTTGATTTTTCAAGCTGTGTTTTCAATCTTAGATTGAGCATTGAGGCATACCATTAAAATAATGTTTCCAAATTTTGAGTTGTATTGTTAAGAGATGAGAGAAGCAAAAACGTATACAACAATGCTACATAGGATAGTACATATCCATTAATTTTTTATTATCATTTATTGTATTTTAATATATCTTCCAATCTGAAGGTTACATCTAAAAAAAAAGTCAGAGACCATTTTCCTGGCACAGTTTCAAAAAAGTAATCCCAAATTGTATGTTATAAATATAATTCAACCCACATGTGCTGTAGGCATTTTTATACGACTCTGGATATGGCAACGGACCGTTGAAACTACATTAACCATGTTAACTGAGACGGGTTTTTTTAAAGCTTAAATGTTCATCGCTGAAATGTTCTATGAAAATACCAACAATCTACCGCGATATTCACCCGGTTCTATTTTATTGATAATACTAAATCACGTCTTGTCAATAAAATAGGGTGGTTAATTTAAATAAAAAGTGACTTCGTTAGTCCCTGACTTCGTTTGTCACAATGTATCACGTTACATCCCAAAGGCTCACGAAACCACTGACTCCTATATGGCATTGAAACAATTTAAGCCAAAATGTTCGAATTGAAAAAGAGCCCACTTTTAAAAATCATTTGATGCTATCACGACTGTTCCATTTGAATTTTTACGCCGTAGTATCATTTTTTGCGTTGTGTAATTGAACCAATATAACGTTCTATCAAAATAAAAAGAACTATTTAAACATTTTACCTCAAAATCCTGTGCATGTTTAGAGAAGCTGCAACCTTCAGTTTACAGCTTTGTGTTTGTGACTTGTTCAGCACATGGATACAGGCCATGGAAACCATTTCACATTTGAACGAGAAGCGAAGCAGTGGCAGAACCAGAATTGTGTTGATGGGAGGGGAGGGGGCACCAATAGCAATCTGAATGCATACTTTAGGACACATGTCCCTATCCTCTCCATGGTCTGTATTATAGAATCATATGCTGGACACAAACGTGGTTAGCTCAAGTTTGCGCATCTCTCGATATCAACACGATTTTGAGGTAAACTCAGGTTTGAATTATCACTTTTTGTTATAATCGTTTAATCTTCCAATATCTAATATGTTTGTTTGATTGTCGATCCGTGTGGAGAGACGCTTTGGTCCTGATGAGACCAGGTACAAACAAAATGCACAGGTCAGGCTAAAAAGTCTATATTAAAAGTCTGCACAATATTTGAAATTTAACAAACGATTCCCCTTTATATTACATCGAGATTGTGTTAAAGAACTTATAACCATGCGACAATCTACTTTAAATTTTCGTGTTCGTCCCTAAAACGTGTTTATACATTCTGAGAAAATGCGCATATTCCTTAAAGCAATATTAATACGTTGTAGTATGAATCCAAACGACTTAAAGCTAATCGTAGATCCATCTTTGCGCGCATTTTAGCGATAACATTTTACCCCAGCTCCTTACCCGGGAGTAGGACCAGCCATCAAAGATGACCTTAGAGGGAGGGGGTGAAGCCCACCATTGGTTTCTACAGTAAAAGCAATGATTTTCATTTCGCTCTTTTAAAAATTATTCAAAGATCTACTGACTTTTTACTTGAAATATATAGTCATTTCCTTTTATATATAGGAGAAAATTCGATGAAAATCGCTTTTTTGTTGCAGAATTTGTATCCGGAAATCAATTTTGCAAATACTTTCGTAAATAGCCAGAATTTCCTAAATTTGCATGGGCGCCCTGACATTATGACGTCATAACCAGATTATGTGAGTAATGTTTGCACTTATTTTGGTGTCACTGGATAGAGGAGACCCATTGCTATACATTGGCACCAAATATAACGACATATTACATTTATAATTGAAAATTAGGGGACACCCCTCTTCGTAGTCCGTAATACAAAATATGAATCAGTAGCTCTAAGGTTAAAGAAGTAGTAAGTTCTATTAACAGAACGTAAATACAAATTTGACGATATTTTTGCTGATATATTTACAAAGATCAAGAATCTGCAAGAAACATTAGGTATCTAGAGGCTTAATTCGGTGGCATAAAAATCTCGACTTATTTAAGAAAAGTGGGGGTTAAGCAGTATACAGACTTTTTATTGTACGTACAATATTGTATGTACAATATGTACGTTATTTAATCTATTGCCATTCTATTTCCAGTACTGTTTAAGTTCTAACGAATGTTTGATGACGTAAAATCGATAATATATTTCTGCTAGATATTGTATGTAACATAATTATTATCGATTTTTCGTCATCAAACATTCGTTAGAACTTAAACATTACTGGAAATAGAATGGCAATAGATTAAATAACGTACATATTGTACATACAATACCGTATTGTACGTACAATACTCGGAGTCTGTATACGACTTTAGGCTGTGGATCACGAAATACCCCTTTGAGCACAATGTAAATCGATGAGGCTCTCTCCCAGCAGGCTATTGCACTTAATGAGTGTTAAAGAAATGTGTGAAAACATTATATGTATATATAAAACTTACAATAAAATACCGAGTTATAAAAGTACAACTTCAATAACTTCATGTTAGTTTTTCTTATTCTAAACAATAGAGTAAGAGGGAAAATCGTATAAATTAGAACGGCAAATTCTTACTAATAATTATTATTTAGATGAGGATATACTGGATAATACGATCAACATTTATACCATCTCAGTTGACTGAGTTTATACTCTTCAGTTGACTTGACAAGTTTATTTCAAATCCTACATCCATTTTATCCTGTGCATTCTTTTCAAGTTTGTGGTGAGAACTTCTATGTTGGAAGTTTACAATTATTTAGAAGTCATCTTGTCAGGCAACGTTTAAAAAATGACCCCCAATTTTAATTTATAAATATAAGATGACTAACTTCGCATACATATACGGCTGTGTCAATGGCAACTTTTTCTTTATTTATTTATACCATTCGGCCCGTAGGCCTGGCACAGCCCAACGGACCATTGGAGCAACCTTAGCTGAGACGGTTGGAATTAGAACTATTTTAAAAGCCTAGGATGGTCGTACTAACAATCTACTGCGATGTCCATCCAGTTCTATTTTATTGAAAAATGCTGCATCGCGGTGTGCCGATTGAATAAGGTGGTCAATTTGAATTAAAAGTGACTTCATCAGTCCTCACATGTCTCGTATTATATCCTTAAGGCGCACAGAAAGATTGGCTCTTAAATGGTATTAAAAGAAGCCAGAAATATTCGTATTGAAAAAGAGCACAATTGAAAAATAACACGATCCTAGCACGACTTTCATTTCCATTTTGAGCCATTTCTTTACGTCCTAGTATCAATTTCGCGCCAGCTCATTTGAAACCAATAAGGTCTATTGAAATAAAATACGACTGTCTAATAATCTAACTTGATTGTGTTTACCTCAAAATCCTGTGCATATTTAAAGAAGAGGGACCTTCAGCTAGATTTTCCTACCACATGAAGGGACTATCAGGGGTGGTACAAAAACAGCTTTACCTAATTTCAAAGGTTAATTTCTCAAAGTTGAAAAGTATGTTTCAAATTGTTCTTGCATATTCTAAAAGACCACCTTGTTTAGAAGCCTTATAGAGTATTTTGGTGAGAATATGAATTTAAAAAAATCAAATTAATGTGGAGCCAATTTTTATGTCAAATGGGGAAAACTAAGTTTGTCCAATATATCGAAAGGTTTGGCTACAAAACGATTCTCTTATAAACGAATCTATACACATTTTCCACCTCGATACACCTGGGTACAAAAAATTATATATAGTATATTCATACGAAGTATGTTTTGGGCATAGTTTACGGTATAACGCTATTTTGTTTGTTATTGCTCATTTCTAAATTACGTATAAATGTACAACAAAATCAGATCAAAATGACAAAATATAGCACCAACCAGAGTAACAAGTTGACCAAACTTATTGAATTCTACATTACAATAAATTCATAGTAAAATAAAACCATACATTAATACTCATAAATTTGCTTCACCAATTATATAAAACATCATAAAATAATTAGAATAATAATAATAACACATGCTATTGTTGACAGAGAATCGAATCTTGCAAATGAGAAATGATTTTCCTTAGTGTGCGAGAATCAAAATTCTCCTTAATTCATCCCTATTCCTAAAGCAGTAATGTGTTGAATATCTTGATTCCTGCAAGATGATTTTGTGAGAATCAATTTTGATTCACTCAAAGTTCAACAAATTTGTACAACACTGATAAACACATTCCCCACATCCCATAGGCTTACGTCATATCGATTTCTAAGCACTCTTTAAGCAAAGTCATTGTTCATTGAATTTTCAACCTTATACAAAACATGTGAAATAGTTATTTTTGGCACAAGATTTGCAATTTAAGGAGAATTTGCCATTGCTCATTGCAATGAATCTAATATGCCCAGGAAATTTGAATATCGCGTGGTTGGGGGGACTGTTTTTATTTTGTTTTTATGGTCAATGTGAGTTTGTTTTAAATAAAACCACGTGATTCGTGCTTGATATATATTTTTTCTAAAATATAAGGCATAATGTTAATAACTTTAATTCTTTTTCATTCGTTTTTTTTACCAAGAACTCTTAGTTGATTTGAACTGACCGGAGTCTAGAATTGTCACAAAAGAGTTGCATCTTGCATAATTAGAAAGAGTGCGCCGCTTTATTCATTAAACTACCGAAAAACAGTTTACACGAGAAGAAGTATTGATTGTGAGGAAAAGAATAGACCAGGCCTTTTTATTCAGTATGCATGTATACACCAGGCACAAAAAGAAATTCGTCAGTTATAGTCATCCTTGCTGTTCAACAACCTGATAATTTTGGATTATTCTGAAATATATATTTTGCTTTCTCATTTGACACCCTGTTGGTGAAAATGGAGCAAAAATTGACCAAGATATCAAACCCCAAAATCAAAAGCTGCAATTGTAACGAGTCAATTGTGCCTGTTACAGTGTGTGCTTTATTGATTGGCCTGTGGTGCTTTGTGTGCAATACAATGTTGCGTTCCCATTGAAATCGTTTTCAACTTTTGATTTTGGGGTTTGAGGGTTTGGAGACGCATATCTTGGTCAATTCTTGTTCGATTTTTACGAAGTAAAGTCCAATTAACAAAATGTTGATTTCAGAATAATCCAAAAATATCAGGTTGTTGAACAGCAAGGATGACTATAACTGACGAGTTTCTTTTTGTGTTTGGTGTATAGGAATGCAATTAAAAAGGTTGAAATGCGTGAATGGATGACTATTTTTGAAATATACACCCCTCGTTTGGAAGATGAAGGTCATGTCTTAAAATAGGGGGTGTATCGACTTCGACTGAACAAAAACAACACAATTGCATGGTTGTGCGTCTCTAAAATAAATGCAATTGTTATTTTCACAATGTACCTGTGGATAGGGTGGAAAATACCATACAACTGGTACGCGTCATATTTTCACTATCTGTACGAAAGAGTATTATGTTTAATGTTTAATCAGCGAGACAAATGTTGCTATATCAACTTAAATACATATACGTACACACCCCCACCCACACACACACCCACATACCCCCCAGACAGAAGCAAACACAATAACACGCAAAAAAAAAACAAGCGTAGAATAATTGATCTATTCCAGAAAATAGATGCACACCCCTACAGAGGAGTTCGGATTTTCGGACTTTTTGTACAGTAGAGACTGTTGGAAATGCAGACTCTTAAAGTACCCAATGGCAAAACAATCCGGCAGAAATATAGTTCAAAATCAGAAATCCGGAATTTGAGAGCTCATTTTTCATTTAGTTGGATTTCCAAGCTTTATCAAGTGACATTGGCAACTGGAATTCCAGTCGTTTTCAAAAAGCAGACTTGGAAATCCGGACATTTCTTTGATTGAAAAGTTACTCCTCTATTATAGGTGATGTGCGCTTATTTTCTGGAATAGCCCATTAGAAGGGTAACACATTTCCAAGATTATTTGGATGATGATATGCTGGGCTATAACAGAGAATGCGAAATGATATGAATTCTAATGGATCTAGTTTATGATATTATAATCAGCTCTTCGCATTTTGATGAGTAATTTCACATCCTGTGCATCCATATTGACTCCTTTTTATCATCTGTGGCGACAGCCATAAACTCAAAGGTTACAATAGAGAAGGCAACGTATAAAAAGTGATCCCTTATAAATTTAAGTCGACCCACTTTGCATTTATATATGGCTGTGTCTATGGTAACGGATCATTGAAACAACGTTAGCTGAGACGGTTGGAATTAGAACTATTTTTAAAGCTTAAAATGTTCCACGCTTAAATATGCTATGAAAATATCAACAATCTACTACCATGACTACGATGTTCATCCAGTTCCAGTTTATTGATAGATCTGCTGTATTGTTGCGTGTCAATTGAATAAGGCGGTCATTTTGAATTAAACTAGACTTCGTTAGTCAGAATTTATTTCGTACTATATCCCAAAGGCTCACAAAACTAGTCGCATCAAAAGAAAGCACGTATTGAAACTAACACTACGATCCTATCACGACTTTCAGTCCATTCCGAGCTTAGACTTCTCGGTAGTCCACTTGCCTATTTTGCATACTCTGGCTATTACATTTAAGCATAAAACGCTGGTTTGTATTAATTTGTGTGCAATTGGTAGATTTTCACATCTGATATTTTCAGTCACCGTACTCCCTCTGTTTGTTAGTTCCCAAGTGGATTTTTTACTCGGGCTTTCGCGATCCATAAACTGGTAGATTCCAAAATCAGAATTGTTTAGTATTGAAGTGAGCCAATACAATTATGCAAGATATTTTGCATTCAATAACTTTTATTGTCACTAATCATCTAATTATATAAACTCTTTATGACCATTTTACTATTGAACACTTTAATTTTAACATGTTTAATAAACATCAGTATAATTTTGAGTTCAACGGAATGCGTTCATCAAAATTCGACTATGGCATAGTCTTCCGAGCTATTCCGTAACGTCGTAGTATTTCAGTTGTAGAACAATTTACCACAGTGCATTCCCGCCTAACGTGTTGACGTACAAATTAATCACGAAACGTATGCAAAATTCAATTCTGTGGCTTGATTCACTCTTAACGCGCAGCTATACACCCCATACACACTACTGAAAAAAATTAAATTAAATGCACATGGTGGTAGATTGATGGTATTTTCATAGCACACTTCAGCGAGGAACATTTAAAGTTTAAAACTATAGTTATAATTCTAACCGTCTCAGTTAATGCTGTTTCAACAACCTATTGTCATATCCAGAGTCAAATAAAATGCCTACAACACCTTTGAGTTGACTTAAATTTATAAATGTAGATTGAAGATGGCTTTTAAAAAGGTTGCAAGGAAATTTGTCTTAGACTTGCCAATTTTGTAACTTTCAAATTCAAAGTTACTTTGGATTTGCAGGATATGAGTCAACCAGTTTATGGCACGAAAACCCTAATATAACTAATAAAAGAGAAAGACCCGGTTTCTCTATCGACTGAAGTGGTTTTGCTATTAACGAACCTGCTTTTTTTTCGATTCCAAAAGCTTATAGGGTTTTACGTGCTAAAAATATGGCTTCTCAGTCGATTGAGAACTAGGTTTCTCTATCAAGAAACCAGGTAACAGGTATCAAAAATGGAATTGTATTAATATACACACCATACCATACGCACCCCTGTAAAAATTTGAATCGTCACAAAAGTGATTGCAGAAGTTGAAAATATAACATTGTTTTCAAATTTGTAAAGACGCACGCTGGCAGGTCGATGCTTAAAAAACACATACCCAAGGCATAATTATGTAGAAATGTAGACAACCAAGAATATCCTAACCCAAAGTAAATGCTTACAAAATCAATGCACAATATTGTTCTACAATCAGGCACATTTTAAATTAATCAAAATCCAATAAATCATAAAGCCAAGTGTCATATCTCTATCACACTTTTATCACGTCGTATCTCCATCCAGTCATCCGTATGATTCATCGCTTGTACATTAATATTAATATCCATATTCTTACCTGAAAAATATCCGGATGTTTCAATAATTCAACAAGATATATTCCAAATATATAGTAATGTCAGCATCAAAACCACAGTATTATAAACACTCACCGTTTTTACTTTCCCGTATCTTCGGCCACTACTAAAGTATCACCAAATGTCACTATTGTATTGCATGAGCCAGTCACCGACAAACTACTGAGTGGGACTCTACCAAATTACTCGAGTTATATAGCGTTTCTAGTCTAAATCACTGTTCATACAGGATGAGTTTCAAAGTTTGGTTTCACGGCCCGCGCACACTGTGTCGATATTTTCATTGACGTCTAAAAAGGCACTCTTCCACCTGTTTTGTCTTTTCAAAAACAAATGCCGCGAATTACGTTGGTGTGTCCGACCACACCGGTACTACATTAAACGCGTATAAATTATTTTGGCATCTATCCCCACCCAGATGTAATCAGGCGTTATGTTATAGGTTAGCGGAGTCAATCAACTGAACATATCGCCGCCCTCTTGTTTATCCTAATTTCTTGTTGGTTGGTGCGTGTAAGTGAGATGAATTTTGCAAATGTCCATGGGGACATTGGCTTGGTCTAACTCCAAAAATATTAAACTATTAAAATAAGCTTACTATTTTAATGATATAAAACTCGTTTTTACTTCTCATTTTCGTCCGCCACTTCAGATTTACTATTACTGATTTATATTACATTATATTACTTGTATTACAATTCCTACAATACTATTACTAGCACAATTTGTTGTTTTTTTCTATTCCGTGGGGAGCAGCGTGGCACACTGGTTAAGGTCTTTGCCTTTGGTGCGAGTGGTCCTGGGTTCAATTCCCTGCAGGACCAAAAAATCTCCGCTCTCCCCGTGGTTCATCTGGTAATGGCGGGGCAGATGATCTATGATAAAGACCTCGTTTCAGGCGGTTCCGATCAGGGTAACGCCCGATTGTCGGCTACACTTGACTGTCCTGTAAAAATACCCCGACCAGCTATCTACGGCGACCCCCTTCGTTCACCAGGTCACTTGTGCCTGGCCGAAGTTTCATCAGCGTTATCTCCTGGATTTCAGCTGTTAATGCCTAGATATGCCCGACATAAAGAAAAAAGTCCTTATTTTGTTTCATCATCGTCTTCTTCTTTTTCTTTTTCCTCATTATGTTATTATAAGTTTTTATGACTTCTATTTGTTGTTATGTGTCTTCTTATTCTTGTTCTTCGCGTTTTCTTCATCTTCTTCGTTATATACTCCTCCTCTCCAATAGTCATACTTCCTCTCCGTCTCCTTAATTTTCTTCTCTGCCTGTCTTTGATCATACTTCCTCGTCTCTTTCTCATTAATCTCTTCTCTCTGCTATCCTTTGACATATTTCTTATCCTCCTCCTTTTTAATCCTTATTCTTCTAATTAGTCATACTTCTCCTTAGTCCATCTTCTTCGTTTCTTCCCTAATCCTTCTTGTTCTCCTTATTGTAATATATCTTTCACCTTCTTCTTGAACACCCGCCATTTGACATGACACCGTGGCATTTCCAGTAATTTAATAATTGGCAAAAAGTCAATAAATCCCGCATGAGTTTCATAATGTCAAAAGTGTGAAAAGTAATTTAAGGGTATCATGTAAATTGCGCAACCGCTTTTGAGTTTGATTAACGAATGCTTTCACCGAGCTTAGAATAACCTATATTTCCCAAACGGCCACTGGATCTGATCTATGACATTATCACCATATTCTTATTTACCATTATCTTGAAAATTATATATATTTGATCTGTATGATATATTTAAGTGTTTATTACTCTCAAATTATCAAGCAATTCTGCGTGTGAGACTTAAGGCTTCAAAGGGATTCCCGTCTGTTTGTGTTTTCATTTAAATGTAAATAGGTTTCCACAAGAAATTATTTGTTGAATTGTTTCAATAAATAAATAAATAAATAAGTAGAACGTCGTGGTAATATTAATTTCGAACATTTGAAATCAGGCATAAATCGGGATGTAGTATCTTGTAATTAAATGTATTCAATGAGAGAAAGCAAAAAGCATGTTTTACGTGAAAAAACAATGAACAAGGTTATTTATAACGTGAAGATGAAACATCAAGTAGTGTCTCAAAACTCTCTTCAAATGATCCAACTTTATTACTGGATATTTGGAGAAAGGATATATAAGTTATTCGTGATTTAGACATGTCATTTAAAGGGAATTCTTTGAATATTATAATGTAGTTTTTTGTCTTACAACTTATTTTAACTGACATGTGTTAGACGTAACACCTCACAGTAACACAGTAAACATGATCAACCACCAAAACGTCCCTTATACTTACACCCCCAGCCCAAACCCCCCTCCCTCCCCCAAAACCAACATCAACGCACCCCACAAACACCAGCCTGTCCATACAAAAAAAACTATAAAAAAAAAAAAAGAAAAAAGAAAAAATAATACGACTTATAATATATTTCCTATTTCGAAAATAATGACAAAGGTAAACATTATGACTTAGATTTAATCAATTGTTTTCTTTTCACTTGTTATTTTAATTTGCCAAATTATTTTTAGTTGGAACGACTTTGTACATTGTTGGTTTAGGTCAACGGAAATACAATGTAAGCACGCTTCTGGTTACAGTCAGCTAATTAGAATAATTTTACCTTAATTGTACGTAATCATGGTAATGCACGATTTGTTCTGTTACTCGTGTCTGCTTATGGAAAACACTGTATAAAACACTACCCTAGCAGGCATGGTCTTCGAAAAATGAATGACGTATTATATACTCTGTTAATGGCGTGAATATACAGTGGGTTAAGGAATCGGATATCAACGTTTGCTTAGTATTTTTTGTGGGATCTTAGAGCACATCAGACACACCATTTTGCATCTGAATACGAGGAATGTCCTTCTGATATCAAATAGTTTCTATGTTTTGAAATTCGCGATATAATACCAATTTTACAGCACATTGTTAGAAATTAATATTTTTGACATTTTTGACATTTAGCAGTAATCGAAGTCCCCAAAAGACCTATTTTGTTAAATGTACATCTTCAATATGAAATATCCAAATTTTCAAATGATGGAAGGCTTTTCCGCCCAGTTACATACACTTTAAGTACATATCATTAGATTTAAAAGGGTTACTTCGAGGACTGTTAAACGTCAACAATATCAGTTTATAATAATTTGCCATAGAGTGTGTATTATATCGCGAATTTCACAAAATCAAATCTATTTGATATCAGCAGGACATTCCTCGTATTCAAAATGTAATATGATGTGTCTGCTGAGCTCTCATGTCCCACATAAAATACAGAGCAAAGGTTGCTATCCGATCCCTGAAACGCATCCAAAACACCTGCCAAGTCTGGCAACTAAAAGCACATTATTTAACTTGCTGTTTACTTGAAGATATAGCAGCAGCTTTCCTTTAGGAACAGAATGATTCAGAACACATTTGAAGACCTGAGCGCAAGAAGAACGTAAGTCCAATTGGCCCCTCAACATGTATACACTAAAGTTATGTATAGTTTCTTATGGTTTTATAATGTTTAATACATGTTCCAGGGTGAAAACATCATGAAAGGTTGTGAAAGATTTGTTTTGGCCCATGAACATGTATAAAACATTATCAAACTATACACAACTTTATTGTATACATGTTGAGGGGCCAAGTGGATTTACGATCATTTTGCGCCCAGGTCTTCATTTTAAAAAAGACAGCATCGGCTTGTTATATATTTTCATACTACGCTTTTATATGGGAAAGGCGTATTGCAATACGGTATATGAAAATCAATATTAGACACGTCCAAGAAATATTATGTTTTAAATATTTCTGCCTCTATACATGCAATACAGACAGAATGTAATAACCTAACTTCTTCCACCTGATGTGCGATGATATGTAATGTGTTTCTCGATGTCTAGATTGTTTTTGTCATCCAGGTTCTGTCATTTAAACAACATGTAGATTTGACAAACCACTGTATTTAATAGCATCTAAATATGTGACATGCTACCGAAATCAGTGTAAAGTCGCAAGTTGGTAGTTACGAGACATTCTGGTCGCTGAGTTGATGTTCTTTGTTTGCCGCGCACCTGTACAAGCCAGTGGTGTCTCCTTCGTGAATGGTCCATTGAGCCCGTTCACGTAGGACATACAGAAATACTATTAGCTTGAACATGTGTGTGTGAGAGACAAAGAACACCAACGCACCATTCAGGGTATTCCGAAACTACCAATTTGCGACTTAAAGCTCATTTCGTGGTATGAACGATTGCTTAATGCGTGAATCAATGCAGTTCATTCCAAGTTTGATCAACAGGCGCTTTTTTCATACTCGCTCACCGCTTCCTAAAGTTCGTGTATCCCATTAAATTTAGGCCACATTATCTATTAATATCCGACGGTGTTATGTCATTCATGCTTTCACTAAAGATGAATAACAGTTTGTCCGAGAAAACTTTGATTTCTGCAATTGGAAGCTCTCCAACTTCAATTTTTAGGTTGTGCAAAATAATATACTTTACAAAGAACATTCGAGTCAAGAATAACAATGATCAAGTTCTTACAGCTTTACGTGTAATTTTTGATACCACGCAACATTAATGCGGAAGCTTTAAAAGATTTAAACTTTGCGTTACAATTTCTTGGAAATATTCAGACAACATTAATGTGTGTGAGAAATTGTTATGCCAGCTGGAATTCTTTATGTTGTAATTCTTTATTAACGAAAAAAGATAGTTTACAAATACCGAGCATCATCTTACATGAAAGCTTTCATTTTCAATATCGTTCAGGTTTTCAAATTTGAACAAAACCTAATTAAATGTTTTGCAAGAAACAGGTTGTTTAAAAATAACGAAAATGATTTCATAGAACAAAATTTGAAAACTATTGACAGTTAACCACTAGTGCGCATTGTGTTGAATGATCTTCCTTTCAAATTTGGAATGAAGTGAATTGACACATGCGTTTTCTAATCACTCATTTCTTCGCGATCGGTCAACCGATTCAAGTAAAATTGGCGTATAAGTTGCAGAATAAGTTGGGCTACACGCTGATGTTTAGATTTTTGGATTCTGATGTCTATTTTTCGACTTACGTCTGAATTCATTTGCCCGGGTTTTTTTTCTGGGACACCCTGTATATTACAAATATAAAAATAAATATGACAAATTTTAAGGTTTAATACTCCAAACGAATGTTGAACGTATTAATGATAAACGTGTATTACAAATATAATATAATCTAGACTAATATCTTCTTGCCAACTTAATTTTCATTGGAATGGCTGTGTGCATTGTTGGTTAAGCCTAATGAAATACAATGTAAGCACGTTTCTTGCTACATTACCTAATTTGAATCATTTTACCTTAATTATATATATGTGTTCATGGGAATGCCACTGTTTCGCTCTGTAACTCGTGTCTGCTTATGGAAAGCACTGCATACAATACACGACATGATTGTCCTTCGAAAAAATAAAGACATATCCAACTTGTTAATCACGTGAATATACAGGTTAAAGGCAACAAAGTAATTACCATATCTGGCAACTAAAACACAGTATTTGATTTGTTGTTTACTTGTATATACTACAGCAGCTTTAGGAGCAGACTACGGCCTGTCTCAAGCGTTCAAATAATGAATTTTCGCCAATCGGCAATCCAGCGCTCTGCTTTATTCAACATAAATATGTGAAAACCCTTTTGTGCCACTTTTTAGATAATTGAACGAAGGTGCAATATTTTGTTGACATGATATTATTTTTACAACAGATTGTGCAATATTTGTTTGTCTTTTAACGTGTCTTGAGAGATAAAGAGAACAGTATTTACCATGATAAAAGCATTGACATGTACACATGTATTTAATTTTACAGCAGAATGTGAAATATTTACTTATCTTTTAATCTGTTTTAAGTGGAAAAAGAGAATGATTATACCTGTATCATTATAAAACAGTACAATCAGTAAAAACTATTTTGTTTTGCTGTGTAATCGATGCATTCTTTTGATGCTATCATCATGATCATTGATTTACATGTAGTCTTCTCTAGTAAAAGTGGCACAATTGTAATTTTACCCATTCGTTGTTAACTAAACATATCTCGAGATTAAAAGAAGTCATTTGAACAGAACAAGCTGCATTTGAGAGCTAAGAGTCTTAGTAAGACTACGCCCTTGTCATTGATGCAAGCATCATGTCACAACGGTATTTTCTAATTGCCAAAGAGGGCGCTTTTTACTTGCACAATTTTTTTAGACAGGCTGTAAATCTTAAAACCTGTTAGAAAAGACAGTATCACTCTCTTATTTGTTTTTCAGATACTGGATTTTTTATCAAAATCAATATTAGATACGCCAAAGGAATATTGATGGTTTAAATATATCTGCCTCTATACATTGCATACAGAATAAATGTAATAACCAATCATCTTCCACCTGATATTCGATGATAGGTATTGCCTTCCTCCATGTATAAAGTTATTTTTTTTGTCATCCGCATTTTGTCATCTGCACCAAGAAGAGTTGACAGACCGCTACCTCTGCATCAGAATGTGAACAGCCCCACACGATCAAGGGCATGTCGACGCCTCTAACATTTTTTAGAAAGCGATTGTATTGACTTTTAAACTTCTTATTCAGTGTCACTGTTATTGCAGAAGTCACAAATTATTTCACCACTTCTACCTCCCAATGGAAACATAACCAGCACAGGTAGATAAGCCAGAGAAAAACTCCGGACATACCAGCTTAGGCGGATATTTGAACCCCAGACCTTTGGATATCGAGCTCGACTTTTTAAGCAATGAACTACATTGCGGCTCAGCAGTCATTGTAACCATTACAAACAACACATAACATCCCAGCAAACACAAAAACGTTTTAAAAACGTTTTTAATAAGTTATATTTTGGCTTTTGGTTTAGGTAAAAACGTTTTAATAACATTAAAATGTCGGGTTATATGAAGGTCATGATAACGTTTTAAAACGTTTTGTATGAAAACACACTACAAATATTTTTTTTAATGTTTTCAAAAATGTTATTTTAAACTATTTTTGCAAACATTTTTGCCAAATATTTTGTCAATACTTAAATAACATTATGTTAAAATAATTGAACCCAACAAACACAGAAATGTTCTTAAAATGTTCTTTTCAAAACCTTTTAATAACATTTAAATGTCGGGTTATATAAAGGTCATGAAAACGTTTTTAAAACGTTATTGCAAATATTTTGGGCAAACATTTTTCGCAAAATATTTTTCAACTCCCAAAATAACATTCTGTTTAGAATGTTTTGTATCAAGTTTTCAAGAATGTTTTTGGAATGTTATTAAAACGTTTTATACCCTTTATATAACCCGACATTTAAACGTTTTCTGTAAAACATTTTTGTTTGCTGAGCAGTAGATTATCAAAAATTGTTTTTAAGGTAAAGAAAACGTTTTATACTCTTAATATACCCTTTATATAACCCGACATTTAAACCTTTTCTGACAACCTTTTATAACCTTTTGCGAATGATGTCGAAAACGTTTTGTGTTTGCTGGGATATTTGTGTACGAGATTAATTTAATAATGCGAACAAGCTTGCGTACACTTGAACACTTGAAAACACTGCAAAATTCCGTACTAGCAGACGGGATAAAGTTCATGATGTGTAACCGCAATTATTACTACATCAATATACATGGGTGAGAAAAACCACGCATCGCACTCTATGTACATATTTTCTTATTTATTTTTCAGATACTGGATTTTTACTTGGGAGGAGCGTATTGCAATAATTATATGAAAATCAATATTAGACACGTCAAAGAAATATTGATGGTTTAAGGTGGTACTACATCCCTTGATTAATATGTGACTATTTTTGCATTTTCTTAAAAACTAATAAAACACTGGTAACAAAAGTTATGTTACTACACAACACTGGAATTTTAGTGACTCAAGACAAGTAGTTATTGATTTATTGATCAAATATTGGCTTTCCCTCATTTTTTCCACAACTGTTGTCTGTGCTGAAATAAAAAAATTTTCAGTGCAGTACTTGTAGTCCTTGCCCCTATAATATACATATCTTACTTGTCACCAATGCGCTATGATTTTTGAGAAAAATGTAAACATAGGCACAAAATTGCCCAGGGCTGTTGTACCACCTTAAATATTTCTGCCTTTTTACACTGCATACAGAATGAATGTAATAACCGAACATCTTCCACCTGATATTCGATGATAGGCATTGCCTTCCTTCATGTATAAAGTTATATTGTTTTTGTCCTCCGCGTTCTGTTGTTTAGCCAACATATATACAGTGCACAACTTATAAGTTCCCCCTAGTGCTTTTTGAAATAAATCGAAAATTATTTAACGAAATGTAAATTTGTAAAAAGTTATGAGTAACCTTATTTGTTTTACAAATCTGGGCCAATTTGTAGTGTCACACATCATTGCGTTTGGCCACAATGGTTCATTATGTAAAAAAAGAGGGGTTTTAAAAGTTGCACCTGAGTCCATAGGAGTCAATTCAAACAATACAGTATGTTAGGCCTGTCCATGTGTTTGTAATGGAAATAAAACTTAAAGTCTAGATGTTTAGTAGGGGATGTGTCCTCCTGCACTGTTGACAAGTGCATTGCAACGTCCCGCATGTTGTTTATTAAATTCCGGACCCGTTGCTGGTCCATGTTGTTCCATACATGTTGGATTGCTCGGGTTAGCTCTTGCAGTGTTGTGTTTTCATTGATAAGGTCAACCTTATTTTTAACATGGTCCCATGTAAGGAGATTTTGCTGGCCAATCCATTCTTTTAATACCCTGATTCTCCAGGTATGCGTTCGTTATCATGGCACGATGAGGTGAAGCATTATCATCCATGAATATGAAATCTGCACCAATAGCACCATGGTATGGAACAACATGTTGTGAGAGGATTTCATTAACATTAAGTCGACCTGGAACTTCTACCAGATCGGTTCTTCCATTTCTGCTAATCCCACCCTAAAACATCACACTCCCTCCATGATATTCAAGAAGAAGAAGAATACCAAAGATTAAGTTTTCTTTTACAAACACATGAATATCCCTGGCCTACTGTATTGTTTAAGAATTGAGTCCTATGGACTCAGATGCAACTTTTAACACTGTTTAAAACGGTCTCCTTTTTTTTACATAATGAACCAATGTGACTGAACGCAATGACGTGTGACGCTAAAATTTGTTCCACATGTGTAAAACAAATAAGGCTACCCATATCATTTTACAGGTTTGCTTTTCGTCAAATAGTTTTCGATTTATTTTAAAAAATATGTAGGGGGGGACTTATAAGTTGTGCACCCTATAGTTGACAGTCCGCAACTCGACATCAGAATATTATGATCTCAGACCCTGTTTGTATAGAAAGTCAATGGAGGCTATTTACTGGTGTGTACCCATAAGGTCAATTACAAGTATTTCACAACAAAAACACAAACATTGATGAGCATGTTGTATTCCTGTTATCGTATGAATAACTACCAAGAAACATTCGTCATTAAACCCACGAATTCAGTCAGAGTACATTTTAAAAATGCTGAAGATATTTGCACTAGATTATGGTAGCTATAATACATCAAAGCATTTCACATTGCTGAAGGGATCATTAAAATTAATTTTCATCACATTGTTGTTATTTTTGAGTCTCATTAATATGTAAAACTTAGTAAAAGACTGTAACAATGTTTCTGAATCCTTCCTCGAGCGTCTTTTTTTTAAAGTATGTAAAAAAAAAGACATTTTATGCATATTGCTTCGAGCTTTACAGGTAACGGCATTGTAGATTTCACTCAGACCGAACAAAATACCACAGTTGATAAATTTTGTATTTTTAAACATTATAATATGCGTTCTATTTTGTCGATAACATCAGCAATCATAATTTTTCGTTACTGTAATACACAACGGTAAATTTTTTAATATTTCAGACAAATAATTTAATTTTAAGAACCCTTCTGAGAAAAATAACCTTATAAGAAAAGCATATTTCCGTGCTTTTTTATTCATTTAATACCGGGTTCATTTTAAATGTGTGATATTTTATATGACTATTTTTACAATAAGTGTTCACCCTTGGGTATAGTTATACAGACTGTAACAATAAAAATTATACAAAGGCAACTTTTCTCTTTAGAAAAAATAAAAGAATGGCAACAATATTATTATATAACAATTAAATAGAAGGGTTTGTGTTTGTGGGATAGTGTATTTAGATGAATAAAGGTATTGTTTTTAGCCCCTGGAGTGCATCTATCGTCTCATATAACACGGGTGACATCATTATTTTAAGTAAAACAACGAGGCGAAGCCGAGTTGTTTAACGCCAAAAATAATGATGTCGCCCGTGTTATATGAGACGATAGATGCACGACAGCGGCTAAAAACAATACCTTTATTCTCATTCATAAACACTTCAATTTAAATAAAAATATTATACAAGTTTTAATCAAATTAAATCCTACATTTTGCAAGGAATTACCTATGGCTTAAAATCGATCAGTCCCGTTGTTGCTGTGCGCCTCCGATTGGTCCAAATAGACCTTTTTCCCTCTTTCCCATCATGCACTATTCCAGGGGGGTAGGAGTGTCGCAAAATACATCATCTCCCCGGGGGAGTACAGAGTTATGTTCATCACATTCTGGAATACGGACATTTCGACTGGTGCCTTCATCACAAAAAAAGGAATCCCCGATAATGATGATAATGGCGCCACGGTCACTAATACCTTTCGGGGCAAAAACAACATTTCTATGCCTTATGGACATGGTGTATTCACCCAAAAAGTTTCCTGTTATTGAAACCTAACTTTGCATACATTTTATAGACATAATGGTGAAAAACTGATGACGGGACACGCAGTGATATTTTACCGGCGTCCGTTTCACTTTTTTTTTCGGAGTTGAAAATAAAACGAACACAAAATCTCTTACACAGATGTTCTGCATCGCTCCGTAACTGCATCACTCGTGTATTCAATAATTGCATAATTAGTAACATCGATGGCCTTTACGATAATCCGCATATATGGAATCAGTATGCCCATATTAAGACAAAATAATTGCAAAGGCCTGGCAAAGACCATCGGATGCACACGATCTATGAGGTTGATGAACTACGTCATACCCCCCTGGAATAGTGCATTGTGGGATAGAGGGAAAAAGGTCTATAGCGAGTACACGTATCGCGTCGACGCACACGCGCTGACCCGTGTGATATCGTGTCATATCACACGGGTAAAGCTGGGTAAGAACCAATAAAATTGCAGGAATGTTCTCAAGTGTTTAAGAATAGTTGATAATTATGTAAAACGATGAATAAATAATTGATTTTTATCAAAATATTTAATTATAATCAAATAAAATTATAAATACACAAGTGTAACATTAATACTACTACTACTACTATTGACCAACCTGCCTCAACAAACTTTGCAGTAATTCGAAGACCGTGACTGAAGACACAATTTCATGGATGCTGCTCTACATTGGCGCAGAACCCGTCTCAGGTTAGATATTTAAAAAAAATTATAATCGTATAGCTAGGATCAGCTGCCTGAGTTTCGTATGAATTTGGGGTATTTATGTACAGTAATAATGAATTACCGGGCGTGTTTGATGATTTTTTTACACTACGTTCCAATATTTATACCAAACGAGAAACGCTAGTAAATTCTATTAAATAAAGAACAATAAAACATTTGCTGACCATGCCATTCGTACTGTAAGTCCAATATTATGTGATTCATTGCCAAATTCTTCAACAAGTGCCACTTAAGTGAAACATTTCCGAAAATATATAAATATGGCTTGATTTCAAAATATGATTAATTCTAAAGCATCTTGTTTCTCGTTTGTTTGTTTTGTTTTTGTTACTTTTATTGAAGGTTACGTGTTTTTTTTCATTTTTCCTCTGGCCTTAGTAGCCTTCTGGTCATCCCCTCCATGATTCGTTTGATTGATTAATTGTTTTTTATTGTTTTTTGTTTTTTTAATTTATACTTATGGAAAAAATAAAATTATCTTGCATCCTGAATTAATGAAGTAGGACAGGGGTGACGGAATGAATATTCGATGACCTCCTGCTGAATGATGACAGTGTTGTAAGCACTGTACGTTTGAGAGAAAAATATGAGAGAAAGTTAAGGTCTCCAAAAGTCTGCGTTTCCACACATGATTTAATAAATTCTCGCGTTTCACGTATACGATGAGCCTCCAGCGGTCGAGGCCAAAATAATACACAGTGCATCATGAAAAATGTCGACTTCCAAAACCCGCGTAATACGAATACAATACAGGAACATACATAATTGTGGGTTTAAATGTCATTATAATGATGTTACATGCGAATGCACACTAAAACAACAATTTACAATTTACAATCACACGCGCGTGAAAATTCAATAGCAGCTATAACGGCGATGACGACTCTGGAGTCCAAAATTTGACTGCCAAGAGCAACCGCTGGCGGCGCATCATATTGTGAAACACGAGAATTGTAGCATTATAAAATTTCGGGAGATCATCTTTTGTGCGGTTACATTAATGACTTTCCCAACCTCCGGGATACATTGAGGTCATCTTATACCCACTAATGTGACGTATAGACCCAAACACACGGCATCACATACACAAACCCATCTCAATATGTGACTTGACCTTGACCGTGGTGACGTTTGAAAAATGGCTTCAAAATCGAAATTGTATCCCCATTTCCCCCTCCCATCAAGATGTGGGTGATAGCGGATATTTGTAATGAGTGGATTTTGTATACAACTTAGGGAACAAGTGATGAAATGAAAGTTCAAGCACAATTATCAATAATATTATCATCATATCCAATGTTTTCAAAAATACTGATTATATTCAACTGATCCTTTAATGTATTTTATTGTTTAAATTTGCTTTTTATTATGTTGCCTGTACAACGCTCAGTGGCTTGCTTGCTTGCAATGGGCGCTTATAAATCCCTCCTTTATTATTATTATATTATTATTTTGAGGAGTGTATATTGAATACAATAAGACAAATTTAACATCAATACACGAATATTACGTATAACATTACTTCCTTTAAATAAATTCCTGTTTGCAATATTTTTTTTCAGTTCTCCACCACAACCACTTCGTGCGTTTTTAAATGGCAACGGTTAACAGTTGTTGGATTTGATTCAATTCTGTGGATGTGCTTCTAAATGTTCATTGTTCAAATGCTGGTCTGACGCGCAATTAATGTGACCAATGGCATAGTCCGATACACTGTGACTAGAACAATACGATACAGTGTATTGGCTGTCAGACAATCGCACATCACCTGCTGCAATTCAACTTAGAATACGAAAACGGAAGTTTTACCGAATTGCCTATCACAGCTTTACCGTAAGTAGACAACCGTGTATGTTTTACACGTACGTATGCTTCCCCACTGCTAATGTCCCAAGACGCTGATGGGCTAAATACCCCCGGGCTAAATAGAATTGTCGCTCTACGTCTTATTAGATAAGTATATGATCTTTTCCTTGTAGAATACAACTGACCCGAAACCGCTTTAAATAGAAAATAAGGCAAATGATCCAGTAGAAATGACAATCGTTTATATTTCGATTACACAAATTGGATACTTAGAACCCAGCACCACAAGGTAGCCGAACTCTTCTCTGGTTTATGTTGATTTGTCTTTGTTTGGGATCTGCACAAACGTTACCCTACTGCAAGTAAAGAAATCTATTTTAAGTTTGGAGTGAGTTGATCGTCTTGTAACTTGACTCATCTAATGCCCTTGATACTGTATACCGTATCAAATAAATAATGCTGACTGGACGCAACGTAGAGGACGTCAGCTGAAACTGGGTGCGAGAAACAGTAGGAAATGTCGTTTATCGAGTCTGTCCCACACATTTGAGTCATTTGTCTGACAAAATTAATCTATAAGTGGACGCTCTCTGTCATCATATACATAATAAATATTCTATCTGAAGGGGAAATGGAAATGTCCAATATCAGTCGTAGAAATAAAAGTGTATCTTAAAGATTTTACACGCGTTTCTTTAAGGCCCGGTCACACTGTGACGAATAGGGGTGAACGGCAAGCGACGTTAAGCTGCGAATTGCAATTTTGAATTTACCGCCACTCATCGTGTTTTGCCGTTAGTTGTCGCTGACGAATCCGTTTATAGCGACCGCTATAATGCTGAAAATTTTATGACGGCAAAATAAGTAGTGATTCCGTTCAGATTTCGTTGGAGACCGCAAACTTCATTTCTTTGACGTCTCCATACCGCGCGAAGCCGTCTTTAGTCGTTTTGAGGTCGTCAAAATTTCGTTGGTAGTCGTTGTCAACGACCATTGACGAAAAAACAACGGCAAGTGATTTCACATCTCGAACCCTGACGACACATTGTGGCAAGTAACGAAATTGTAACGATCTTGGTGCGGCAGTGACTTACGAATTTTGTCCGGAGGGTGACGGATGTTGACTGTTGATGGCGGGTCGTTTGCGAGTACCTGCGGCATTGAAACGGTGGTCTGCGATGGGTTACGATTTTTAAACGATGGTCCACGATATAAAACTTGTTGTGCCATTTTTTTAAAACATTTTTTGACGTCAGTTCGATTTTAATAGACTGTCCGGCACGATGCAATTTTTAATTTCATATAAAAAGAAATATCAATAATAATAAAAAATGTTATTGATGTTAATAATTTTGATTATTATTGATATTGATATTTTGATTATTATTGATATTGATATTTTATTATTTTTGATATTGATGATAATATTTTTGATCATTATTGATATGTTGATGTTAATATTTTTGATTATTATTGATATTGATATAACAGTTTGGATTTTTAATGATATTGATTTTAATATTTTGATTATTATTGATATTTATATTAATTATTTTGATTATTATTGATATGTGTAATATTTTTTATTATTATTAATATTGATATTAATATCTTTGATTATGATAATTGATATTGATGTTCATATTTTTGATTATTATTGATATAGATATTAATAGTTTAGATTATTATTGATATTGATTTTACTATTTTTGATTATTATTGATATTGATATTATTTTTTATTGTTATTATTGATATGAGTAGTTATTATTGATATTGATGTAAATTTTTTTGATTATCATTGATATAGATATTAATAGTTTGGATTATTATTGATATTGATTTTAATATTTTTGATTATTGTTGATATTGATGCTAATAATTATTTTTGGTTATTATTGATATTGAGGTTAATATTTTGATTATTATTGATATTGATATTTTTGAGTGGATAACCAGAACGCTGTGAAGAGTGGGAACGCTTAAATGCACTATACGACCCGCACACACACAGGCTTTGATGTCGGCAGCTGTCAGCTGCCGTTCCTTGCCGCAAGCAAATCCGCTGCCAGCCGTCTGACATCGTTGCTTGTTGTCGGGCTCCGTCGAGACATCGTCACTCGCCGCCCAGACAACGTCCGGTTTTGGTCGCTAGTCTCCGTTTCCTGTCGCAGCCTTTCGTCCCTTGCCGTCATGTTGTCGCTGAAGGTCGTTCCCACTCGTCGGCGAATCTTGTTTTTCCTCTTTTTGCCGTCGCTTTGCCGTCAACATTTTGTGATTTTCACGTTCGTCACCTTTCGTTGGTTATCGTCCGTCATAGTGTGACCGGGCCTTTAGCTATGATAGTCGTCGCTTACCTCCGGAATGGTGCCAAACAAATGTAAGGGAAATGGATCTCATACCTTGTTATGATAGTCTACTTCTGGTAGTGTTTTTGTTTTGTCTGGTCCAATTGTCCTAATAGATGACACGTATTTGGAACGAAATTAATTTCATATTAGGTAAGTTAAATATTGAACATCCAAATGCTGCAAACAATTATTATGATTAAATCGCAATTATGGCGGGTTTTAACCATGGAATCATGGAGGTTAGTTCACTCGTTTATTCATTGTCCTGATTACTTTGTATACACTAGTCAATGAGCCATTTCATAAGTTTAATTTACAAATTGTAACTCGCGAAGAAAGACAAATTGTACTTTCGTAACTTTTTTTGTAATTATTGGGTTGAAATGTCATTTTTGGTAAGCCACAACATTAGGCAAAGACGCTCTATTTAGCGTTATCTTTGGATATTTTATTATTAATTTTTATTCATTTTTCACCCGACTTAAAATAATTGAATGTCTATATCTAACGTTAAATAGGGCGCATCTGCCTAATGAATTCGTTTTCATCCATCAGCCATTATTATCCTTACCGTGTTGTAAATCATCCTTATTTTCTTCTCCTTTCATCACTCCATCCTCCCATATCCTCAATCCTCCATAGGTATAGATAACTTTATCCCCGAGTAAGATTAAGGATTACCACGAGTGCCATAGGAAGCTCTAGAGTTAGCGTAAAGATATTATATCGCTGTCACTTAATAACTACTAGTACTGCTCTTTTTCAATTTTCATACCATTTGTTTACATCTAGATTTCTTTAAAACATTCCATTATCGTTTGCTACTTGTATTCTTTTTGATCTGCTGCATTTTATGTTTTCTTTTTGTACTATCTTCATCCATCTCTACCTCCAACTTCGTTCTTTCGCTCATAACTTCTTATTTTCTTTACAATCTTTCTTTCTCTATTGTACTTCAAATGCATTTCTGCTATTTTTCATAACTTTACTTGCTTTGGTATTACATTTCGGTTTCCAGTACATTTTTTTACGTTTTTCAAATATTTTCAGATGGAAACTGTGGTCTTCCCCACACTCTACATATATACGCCGTTGTAAATATTAAGGACTTGTAGCCTTAAGGGAGGTGTAATGAGCGTGAACCTGGTTTGGATGCAGAGGGAGTGTGCCTGTAACAGACACAGCCACCAGAAAAGGACCAGCTCAGATCGCGCGCCAAATAAGTTTGCAGTCCAGAAATTTCATTTTTTTCTCATCTTTGCAAAAAATAGGCAGAGGTGGGAATCGAACCCGGGACCTCCGTGTTGTAAAACCTACTGCGTTACCACTGAGCCAACTGACATTAGCTATGAAAAGTTTGATAGTAATCCTTGATATTGCTGAATAGAATAAATCAATACTGATAGGTCTATTTATCTAATGTACGATGCTATTCAAATTGGCCTATAAACTAGGAATATAATGTGAAATGACTATCAATCGATCAATCAGTCAAGTTGTTAAGTTATCAACAATCAATAATAAACCGACGTAGGCCTATCATGGAATATTACTAACTAGGCCTACTAACTAATATAACAAATAAATAAATAAAATAAATAAATAAGTCAGTAAATAAATAAATAGGCATAGGCCTAAATAAATAAATAAATACATAATGCAGAATGCAGTTAGTATTTTAGTTGCAAAATTCCAAATATTCTATTCACACATTCTATTATAATTTTCTGCTATACACGTAAAGGACCTAATATGTCCGCGCCTAATCAATAATGCGTCTTTCACCATGCTCACACACCATGTTAAACTATTGTATCCCTGTAGTATTATCTCTGACCAAGTCCTAACAACTCAATGAAATGGATGCTATAACGTACCCAATCAAGCGAACATATCAAGGTCATATCAGGGCGTTATACAAAGAATGTTCAAAGGTCAACGTTTCGAAAGAAGTATAGTAATAGATGTAGACACAAGCTTTCGTGCGGGAAACATAAACACATAGTCGTCAGTCGTGTGGTTTTTATGAGATTTGATACGGCGCTGAAGTCTATGGCTGTCCCAAAATCAGTACAAGACCCGGTTTCCAGACGGCAATGTGTGTGTTGTTACAAGGAATGCAAACTCATTTGATCAATAAGTGAACCACATAAAGGAATACGACATCTATCGTGAGTCAATCTGCATTCTGTTGCCTGCAAAAGCCGACGATCAGGTAAAAATTCTAAAAGCAGCGTGACTAGATATTTGCGTTAATTTCATGATACGCGTAAAACGCATTGAAAACGCCAAATTGCAGTCATAAAATATATAATATTAGTAAATTTACCCAATCGAATGTTAACGTAGGTATGTGGTAAAGAACTGCAATAACAATAACAAACTATGTGCCCAAAGAGTTGTCTTTGGCATGTCGCTTTTTTGAAATATCACCAAAAATATCAAATTTTGGAAAAACGCCCCAAAATTTAAAACAAACACGAACCTTCCAAAATAAATATATATTAGCACTCGGCGGCCCAGTCACTACCTGCCGCTGTGATTTGGGGTAACTCATTGCTTCCCCTCTCCAGATACCGGTACTTCAAGTTCGCCCATACCCCACGCCTTAAGGGAAAATAAGAAGTAGCTCAAGTGGAAAAATATATTCATATGCTGTCACGTAGTGTTTATATCGCGATGATCTAGTACCTCTGTCTTTCGAGTAAAAAAACAGTATCTTCATGCAAATTACAAAGTAGATACTCCTTTTATGGCACGAAGACAGGTGTTTTGCAATCAGTATGCTCCCAAAGTTAAATTACAGTATCTATACCCAAACAAAGCAACAGTTACTGCACCTTTTTTTTTATGGGAGGCATGCATTATGAATTAATTAATGAAAGATTGGTGTGAGTATCGAATTTGTAATTTACAAAGAGAGTAGACTTGCTTGTGATACACTTGGTATCATGCGGCCTAGTTTATGACATATGTGACTCTTCATTGAAAATATGATCTTATCAAAATTAATGTTACTGTGCAAGAAAATAAAAACATGACGGCTTTATTATACCTTACGTTTTGAATCTCAGCAAATTTGCCATAGTCCTCAGATCTGAACCAAATTATTAACGAAATAGTACAAGACAGATGAGCCATTGAATGACGGCTCCGCGTAGCCACAGCAGAAGAAGACAGTGTTCGTGCGTTTGCTCTTGAGACAAATATAACGTAATTGAAACCAGTGATACATTTCTAGCAATAATGCAAACTAATTCATTAACCCTAAAACTACGAAGAAGGGGTTGAACCAACCCCCTAAAATTTTTTATCCATCATAAAAAAACACCCACGCGTTTACACCCAAATGACTTATACTAATCGTAAATACATCCTTTGCGGCCATTTTGGTTATAAACATTTTCATTCCAGCACATTACCCAGGGGTAGGACCAGCCATCAAAGATGAATATAGAGAGGGGGGTGGGGAGGCCCCAATAATTTTCATTTTGCTTTTGTGGAATTATTTCAAACGCTACTGACTTTTTACTTTTTAGTGAAATTGTTGGTGAAATTAGTCATTTACTTTTATATTTAGCAAAAAGTTTGGTGAAAATTGCATTTTTAAAGATCAATTTTGCCTATACTTTTTTACATAGCCAGAATTTTCCAAATTTGCAGGGGCGCCCTCACATTGTTACGTCATAGCGACATTATGTGGGAATGTTTGTACTTATTTTGGTATTGTTGGATAGAGGACACCCGTAGCTAAACATTAGTACTAAATATAATGGTATATGACGTTGTTTATAATTGAAAATTAGGGGGGGGGGGGTCGCAACAACCCTACCCAAATATGGCTCAGTTGTTCTAGGGTTATTATGTTAACATCGTTACGGATGTAGAAAAGTAAGAATGTAAGAGGTGGGCACTCAAATGTACTCCGTAGTATTGCATTCTTTGCTACATTATACTCACCCAATCATCCATCTTTTTAATATTGTTATCACCTGATGGATCATCAAATTACTGAATGTGTTGAAAAATTTGTCCATACATAACTTTAAACTAGCATACTGGGACCTTTATTGATATAAATTTGGAAAAATTAATTTGATTTATATTGAAAAGTGTAAAAAATGGGTAAACCAATTCCGATTGATAGAGCAGACTATGACAATATTGTTATAATAAAAAAACCGCTCAAATAAGTATCAATATACACCCGATTATCAACAACAGTCTCGGGTTTTCTCCCTTACACATTAGTGACTGTCAAAGTTAGAGTGAAAAATTATGTGTACTAGTTTTATGAGTATTATAGATATCTAACTTGGTATTATAGAACGCTAAAATAAAGAAATGAAATTATCTCCATCACCCGATTTACATCGCATGTCCTTGGGAAAAAGAATGCAATATCTACTGTGTTAAACAAATGAATGTACAGTGCATTAAACACATCGAAATGCTTGGCAACTAAAACACTGTATTTGCTATGTTTTTACTTGCTTTAGGAACAGTCAGAGAAGAAATTGTCTGTTTTATTATTTATTGTTAAGATAGTGCTTTTTGACTTGGACAGAGCGTATAGCAGTGTATGAACATCAATATTAGGCACGTCCAAGAAATATTTATATTTTAATATTTACGCCTCTATACATTCAATACAGAATGTAATAACCTAACATATTCCACCTGATGTGCGATGATAGGTATTGTCTTTCTCGATATCTATAGTTAGATTATTTTGTCATCCGGATCCTGTCATTTATCCAACATGTAGAGTTGAGAGACCGCTATCGTAGCACCACAGTGTTGGTAGCTCTCACAATATCAGAAGCATGTCGATGGACCTAACTATTTTTAAAAGATGAGTGTATTGACTTTCAAATTTTCCTATTCTTCTTATTTAGAGCCGTGTAATTAGGAAAATTCATTGCTTTGTTATTAATATTGTTTTTGTAGCTTAATTAAGCTTATTTTAATGGTCATTACAGCTATATCAACATCATTAAAAATGATAATTTCGACATATTTCTGGTTTTATGCTTATGGTCATAATGTTAAGCGACAGCTAATGTTATTATGAATATTGTTTTGTATAATGTTTAAAACTCCCTACAATACATTTGCTTCAAGCATTTTGTGAAACATTATAAAGTAGAAAGGTGTTTTCCAAGGATGGTATTTCCACATGCTAAAAGTGCATAAAAAGACAATTTCTCACAAAAACTTAAAGTTCTTGTTTATTATTTGGTTTTGGGTTTAGATCTGGATATGTCACATGATACATAAAAGCATTTCATATTGCCGAAAATTTATTTCCACCAAATAACAATCCAAATAAAAGACTGTAACAAGTTCTTCTTCGCTGCCACTTACAAAATATTACTCATTTTTGGAGGAATCGTTAAAACTAAATTTCATTGTACCATAGTGTTGCTATTTTTCGAGTCGCATTAATTTGTAAATCTAAATAAATAAATCTAAGGGACCGTTCACAAACACTTGTAAGGGGGGGCTGATGCAAAAAGGGGCCCTGAAAATTTTTGACCACAAATTTTCCTGGAAAAATTATGTTTATATGCTTTTCTATGGGGTTGACCCATAAATTTTCATATCAAAAAGGGGGGGGCCCAGAAATTGTTGATGTCTGTAAAGGGGTCCCCGAAAAATGTTTGCAAGGATTTTTTTTGCATCAGCCCCCCCTTACAAGTGTTTGTGAACGGTCCCTAAATAAAAGATTCTGAGTCCTTCCTCAGGCCTCACTTCACAAACAGATATTTAATGAATATTGCTTTGGTAACTATATTATAGATTTCACTCAGACCAAACAAAATACAGCAAATGACAAATTTTGTACCGGTATTATGTTGATAAAATCCCGTTATAGTTATTGTCGTAACTCTTCTTATCTATGGATTTTGTTAACTTTCTTATACATAAAAAGCAGTAATTATAAAACCAGTCTTACTAGAAACATATACTTTTTATGTTTTTTGTTTTTTTTCATTTAAAACATGTGACCTTTCATATGATTATTTTTTAAATAAATGTTCCGCTTTAGCTATAGCCACGATTATTACATTCGTGCGGCTTTTGGTTAATGATAAACATGTGTCCCAAGTTGATTTACTAAAACAATCTACATTTGTTTTCTTAATATTGTACTGTTTCTGGTATTGACAGACATTGACGTGAATCTCGTCTATCTTCGTACAAGCCTGAAGACACGCTGGAAGCGTGGTTCAATACTCGAATAATGTTAATATTGTGAAATATGAACTTCTTCCTTCCTTTATTACATCCAATAATTATTGTCAGTGTTGACCATTGTCTATCATTTCGCTCATTTTAGTATTTCGTAAGCTACCAACTACATTCAATGGAATTACAAATTACAATAACGAAAACTGAATCAAACATTTGAAGTATTTTATTTCTATCTTACTATTTCTGTTTGAACACATATAGAGTCACTTCAAAACTTGATTTGCGTCATTTTGATACTTATACGAGTTGTGTTAATTCCGCATTCGTATAACATATTAACATCTCTGTTGGTCCATCAACCATTATTATTCGTTTAAGGTTACACGAAGAAACGTATAAAAATCGTATAAAAGACGTATAAAGTTGTTCTCTAAAACAGAGGTTTCTCAGTAATCAAATATCGCAGCGAGTGAAATGTTGGTGCATTGGACGTAGCTTAACATTTTTGTGTGTGTTATATACACATTTTTAGAATAAATTTGAAAATCCTTCGTTTAAAGCATTTTTACGCACCATGTTCACAAGATCAAAAACACGTTCCATGACGTTTTTTTCAAATGTGCGCTCCGTATAAATCCACGCCGAGTGATTGTTTTCTTCTTTTTCGTATTGTACTACAAATCGATCAAAGAAATAATGTTGCCATGGGGAAGAACCAAATACAGTACCGATTAAATTTTAAAAGCCCGTTTTGGGGGAAAATTTTGGAGAATTTGCTTGAGAAAAAGCTGGTTTGTGAAATTATCGATATCTTGATTACAGGACGTTAATTTAGACATCTGAATACCTACATTATTTCTCAACATTCTGCCAATTGCCATTCCATTTCATTTTCACTTCAAATTGAAGCTAGTTTTGCAAAAAACGAGGTTTTTCTCCATCGGGTTCGTCCAAAATTTCAGCGCCGACATGCGTGTTTATTCTAAGAGCCATTATGCGGACGCAATTGTTTTTTTTGATTTGATTTGTTCGGGTTTTGACAACCCTGGATAACCCAAGAAAGCCTCTATTGAAGCTTATTTCCATTGGGGTCCATCTGAACACCGGGACGGGTTGGGAACAGTCAGGGGTTAACACCCTACTCTTTTCGAAACTGGCTGCGAGATACATGTACAGGTATGACTCTCTGCACACGGGACCGACGGCTTAACGTCCCCTCCGAAGGACGAGTACTTTCATGATTCATTTACCCAATTCTAAATGAACCATGGGGAGAGCGGAAGTCTGAATTTAATCTACAGATGTTGCCAATTAATTTCAGACTTTTTTTTCCAAGTCAATATCCCAGCAAATCGCCACCGCCGGGAATCGAACCCGGGACCTCATGCACTAAAGGCAAGTACCCTAACCATTGCGCCACGCTCTCCCACGTCATTGCGTCAAATTATAATTATATATCCCCTTCGAGGACAATCAATATTGCGTAAGCTGATGTGTGGACGAGCGGATAGAGCGTTAGACTTTGAATCTATTATGATTACATTTTGTGGGTTCGAGTCCCCGTGTGGCTGAAATTTCGTTTTTTTCCTCTTTTCTCATTTTTACTTCTGTTCTTCCCTCTTTTCTTTCTCCTTTTCTTTTTTCATTTCTTTTTCTTTTTCTTTCTCTCTTTCTTTCTTTCTTTCTTTCTTTTTTTATTCACTATTTCTTTATTCTTTCTTGCTCCTTTCTTTTATAGTTTTTGTATATTTGATTGATTCGCTGACTACAGTGATTGATTGTTTTTCACTTTATATAATTCAGAAATTTGTAGGCCTGCTAAGGCTATCTTGTTGAATATTCCCAAATTCGATTTACAAATAATTGCATTGTGATGTTGTTGTTGATGTTATTTATTAATTTCATCAAAGATATCAAGGCTCTATAAATTTAATATCAACACATTTTCTAGACGGTGGCGTATCTTCATGGGGCGGGCATAGGGGCCAGAGGAAGTTCCCCCAATAATCGATTTTAAAATTTATAAAATCCTCATGAAAATTGCCGAAAACGGCTTGTGCCCCCCCCCCCGCATCACGAGCTCCCGGGCACGAGCTGAGCCAAGTTTCATGTCTTGACCGTGGATCGATATTCTATTATAATTATTAAAGTAGGCTTATACCTCCTGGTACGCTTGTTCATTTTCTGCATGGCTGTTTCTGTTATGAACTTACGCCCCTCTGAAATCAAGCGCATGAAAAACCTTTCGGCTAACCTTAATCTTATAAATCATACTAGTTTCTCTTGTTTCACCGCTTCCTTCCCCCATATCCCCTATAGATCGTTTTAAGCTACAATTTTCCCATTTTAAATATGAAGTTTTAATTTGCATGAGTGCACTATAGACGAGAAGTAACTCATGCGTATCGCTGCCATTTATTTACTGTTACTGCTTTTTAACATTGTCTTATAATTATTTTGTTTACATCATAATATCTTTAAAAGTTCCTTTTGCGTTAACCTCTTTTCTTTTTTTGTCCTGCCCTATTTCATGTTATTTTCTACCAACTTTTTATTTTTAACATCATTTTCGCTCTGTTTGTAAAATAAGTTTCTTCTATTTCTTTATAACGTTATTTGTTTGCTATTTTATTTTTGTTTCCGTTTCCAATATTCTTCATGTTTTGTTACGTTTTCACGTTTTTCAAATACATTCAGATGGAAATTAATATCTACCCCACACCCATGCCAATTTATATATACTAAATGTTAGTCTTAAAGGGGAATATTGGAATGTCATCTTTCCCTGGGTAAGATCAGACAGCAAGCCAGGCCACGGCTAGACAGTAACATAAATAGGTTCATTTCACCTTGAAGGCATGGATAGTCTTGCAAGTATGGGGTAACTTTCCCCTAGGCCAACCAATATGCCTGAATTAGTAGGACTACAACTGGTATATACTGGTCAGTTTATAGTCTTATTTCCATATCTGTTATATTTATGTGGGCCTTTAAGGGAAAATAAAAAATAGCTCAAGTGGAAAAGATATTCATTTGTTGTCACTTAGCTGGTCACATCGTAATGTGCTACTATACTACCTCTGTCTTTGTGTAGATAATTTGAATCCTTCTGCTTCCAGTGTATAATACCGTATGCGTCGGTAATTTACAAAGTAGATACCGTGTTCTTCTTCAAGAGGGTTGACCTGCTTGTGTTTCACTACGTATCATGTGTCCTAGTTTCTGATATTGTAATCATGTATTAATGACATATGTGACTCTTCATTGCAAATATGATGTTATCAAAATTAATGTTACTGTACGTTGTGTCTTATGTGTTGAATCTCGACGGATTTGCAACAGTCATCAAATCTGAACAAAATGACTTGATTTGTGACGAGTTAAGACAGATGAGACAATCAGTGACAGCTCTGCGTAGTCAAAAAATACGTTCTCGTTTGCTCTTGGGAGAATGATAGGTATTATAGACTACTGAAATATGTTCTGGCAATACAAATTAATTCATGAATATACTAACATATGTTAGTCCGAATTTAGACAGGTAAGAATGTTAAATGTGGGCGCGAAAATGAACTCCGTGTTGTATTGATTGCGACATGATATTCACACCAAGCCTTAATCCTTTTTTTTTTATCACTTTGACATGCTTGAGATACATCTTGACGGATCTTGAAATTCTTGAAATAATCCTTAAAAATTAGGTTTAAAACATTGATACATAACTTGTAGACATTACTCTGTCATGGTGTTCTTTTTATTATTATATCTACCGGTTTATACATTTTTCTGCCAGCAAAGTTTAACAGCAGTAATAGGTTTATCCTTCGTGTAAGTCTATTAGTAAACTAATAGTTTCGTGTCGCATTACACGAAGGGCATACATAGTGATAGTATTCTATTATAAATCGATTCGAATTTTGGAGGAAAAAACTATGGCGATATTAAATTTAAAAAAAAGGAGATTAAGGGATCGAATAGCAACGTTTGCACAGTATTTTTGTGGAACATGGGAGCACCTCAGACATATTACATTCTCAATACGAGAAATGTCCATCTGATATCAAATAATTTTTCTTTTTTTTTTTTTTTAATTTGGGATATAATACCAATTCTATGGCAAATTATTAAACATTGATATTTTGGCACTTATCTTCACGATTTTAAATTACAGAAACGCGAATCTAAGGACCCATGGATTCCCACTTATGCAGAAAATGTTATATAATTAGGTATTACACCTTAGCCTCTCGGATCTTGAACTTTCCAAGTTATGCAAACACGATATCAAAATTGTGAAGTAAAGATTGACTATAATATGAACACCTGCTTTGATATTTAGTTTGGCCGAAAGGCTTGTAGAAATAATTTGCCTGATTTGTGTGAAGAATATTTTCTTATCTTATTTGGCATCTTTTCCGCAAGGCATATAACATGTATATATCATTTGTGGGTGTTAACAAGATTGGCATGTTGCTCCCATGCTCATTTCGTTGCGTTTACCTTAAGTCAGGTTCACAAAAGAATACCAAGAACTTGTGCAAGTACATTAGGCGAACACAAATCTTACTTTGTGGTCATACCAGATGTGGTAAAAGTGCGTTGGTTGCAAATTTGAAAATAACCATACAGCAACAGCAGAGAGGTCACATTGATATAAAAGTCTTTTGTAATGTTGTTAGCATTTATCTACACACTCTATTATCTTTTCAGGGCTAGGTATATATAGATTTTATGAATGCTAGGTTTTTGGGAAACTTTGTGTATATCTTCAACACACAAGCCAACATTTTCATATGACGATCGGCTTTTCCTCTCAACTACATACGCTTTAAGTACATATCATTAAATTTATAAAGTTTGCTTCGAGGACTGATAAATGTCAAAAATGCCCATTTCAAAAAAAATTGGCATACAATTTGTATTATATTGCGAATTTCAAAAAATCTATATTATTTGATATAAGAGGGACGCAATTTGGTGTGCTCGCAGGTCCCACAAAAATACTCTGCAAAGTTCAGTTACAGAACCCTTAAACCAGCTGTCCTTTTAAATTTTGCTACGTTTTCAGTCATGGGTTTCAAGAATTTCTGTAAACTTAAAAGTGGATGCGAGAACTATATATGCAGTGGGGGTCTGTAAGAGTGTGGTGTGTGCGTCTGGGTGTAAAGGGGTGTACGTTGCTGGGTGTTGCTAGTGTATATTTGGTCGGGTTATGTGGTATGGGGTGTGTCTAGATTCACGTATCATTTCACATCAGTGTGTACGGTGTGGTTGTTATTTCATTGTGCTTGGGATGGGGTGTGTGTGTCATTTCACATTCTCTTGTGGATAGCAGCAAATTTTGAATGCTACTCAATTATTTGTAAGTAGGAAGCTTTTTAAATGCCTATACTGTTGTTTGAATTATTTAGTTTCATACTTACCATTCACAGCCGTGACATATTACCAATGGGAGTATCAAATGGAATTTTAACTAGATTCCATATGTGACTCGCAAATAAGTCAAAGTTTGATAATTACGTACTCCAGAATTGTAGCAAATTGACACCATTCATTCTTTCACCTGTTAATGTTTTACCCGGCATATTTAGTGTTCAATATGTTACTGTTTCAAAGCTATAGAATGCAATGCTAAAAGAGGCAACTAAATATGCACTTAAGTTGATAAGAGTTAGAATTTATAAAAGGGTGCGTGTTTCTTTTGAAGTGATTATAATGGTTAATCTAGCGCACGAAGCTAAATCACGTCATGTGATAAAAAAAATCCCTAGAATCCCTCATGTGCTCTACAATAAAATGAAAAAGAGTCAAGGTATTACCAATTTGATGTTGAAAAAAAGTTAATGAATTAAGGGCTCGCTCACCCAACTTTGCACAGTATTTTATGTGAGACCTGAGAGCACATCAGTCACAACAGGTTGCATTCTGAATATACGAGTAATGTCCTTCTGATATCAAATAGTTTAGACTTTTTAACATTCGCGATATAATACAAATTTTATGGCGGATTTTTAAAACAAAAACAGTGTGATCGTAGTAGTAGTACACAAGTTTTAGGAGTGTTCATTTTATTTGGCCTATCTTCACCCACGCCTCACTACACACATATGATTGACACCTACATTGAAGACTAGGAAGCCACATTTGCATAATGCTCACTTGACTGTGAAACAACTTGTTGCTAAGTTGCCAGTTCTGAAGTCATGCTTACTATGTTGTCAATAAAACTTTTTGTGATCAATAATTTATCCGGTACACTGAACTTGATAACAATAGAATGTGGAAAGATCAATATTGATTTTTACACTAGCAAACACACAAGATGTCCATAATATTGCTTTATTAACTTTTCACAGACCTATATAGAGGCCCTGCATTCTTTTATCGATTGGCTCCAAACAAAGGATTTGAACTGGTGTCCTTCACCGTAGTTATGGCGGAGTGCAGTCCATTCAATCAAATGTTGTCATCAACCTATTCGATCGTAGTGCAGGGTTATATGAGCGAGACGAACTGTCACGGTAGATTGCAATCATGCTTTTGTTGAATGCATTTGAGTAGTCCGCCATATTTACGGGATGATACGTCATTGCTGCATGATAGTTTTGCTACCCTCAGTTATTTCCTTTCTTTGCACTTTCTCATATTATTTTTATTTTGATTAAAATAAATATATGAATAATGAAAATCTCATGAGTAAGAAAGCATTTTCTACATTTTTAATTTCTGCATTTATCACAGCTTGCGTCAAATAATTATATGGGTAAAAACAAGGCCTATGATGTTTCATCTGACACAAAATGAAAGACAAAAGAAACAATGGCATTTTTACTCAAAGCACCAACAAAAACATTGTTTATTATTACTAATCTTTAAAAAAATATACATGTATTATATATATATTTAAACACAAAAATACAGAATATTTACAATGTATCACTTTTACGTCTTCTCTGTGTAACACATTGTTGTTAAATCAATTTTAAAAAACTTGTCTACAGCCAATACAGTCAATCAATAAATTTTACATGTGATAATAATTCATAATGCAATAATAATAAGAATAAGAATAAGAATAAGAATAAGAATAAGAATAAGAATAAGAATAAGAATAAGAATAAGAATAAGAATAAGAATAAGAATAATAATGCAAGCAAGTTGTGGGTAGTTCAATGCAAATAAATCAATAACTAGTTTTAAAATATATAATTTAAAGTAGGCCTAATTAGAAATGTCTCATAAAATTCATGTAGGGTCATGGCCTACTCAGTCAGCTACCTGCACAACAGATTCTTTTGTTCTGCAAGGCTCACTCAGTCATTTAATGAGGCAATACAAACGATCGAAATTGGTGTTGAAATGAGCAAAATTTTGAGTTACACCTTTTCAGTGTAAAAATTTTTTCTCAGCCAAATGAAAAGCAATAATTTTCATTTTTTCAGTAAATGGCTGGAAAAACTATAATGCTTGATACTGATTTTTTTTTTTAATCCTGGTGTTAAACTTAGGCCTGAAATTCAGTCATTTAGTGTAAGATATTCGATTTTATAGGCTTCAGCTCGGGCCGCGAGCTTTTTCTTGGATCAACCTTTTAGCTTTTCAAAGTAATATAGTTCGCTAATGAAGGATTTTCCCCAACTTTCTAAAGCACATCACCGTGAGCTATATATCATAGTTTTGTCAGAATTTCCGTTTTGATTTCACCATCTTTCACAAGGCTGAAAAAATTTCTAAATCAACACGTGAAATCTAAAGGCTAGTACTAGCATTGTGGATCGATATCCCTGGGTTTAATAGGAATACCGGCATGGCTATAGTGTTGCCAGAACTTCAATATAGCAAAGAAATTCCCAGACCTATAGCGCTCCTACTGATCATGTTTAACCAGAACACCCAATTGGGGATTTAATCGCTGGTCGGGCAATTTGCCTTCAATGAAAAATTGACCTGGATAACAACAAAGGAAATATCGACTATTTATGCTGGTTGCTCTCGAGATAAAAGTACTCACCATTGCCTACTTTTACTTAGTTTGACATTTTCGGATCATGAATGGAAAAAGGGTAAAACAAAAACGGAAATTCTGACAAAACTATAACATATAGACCCACACGATGTGCTTTACAGAGGTGGGAAATATCTTTCTTTAGCAAACTATGTTAGTTTGAGACGCTAAAACATGAATTCCGTAAAAAGCTCGCAGGCGAATTCAAGGCCTATAAAAATCAAAAATATCACACTAAAAGACACAATTTGATGCTTAATTTTAACACCAGGATTTAAAAAAAATGTATATCCAAGCACCAAGTTTTTAACTGACATTACTGAAGAAAAAAAAAAAATATTGCTTTATATTTGACCGAGAAAATTAATTTCATAGCAAAAAGGTGTATCTCTGAATTGTGCTGATTTTTACATGTATCGATCGACTTTTAGCGCGACTAAGCATTTCTAAAGAATTGGTTGTCCAGGCGGCAGACTGTACTAGTACTACATGTATACAGCAGCAACGTGTCTGTGAATAAACATTGACCTCAAAATTGTTACATGAGCATTGAAGCAACTATATAAATCAATACATGACCACTGTGTGTGTTGTGCATGGATATGCAGAGAAGATAACGGAATTATATACTTGAGATAATCCCGTAGGTAATCCGGGAGGTAATCCTGTCGCATCTATTCATAGTCCTTTATTCTCAAGTAGTTAGACATCCACCTGAAATATCCTATGATGTTATGTGTGATCGCCCATGGTTGACCGATTTTCATTTCAGAATTGGAAATAGGCCTATTTCCAATGTTTCTATAGAGAATTTGTTGAAAATTATGAAACGCGTGTGTTAAGGACCTGCTGCTTGGATGGGATACCACATGTGGATAATACAAGAAAGAAATCGAGTGTTGTAAAATATCCCACCAAATCCGCCCTTTTTTGTAAATATATAAATTTCTAAAGAAGACATTTTTAGGATTTTTTACAGAGGTGATGATTGTTGATTATTTCCATTTTATTTTTTTAATGTATGTCCCTGTCATTTCCTGCAAACCTAGTAAAGATATTCTGATAATTGAAAACATTCTCTATCATAAATAATAGAGGCTGAAAGTGGCAACTAGCAGTAAAAATTATAATTTGCCATGGAACTTCAGTCATATTTTATCTGAAATCTGACTAGATGACAGGGTCTGCATGCATGGTATGCATGGCATGACGACAAGCACGCACTGACCTATCCCTAAAATCAGTTAGCTGCAACTTGTATATCACACCCATCCCAGGTTCAAACCCCATTGTGGTATTCTATTGTATAAGCGGCTAAATAGGGTGATCATCATTTACTTTGAATGAGCCGTCTCACACATATTTTGTTTGAGGATAGCTGGATCAACCTCCTCTTTGTTACATCTTCTCTGGTACATATGTACATGCTACACAAGTCAATCCATAAATCAATCAACACAATTTAACACAGCATTTAGTCAACACCTACCTCTGACAATGTTTGACACTAACTTTTTACGCTAAAATCAGTTAATAACAGAAAACAAAAGCAGTGGCGGATTTAGAGGGGGGCGCACCCGGCGCGCGCCCCCTCTATTTTTTGCAGATCGGCGCCTGACTCTGTGTATTTTTGCAGAGCGGCGCCTGACTTTGTGTGGGCGCCGAGCCGCAGCAGCGGCGGAGGTGGCTCGGCGCCCCCTCTATTGAAAATTCCTGGATCCGCCCCTGAAAAGTACAACTAACTTGTATTTGTCATAGTTTTGCTTTCTGCAAGCATGTAGCTTGATAATCATGATAATGAAGTACGCTTAAAACTATTTACTGTACACAATCATACGTTGCTATGCAAAACTGGTTCATCATGGTGTCGATAAGACTTTCGAAATGAAATGATTTCAGAAAAACTGCTGCACCCATTTTCACAAACATGGTATCATTCTGCTCTTGAATAATCAAAGAAACTCCATGAATATAAGTTGACTTAATATTTCAAATCAAAATGGAGAAATAATAAGTTTATTTTCATGTTATTTGCCACATGAAACTTCAACGTCCTCCTACTCAGCAATCCAGTACATCAGCGTCACCAAAACTGTTCAGGGAGCTAGATCAGAGTTCACATGAACCAAACATGCCATCAAACAAACTTTCCCATTCGCTAATTCTCTTAAATAATATCATTAATGAATATATCCAAATTACCAATATCAAACTTTCTACTATGCGTTCAACATAGGGACATTTAGTGGGCGGGGCCTAAAATTGGACACTCAAGTGGGCCCATTGAATGTCAATTTGGGTTGCTGTAAATTGATTTTCCTCACAGTATTACTATAAAACCTAATGGAGCCATTATATTAAGTGGTACCACCTTTCTCTGTGTGGTGGCGCTCTAACATGGTTCTAATAATGAGCAAAATTATTTGTTTGTTAAACTTGTGAGTACAGAATGACATTTAATATAGAATATTTTTTCGCAAAATTCCAAGCCTGGGCTGGACGAAGTCTGCATAAACCGCACGGGCTAAATATTAATTGGGGTGTGTCGGGACATGGTGTAAACTAGTTGTTTGATAGAAAATGTGCTTTCCATATGTTTACATTATGGTGCTCGTAATGTAGTGAATTTGCCTAAAATGGTGGATTTAGGGAGGCTGAATTTGAGCTTTGTGGTGGACACAGTTTCTGACTTAAAGCAACATTGTGCTGTTATTATCAAATTTGTAGGGGTTTGAGGTGCATGATCTTTCTTAAACTTAGTCAGCAATTGGCATTCATCACAACTGCAGTACACTTGTAATGTACCATTTTTTTTTTATCATGAGAGGAGCTTTAAAATAGGGCTCTTATAATTGGTACGTACTCGAAAAGTTTGAATGGCCCCCTGGGGTCAAATGTTATAAACGTATGGTACAAAAACAATTGCACGGATTTCTGGTTGTCCAATGAACTCACGCTATTTCTTTGTATACAGTAAGTTTATAGCATTTGGCCCCAGTGGACCATTCAATCTTTCTGAGTGCGTAACACTTTTAAGAGCCATATTTTTAAAGCTCCTCCCACTTTCAAATCTGGTAGATTACAAGTGCAGTTCAGTTCTGACGAACACCTATTGGTATTTAGGTTCAATTAAATATCGCTTTAAACCTCAATAAATTTGATAATATCAGAATAAAGTTGCCCAAATTCAGAATATAACCCCCACAAAATCAAATTCAGTCTCCTTAAATCCGCCATTTCAGGCTAATTCACTACATTATGAGCACCATAATGTAAACTAATGGAAACCACATTTTCTGTCAAACAATTATTTTACACCATCTCCCGACACCCCAAATAATATTTAGCTCGTGCGGTTTATGCAGACCCCTTCCAGATCAAGTCAGTTAAACTTTGATGAAAAAAATCGGACTACTAACGAACATTCAAAATGTTGAAGTAGATTTAATACTGCTCTCCTTCCGAACCAAAAGCAACAACTCATCAACTACTACCTCATTGAGTAGCCATAATCCAGAAATATTAAATCATTCAACCAATTCAAAACAGCTCCGTTATCGTTCCTTGAATGTTGCCGTATTACCATAAAATCTAAACCACTACTTCCAAATCTTACGAAATTACTTCAAATCACTTTATATTTCAAGAGAAAATGAATAAGTTGTCCTTTACGAAAACGGACGCTCATAAATATTCAAACCCATCTAAAAGAGAAAAGATTTGATGATGAAGATGATAATAATTATTGATGATGAAACTTTAATGATGCCACACACTCTCGGGATTATTGGCTTATTGTCCATGAAACTTTGATGTCTGAATAACAATGTGTGATCAAAATGTGTGGCTTGTCAGTGACAGCAGCTGTTATCGCATCTTCAAGGCAACACTCTAAATACCGTTTGAAGGTGTCACAGTCCTGGATAAATTGTTCCAAAAGTGTATACTTTTTAAGTGTCCTCGCGAGAGACAATTGAAATCTAACAGAGGTTACTGAAAATTCAAGAACCTTTTGGCAAACCATTTGACATTTTTAGGTTAATCCGGATTTAAGAGAGTCACAAATGGTTCCTCAAAGTGCTCAAAGACCCTTTTATGATTCCTTTTAAGAACCACATTATGTTATTGTTGATCTTGTATCAATTTCATTCATGTCTTTACTAATGTACCGAATTGGGCCTACATTTAAGGCAGATGTATAGGTAAGTTCGAAGTCTTGCTGACGTTTTGTCATTGCAAGTTGTGGTTGCGTCGTCCACTGCAGAGAAAGAAGCCAAGAATAAAGCTATCATATGAGCGTAGACCCTAAATTATGACGTAGTCCCTATGCCATGTATGTCACAACGGTAATGCTACTCGCGGAATAGCGCCGGAATATACTGGTCTTTTGGAGGGCAAAGAACGAGTGCCAGTAATCAGGGCCTCAAGGAAGAACAGATACTTATGTTTTCATTTGAGACAAAACTCTGCCAACTCTCCCCTATGCAGATTCAAAGAAAACACTCTTCTGCATCAATTTATAGAATTATGTTACTCGGTGTGTAATGCTTATAAACGTCACAGCGATATTACTTAAATGACGCTAACATGTAACTGAGAGCATATTACACAGTATGGTAAAACGACGGACTGTAAAAATATATTATCAAAAAATGACTCTAGCTCTACTCCAACAAATATAATAAATATTATAATTATTAATACCTTCTGGTATATCTGTTCGTGATGATTAAGATGTTTTTGGACTTACCAGCACGTGATGTACAAAAGTGTAATAGTGGTTTTAGTTAATAATGAATTGGCATTCAAATGTGACACTGTGGGGGTTATTGTTGACTGTGTATAATAGAATCTAATAAATCATATTGATGAAAAATACTTTGCCAAATGATCCAAATCGATTAACGACATGGTTAGCAATATATACCACGCAATTTAGCAATGTCACGTAACGTTGGATGGACGGTAATTTACATATTATCTTTGACTTGTGTAGGCGGTACACCAATAAATATTCTATCTAAAGGCGAAATAGAAATGTCCAATATCGGCAGAAATAAAAAGTGTATCTGAAAGATTTTATATACGTTTATTTAGCTATGATAAGCGTCGCTTTACAAATGTAAGGGAAACGGATCTCATACCTTGTTATGCGTGTCTACTGCTGGTGGTGTTTTATGTTGTCTGCTCCAATTGTCCTAATAAATGACACGTATTTAGAACGAAATTGATTTCATATTAGATAAGTTGAATATTGAACATCAAAATGCTTCAAACAATGGTTATGATTAATTCGCAATGAGGGCTTCGTGTTAACCCTGGAATTATGGAGACTAGTTCACTCGTTTGTTTAATTACCTGATTGCTTTGTATACACTAGTCAATGAGCCGTTTCATAAGTTAAAATTACGAATTTTAACTCGCGAAGGACAAATTTGTATCTTTTCGTAACTTTTTGGTAATGCGTTAAAATTCCATTTTTGATAAGCGTTAGCTTTGGATATTTTATTATTCTATTTATTTTTCATCCAACTTGCCTGGGTAAAAAATAAAATAATTAAATGTCTTAAGCTAACGTTAAATAGGGCGCCTCCTGTTTGATTGGCGTAACATAAAAAAGTTAGGGTAGGTCGGTCGGAATTGTTTTGTTTTACTTTACATACATTACTTTAAACTGTAAATTTCGTTTGACAAATGCTTTGGAACTCTTCTTCTTCTTTTTTTAAATTTATTTATTTTTTTTTATTTATAAAAAATATTATTATTATTTTTTTTTTTAAAGACAAAAAGTCAGGGTCGTGGCCTTATTTTAGGTTCGGTCGGGTTACGCCAATCAAACAATTTTTTAGGTCTAATCATTCTGTTACTCCTTTCATCGCCATTCCTCCATAGGTATAGATAATTTTATCCCGGTTAAGATATTATTTAGAATTACCATGAGTGCTATGGGGAGCTGTAGCTCATGCGTTACGAAATTATATCGCTGTCACTTAATAACTAAGTACTGCTCTTTTGCAATTTCCTTACAATTTGTTTACATCTAAATTTCTTTAAAACCTTTTTCTTTTTGCAATCTTTCTTTCTAATGTACGTCTAATGCATTTTTCCTTTTGTCATACCTTTACTTGCTTTTGTATTACTTTTCGGTTCGGTTTCCATGACATTTTTCACGTTTTATATATTCGCGTGGAAATTGTTATCTTCCCCACATTCTACGCCCGTTGTAAATATTAAGGACTTATAGTCTTAAGGGAAAATAGGAAGTAGCTCAAGTGGAAAATATATTCATATGCTGTCACGTAGTGTTTATATCGTGATGCTCTACTACCTGTAATCTCTCGAGCAAAAAAGCAGTATCTTCATATACATTACAAAGTAGATACTCCATTTATGCCACGAAGACAGGTGTTTTGCAATCAGCATGCTCTCAAAGTTAAAATACAGTATCTATACGTAAACAATGCAACAGATACTGCACCTTTCTTTATGGGAGGCAGGTATTATGAATTAATTAATGAAGGATTGGTGTGAGTATCAAATTCGTAATTTACAAAAGCTATACTGTGTTTTACCTTGAGATAGTAGACTTCCTTGTGATACACTTCGCATTATGTGACCTAGTTTATGACGTTGTGGTATCTATTTATGACATATGATTCTTCATTGAAAAAAAATGATATTATCAAAATTAATGTTACTGTACAAGAAAATAAAAACGTGTCGGCTTTATGCCTTACGTGTTGAATCTCAGCGGATTTGCAATAGTCCTCAGATCTGAACCAAATTTGTTGATGTTCAACGAAATAGTACAAGATAGATGAGCCATTGATTGACAACTCCGCGTAGCTGCAAAAGAAGAAGTGTTCGTACGTTTGCTCTTGAGACAAATGTAACGTATTTGAAACCAGTGATACATTTCTAGCAATAATGCAAACTAATTCATGAATAGTTTAACATCATTACGGATTTAGAAAAGGTAAGAATGTAAGAGGTGGGCACTCTAAAGGACTCCGTAGTATTGCATTCTCAGCTACATGATACTCCCCCCCCCCCAATCATCCCTCTTTTTAAAATTGTTATCACTTGACGGATCTTAAAATTACTGAATGTATTGAAACATTTTGTCCATAACTTGGGTCTGGTAGATGTTTGTTTGTTTGATTAATTTCTCAGTTGAAACTGCAATTAATTGATTCAAATTTGGCATATTAATTTTGTTTTTAATGACAAATGTATATTAAAACAAACGGGTAAATCAATTCCGATTGGCAGAACAGACTGTGACATTATTGCTACACTAAAAACGCTCAAATAAATATCACTATACACCAGATTATGAACAACCACATACTAGTAACGTGAACACATATGGAATGATAAAATAAAGAACTAAAATTATCTCCATTACCAAATTTACATGTCACGTCCTTAAGAAAAAAGAATGCAATATCTACTGTGTTAATCAAATAAATGTACAGTGCATTAAATACATCCAAAATATCTGCCATGCTTGGCAACTAAAACACAGTATTTGGTATGTTTTTATTTGTATATAGTGCAGCTTTGCTTTAGAACAGACTGATTCGGAGACACCATTCAGAGATGACCCTATCTGTGTTATTATCAATTGTTCATATACTACTTTTTGACTAGGGAAAAGCGTATAGCAATATATGAATATCAATTTTACGCAAGTCCAAGAAATATTTATAGTTTAATATTTGTGGCTCTATACATTTAATACAGAATGTAATAACCTAACATCTTCCATCTGATGTGTGATGATAGGTATTGTCTTTCTAGCGATATCTAAAGTTAGATTGTTTTTGTTATCCTGATTCTGTCATTTAACCAGTATGTAGAGTTGACAGACCGCAATCTTAGCATAACAATGTGGGCTGCTCCCACAATATCAGGAGCATGTCGATGGACATAACTATTTTTAAAAGATAATTGTATTCAGAGCAGTGTAAGTGGGGAAATTCATTGCTTTATTACTAATACGTCTGAGATTTTTGATATGATTTTGCTCCCAAAGTTAAAATTTGAGAATAAAAGTATCGTTTTTAGCCGCTTTCATGCAGCTTTAGCAGTCAGCCGCCTGGACAACCAATTCTTTAGAAATGCTTAGTCGCGCTAAAAGTCGATCGATACATGTAAAAATCAGCACAATTCAGAGATACACCTTTTTTTTTTTTTTTTCATTTTCTCGGTCAAATATAAAGCAATATTTTTTTTCTTCAGTAATGTCAGTTAAAAACTTGGTGCTTGGATATACATTTTTTTAAATCCTGGTGTTAAAATTAAGCATCAAATTGTGTCTTTTAGTGTGATATTTTTGATTTTTATAGGCCTTGAATTCGCCTGCGAGCTTTTTACGGAATTCATGTTTTAGCGTCTCAAACTAATATAGTTTGCTAAAGAAAGATATTTCCCACCTCTGTAAAGCACATCGTGTGGGTCTATATGTTATAGTTTTGTCAGAATTTCCGTTTTGTTTTACCCTTTTTCCATTCATGCTCCGAAAATGTCAAACTAAGTAAAAGTAGGTAATGGTGAGTACTTTTATCTCGAGAGCAACCAGCAGAAATAGTCGATATTTCCTTTGTTGTTATCCAGATCAATTTTTCATTGAAAGCAAATTGCCCGACCAGCGATGGGTGTTCTGGTTAAACATGATCAGTAGGAGCGCTATAGGTCTGGGAATTTCTTTGCTATATTGAAGTTCTAGCAACACTATAGCCATGCCGGTATTCCTATTAAACCCAGGGATATCGATCCACAATGCTAGTACTAGCCTTAGATTTCACGTGTTGATTTTGAAATTTTTCAGCCGACAGTGAAAGATGGTGAAATCAAAACGGAAATTCTGACAAAACTATGATATATCGCTCACGGTGATGTGCGTTAGAAAGTTGGGAAAAATCCTTCATTAGCGAACTATCTTACTTTGAAAAGCTAAAAGGTTGATCCAAAAAAGGCTCGCGGGCAGAGTTTAAGCCTATCAAAATCGAAAATCTTACACTAAATGACTAAATTTCACGCCTAAGTTTAACACTAGGATTTGGAAAAAAAAATACAGTATCAAGCACTACAGTTTTTTCTGACATTTACTGAAACAATGAAAAGGATTGCTTTTCATTTGGCCGAGAAAATTAATTTTACAATGAAAAGGTGTAACGCAAAATTTAGCTCATTTCAACACCAAATTCGATCGTTTGTATTGCCTCATTAAATGACTGAGTGAGCCTTGCAGAACAAAAGAATCGGTTGTCCAGGCTGCTAACTGTTAGTCTCAAGTAAAACAACGAGGCATAGCCTAGCTGTTTTAAGCCACTTCACTTCAATTCATAGAAATATATTAATCTATAAGTATATCAAAGTCCCGTTGTTGCTATGCACCTCCGATTGGTTTAAATAACGCGTCGATACGCAGTTGCTAAAGTGTGCGATATCGTGTTATATCACACGACTTAGAACCAATAAGATTGAAGGAACTTTATTAACAAAACTAGCAGATACGGGTTTCTTTTGTGGGATGCAGATAATTTGAATCCCTCTGTTTCCAATGTAAAATTAAAAGTATGTGTCCGTAATTTACAAAGTAGATAACGTGTTCTTTTTCTGCTTGTGATACTCTACGTATCATGTGTCCTAGTTTCTGACATTGTAATCATGTATTAATGACATATGTGACTCTTCATTGCAAATATGATGTTATCAAAATTAATGTTACTGTACGTTGTGTCTTACGTGTTGAATCTCAACGGATTTGCAACAGTCATTAAATCTGAACAAAATTACTTGATTTGCGACGACTTAAAACAGATTGGACAATCAATGAAAGCTCTGCGTTTGCTCTCGGGAGAATTGTTAGGTATTGTAGACTATTGATATATGTTCTGGCAATACAAATTAATTCATGAATATACTAACATATGTACAGACTATAGACACGTAAGAATGTAAGAAGTGGGCGCAAAAATGAACTCCGTATTGAATTGATTGCGATATGATACTCACACCAACCCTCAATCCTTTATTTTTATCACTTTGACATGCTTGAGATATTATATTGACGGATATTCAAAAACTCGAAATAATCCTTTAAAATTAAGTGAATAATATTGACACCTAACTTGTAGATATTGCTCTGCCACAGTGTTCACTTCATTATAGTTGCTACCAGTTTATACTTTTTCTGCCAGCAAAGTTTAACAGCAGTAATAGGTTTATCCTTCGTGTAAGTCTATTAGTAAACTAATAGTTTCGTGTCGTATTACACAAAGGGCATACCTAGTAATAGTATTCTATTATAAATCGATTCAAATTTTGGAGGAAAAAACTGTGGTGATATTTAATAGAAAAGGATATTAAGGGGGTACTACACCCCTGGCCAATTTTGTGCCTATTTTTGCATTTTTCTTAAAAATTATAGCGCATCGGTGAAAGGTAAGATATGTATATTATAGGGGCAAGGACTACAGTTATTGCATTGGAAATTTTATTTCAGTACAGACAACAGTTGTGGAGTTACAGTCAAAAATGAGGGAAAACAATAAATCAATAACTACTTGCCTTCAGTTACTGAATTTTCAATGCAGTAGTTGCAGTCATTGCCCCTATAATATACATATCTTACGTGTCACCAATGCGCTATAACTTTTGAGAAAAACGCAAAAATAGGCACAAAATTGGCCAGGGGGTGTAGTACCCCCTTAAAGGATCGTATAGCAACGATTGCACAGTATTTTTGTGGAACATGGGAGCACATCAGACATATTAAATTGCACTGTCAATACGAGAAATATCCATCTGATATCAAATAATTTTGATTTTTTTTTTAAATTCGCGATATAATACAAAATATATGGCAAATTATTAAAAATTTATACTTTGATACTTAACAGTCCTCGAAGTAAATTTAAAAATATAATGGTATATACTTAAAGTGTGTGCAGCTGTGAGGAAAAACCGTCCATCATTTGACAATTTTGGTCATTCGTATCGAATATATACTTCGGGGAATGTTAAATATCACAAATATCAAAAATGTAAATTTTTGATAATTTGCCATAAAATTTGTATTATATCGGGAATTAAAAAAATCAAACCTATTTGACATCAGAAAGACATTCTTCGTATTCAGAATGCAAGTTGTGTCTGAGGTGCTTTCAGGTCCCACAAAATAGTGTGCAAACGTTGCTATCCGATTCCTGAAGGGAAGGTAAACAAATTCTTCACATCGGCAGACCATACGGTGACAATATTCATACTAAACGCTCAAAAAAATCAAACAAACTACTAAATTAATTTGACTCGAAACTTCCAATCTGCTGCCCAGCAAACATAAAACGTTTTTGAAAACATTCTGAAAACAGTTGGAAAGGGTTTCCACTAAATATTTAAATATCGGGTTATAAAAATAGTATATATATAAAACGTTTAAATAACATTTAAAGACATATTCTAGCCCGCTAAACTATCTATTGAATTTCGAATGAAATGTTTGGGTGAAACAATGTTATACTTTTGGCTGGTATGATGATTTTGAATTTGGTATCGAATGTGCTTAATGAAAGAAATTTATAGAATTCACTAATATTCCGACCTATATACAGTTACAGAATAAAAATTACAACAAAAATTAGAAAAATGCATACTTATATAAGGAAAGGAATATCGAAGTTAAAATATTTAGCGGTTGGTATTGTCCAAGTCTAGAATATTATATGATGTTTTGTTGGAAAAAAAATAATCACATCAAACAATGTACGTTGCCTTTACATCAGAGGTGTTCGTACGGATCTATCCGATTCATTAAATTAACGAGCCATAGGATTTTACAACTTTGTATTCTAAACTTTTAAGTTTAAAAACTGACAAGCAATTGTAAAAGCATCAGTCAAAAATATATTTTCGAACTTCACGATTAATAATTACAGCAACGCGAATCTAAGGACCCATTGATTCCCTCTTATGCAGAAAATGTTATATAATTAGGTATTACACCTTAGCCTCTCGGATCTTGAACTTTCCAAGTTATGCAAACAAAAACTCCAAATTATGAAGTAAAGATTGACTCTAATACGAACACCTGCTTTGATATTTAGTTTGGCCGAAAGGCTTATAGAAATAATTTGCCTGATTTGTGTGAAGAATATTTTCTTATCGTATTTAGCCGCTTTTCCGCAAGGCATATAACATGTATATATTATTTGTGGGTGTTAGCAAGATTGACATGTTGCTCCAATGCTCATATCGTTGCGTTTACCTTAAGTCATGTTCACAAAAGAATACCAAGAACTTGTGCAGGTACATTTGCCGAACACAAATCTTACTTCATGGTCATACCAGATGTGATAAAAGTGCGTTGGTCGCAATTTTGAAAACAATCATACAGCAGAGAGGTCACATTAATATAAAAAAGTCTTTTGTAATGGTGTTAGCATTTATCTACAGACTCTAATGTATTATCTTTTAAGGGCTAGGTAGACTTAATGAATGATTGGTTTTGGAGAAACTTTGGGTGTAATACCGGGGTATTGTCCTAACACCCACCTATTTTTCAACCAACTTGTTACTGGTTTCAAAACAGTTGCGTTTAAAACATTATTTGTTAAGCTGGTGTTTAGTTCATTCTCAACAAAAATCATCTGATCATTGCGCTTATCAACACTATGTGTTATATAATCAGGAATATCAATGATTATCTAAGATTATCTAAGATATAGCATGTACAATCAGGTTTAAACGAGTCACGTCTACATTTCAGTGCAGTTTCTCAGATCATCTAGAAACACTGAAAGCTGAATCTCTATTTGGAATTACTGAGAACATTTTCTTTACATCCCAAACTTTTAGATTTGTCATTTTCTTATAAGAAATATCCTATTTATTTAGCGTTGCCAGGGTCTAGAAAGAAGGTACAAAAACAACAATAGTAGTACATGATCTATTGTGCAACATAGTGCTAATAATTTAATAATTACACAAATAATTCCAGCAACTCACATTATCTGTTGCAAAACCCATATACTTTATGCTTATGTACTTAATGCATATGATTTCACAACTATGTGGTCAAAAAATGGTTTCTCTTAAAACCAGTAACATGTGTTTTTTAAGGGTTAGAACTATATTACACCCATCCCTTCAATTATCTTAAACACAAAAGTCAACATTTTCATTGGCTTTTCCTCCCGGCTACATACACTTTAAGTGCATATGAACTTTATAAAGTTTGCTTCGAGGACTCATTAATTTCAAAAAAACCCATTTTTAATAATTTGGCATACAATTTGTATTGTATTGCGAATTTAAATTATCTAAATTATTTGATATATGAAGGATGCAATTTGGTGTGTCTGATGTGATCGCAGGTCCCACAAAAATTCTCTGCAATGGTGTGTTACAGAGCCCGTTTTTAATATTGTTACGTTTTCAGTCCAGGGTTTTCAGGAAAAGTTTTAAAAATTAAAAGTGGATGCGAGCACTGTGTGGTAAAGGGGTGTACGTTGGTGGGTATTGATAGTGCATACAGTAAACATTCGCCTAATGGCGCTATGGGCTGCCTTGACACAACTGGAATTTTAGGCACAATCTAAAGGTGCCCTCCCGTAAAAATTACACCAGCAAATAAGGGCAGATACCCTTAATTGTTGTTAGGATTTTTAGAGGAGGGGGCTCTCTATTTGTACATGAAATTTACCCCCAAGGCAAAGGAGCCCATGTGCGCCATTAGGCGAACGTTTATGGGGTGGTATGGGGTGTGTATAGGTTCACGTATCATTTCACATCAGTATGTACGGTGTGGTTGTTATTTCGGAGTGATAAATGGGGGTGTGTATGTGTGTGTCATTTCACATTCTCTTGTAGATATATGGAACTCATAACAGCATATTTTGAATGCTAAGTAAGTAGGAAGCTTTTTAAATGCCTATACTCCGGTTTTAATTATTTAGTTCCATACTTATCTTTCACAGCCGCGTCACGATACCAATGGGAGTACAAAATGGAATTTTAACTTGATTCCATTATGTGACTCGCAAATAAGTCAAAGTTTGATAATTACGTACTCCAGAATTGTAGCAAATTGACACCGTTTATTCTTTTACCTGTTAATTTTTATCCGGCATATTTAGTGTTCAATATGTTACTGTTTCAAAGCTATAGAATACAATGCTAAAAGAGGCAACTAAATATGCACTTAAGTTGATAAGAGTTAGAATTTATAAAAGGGTGCGTGTTTCTTTTGAAGTGATTATAATGCCCGGGTTATAATGGTTAATCTAGCGCACGAAGCTAAATCACGTCATGTAATAAAAAAATACCTAGAATCCCTCATGTGCTCTGCAAGGTGTTACCAATTTGATGTTGAAAAAAGTTAACGAATTAAGGGCTCGCTTACCCAACTTTGCACAGAAGTTTATGTGAGACCTGAGAGCACATCAAACACACCAGATTGTATTCTGAATATACGAGTAATGTCTTTCTGATATCAAATAGTTTAGACTTTTTGACATTCGCGATATAATACAAATTTTATGGCGGATTTTTAAAACAAAAACAGTGTGATCATATCAAGTAGTATTTATATCAAGTCATAATGAAAACTCGATGAAACAAATCGGACTACTAACGAACGTTCAAAATGTAGAAGTAGATTTAATACTGCTCATTTCAGAACCAAAAGTAACAACTCATCATCAACTACCGAATTGAGTAGCCATAATCCAGAAGTATGAAATCAATCAATCAATGCTTTGTTATTTGTTTACACAACTCTTCTTAATCAGGTATGAATCCACACTTTTCCAGTCACGCTTGACGTGAACGCAAGTTAACGGAAGCGCGCACACGCGTTATGCGTAAAATTCGTCATGCCCTGAACTTGATTTACATGTTGGAGAAATTGCGTATTTTGTAGTTTCGTTGCTCAGTGATATCAACAGAGAAATCACCGATCTTCTCGTAGGCCTACTTTAAGGTTGAGTGGCCATTCCTCGTGAAATAATCATGTGAATTAGACGACCTTTAGATTGTTTTCGTTGTTGAAAATGATTCAATTTTGTTTCACCGTTGTTCATCACTGTTTAACAACTCGCGTTCGGCTCGTCTGCGTGGTTTACTTCGCTCTGGCAGCTAAAGCTGCCCTCGCGTAGTAAACCACACAGACGGCGTGAACGCATTGTTGTTAAAGGGTGGTAAACAACGGCGAAACATAATTGAATCCCTAATTGAATGTTGCTGTGTTGCCTTTAATCTACAACAATGCTTTCAAATCTTAAGAAATTACATAAAATTACGAATATGAATAAGCTGACCTTTACGAAAACGGACACTCATAAAATATTCAAACCCATCTAAACCATAAAAGATTTGATGATGAAAATGATAATAATTATTGATGATGAAAATTTAATGATGCCACACACTCTCGGGATTATTGGCTTATTATCCATGAAGCTTTGATGTCTGAATAACAATGTGTGATCAAAATATGTAGCCTGTCAGTGACAGCAAATGTTATTGCATCTTCAAAGCCACAAGCGAAATACTGTTTGAAGGTATTTTGAGGTGCCACCGTCATACTTTTTAAGTGTCCTCGTGAGAGACACTTGAAACCACACAGAGGTTACTAAAAATTCAAGAACCTTTTGGCTAACAATAATCACAAGTGGTTCCTCAAAGTGATCAAAGACCCTGTTTTGATTCCTTTTAAGAACCATAAGAGATTATTGTTGATCCTGTATAAATTTCTTTCATGTCCTAACGGATTTACGGAATTGCGCCTATGTTTTAAGGCAGATATATAGATACGTTCGAAGTCTTACTGACGTTTTGTCATTGCAAGTTGTGGTAGGGTTGTACACTGCAGAGAAATAAACCAAGAACAAAGTTATAATTCGAGCGGAAAATCGCAGTTCAGAATCGAAAATGGCTTCATAGACCCTAAACCTGGACGTAGGCCCTATTCCATGTTTATCACAACGGCCTGGTCTTTTGGAGGGCAAAGAGCGAATGTTAGCAATCACATGGGACCTGGGCCTTAAGGAAGAACATATAATTTATTGTGTTTTCATTTCAAAAATAGTGTCCCAGGTTAAAGAATGAACAAAACAAACTAGCAAACCAACTAAGTAATTGAGCTAAATATTGACAGCACTTTGATATGTTTTAACGAGGATAAAGACACACATTAAGACAAACCTCAACCAACTCTCCCCTATGCATATTCAAAGAGAACACTCTTCTGCATCAATCTATCAAATTGTGTTACTTAGTGTAAAAGGCTTATAAACGTCACAACGATATTACTTAAATGACACTAACATAAGCTTAAGACAATATCAATAGCTGAGAGCATATTAAACAGTGTGGTAAAACGACGGACTGTAAAAATATATATTATCAAAAAAATGACATGTTAGTGGTTCTGCCAAAAGCCGTATATTTAAGACAAAAATAAAAATGCCTTATCCTTCACTTTTAAACAATTTATAAACAATCTATTTTTTTACACTTTCGCTGGGATCACTGAATGGGTCTTTAATTCGTCATATCTCACTAAAATTACTCTCCTTGTAATGTTTATTATCAAGCATGTTCGTATTAACGATATACATGCTATACATATTGGCGTTGTATGGACGTTAATTTACATATAACCTTTAACTTGTGTATGTGGTGCACCAGTTACGTAGATATCACTGGCATTGAAGCCTTAAGGGCATTATGCAAAACATATCCAAGGCCAACTTCATCATTCCGCCTGCTACTTCAACATCAAGGCCCCATTTCAGTGGGATTTTAATGAGGCATCTGATTTCTTCTATTATACGCCTTAATAATAATCCTTATCCTAACCCACAGATCTGCCCTCCCAAGTAAAAACGCAATATCTGCTTTGCACAGTAGCATATAGAGTATTTTACTTTTGGGAACATACAAACTCTAAATAGCCTCCCTAGTCAGTGTGCAGCATATCCCATCTTCATCCATCACTATCTCCAACTTCGTTCTTTCTCTTATGACTTCTTATTCTTTTTACAATCTTTCTTTCCCTATTGTACGTCAAATGCATTTCTCCTATTTTTCATAACTTTACTTGCTTTAGTATTACCTTTCAGCTTCCAGTACATTTTCCACGTTTTTCAAATATATTCAGGGGAAAATTGTTGTATTCCCCACACTCTACATATACGCCCGTTGTAAATATTAAAGACTTATTGTCTTGAGGGAAAATAGGAAGTAGCTCAAGTGGAAAATATATTCATATGCTGTCACGTAGTGTTTATATCGTGAAGCTCCACTACCTGTAATCTCTCGAGCAAATAAGCAGTATCTTCATATACATTACAAAGTAGATACTCCTTTTATGTCACGAAGACAGGTGTTTTTCAATCACCAAGTTAAAATACAGTATCTATACGCAAACAAAGCAACAGATACTGCACCTTTCATTATATATAGGGGCAGGTTTTATGTATTAATTAATGAGGGATTGGTGTGACTATCAAATTGTAATTTACAAAAGCTTTACCGTGTTGTATCTTGAGAGAGTAGATTTGCTGGTGATACACTCTGTATCAGGTTGACCTAGTTTATGACGTTGTGGTATCTATTTATGACATATTTCATTGAAAATATGATATCATCAAAATTAATGTTACTGTACAAGCAAATAAAAACCTGTCGGCTTTATACCTTACGTGTTGAATCTCAGCGGATTTGCAATAGTCCTCAGATCTGAACCAACTTCTGATCTGATGTTCAACGAAATAATACAAGACAGATGAGCCATTGAGTGTCAGCTTCGCGTAGCCACAACAGAAGTGTTAGTGCGTTTGCTCTTGAGACAAATATAACGTATTTGAAACCAGTGATACGTTTCTAGCAATAGTACAAACTAATTCATGATTATGTTAACACCGTTACGGGCACTCAAAGGGGCTCCGCACACCGACACCGCCTGGCTAATAATTATTTGGTGCATCAGGGACACTAAAATGAATACACGGGATCGATACACGTGAATTGCTATGCACGATTTTGATATCAGACGAAAATCTTCTGATACCGGGTTAGAAAATGATGAATATCTCCCGTCATGATTTTTTTCTCAAGAAACCAGATTTGGTCTCATAAACTTGGAAATACGTGTTGAGCAGATATGATAGTCGCTAGAATGCGCTTTGAAAATTGGCCGTGCGCTTTGAACTCAAAATTTGACCATTTTATATTGCGTTGGTCCTGTTATGGACTACAGCGTGCAGCGTGTAGTACAGCTGCACTCACTGTAGGCAGTATAAAAGTCGATGACCATTGACCTCAATGGGGTATACAAGCTTAATCACGCACAACCAAGATCGATTACCCGGCTATTGTGAGTAGCCTTAGTTATGTCCCTCGACTAATTATTAGTTTAAAAGAGCTTTAAAGGTTTGAACCTACCATGGCGATTCCTGCCATGAAGATATAGGGTCGAAGACACTGTGCTCCGTAGTATTGCATTTTTTGCAACATCATACTTACCTAATCATCCCTCTTTTAAATAGTGTTATTGATATTACTTGACGGATCTTTAAATGTTACATGATCTGGTCCATGATATTTATATATAGTTTAATATTTATGCCTCTATACATTCAATACAAAATGTATTAACCTAACATCTTCCACCTGCTGTGTGATGATAGGTATTGTATTCCTCGATGTCTAAAGTTGTCATCCAAGTTCTGTCATTTAACTGATATGTAGAGGTGTCAGACCGCTATCGTATTATCACAATGTGGGTAGCTCCCACAAAATCAGGAGCATGTAGATGAATCTAACTATATTTAGTAGATTGTGGTATTGACTTTTAAAATTTGTTATTCAGAACCGTGTAATTGGGGAAATAATTCATTGCTTTATTACTAATACGTCTGAGATTTTTTATATGTTTTTGTACCTGTAAGCTTAATTAATGGTCATCACAGCTATATCAACATAATTATGAAATGGCTATTTTTACATATTCCTAATTTTCCGTCCATAGTCACAATGTTATGTTAAGCGACAACTAATATTATCGTAAATATTTGTATATTGTCTTTACTTGTGATTTTTAAAACTCCTTCGTCAACAGAAAGAAAATGTTCATAAATTATGTAAAAACACAATTTTCCACAAAAACCTAAAGTTCTTGTATATTATTTGGTTGTGGGTCTAGATTTGGATATTCACTTGATGCGTCAAGACATTTCATATTGCTGAAGGAATCGTTAACATTTATTTGCACCACATTTACATTATCGCATTATTATGTAAATCCAAATAAAAGACTGTAAAAATGTTTCCAAGTTCTTCCTCGCTGTCACTTAAAAATAGATCAATATTACATATTGCTGGAGGAATCATTAAAATTAAATTTCACTGTACCACATTGTTGCTATTTTTCAAGTCGCATTAATTTGTAAATGTTGATAAAAGACTGCAACAATGTTTCTGGGTCCTTCCTCGGGCCTCACTTTAAAAGCATAAATGTTAAAAATACACACAATTTAACAATTGCTTTTGTATCTGCATTATAGATTTCACTCAAACCAAACAAAATACCGCAGATAATAAATTTTGTATTTCTTAATACATATGCACACCCTATTGTGTTGAAAAAAAATCCCATTAGAGTTATGATAACTCTTTTATGACACAGAGTAACACATAATATAAATATGTGGATTTTTCCGGTGGATTTTTTAAACTTTCTCAAACATAAAATAAGTAATTTTATCAAGTCATCTAGCAAGGTCAGTCTCACTAGAAACGTATACTATTTTTCATTTAACATACTTGTGTGAGCTTTTATATGATTTGTGTAAAATAAATGTTCCGCTTTAGCTATAGCTATGATTATTACATTCGTGCGGCTTTTGGTTAATGATAAACATGTGTCCCAAGTTGATTTACTAAAACAATCGACTTTTTTTTTCTTAATATTGTAATGTTTCTGGTATTGACTGACATTGACGTGAATCTCGTCTATCTTTGTACAAGCCTGAAGACACGCTGGAAGCGTGGTTCAATACTCGAATAATGTTAATACATGTATTGTGAAATATGAACTTCTTCCTTCCTTTATTACTTCCAATAAGTATTGTCAGTGTTGACCATTGCTCTACGAAATATGGATTATCTTCCTGTCCCTCCCAAAACGACTGAAGCTAATCGTAGGACTGACCATAAAAAATGACCGGGGTTCACCATTAAGTTTCTACAGTAAAATCCATGACTTTTCATTTTGCTTTACTTATCAGATGTAAGGGGTCGGTCACCCACCTCTGCACAGTATTTTTATGAGGACCGAGAGTACAGCAGACACCCCACATTGCATTATGAATACTTTATATACGAGGAATGTCCTTCTGATATCCATTTTTTTTATTTTTTGAAATTCGCGATATAATACAAATTGTATGGCAAATTATTAAAAATGTATATTTTTATATTTGTTATATTGAACAGTCCTCGAAGTAAAGTTTATTAATCTAATGATGTACCTAAAGAGTATGCAGCTGGGATGAAAGCCGTCCATATTAATGGGTCGAGGCGATTACATTGAAAAACCTAATAAATTATTCATAACAGTTACGTAATCAATCGATAGTGCGGACACTTTTCATTTGCAAACCACCAAGATTCGTGATCTTTTAGCGTTGGAAAAGAAACCACGTGAATAGAGTGCCCTCCCAAGAATAGGTTCCCTGTGGCATGTATATCGTTAATATGAACATGCTTGCTAATAGACATTTTAAATCGAGCAATTTTAGTGAGATATGAAGAATTAATAAAGAATTGAAACAAAGACATCCACTCTGAATATTAAAAAAATGGTCAATTGTTTCCACTACGTTTTTGAGGCTACATGTAAGGGGTGATTTTCTACCAATTAGCCTACAATCCATCTCATCCTTTCACCAGTGACCATAAAATACTACCAATATCTGTCAGTGAGACCATTTTGAAAGTTCAGGAGGAATCTAGTCATCGGACACAGTCATTTTACACCCAGATCGGACCCTTGTGGTCAACCGTTGAAAATGCAATAGTCACCGATCAGATTCACAATGAAATGCTGCAATTATCTTCATGATTGTGTTTTGCGTTGTTTACGTGACATTACTAAATTACGTGGTATAACCTATATTGCTTAAACCATGTCGTTTATCGATTTGGATCATTTGGCAAAGTATGTTACATCAATATGATTTATTAGATTCTATTATACATAGTCACCGATAGCCCACATACTGTCGCATTTGAATGTCAATTCATTATTAACTAAATCGCGATTACACTTTTGAACATCACGTGCTGGTAAGTCCAAAAACATCTTAATCACCATGACCAGCTATAGCAGAAGGTATTAATATGTATTATATTTATTGGAGTGGAGCTAGAGTAATGTTTTGATAATATAAATACATTTTACCGTCCGTCGTTGTCCATACTGTTTAATACGCTGTCAGTTATTGATATTGTCTTAAGCATGTGTGACCCATTCTGTCAAAACCAGGAACAAGTCGCATTACAAATGAAACCACAATTGATTGTCTGTTGTTCCTTGAGGCCCAGGTCTCATATGGTTGCTGACATTCGTTCTTCGCCCTCCAAAAGACCAGTATATTCTGGCGTTATTCCGCCGCGAGTAGCATTACCGTTGTGAAATAAATGACACGTCCTGGTTAGGGTCTACGAATTTTCGATTTTCGGCTCAAATGATAGCTTTATTCTTGGTTTCTTTCTCTGCAATGGACAACTCAACCACAACAAAACGCAAGTCGAACTCATCTATACATCTGCCTTAAATGTACGCGCAATTCCGTACATCAGTTAGGACTTGAATGAAATCGATACAAGATCAACAATAAACACTTATGGTTCTAAAATGGAATAATAAAAGGGTCTTTGAACACTTTGAGGAACCATTTGTGATTTTCATAAAGGCAGATGAACCTAGAATGGTTCGCCGAAAGGTTCTTGAATTTTCAGTAACCTCTGTGAGGTTTCAAGTGTTTCTCTTGAGGACACTTAAAAAGTCAACACTTTTGCCCAAGACTGTGGCATTTCTAAATACCTTCCAACGGTATTTCGATTATGGCCTTGAATATGCAATAACTGCTGTTACTGACAAACCACATATTTTGATCACACATTGTTATTCAGACATCAAAGTTTCATGGACAATAAGCCAATAAACCCGAGAGTGTGTGGCAGCATTAAAGTTTCATTATCAATAATTATGATCATCTTCATCATCAAATCTTATCTGGTTTAAATGTGTTTGAATATTTTATGAGCGTCCGTTTTAGTAGAGGTCAACTTATTCATTTTCGCTTCAAATATAATTTTAAGTTGTTTCTTAAGATTTGGAAGCAGTTATTTAGATATGAAGGTAATACAGCAACTTCCATGGGATGATAACGGAGCTGTGTAAACAAATAACAAAGCATTGGTTGATTGATTTCATATTTCTGGATTATGGCTACTCAATTACCTGATGAGTTGTTGTGTTTGGTTCTGAAGGAGAGCAATATTAAAACTACTTCAACATTTAGAATGTTCGTTAGTAGCACGATTTGTTTCATTAACTGACTTGATTAAAATACTACTACTATGATCACACTGTTTTTGTTTTAATAAGCTGCCAAATAATTTGTAATATATCGCGAATGTCAATAAATCTAAACTACAGGGTGTCCCAAAAAAAGAGGCCCCTCATTGCGCCCTCTTTTTCTCCTATTTAAAAGTTTATCAAATATATGTTGGTATGTAAAGAAACCTTGAGTCGTTAGCTTTAATAAACCAAAACAATAATATCAATCGGCTCACAACTTTTGAAGATATGCTCTTTTAAAGAATTGTACCCGTTTTTCACTCTGTCCACGGAGAAGGTTTCGCTACTTCAAAAATTAAAAAGGAGTACACATACCAAGCATGAAAATCAAACATTCCTCAATGATAACTTTATAAAATAGCTTTATTTATGGAATGGGCTTTACCAGTGGCTTTATGGGCAATGGATTTTGTTAATAGTGTCATTAATGTGTGGGTAAAATGGATGCCGAATGGGATTTCTTTTGCTTTACTTGCAATTACTTATTTTTTCTTGGTTATTTGTGACCGTACACCACGAATGAGCCGTAAATGTCCTCAATTGTATTCTGAGTTACAGTGTAAAATGGGCATGAAGGTCGTATTCATAGGTATTTCAATTTGGTGCTACGTGTACCTCATTTAATGAGATACACGTAGCACCAAATTGAAATACCTATGAATATGACCTTCATGTCCATTTTACACTGTAACTCAGAATACAATTGAGGACATTTACGGCTCATTCGTGGTGTACGGTCACATTTATGCTTTTTGTTTCTTACTTTCTTACTTTGTTGTTTCTTGCTTTCTTTTTTATTTACAACATAAGTCATTTCTCTTTTTAGGATAAAAGGTAGCCCTAAAAGGCTGTTTGGTTTGTCTTTAGTTCTTCTGAAGTGAGTTTACTGTGCTGCTCTGCCCTCTACCTGGTTACCTCCTTGGCGAATACAGGTTTGAGCCCTGGTCCTCATTGCATCAATTACGTTGCGTACCATCCTTGTGCGCCGGATACTTGCAAATGCATTAAGTAATACGTTTGCGAAGATCTTGGATTTTGCCACAAGGAAAAAATCAAGTGGCGTGAGGTCTGGTGATCGTGCAGGCCACTCCACAGCATGAGTCATCCCAACCACTCTGTTTGCTATCCGTGGACAGAGTGAAAAACGGGTACTTTTATTCAAAAGGGCATATCTTCAAAAGTTGTCAGCCGATTGAAATAATTGTTTTGGTTTATTAAAGCTAATGATTAAAGGTTTCTTTACATACCAAAATATATTTAGTCAACTTTTCAGAAATATGAGAAAAAGAGGGCGCAATGAAGGGCCTCTTTTTTTGGGACACCCTGTATTTGATATTAGAAAGACATTGCTCGTATTCAGAATGCAATTTGGTGTTACTGATGTGCTCTCAGGTCGCGCATCTTTACTATACATAGGTGGACGACCGAGCCGATATTTCATTTGCTTTTTTTTTCAACATCAAATAGGGAATACCTTAGCTCTTTTTTATTTTTATTTTTGCAGAGCACACAAGGGATTCTAGGTACTTTTTGACACATGGCGTGATTTAGCTTCGTGTGCTAGATTAACCGTTATAATTACTTCAAAAACAACACACGAGCGTTTTCAAATTCAAACTCTTATTAACTTAAGTGCATATTTAGTTGCCTCTTTTAACATTGTATTCTATAGCTTTGAAACAGTAACACTAAATATGCCGGGTAAAAATTAACAGGTGAAAGAATGAACGGTGTCAATTTGCTACAAATCTCGAGGTATTCATGACCAAACTTTGCCTTATTTGCGAGCCACATTCCAAGATAAAATTCCATTTTGTACTCCCATTGGTATCGTGACAAGATATGTGACGTGTCATGTCAAAACCAGACACTTTTGGGCAGATTATCAATTTTGAGGTTTTTACATATCATAAATATGAGATATTTTGCTCCACAACGCTGTTTTCCCCAATGAAATCAGACATTTCTAAGCGAAGATTTGGGTTCGTAAGTTATGGTATTATAAAATTGGAAATTGAGATATCGGCCTTTGAAAATATTATTGACAATGTTGGGAATAGGAATTACCTTTAAATATGTCTCAAAAATCCAAGATGTCAGTTATATTCCGGTCTGAAACTATCAGACAATATTTTAAACATTACTAATATCACAAATTCGCAACAAACCCAAATTGTGAAAAAATCAACCATGGGCAGATTTTTGGCTATTTCTCCATTTACGATCCTGCCCAAAAGTGTCTACTTTTGACATGACACGTCACATATATGAAACTAAATAATTCAAACCAGAGAATATGCATTTAAATGGCTCCCTACTACGAATAATTGAATAGCATTCAAAATAATTATGCTGTTATGAGTTCCATATATCCACAAGAGAATGTGAAATGACACACAAATACACACTCCCCCATTCATCACTCCTCTGAAATAACACCCAGACCGTATGTGGAATTCTACGTGAACCTAAACACCCCATACCACATATCCCAACCAAATATACACTAGCATCACCCACCAACGTACACCCTTCACCACAGACGCAACTATCCACACACATACATACCCCTCCCCATAGTATTCGCATCCACTTTTAAGTTTAAAAACGTTTCCTGAAAACCCACGAGTAAAAAAAGTTTGAAAACGACAGCTGGTTGAAGGGCTCTGTAATGCAACCCTTCAGAGTATTATTTATTTGTGCGACCTGGGAGCACATCAGACACACCAAATTGCATTCTGAATACGAGGAATGTCCTTCTTATATCAAATAACACACTGAAATAATACCAATTGTATGGCAAATGATTAAAAATTTAATAAAACGATTAAAAATTGACATTTTTGACATTTAAGAGTCTCGAAGTGAGCCTTTTCAATCCAATGATATTATTAGAATGGTATTGAAAGTGTATGTAGCTAGCAGGAAAAGCCGACCATCATACGAACATGTTGACATTTTATGTTGAAGATATACATAAAGTTTCCCAAAAGACCTAACATTTATGATTCTACCTAGCCCTGAAAGATAATGAAATCTGTAGATAAATGCTGACATCATTACAGAAGATCTATTTTTGACTTATTTTCTTTATCAATGTGACCTCTCTAATCACTAGGAAGTTCATTTGTTAAGATTTAGTTCCGATTTGGACATTTTCTTGACTATTTCTTAAATTTTCTTGACTATTTCTTTATAATTTAAATGAAAAAATAGTTAAGGAATGTCAAGAAATAGTCAAGAAAATGTCAGAATCTTGAATAAATCCGAACAAATGAATTTCCTAGTGAATGTATGATTGTTTTCAAATTTGCGACCAAGGTACTTGTACCACATCTGGTATGACCATGAATTAAAATTTGTGTTCACCCATGTACCTGCACTTAAACAGAAAGCCCCCCTTGGCCAGTTCTCTACAGAAGAACTTGCAATACACCTATTACTTTAATGACAGATAGAACGGAATTTAGATGGATACATTTTAACCTTGACTAATTTAATTCCCTAAGGAATTTGAACCAAAAGTGGGGCTTTCACTTTAAGGTGAACGCAACGAAATGAGCATTGGAGCGACATGCCAATCTCAGTTACACCCAATGATTTATACATGCTATATGCCTTGCGGAAAAGCGGCTAAATAAGACAATCTACTTCAGACAAATCAGGCAAATTATTTCTGTAAGCCTTTCGGCCAAACTAAATATCAAAGCAGGTGTTCATATTATAGTCAATCTTTACTTCAGAATTTCCAGTTAAGATATCGTGTTTGCACAACTTGGAAAGTTCAAGATCCGAGCGGCTAAGGTGTAGTAATCATATGACATTTTCTGCATAAAAGGGAATCCATGGGACCTTCGATTCGCGTTTCCGTAATTTTAAATCGTGAAGATAAGTCGAAGATATATTTTCCGTCTGATGCTTTAACAATTTAATACGCTTATTGTAGAATAAAATGAATTGTAAAAGGAGCCCTTGATGATGCATATGAAGAGGCAAATTTTGATTATTTAGAGAAGAAGCTCAATGACTTTGAAGAGGCCAACCTCAGTCATAAGCACCGGATGGCGTGGGACCTTGTAAACGAGATCAGTGGTATAAAAAAAAAATCAAGAAATGGAAGGTTAAAGGGGGATACTAAAGAAGACAGGATCCAAAGCTGGTTCAATCACTTTCAGCAACTTCTTCGAGATCCTCCAGCTGTGACTGATGAAGATGAAGATATACCCACAATCTTCGAAGAACTATCAATCAGAACTGATCCCTTTGACAAAGAAGAATATCAAAAGGCAAAGGAGGCCATTAAGATAAGGAAAAGTGTTGGTGAAGATGGAATTCCTCCAGAAGTCATAAAAAGATGCAACCTGGATGAAATAATCCTTGACTTCTGCAACAAAGCATTTGTTAGCAACGAAAAACCTGATCAGTGGTCTATAATGAACCTTATCCCTGTACCAAAAGTGGGGATCTCAGCAACACTGCAAACTACAGAGGTATAAGCCTAAGCTCTATTGTAGCAAAAACCTACAATCACATGCTGCTTGAAAGGATAAGACCACATATGGACAGCAAACTCAGACCAAACCAATGCGGATTTAGAGAAAACAGATCTACTGTATGCCAGATTCTTGCACTTAGAAGAATAATATATAGAAGGATTCAGGACAAAAATCTCACTGCAGTAATGACATTTATAGGTTTTAAGAAAGCATTCGATACAATACATAGAGTGAAAATGGTTAAAATACTCAAGGCATATGGACTACCCACCATAATTGTGAAAGCCATAGAAGACACCTACCAGAACACAAGAACAAAAGTTGTGACTCCTGATGGAGAAACAGAGGAATTCAACATCCTTGCAGGAGTTCTTCAAGGGGACACTCTTGCTCCTTATCTTTTTATAACTGTGTTAGACTATTGCATGATATCTGCTATAGATGGTAGATAAAAGAATCTAGGCTTTACAGTAAATCCCAGACGCAGTAGAAGGGTTGGACCGCTATGTGTTACTGACTTGGACTTTGCTGACGATATACATGTAGCATTAATATCTGATACTGCCAGTCAAGCTCAAGAGCTACTGGAAAGGATAGAGAAAGCTGCTTTCCGAGTAGGTCTGCACATGAATACCAAAAAGACTAAGTGCATGGTATTCAATCAACAGACTGAAGTGGATGTAAGAACTGCAGATGGAACCAGTTTGGAAGTTGTAAAAGACATCAAATATCTTAGAGCTTGGACCAAAAGCAGCGAGCAGGACATCAAAACAAGGAAAGCACTGGCATGGAGGGCATGTAATAAGCTCACTAAAATCTGGAAATCCCATCTTCCAAGGCAGATTAAAGTCAAGCTATTCCAAGCAACAGTAGAAAGCATCCTGCTTCTATGGTTCAGAAACATGGACAGTGACAACAAATATCCGCAAGTTGTTGGATGGCTGTTACACCAGGCTACTTAGATCAGCTCTTGATATAAGCTGGAGGACACATACCACAAATAAAGGACTGTATGGAGAACTCCCAAAGGTAACTGATAAAATCAGGAAAAGGAGACTACAATTTGCTGGTCACTGTTTAAGAAGTACAGGGCAGGTGGTGTCAGACCTAGTGTTGTGGAGACCCAGTTACGGCAAAAGAAGTGTGGGGCGGCCGAGCAAGACCTATGTAGATCTTCTGTGTGAGGAAACTGGACAGGAACCAAACGAAATCCGGAGCTGCATGCAGGACAGACACATCTGGAGAGCCATCGTGGGAGTCCGACAGAAGTCGACCGAGTGAGTGAGTGAGTGAAAATGAATTGTAGTTATTTATCTAACAAACATCATTATAATATTCTAGACTTGGACAAGACCAACAGCTGCTTTCTAGCTATTTTAACTTTTATTTTTAAAAGTCGACCGAGTGAGTCTTTTTCTACCTTTTGTGGACATTTTTATTCTGTAAGTTGTATATTTGTCAGAATATTGGAAAATTCTATAAATTGAGATATATGTGACGTGGTATATCGAAAGAAGACACTTTTTGGCAGGATCGTAAATGCAGAAATAGCAAAAAATCCGCCCGGGGTGATTTTTCACAATTTGGGTTTGTTTCAAATTTTTGATGTTAATAATGTTTACATCCTTACGTGTCTAAGTCCGTACATATGTTAACATATTCATGAATTAATTTGTATTGCTAGAAAATATATCAATGATCTATAATACCTAACAATTCTCCCAAAAGCAAGCGAGAAAATATTTTTCATTTTGTAACTACGCAGAGCTGTCACTGGATTTCTCATCTGTCTTAATTCGTCGCAAATCAAGTAATTTTGTTCAGATTTGATGACTGTTGCAAATCCGTTGAGATTCAACACGTAAGACACAACGTACAGTAACATTAATTTTGATAACATCATATTTGCAAGAATGAAAGAGTCACATATGTCATTAATATATATATTAGAACGTCAGAAACTAGGACACATGATACGGAGTGTAACACAGGCAGGTCTACCCTCTTGAAGAAGAACACGGTATCTACTTTGTAAATTACGGACACATACGGTATTTTACACTGCAAGCAGAGGAATTCAAATTATCTGAATCCCACAAAAGTAAACCGTATCTGCTATTTTGTTTGTGTGTATGCACTGCATTCTTAAACAATTAAGAAAATTCATGCAATCTTATTGGTTCTATAAGACGTGTGATATGACACGATATCACACACTTAAAGGAGGATTTCGTGATCCTATCATCCTCTTTTTATGACATTTTCAGTAAATATCCACGAAAAAAGCTTATTCCCAAAATTTTAGTTGATCCGATTTTGCGTTTGTGAGTTATGCATGATTCTGTGTATTACACTTTTCCATAGACCACTGTTGTAATTTCGTTCTGGTATACCAGAAGAAATTCAAATTTGACGATATTTTTGCTAAACGAACTAATCTGCAAGAAATTTTGGTACATGAACATTATCAACTTTTTTGGGAAAAAAAGGGGGGGGGGTGAGGCTGTGGATCACGAAATGCCCCTTTGCGTGTCGACGCGGTATACGTACACGCTATTTGAACCAATCGGAGGTGCATAGCAACAACGGGACTGGTCGATTCTAAACCCTAAATTCCTTGTAAAATGTAGGATTTAATTTGATAAAAATTAGGTATTCTTATAATATATTTATTTGATTTGAAGTGTTTAAGAATGAGAATAAAGGTATTGTTTTTAGCCGCTGTTTTCAAGATCTTCAATCTTTGAAGTAGCAAAAATTCCTTAATGGACAGAGTGAAAAACGTGTAAATTTCTTAAGGGCTGGGGTATGAACGTTTGGACAGTATTTATTTTGGGACATTAGAGCACATCAGACATATCGAATTGCATTCTGAATACGAAGAATGTCATTCTGATATCAAATAATTTTAGTTTTTGAAATGTGCAATTTAATACACATTTTATGGCAAATCATTAAAAATTGATATTTTTGATATTCAACAGTACTCGAAGTAAACTTTATAAATCTGACGATTTATACTTAACGTGTATGTAGGTGGGATGAAATGACGACGATCAATTGAAAATTTTGACCTTTCGTATTGAAGACATGGATTTTTTTCCCAAAACACCAAAAAAAAATTAGGTCTTTTTCAATTGACCGTCGGCTTTTCCTCCTGCTACATACACTTTAAATATGTCATTAGATTTATATAATTTACTTCGAGGACTGTTATATATCAAAATTTGAAAAATATCAAATTTTATAATTTGTCATAAAATTTGTATTATATTGTGATTTTCAAAAATGAAAATTATTGATATCGAAAGACATGTTTCGTATTCAGAATGCAATCGATAATCTGAGGTGCTCATCTCAAAAATACTGTCGAAACGCAATAAACGTTCATTTTAGATCCCTTAAGGGATCTGGAAAGAGCGTTTCGACAGTATTTTTTGTGAGACATGAGAGCACATCAGATATATCGAATTGCATTCTGAATACGAAGAATGTCTTTCTGATATCAAACAATTTTCATTTTTTGAAATTCACGATAAAATACACATTTTATGACAAATTATAAAATTTGATATTTTTCACATTTTTGATATTTAACAGTCCTCGGAGTAAATTTTATAAATCTAATGATATATTCTTAAAGTGTATGTAGCTGGGAGGAAAAGTCGACGACCAATTGAAAATGTTGACCTTTCATATTGAAGATATGGATTTTTTCCCAAAAACACCTAATTTATCGGGGGGGACCCTGCATATTCAAAAGGTTAAGTGGCATATTTTCTAATTTCCTGCAGACGTGAAAGATGAAGGTCGGCCGCCATCAATAATATTTTGGGACATTGATAGGTTTTGATAACACTTTTCAATCACGACACTAAAAAATTCTCTGGAGCCCCCCGGAAAAAAATATGACCACCCCCTAAAAACTGCCCCGAAATCATGTAGAATATGTTTTTAAAAGCAGTTTTTCATCGTATTTCCAGGAAATATTGTAGGAAACTCCATATTTCAACAGGTCCCAAACAAATTGGTATTGCAAATACATATATTGGTGAATCTCCTCACAAATTTGCAGAAGCCAGCAATTTCATTAAGGTGGATTTTTCATAAACTCAATATAGCCATATTTTCAAAATGTCGAAAATGAGAAAAAATGCAAATTTTACCTAATTTCTAACTTAATTATTGCCTTTATTCAGGTTGAGTTTGATATGACCTTTTTAGATAAACTTTTCCCATCCTTTGCCTATAAAAAAATGCTTTCTCTATTGTGGTATCTTTTTCCAATTTTTTTTAAGGGGTCTTTAAAATATTGCATTTTGCATTAGTTCGTAAATAAACAAAATCAAAATGAGCATATTAATATTGTCTAATTATTGTCTAATAATTGTCTATTTACAATCTGTATTATTTTAGAAAGAAAATATTATATAACATCAGTATGTAGATTATTAATAACAACTGAGTACAAGTTTTTACCTAGAAGTGACTTTTTAATGTCCAAATATCCCATTTTGGGCTGTATTTGGTCAATAATTTACATTCATATGCCTATATACATGCGTGCTACCTAACGGCGCGCTTGATTGTTTGAGACTAAACAACGGCGATATGGCCCAGCGTTAATAGGACCGGCTGATTTGCGTGAGGATTTCAGTTGGAGAAATAATGGTATATATGGTGAAGAAATAGTATAGTCCCACAAAATGTTCTGGTATAAGCGTGGTTTTCATGAATGAATCCCTAATAAATTAAATTTGATGTGTAAGAATTTGTTAGATTTTACTACATCCACTTGGTCCCATTATCATTTGGTACAATAACCATTAGGTCCTATTTACCATTTCGACCAAAAATGTTAGGGGGGCCTGATGCCAAAAAATTTCATCGCGAAAATTTTTCGGGGCCCGCCTTTACAGACCTCAAAAATTTCAGGCCCCCCCTTTTTTTGATATGAAAATTATGGGTCAACCCCATAGAAAAGCATATAAATTCAATTTTCCCAGGAAAATTTGTGGTCATTTTTTCAAGGCCCCCCCATGAGGATCAAAATTTTTCAGGCCCCCACCCTTTTTGCATCAGCCCACCCTCCCAACAAGTGTTTGTGAACGGTCCCTAATAACCAAAAAGTCTAAAACCATTTATTCCAATGAACCATTTGGTCTAATACCCATCTGGTCTATCATTAAGTCTAATAGCCATTTGGTCTAATATTACCCTTTTGTATACAAACCATTTGGTCTTTAAGCATTTAGTCTACTAACCGATTGGTCTATAATAGCACGTGTGAGGCTATGTAGGCGCAATGATGCTACAGTACACATGATGAGGTCATAGGCCGGGGTTACCGTGGTCGTATAAAAAAGCAGGATGCCTTTGCTTGTTTCATAAACAGGGATTATATAAACAGGCCTATAATACATGTAGTATTACAACTCTATGCAAATGATGTAAACAGGCAAACCTATTTCGTTTTAATGTTTGGAGTTGCAGGTAACTCGTACTGGCCCATGTCCCATGCTTGTGGCACCCCCGGTGATGCATGATGAGCTTAGTGTCGGTTATATACCTTGTAAAGACCGGAAAAGAAGAACAAATAGCCCGGCAAAATGTCACTTTCAATTCTCGCTATTCACAATAAGGGCGCCTCCAGCGGTTTGCGATGTAATCGTGATGTATCATGGGAAAAGGTCGACATCCAAGTCCGCGCAATACGAATATTACCATGCTATTACATAGGAACACGTGACAATATTTTTAGTTTGTCAATATAACGGTATTACACGCAAATCGATAGAGAAAAAATTAATTGTGCACATTTAAAATAACCTTACTAAATATTATTGAGTATCGATTCGCGCGTGTAACACCTTTATTTTGACAAACTAAAAAATATTGTCACATGTTCCTATGTAATAGCATGGTAATATTCGTATTGCGCGGACTTGGATGTCGACCTTTTCCCATGATACATCACGATTACATCGCAAACCGCTGGCGGCGCCCTTATTGTGAATAGCGAGAATACATGCAGGCCGCATGTCTTCTTCTTAATTTTTTTGGTACATTATAAACAATAATAAACAATATTAATTCTGAGAATTCCGAGGAATAATGCATAAGTTTTGATGAATGTAGTATGTTTATACACATGCTCGTCTCATTTACATATATTTACAGCCCGTAACCAGTTGGCAAATACACGACATAGTATTAGACTAACTGGTTATTAGACCATACGGTTAATAGACCAAACAATTATTAGATCAGAAGGTAATTAGGCCAAATTGTTCATTATAAAATATTAGACCAAATGGTTATTAGTCTATATGGTCAGTAGACATACAATGTACTGGTTATTGGACCAAACAATATTATACTAAATGACTATAGACTATTATACGTGGTAATTAGCCTTTCTGGTACTAGACCTTTTGGTATATGCAGAATTGATATTTAGTATGGAATATTTTTTTGCAAAATTCCAAGACTGGTCTGGAAGGGGTCTGCATAAACCGCACAGACTAAATATTAATCAGGGTGTGTCGGGGGATGGTGTAACATAATTTTTTGACAGAAAATGTGCTTTCCAAATTCCATTAGTTTACATTATGGCGCTCATAATGTAGTGAATTAGTCTAAAATGCCCGCTAAAATGGCGGTTTTAAGGAGACTGAATTGGATTTTTGTGGGGGTAAAATTTCTGAATTTGAGCAAAATTATTGTCAAATTTATTGAGGTTTAAGGTGATGTTTACTGAACCTTAATACCAATAAGTGTTCATCAGAACTGAAATGCACTTGTAATTTACCCGTTTTGAAAGTGGGAGGAGCTTTAAAAATATGGCTCTTAAAAGTGGTACGCACTCAGGGGCCAGATGAAATGTTATAATCTTACTGTACACAAAGAAGCAGCGTGAGTTCATTGGACAATAAGAGGACAATTTTGCATAAAGTCCGAAATTCCAGCCCAGTCCTTGAATTTTGTGAGAAAATATTCCATACTAAATGTCAAGTCTGTAGATAAAATAGGTATTAGACCAAATGGCAATAGACCTGACACCTGATAAAGTCCCTGAATGCGTGAGTTTCACGCTCAATGAGATATTAGAGAGATTGCGAAATTTACGTGAAACGTGACACGGGAACGCGAACAGCAAGCTACACTAGTCGAAAATCGGTTATTATGCCCTCTAGAGGGTGAAATCTATTGTGAATTGGTCAATCGTGGAATTACCGTAAGGCGATTACGTTGCGGTTGGTAGCAAAAAATGACGTTTCAAAATGACAAAAAAACGCATTATAAAATGCAGAAAAATGTTATGTTTATCATGTTATGAAACGAACCAAAGTATCCTAATAGAACAAGTAGAGTCCGACATGTAATAAAATCCATTTTGGGGGTTAAAATTTGATCTCGTATAGACAAGAAGAAGTGAACAAATTTCGATTTCTTTCGACGCGAATTCGAACGGGCAGATTGCCTATTCATTTGTGTGTGGAAAATGCCGTCCAAAATCAGCTTGCGAAGAGGCGTTTTAGGCAAGATTGTGTCGTGTTACGGCATAAATGCGGTATAATTGTCGTTTGGGACGGGGAACAGAAGTTCGTGCAACGCTATTTTTCGCCTTGCTTTTTCGTTGTGCATTAAACAGCTGTCAAAGTGATTTGCTTATGCATACTATTCAGCAAGCTCTAAAATGTTTTTAAAACATGATAATGCATGTGTTTTTGGTTTTAGTTAAAACGTTTTGATAACATATCGATGTATGTTTATATAAAAATCATGAAAACTCGTGTTATACTGAAATAATAATACAACAACATTTTAAGCCAAAATTCGAAATGCTATAGTAAATATCATTTGGCAAACATATTTAAGTGTCTATTGTGTTCGAACGTTTATCAGCAAGTTTAGAACAAATAGTTTTTTGAATGTTATTAACACTTTTAATGCCCTTGACCCTCGCATAACCTTTAACCCGACATTTAACGTTTTCTGTAATATATTTGTGTTTGCTGGGTAGTAATCGAACTAGGCATATTAGATTATCTATTTTCATTTTGCTTTAGAAAGTAAACAGGGTATTATTTATATGATAATGGAGTTTGTTTCTTGTTATTCGAATAATATACACCAAGACTTCCTAGGCATCCAACACCAAACTCTGTTTAGATTATTTAGACAAATAGCATACACGTGTGAACATAGGCCTATACTCATTTTCCAATAGCCCGCAAAACTCAAATATCGCTAATCTGGACTGAATGCTTAGAGCATTATATATAGATACAGCCCGTCGTATTTGCATATCAATACCGAGGAAAGTAGTTCGATGAAAGAAGATAATCTTCTCTGGTTCGATGCACCCAAGGTGAATCAATGGGTGTTTCCTATTACCTTTAGATTATTTGTCTCAGCATAGCGCCATCATGATTGCAATTGCGTTTACACGTAGTCTTGGTTCAGACTCTATGCGGCTATCACGAACATACTAGGAACGACGAGCGTTAGGACCGACACAAACTGGCTGTGTAGGAGGCTAGTTTGGATGTGAACGGGACTATGACGTTCTACCGCAAAATGCAGAAATCCGTAACCCGTATGGCGTTTGCGGTGAACGCCTCTCCGCAATCTCTCTATTGAGATATTGTAAACGTACATCATTACATGTACATATTCACATTCAATTTTAGACCATGCTTAAAGTACCTGTACATGTTATTTGGTAAATGCGCCTTTGAAAAGAAATGAAAATTCCATTGCATTGATAGTAGATAATATGAAGTATGGTGTGGTGTTTGTTTTGTTTTGTTATAAATGTTTTTTTAACTAAAGATTAGTCTATTTTATTTAAAATATGATTTATTACCTAAACAGTGTTATTTTGGTTGCAAATTCCACTTTCGAAAATATGTTAAAAGACACATATTTTTAAAATCAGCAATCAAAATAATTATCATATCAATCTAGGAAACCCAAGTTTCATATCATTAGTTTGCAGGGAGATTCATATGCAAATTCCATGAAAATTAACAAATTCTACTATAATAAAAGAGCAAAATCCACATGAAAATAGTTATCAAACTCAAATCAATAATAACCTTGGTTGAGAATTGAAGCCGTATTGTGAATGTAAAATAATTAGTATGGTTATACATTGGAAAACGTTAATTAAGTCTACAAAAAAACAAGCAAAAAACGGAAAATCCACCAAAATCAACAAACTCCCCTGCAGTATAGGAAAAAAGTACCACGCTAATTTAAACATATTTCAGAAGTACAACATGTTGGTTATATTATCCAAAAGGTTTGATCCAATGTTAGCCTGAATATAGCAGAAAATGTGATTTGAAAATGTTCTTTTTCGCTACTTTCAAAATTATGAAAAATCCTGTTTTTGCCCAAATTCCACCATGATTTTACGTAATTATATCAAAAGAATTAATTTTTTCTGAATAGGTCATCTTATAAAGCATGGTTCAATTCCAATATGTTCAACTTTCTGTCAGACCCAGGTTATTTCAAAGTACATTTTCATGATGTCAAATGTTGGGGATTTTTAAGCTATATCAATTCTGATTCAGGTCAAAAGAGGGCCAATTTTAGGGGGGTCATGGAATTTCCCCCAGGGGGGTCACCTGATTTTTTTACTATCATAGTTGTGAACCATCTGACCTAACTAGACTAAGTACCAAATACCATTGGATTTGGCTGACCTTCATCTTTCAGCTTTGTGTACAGGCCACATGGTGCTTAGAAAATATGCCACTTAATTGTTCAAAGTCGCTGTAAAGCAAGCACATGAAATTAGATTAGACCAAAGCATGAGAACAATCTGTTTGCCAATGACACACTATGGGTTCTGTTCTGAGTATAGGAAACTGAGGAGATGATGTTGATGACCGCAGTTGTCAATGAACCGGTTGTGGCAGGATCAAATCAGAGATGCAACAAGGAAACAGTTTGCATGTTATTTTAAGACTCTAAATAGCCTCCCTAGTCAAATATATATTCTACTTAATTACTTGTAGATACAACATTTTGACTTTGTGAGCATATTGATTCAAGGCACCTGTCTCCAAGTAAGAAGGCAGTATCTGTTCTGTAATTTGTTCACATACACAGCGCTTTTACTTGGGAAGGATGAGATGGTCGAAAATGTGTGAATAAGGGGAATCCGTAATCCACTCTAAACCTACAACTTAGTACATTGATATCAAAAACGTGGGTGTCACAATCCTTCCCCTTGTGGGAAACCCCGAAATCTTGATTACGAATTTTAAATCTGTAACAAAAATATTAGAGTTCTTCACATCGTAAACAACAACAAATGTAGGTGTATATTAAAATTATATATTTCTTTTAAAAGATAACTTCATGGCTTATAGTAATAATAAAATTATATGCACCGCTTCAACTTGGAGAAACACAAATATTTTAAGAATCCGCCTACCCAAACTAGCCTTATGGAAAATCATACAAATGTCGAGAAGACGAACACAGTCTCAAAAACAGCTAATTAATTGAGAGGGAATCGCAGCTCAGAACCGAAAATCGCCAATGTTGTTGTTTCATTTAAAGAGGAAGCCCCACCAGAGCAGTTCTTCTGGGGTGAACCAAACCTGCCTGGCTATCAAATTAATCAGTGTCAAGGTTATCTCTGAATTTGACAGGTGTTAATTGATGTTTTAATGTTATTGCATCAATTACCACCTGACAAATTCAGAGACAAACTTATCACTGATTAATTTGATAACCAGTTATCTAAGTTATCTTAATATCGTAAATCCTTATGTATATCTTTTAACATACTTTTTGAAAGTGACGCTCAAAGAAAATTCGAAAATTTTTTATTAGAGATTAATAACTGCGTATCGGTTATTTGGAGAGCATTGTGAAAAATCTAAACAAGGTATATACACATATACGCATAGCTATCCTCTTGCTTGTCAAAGCCAATTGAATTTCTTACTCACTACGTTCTTCAACATCAGAGGACTTCATCAGATATGCATAACCATGGTCATCTGATCCACTTTTCCGGGATGCTGGTTTCCGCCTTTTTTCCCAGATAGGACTTCAAGAGTGGATCGTTTACGTGAATTAAAAAATATTATGTGCCTCCTCTCTGTTTAAGGTCTTGGCCCTCTTCCTCTTATCCCATTGGCCTCCCAAACCTCTTCAGAACCTTTGTCATGTTCCCGCCCTGGGACCTTACATTCAACCCAGTCACATGCAACGTGATCTGAAATAGCTGATTTTTGCCCTTTAAAATTCAGCTTGGTGTCCCGAACATTATTGTAGTGAGTAAAAATGTATTCGTTTGTAACAAGCAACAAATCCAAGATGTTTCTTTGATATAAAACAAACACGATGAATCTCTTCAACCTCCTAGGATTAGTGGGCCTACCGTCAATTATCTGAATTGGCGGCTAAAACAGACTACGTGTTTATACAAGTTTATATACATTAAAAAAAAAATGTTCTTGTGGTGGTTTGAAAACTTTCAAATTATATTGTTGATTAATTAATCTTTCCTACAACCATCATAAAGTATTTTATGTTACTTGTGGGGCTATCACAATCATTGGTCTTTTCAAGTTGGTCGGTTTTAGTTTCTTTAAGGTTAGCAACAATTTTAACTGTTGCGATTTGGTAGGTTACAGCATCTTGCAAATGGTAGTAAGTTTTGGCAAAAATTGCACTGATCATGTCATAGCGAGTGTGTAGAAGAATTCAAATATGCTTTTGTGGGCCCTGTGGTTCTTGAGTTATGTTGTAAAGAGGGCTGCAAACAGCAACACTTTTGTAAAACGCACATAACAAAAATTAAATCAAGCACGTTTTCAAAGTATATGATTGTAGAATGAACTTTTGCAAAACATCAAAGTGTTCTTTTTCAATATCATATTGATTTAAATAATGAAAATCGATTTTTGGCTGCTTCGACCAACAATACGCCGTGTACCTTTAACGGCTCCCTTTATTGTCAAACATGTTCACCTTAGCTAATATTGTACATTGAAGTTGTCTAGACATTATAATGTCAAAATGTGCCTGTACTCGTGTGTGGGTGCTGCACCAATTGCGTTGACACCACTGGTATAGATGCCTATGGGCACCACGAATCATGGTGAATTTCAACATTCCGCCTACTGGTTTAATGACAATATCTCACTTATCAGTGAGCTTTTAATATAAAGGAATCTAATTCTTATTTAATACCTTTTTAGCCTTAATGTTAATCCTTATCCTAAAAAATTGTCCAAAAACACTCGCCCTTCAAATCATAATGCAGTATTTGCAATGTTGTTTTCTTGTATATACAGCATACCGTATTGACTTTGTGAGCATATAGATTCAAACGCACCTGTCTCTCTAGTAAAAAGGTATTATTATGTACTTTAATTTGTTCAGAGATACTTCCTTTCTATTTGGGAGTGAAGAGATGTTCGAAAATGTCCAGTAAAAGGTGTATTGAAATAATGTACACTATTTTTCGTTAATCTCTGATAAAAAGAATAAATATACAATGGTTGTACAAATGTACAAAATTGTAAATATTATTTCAATTTAATAATATTAAATTATGATCAAAATAAATCATTAAATTATAATTATAATGTTATATTTTAACAATACCAATGGGAAAGCTTAGCATATTTCAAATATCATTTCATAAAAAATCAGGCAGGGACGCGGTGGCTCAGTGGTTACGGCCTTGGACTCATAATCTGGGAGCTTGCTCGACGTGCATGGGTTCGAGTTCCCGCCCACCATCGTGTGGCACCCTTGTGCAAGGCGCTCTGTCTCACTTGCCTCACCCCACCCAGGTGCAGTGAGAAGCTGTTAGGGGTAGTCAAAGTCGTTGTACTGATGAACCCTGCGCCATTTGTGGTTCCGACATATTCTAATGACGGCGGAATAAATATAAAGCGCTTTGAGGCTGTTTACGGTATAAAGCGCCATATAAATATCTACATTTATTTTATTTATTTATTTAAGCTGTGCTGTTACAAAATGAAAATGAAAATATCTGGATTTTGAGAGGTTGAGAACTGCATGTTGATATAAACATACAGTTATCTGTTGAGTTCAATTTAAATTGGTCACCCAACTAAGAAAAACAAATATTTGACTTACTCAAATTTTCGAAGTTGGTACGCGCAGGAGGATGTCACTGCACTTGCATGGTTAAACGTCGGGACCCAGGTCACAGTTCGAGAAGAGATGATATACCACCACGGCCATTTGCGGAAGCAAATAGCCATGCCAGTGATCAGACTATTCAGGGGCACGATTAATGTCCCTGCATACCGTAAAAACTCGATAGTTAGCATATGTGCTTACTATCGAGAGCTTTTAAAACATGCAAACATGAAGAGCCCCATCCACAAAAGTGTAAAGGGTTTGAGCAAATATATAGTTATATACGAACAAGTAAACCTGGAAATCTGTGTCTCAACCCCATTAGCTCAGTTGGTAAAGCGCCGGACTTTGGTACAATTTCATGTTTTCAAAAGTGCTCGATAGTAAGCACATATGCTAACTATCGAGTTTTTTACGGTATTCTGCCTCATCAGTTACTTGGTATAACCCATTTACTATAGATTAGTTCTTATACCATATTCATTGAATTAGTGTTTTATCATATTGATAAAATGTAACCAAATGTTTATTAAATATCTTTCAGGGTCTATGGTGATGAAACGGATGTGCCTACTAAGCATGCCGGGATATACACTGACTTATGTCAATTCAGGTCATAGAGGTGATATACCACCTGGGTAAATAGTGACCTTTTTCAGTCATCATTCCCGGATATCAAAGTTCCCTGATACGCGTGTGTTAATCAGTATGCTCCATTAATTAAAATTCAGTATCTATAATTAAAGCCATATTATAACATTTGCTGAGGAAGACGCCCTCACTGAATTTTTAAAATTCCTTTTTTTACACGATTAAATTGTACGTTATTAAACCAATATACCCTGCAAAAATCAAGACTCTAAGTGCTGTAGTTTTGTCAAAATCCGTGATTTTGAATTAAAGGCTGATTCAGCGCTTTATTATTACGATGGAATTACTAGTCGAACGCATACACGATGTTCATAACACACAGTACGCCACGGCGTGCGGGACGGTGATATACACAACAAAGGGTCGTACCACAACATGACCGAAGGAGTGGTACGTATTGGCGACATGTGCGCTGGTAGTAAACTCCAATTTTCTTTGCTTTGCCGTAGTTGTTCGGCTCGAAAATAAAGGGATATATCTGACAGTAAAAGCTAACATTTTATGGCAAAGAAATGCTAATCTATTTTGTTTGAAAATGTTATAATATTGCTTTAAGTTATGTAAACGACGTAGTGGATCGTTTATTCTGTTCATTTTGGTGTCATATATTTGAATAAGTCTGCTACCAATATAAAGGGTAGTATCTGTCAGTGTATATGTGATGCGTTGTAATATGACATGCGAGAACAGAGCTACCAGCAATATAGTCTTCGGGGAGGAGACTTATACGGGGTACAGGTGTGCTGCCAGTGGGTTCAAATTGACCATTACCTAGACTTTGCCATAAGAAATAAACACTGACCCATTAGATTTTATAACGGTCTATGCACATAATGACATAAAGACGACCCATTGTAATAATAAGAGGTGAAAATGCAACCCATATGGTGGCACATAATTATGTACCTACCTGGGTCTTCTTCAAGGTTGTCGTTAATGTGAATTGGTACAAGCAATCAACATCAACTGACAGTACACATATCATTATATGTGATGCGATCAAGCAAAATCAGTCGGAACTCGCCAATATAAAATTTTCAGTTTCTTACAGGATAGTAAAAAGCATTTACAAAGCTGTATTTTGCAGAAAACCCCATTGAAACTGAACATCCAGTTCCGAAGATATGAGCAACTAAAGAATTTCCAAAACAATAGGAAACAAAAGCAAATATTTCCTTTCTTTGGTTATATCTCAAAATCAATATCTCCGAGTTCCGACTGATTTTGCTTGATCGCATCACATATGAACAAGTTTTGAATAAGACTAGTAATAGTAGTCAAAACGTCTGCAAGGACTTTAATTGTACTTGACTAAAGAACTCATCATCTAATAAACAGCCCTGATGATGAACATTTGAAGGGGAAATTAACCGTTTGAATACTATAGTTTCAATCGCTTTGTGCAAGATTGTATCTGCAAATAAATTGCAAGAGTGTGTACTACATTATTGGCGCGAAGAATTATTGAATTGGTATGTTCCCAAAGTTAAAATACAGTATATTCACGCAAACAAAATAACAGATACGGTTTTCTTTGTGCGAGGCAGATATTTGTAATCACCTGCTTTCAAATTTACAAAGCAGATAGCGTATTTAACCTCGATAGTGTAGACATGCTTGTGATATATATCGTATCTAGTATCCTAGTTTCTGACGTTCTGATATGTATTAATGACTAGTGACTCTTCATTGCAAATAATGATGTTATCAACATTAATGTTACTATACGTTGTGTCTTACGTGTTGAATCTCAGCGGATTTGCAACTCAGATCTGAGTTTTTGACAGAGAAATCTATCAGCGACAGTTCTGCGTAACCTTAAAATAAGAAGTTTTCTTTTGTTTGCTCTTCGAAGAGTTGTGAAATATCATAAACCATTGATACAGGGGCTATTTTAGGATGAAAAAGTCAAAAAAATTATACCATATACCAGGTAGTTGACAACTTCATTGTATGCGGATGCCATTCTTACATTAAGATGTTTAGCACGTTTTTTTGCCAATGAAGGATTAAAGCTCAAAATGCTTGATCTGTAGGGTAACTATAGCAGAATTATATTAAATTGTATTAGCTACATGAGATGACCCGTAAGATGTGCTCTGAACTGAACCTTACATATAGGGATTTTGGAAGTGCTCAGTTCATGTTGTAAACAGATTAATTGAGTAGTGCAAAGTATAGTTATCAATATGCCTTTTGTTTAAAGCAAGTGTTATAGCAAGGCGAATGTGGTAAATCTGTTGAAAGCTACCTATCCAAGCACATTTTTTGACCAAAATGTCGGTTTTAAAAGTCAAAACCTCAAGTGTTCCTTACAATATTTGTCAAATTTTATGTTCTTAAATAAACACTTATATTGTCCATACGCTAGAGTCACTAGAATGAGCAATGACCAATTCTCTTTAAATTGCAAATCTTGTGCAAAAAGTTACTATTTTTGCCTGTTTTGTCATACGGTTGTAAATTCAATGAACTATGACTTTGCTAAAAGAGCACTTACAAATTGATATGCTTATTGTTTTACTGGTTTTACATCAAACAGGTTTACAATATACCAGGTAGTTGATAACTTCTTTGTATGCGGATGCGTGTTTAATTGTCAATTCACATTACGATGTTTAACACGTTTTTCACTCAAGAAGGAATCAAGCTCTAAAAGCTTTTATCTGTAGTGTAACAGTGATAAAATTTATATTTAATTTTGTAACTACCTGTGTCGTAAGATGTTCCCCAAAGTGGATTTATTTCCGATAATTTAAGGCAAAACATAAGTTTCTTGTACTTTGATTTTCACAAAAGAAGGGGTTTAAAACTCTACAAAAGCTTTAAATATGATATGTAATGTAAAAATAGTCAAATTTATATTTAGTGATTTTGTAGTTACCTGTGTCGTATAAGGTGTGCGCTAAATTTGATTTAATTTCAGATAATAACAACATTTATGGGTTAATTTATGGGTTCCCTGAATTCTTTCAGGCCAGGTTTTATATGGAAATGGCTCACAATTATTTTAATAACATGTCTACTGTATGATATTTATCCCTGCGTCTCCGAAGTTGTAATTGAACTTCAATGAAATGAAATATGACAAACGTTATGAAAAGATACAACATATGTACAGACTTAGACAAGTGAGAATGTAAAGAGTGGGCGCGACAATGAACTCCGTATTGTATTGATTGCAACATGATACTCAAACCAACCTTAAGTCCTCTATTAATTTTTTATCACTTTGACATGCTTTAATAACATCTGGACGGACTTTCAAATTTTCGAAATAATCCTTAAAAATTAAGTTAATAACATTAACACATAGCCTTTAGATGTTGCTCTGCCATGGTGCTTTCTTCGTTATTATTTCTACCGATATACTGTACTTTTTTTCTGCCGCGAGGTTTAACAGCAGTAATAACTTTTCATTCTAAATGAAAGGCATTAATAGAATATCACATTTTTACACAAATAATACGGAAAGGTCAATCAATGTTAAAAATAGCTAGAAAGCTGTTGGTATTGTCCAAGTCTAGAATTACAAAATATGTGATGTGTTGTTTGATAAATAATCGAATCAAACAGCCACCTTAATCACTATTGTGATGTGCACTGAGTAATTTAATTTGATGATTTATCTTTGTTTACAAAGTTACACGAGTGATGACATTTTGGGGGAATTCCCCTCTCAAATTGAGCAAAACAAATTGAATCATATCTAATTTGGAATATTTGGAAACCCCCCAGAGATTGTAAAGTGAAGATGACATCATATCTGGGATTCCCCTCAGGAAGTGATGTAATGGGATTTCCCCTCAGGAAGTGATGTAATGAGAAAGGTTGATGTTATAATTAAGGCTTGGGAATTTCCATGATCACATCATGTGTATTAATATTTGGGATTTTCCCCTGCTTGATATTATAAGAAAATGTAAACACAATTATTGTCACAGTTGATAGTGTTGATCTGGGCTAGCTAGCTAATATGCTTACAGTCCAATTCCTTCAAAGAAAGGAAATTGCAAACCAGAAATATTTTATGTAGCAAAAGTACTACAATTTGCCAGTGTTGTCGGAGAAGATCTAGAATACGTCAAAGAACGTACTTCTTCCAAGAAAGGAACATATTCTTCTGTCGACTTGCTGAAGTCTGGTGTTTTGATTCAACGCAACTGTCAAAATAAGTGGGGACAACTGCATCGCAGTCCTGCTTCTTGAAGATATTGTGTGGAAGGTGGAAATAGCACCAATTTTGGAGAAAGCAGCACAAGGAGTAAAGAGATTTGGAGAACTGCGCAAGGAGTTTAGTATTGGAGAACGGCGCAAAGAGTTTAGTATTTGGAGAACTGCGCAAGGAGTTATAAACGTGTTTGGAGAACGACGCAAGGAGTTTAGTACTTTGGAGATCACCATTTTCGTATGAGGATTTTATACGCAAGGATTTATAAATGCAAGTGTACACTGGACTCCGCTGATTTTCGCAGGACAAGTAAATAGGGATATATTACATCAGTCGTCCAGAACATTGCAAGAACTTTATGATCACCAAGAAGAAGAATGCTGGCTAATTAAGTACTAAATAGTTAAAGAGTGATTATATTTGATTATTATGTATGTGCATTTGTTGTCATATATTGTACCAATCACAACTGGCTTTCAATTAAAGACTTAGATTTGTTAGCTTAATCAAACAGTGTATTTGTGTTGTGCATTCGTGTGAGTTCGGGTAAAAGGTCTTTGAGTCAAGTACGACTCGTAACACTATTCAAAATTTAAATTAACCTTTCAACGAATTTTACAGCTTTGTATGCCAAAAATAACCTAAACAACCGCACAAACATCAGTCGAAAAACATATTTTCCTGATTCACGATATTTAATTACGGACACTGAATAATTATGTTTTTCACCTTAGTCTCTCGGATCTTGAACTTTCGAAGTAATACACGATATTTTAACTCGAAATTCCGAAGTAAAAGATTTATTACAATAGGATCACCTGCTGTGATATTTAGTTTTCCCTAAAGGCTCATAGACATAATTTGTCTCAAGTAGATTTTCTTATTTGGCTGCTTTTCCGCAAGGCATGTGAAATTATATTTCTTGTGTGTGAATAGTACTGGAATTTCTCACCAATGCTCATTTCGTTGCATTTCGTTGCATTTACCTTAAGTCAGGTTCACAATTGAATAGTAATAACCCCGGGACCAATAACGTGTTTGAATAATTGGGCGAACAATAATCTTAATTCATGGTCACACCGGATGTGGTAAAAATACGTTGGTCTCAAATTTGGTCACAATAATGCAGCAGGGATGTCACATTGATAAAAAAAAATCCTTTGTAAAGGCGTTGGCATTTGTCTACAGACTCTGTTATTATTTAAGCCAGCTGTAGCTTTCAAAACTCCTGGTTTTCAGGAATAGCTAAAGTGGATACGGGCACTGTGGGTGGGGTGGGGTTAAGTGTGTCTTTATATATGTGCGTCTGGGGTGGACAGTTGGACGTTGCTGGGTGTTGCTAGTGTATATTTGGTTGGGATATGTGGTAGAGTGTGGCGTGTAAACGGGTATGGTGTGGGGTGTGTTAAGGTTCGCGTATCATATCACATCAGTGTGTACGGAATGGGTATTATTTCAGAGTGATTGGGCTGGGGTGTATGTGTGTGTCATTTCACATTCTTTTGCGGATATATGGAACTCATCACAGCACATTCAGAGTGGTACTCAATTATTCGTAAGTAGGGCGCTTTTTAAATGCCTATACTGTGGTTTGAATTATTTAGTTTTCTACTTATCTTTCACAGCCAATTGAAGTATCAAATGGAATTTTAACTAGATTCCATATGTGACTCGCAAATAAGTCAAAGTTAGATAATTAATACCTCGAGAATTGTAGCAAATTGACACCGTTCATTCTTTCACCTGAGAAATTTGTACTCGGCATATCTAGTGTTCAGTATGCTGCTGATGTTTCATATAAAGCTAAAATATTGTGTTAAAACAGGCAACTTAATATGCACTTAAGTTGATAAGAGTTAGAATTTATAAAGGCGCGTGTGTTTCTTTTGAACTGATTATAATGGTTAATTCGAAGCTAAGTCAAAATGAAAAGTACCAGAGTCCCAGGTGTAATTAGCAAAATATTTAAAAACAAGCTAAGGTATTAGCAATTTGATTTAGAAAACAAGTTTTAACTTGTTTTCTACATCAAATTAAATTACTCATTAAAATGAGTTAAAAAAGTAGACAATATAAAAGAACAAAAAAAGGGGAAAAAGAACAGTGTGATCATAGTAGTAGTATTTAAACCAAGTCAGTTAAACCTCGATGAAAACAAATCGGTATCCCAACGAACATTCAAAATGTTCAAGCAGATTTAATACCGCTCTTCTTAAGGGCTGGGGTATGAGCGACCTTGAAGTTCCGGTATCTGGAGAGGGGAAGCAATGAGTTACCCCAAATCACAGCGGCAGGTAGTGACTGGGCCGCCGAGTGCTAATATATATTTATTTTGGAAGGTTCGTGTTTGTTTTAAATTTTGGGGCGTTTTTCCAAAATTTGATATTTTTGGTCATATTTCAAAAAAAGCGACATGCCAAAGACAACTCTTTGGGCACATAGTTTGTTATTGTTATTGCAGTTCTTTTCCACATACCTACGTTAACATTCGATTTCGTGATTTACTAATATTATATATTTTATGACTGCAATTTGGCGTTTTCAATGCGTTTTACACGTATCATAAAATTAACGCAAATATTTAGTCACGCTGCTTTTAGAATTTTTACCTGATCGTCGGCTTTTGCAGGCAACAGAATGCAGATTGGCTCACGATAGATGTCGTATTCCTCTATGTGGTTCACTCATTGATAAAATGAGTTTGCATTCCTTGTAACACCACACACATTGCCGTCTGGAAACCGGGTCTGGTACTGATTTTGGGACAGCCAATAGACTTCAGCGCCGTATCAAATCTCATAAAAACCACACGACTGACGACTATGTGTTTATGTTTCCCGCACGAAAGCTTGTGTCTACATCTATTATTATACTTCTTTGGAAACGTTGACCTTTGACCATTCTTTGTATAACGCCCTGATATGGCCTTGATATGTTCGCTTGATTGGGTACGTTATAGCATCCATTTCATTGAGGTGTTAGGACTTGGTCAGTAGATAATACTTGCAGGGATACAATAGTTTAACATGGTGTGTGAGCATGGTGAAAGACTCATTATTGATTAGGCGCGGACATTTAAAGGCACAGGTCCTTTGCGTGTATAGCAGAAAATTATAATAGAATGTGTGAATAGAATGTTTGGAATTTTGCAACTAAAATACTAACTGCATTCTGCATTATGTATTTATTTATTTATTTAGGCCTATGCCTATTTATTTATTTATTTACTGACTTATTTATTTATTTTATTTATTTGGAATATTAGTTAGTAGGCCTAGTTAGTAATATTCCATGATAGGCCTACATCGGTTTATTATTGATTGTTCATAACTTGACAACTTGATTGATTGATCGATTGATAGTCATTTCACATTATATTCCTAGTTTATAGGCCAATTTGAATAGCATCGTACATTAGATAAATAGACCTATCAGTATTGATTTATTCTATTCAGCAATATCAAGGATTACTATCAAACTTCTCATAGCTGATTGTCAGTTGGCTCAGTGGTAACGCAGTAGGTTTTACAACACCGAGGTCCCGGGTTCGATTCCCACCTCTGCCTATTTTTTGCAAGGCTGAGAAAAAATGAAATTTCTGGACTGCAAACTTATTTGGCGCGCGATCTGAGCTGGTCCTTTTCTGGTGGCTGTGTCTGTTACAGGCACACTCCCTCTGCATCCAAACCAGGTTCACGCTCATTACACCTCCCTTAAGAGTCAAAGTACCGAGTTGAGTATACCCATAATAGAGAAATATGAAATCAATAAAGCAATCCTCTGTTATTTGTTTACACAGCTCCGTTATTTAAGGATTCAATCAAGTTTCACCGTTGTTCATCACCGTTTAACAGCGATGCGTCCACGTCGTCTGCGTGGTTTACTTTAGCGAGGTAAACCACGCCCCGACAAACCATACGTTAGTTGTTCAACGGCGATGAACAACGATGAGAAATGATTGAATCCCTTTCAACTTTGAACTCAAGCTAAAGATCATATAATTCACATGACTATTGCCACTCAATATTACAAGAAGATCGATAATATTTCTGTTTATATTTTAAATAAACTGCAGAATAAAAAGCCAATGTTTTAGCCAAAATACGCACACAAGTTCCAGACATGACAAATCTTACGCGCTCACACGTAACGCGTATTCGCACTTCCGTTTACTTGCGTTCGCGTATACGCTACGGTGAAAGTGTGGATTCATCACGAATAAAACAGTGTGTTCCTGTACAAAGGTGAACTTTATAATTCCGCCCAATACTTTAACGTCAATTCCCCATTTGAGTGAGCTTTTAATAAGGCGTCTGATTTCTTCTATTATTAGCCTTAATGTTAATCCTTATTCTAACCCACGGATCTCCCCTCCCAAGTAAAAACGCAATATCTACCTTGCATAGTGCTAAGAGATACTGCCGTTTACTTTGGGAAAACATTCTAAATAGCCTCCCTAGTCATGGTGCAGTATCTGCTATTTATCTACTTGTAGATACAACATTTTGACATCACGAGCAGACCGTTTTAAAGCACATGTCTCCCAAGTATAAAGACAGTATCTGTGTTGCTATTTGTTCACAGATACAGCATTGTAATCGCAAAGGATGAGATGATCGAAAATTTGCCAAGAAATAAAATGAATAAAGATTACGATTTACGCAGTTGGGTGATATTCTGAGGTGTTGGGTGGAAGGCAAAGCCGTAACATACGATAAACTTTGGATATCGATATCAAAAACGTGGGTGTCACAATCCTTCCCCCTAACTATACAATCCGTCGTGTTTTAAAAAATATTGTGGGTAAACCCCGGAATATAGATGATGTTACAGTTAATCTGTAACCAAAAGTGACTTCGTAAATATGTATTGACTACATCAGCAAGATGTGTGAAAGGTTTAAGAAACCAAAAGTTCAACGACTTCCAATAAACGAAAGTCCGTTTGTTTGGAGGGGGTTGAGGGGGTCAAAAGTCTAATGACCTTTGTAAATAACTAGCTAAAATATCGGTCAACGTTGACATATCGGTTGCAATTGTCAACATTTTAATTTTACACTTACGTTTCAGGGAGTGAGGGAGATACGGAGGGAGGGAGGGAGGGAGGGAGGGAGGGAGGGAGGGAGGAAGGAGGGAGGAGGAGGAGGATGGATGGTATGCCTCGATCCTAACGATAGCACTTTTGTTTATGAGACGTCATCGAACTTTTGGTTTGTTCCTTGTATTAAAATGGGTTCAAATAAAGAAGTAACATTAAAAGGATGATTTTCCATAAGGCGACGAAAAACAAAGAAGGGGTTATTTTTTCGTCGCCTATTGCTTCTTTTGGTACACGGATGTTTAAAATGACTCCTTTCGTATCTTTGAAATATTACAAAGGCCATCTATTTTTTGTTCACCAAAGTTGAAGCAGTGAATATAAATTTATTATTACTATAAGCCATGAAGTTATCCACAAGACAGAATGTATATCATAAGGATTTAAAAATGCAAAATTTATCATCTGTGGTATTTGTTCGGTCTGAGCCTATAATACTTTCACCTATAAAGAGCATTAAACCGAAGCAATAATCATTCATAATGTTTCTATTTTTAACATATTGTTTTAAACTGACGGTCAATGAAAGACTCATAAACATTGTTACAGTCTTTAATTTAGTTTTAGATATATCTTTTTTACTCAATACATAATACAAAAAAATAATACAGAAGAATAATACATGATAAAGATACAAAGAATGATATATAAATAAACGATAAAATGCATAATACAATGATGAGTGGAGGAATTACAGTTGAGTCCCAGAGGCCTGTAGTTCTGTAACCTCTTGATAAAAGGCAGGGGCTATATGAATGTGTCTCCTGGCACGTTCGTGCAGTGAGGTTAAAAACCGTGCAGTGAAATTAATAATCCGTGCTTAAAATATGCATTAGAGATGTATAGCCCATTTTACGGTCACTTTTCAGCTGAAAATGTCAAACATTCGAGCACTTTTGAGCGCATTGAACATTTCTTCAACATTTCATCATCCCTTTTCTTGGGAACCAAATTTGATAGAGCCAGATGCATGTAAAAAACTTTTGGGAACGGCTACCTTAGAGCAGGATCGGATACGGGCTCCTCCCTAAAAATAATGGACAACAAAAAATGGAAGATCCAGATCTTTGGAAAGGAGAATAACAGGTAGATAACAGGTAAACTGGGTGGGTCAATACCCATCTATTGGTGCGTCAATACCCACCTAGTACAATATTTTGCCCATCCCATCAATTTAACCTGCCCATTACCCCCAATATGCCCATCTTGTAAATACTTTGGTCCACAAAAATGTTGGCACCATACATTATCGTTAAATCACCATTAGCTGGTCTGTGCCTGATAAATTCTCTGGGATATTCAACCTACGCATTCTAGATGAAGAAGCTGAACAATTCTTATCATGTCATGGCAGTATCTGCAGCTGGAGGGAGGGTTCTCGGGACCATACAAAACCTGGAAGAATTCAGGGAACCCATTAATGAACCTATACATTTTGCTATTATCTGAAAATAAGTCCAGTTTAGCACACATCCTACGACACGAGTAACTGCAAAGCCACTAAATATAAATTTGACTATTGTTACATTACATATCATAGTTAGTTTTAAACCCCTTCTTTAGTGAAAAATACAAGAAACGTATGTTTTGCCTTACGGTACGGTACAGGTAGCTACAAAATTAAATATAAGTTTTATCACTGTTACACAATAGATAAAAGCTTTTAGAGCTTGATTCCTTCCTTAGTGAAAAACGTGTTAAACATCATAATGTAAAAATGACAATTAAACACGCACCCGCATACAATGAAGTTGTCAGCTTCCTGGTATATGATAACCGGTTTGAGAAGAAGCCAGTACAAAAACTTACGTTTTGGCTAATATTATCTGTAATTAAGTTCAGTTCAGAGCACATCTTACGGGTCATCTCATATAGCTATACAATTTAATATAATTTTGCTATTGTTACCCTACAGATCAAGCATTTAGAGTTTTGTTCCTTCTTTACTGAAAAAAAACGTGCTAAATATCTTAAATGTGAGAATGACAATTAAACACGCATCCGCATACAATGAAGTTGTCAACTACTTGGTATATGGTATCATTTCTTGAAAATCATGTTAAGAAGTTAAAGTAGGTGGGGAAATATAGCGTTCTGGAAGAAACCAATTTGTGCGAGGAGTATTGTAAGAATGAAAATTCGATCCTAGATATTATCATGATTTATAACTTAAATATTCATTTTAAAAAGACTATAAGGTTAAATAAAGAACCTTGGTCAACATTGTGCATACAAATGTCGTGTACAAAATAAAAGCTAAAACATATGAATATTGTTATTTCATCACAACAAACACTATTTCATCACATACTCATGAACCATTTGGCATACATTACCGGTACTAATCAACTCTCAAAATGCATGATACTCTATGTCCATCAAGCGATTAGTATAGAATATCTTGACGCATGAAACATTTTTGCATACTTTGTATAAAATGGTTTAAAATACTGCATAATTTTTGAGATCGGCGTTTCTTATAATATAGAAATGTACGATAGAAATGGTAAAAATAACATTTAAGAAAAGCTTTGCATAAAATGTTATTTATACGTTTTTCGGAATTGCTTCACTGATGACGAGCACTTGATACCAGAATCAATAGCATTCCAAACCTGCATATTTAATAGATTTCTCACAAAAGACTTTCTTGACTTGTGGTCAGAGTGCTTTGTAAAAAGGTCGTCAAAACATTTGGTAATAAGCAATGTTTATACATGAATGTCCCAAGCTCTGGATCGTACATATCTTTGAAGCTTAAAGTATTATATTTAAGTAGCAGACGATTTGTTCTAGATCTGTAATTACTGTTACTAATAATACAGAATGCTCTTTTGTGAACTTTATGTATACGAACAATGCTTCACTGGGTAAAAAAATGTTTGACTCTGATATAACATATAACGAATTGAAAAATGACAACAATGAGGTGGAAATTAATCTTAATACATGTACAACTATGTGGTGAAAATTAATGTTAATAATCCTTTTTGCAATATGAAATGCTTCTAGATTTTTGAGAGGTATTATACGTATAGCTACCAATGATCGTACCTTAGTAGACCTTGTGATTTATTTTTTTGCTTGTCTAAGCCAATTGAATTTTTTTACTGACTACGTTCTTCAACATCGGTGGACTTCATTCGATATTCCTTATGGTCATCTGATCCACTTTTCCGTGAAATTGGTTTCCGCGGTATTTTTTGGTTGTTTTTTTTTACATCAAGAATGGATCGTTTACGATAATTAAAAAGGATAATGTGCACACCTCTCTGTTTAAGGTCTTGGTTACTCTTCCTCTTGTTTCGTTGGATTCCCAAAACTCTTTAGAACCTTTATCATGTTCCTGACCAAGGACCTTTGATTCAACCCAGACAAATGCAACGTGATCTGAAATAGCTGATTTTGCCTTTTAAATTCCAGCTTGATGTTCAACAATGTTGGTCCCGAATTCAATATTTAGCGAGTAAAAAAATGTATCAAACAACCGTGGATGTAGGGCATCATGTATCATATTAAAGAAGGTGTTAACAAAGTTCAACATTCTCTGCCTACTGTTTTAATGTCAAAGGAATCTTCTTTTATACCATTTTAGCCTTTTTTAGCCATATTCTTAAACACTTGAGAATGTTCCTGCAGTCCTATTGGGTCTTACCCGTGTGATATGACACGATATTTTGTTTCAAATAATTATCTTAAATTTTTAATTTTTCCCATGGTTTACCAGTTAAAATATGATATGATGGAATATTTTTGTACACATGGCTTGTCTTATTCTATCTCAAATTAGCAAAAATTAAGGTAGCAGTCATTTTTTAACGTTCTGGCTAATTTAATATTTGACATTTTTGGGTAAAAATTGGATTCCATCAAAATATCTCGCCGCGTCACGTTTGACTATTAATTCTAACCCGGCTAGGACCTTAATTTGTTCAAAAATGCTGCACGGGACCATATGTAGCCACAAAGTGGCCTCTTTACTTTATAATTTATTTTGAATAAGTCGGCCCCTAATGTATTATAAAACTCAGTACATTCTTCTTGGAGCACGACGACTAGTAGTCGACACAACGTCTACACGGAAGTGAATTATATTTGACTAGGTTTTACGAAAGAACTCCATAAAAACCATACCAATAAACGGCCCTGATGATGAAAATTTGCAGGGGAAATTAAAAGTTGGAGCGCTATTTTTAATCGCTTAATTGGTGTAAGATTGTGAGGAAATTGTAATACAGCTTGATTTCGCCAAACCTGCAAACGTCAAAGTCAGGCGTCAAATCAACTATGGAACTCCGTTTGAAATATGCACCCCCTGTGTGGCAGATTAAGGTCTGTCTTCCATAAGGGGTGTATGCATTTCAACTGGAATAGCCCAATTATGCAAATAAAAAAACATCAACAAATAATATATGGTATATTTTTTTCCACAGGAGAAGCATTTTGTTGTTTCCCTAGTTGGTAAACGTTTTTTATCATTTCGTTTCGTTTCGTTTCGTTTCGTTTCGTTTCGTTTCGTTTCGTTTCATTTCATTTCATTTCATTTCGTTTCGTTTCGTTTCGTTTCGTTTCATTTCATTTCATTTCGTTTCGTTTCGTTTCGTTTCGTTTCATTTCATTTCATTTCATTTCATTTCATTTCATTTCATTTCATTTCATTTTCTTCGCCAGCAAACATATAAAATACATATATTGCACATTCAAAAGTACATCATCTCAAATACATTCAAATATTTATAAAACATTTATGAATACATTATACAAATCATATTTATCTATAAATATTCGACATAATGACTTACTTAGTTACTTTAATGTATGAAATAAAATATTGTTTGATAAAATAAAATTGATGAGTAATAAAGAAAATAACGTATTGTTAGTGTATTTGATGGTTTTAGTGTAAATGCAATACTGACATAAGTACCACTTACGTTAGTCTTAGTATAGATTACAACACTGTCGTAAGTGCAGACCTAACTAGGGTTATATTTGGTGAATAATGATAATGTGCAAATATTCATTAAATAAATAAAATAAGTAAGATACATTGTCTATTATTTTCAAATTGTTTGGACTTAAATGACTATGAAAATAGAAAAACAAAATATCGTATGTGCAGTCATACATGCAAATCTGCAGCACCTCTACAGCAGAATGCAACACTAACGTAAGTGGCACTTACGGTAGTGTTGCATTCCAACATTTCAGATGCAGTTGACCTAAATGGCACTTGTGTCATTTTCACACTTAATTATCAAAATGTTTGATGGAACTTCTATTTTATCTTAAAATGCGCATATTTATATTTGTTCTTTTTATGCTAAAACAAAATGTCACCAGAAATGTCACTTACGTCGGTGTTCTTCCATTCTGCCAACGACTTATAGCCATACAAAGATTAGATTGGTAAAATCAAATTAATAATGAAGAATAGACGACTAACTCATTGAATTCAAGTGTCATTGCTCTTAATTGATCATGCCGGAGAAAGCCAGGCAGTGGCAGGAACATCAAGGTTGTCCGAATTTGCCCATATTTGGTGTAGTAGGGGTGTTTAATGAAACATTCTCACTGAAACTTTTTCAGGATTCTGACCCCCCTTGTTAAGGGTTTATAGCCCTTATTTGTTTTGGTACAATCTACACCCTTAAAAATGGATGAATTTTTCCTGAATTTAAGCCAATTTTGTATTCTCATTTTTTCACAAGTGGTTGAAGTTATTTAAGTAAATTAAGTATTTGTAGGAAACATCTACCCCGGGCATTACAGGGAACAATTGACATTCAACCAACCCCTATCATTTGGCTCTAGGGGGTGTCTAAACATACCCCCCCTCAAAATGTCTTAAAAAATTGAACTTTTATTTGATGAATTCAAATGCAAATATAAAAAATATACATCAAAATTTTGAATTTTTGTTGGTGTCATTAGAGTGACCCAACATGTGGCTGTGAGAAACAAATTAGAATATCTTGGGGCGGTGTTGCTTTTTTAGAAAATACAGTGTTTCTATGTGGTATTTTTAGCAATATTACAAACTGAAAATATTGTAATATTAATGAAATACGTGATTATTTCAACTACATACTTTACATGGAGCTGGTTATTAAGTTGTGTAAGGTTTTAAACTTTAATATCATGGATAACAAAAGCAAAATGTTTCTAAAATTTAAGTGTTTCTAGATTGTATTCGATCTAAAATGAGAAAAGCTAAAATACTTGGTCAAACACTCGGGAATTTTAAAGAACAGTTTGATTGAACAAACTGTTTATGAACAGATTCAAACAAAAGTAAGAAATAAACAATTATTTGGTAAGCAGCACTCCCTTAGGATTTAAATCATGATCATACAACATTACTTAGCATCAACATGTAAATATGAGTTATTATAGACCTTCAATTCAGTTTTTTATTAGTGCATAATCATGATGAAACTTTGCATGTTACCGTTCTTTTCGACGCCTAATTGTACTACATGTAGCTGAGGACAGGCAAGTGTCAAAATGATATTCTAGCTTACACATAAGAAGTTGTATGGAACTGAAAGTGCAATGTTTACATTGCTTTGAGGAATCACTACATTAAGATCCATGTAGGTTAAATACCACTAATTATGTATTACACGTGTTTCAATGGGAAAATGCCTAATTTCGGGTGAAATTTTCTCATATTCAGAACTCTCACAGTTCAATGCCACCAATATCAGGTGAAACTATATGATTTAGATGCCAAATGATCAAAAATTCAACATAGGTTGACCTGAGACTTTTCTTGTTTTAACGCACTGAACCGTAAACACCTTAAAATGACAGTGCGCCCTCGAAGCTGAAAGTTACAATATGATAAGGCGACTATTTACTAAAAACCGAAGCCGTGCGTATGAATTTTGGTACTATTACATCAAAAATGTCATATTATAAGAGAAAATGTACCATTTTGAAGCATCAAACTCTAAAAAGTACTTTTTTGGCTATATAACTTGATCAATTTCAGCGATTTTAATGCAGTCTTTTCGAATGCCATGAAAACAAATAGTTCCTCGTCGTATTTCAATGTATCGCCCAGGCCTATTTAGTGGTCTTTAACCTGTAGGGGCCTATTGTTGTTTTTAAATTTCACGCTGCTTTTGGAAATGTTGATAACGATCGGAGCCTTCTCAAATTGTCACAACGTAGACCATGCCTTATTGGCTTTGTTTTTAACGATTGTAATACACAATATAATTGTAATACAAAAATTATTACCTCACTATACCTCATTCATTCTAGTGAACATTATAGTTAACAAATAATAATTCAAGCAATCCCTATCATTTGGCCTCCCTCAGAACTTCTTTAAAATTTTCATTTTTATTAAATGAATTGACAAGCATTCTATATATAGAATATACGAGCAATGACATCCAAATTTTGTTTTGTTTTCATCTTCCTCCTAATGAACCAACCTTAGGCTGTAGGCCTAGACTGTGGGAAACAAATCAGATTATCTTTTTGATGGTGTTGCTTGGTTTAATAGAAAATTCAGTGTTTCTATATGGTATTTTAGCAAGATCACTAAACTGAAAATCTCCGTTAAGAAAGCACATGTCTTTTAAGGTATTTCTTCATTATAAAGTTGACTAAAGTTACCAAGCTGATAATAAATGGAAAAATAAACATTACTAAACCTTTAAAATGTAGATGTTTCTATATCTCATTTGATTAAACAATCATAAAGCTGAAAGATATCGTATGTCTTTCATGCATTATGCCATGTTGCACGTATACTAAAATCGAATGAACATGATGTATGCCAGAATCTTATCTATGCAAGAATAGTATCATAAGAATAAATATTCTTAAGTAGATCTTGAGGTTCATTTGCTTCAGCAACAAGTGTCAACATTTTTTTTGAGTTGACTTGAGATCTAAAGATCTTGTTTGGAGCTGAAAGTGCAAAGTTACATTCCTCTAAGCCATCTACAAATTGTCACAACGTAGATTGGCTGTGCACTTATTTGCTTTGTTTACAAATATCACAATCAGCCTATATATAATATAATGTAAGAAAACAAAATGTTACCTCATACTGGTGTTTGAAATACAATTATCGTGGCATTGTTAAAAATGTCTATTATCAAGTTACAAAGTAACCACTAAAGAAAAAAAAAACAAAGCAGGATACTCGCAATATTAATTTGGGTATCTCAAATGGAAATCTGTTACTTTTTGTGGGACATTGCAAAAAAGACAAGATTCTTGGATTTTACTCTCAATCGTCCATTGATATTTCTGATCCTGATAATCCTGATAATATAGAACAACTCATCCCAACTTACCCAATATTTTATTGAAAAGTATACAATTTTATACCTCAAATATTTCAAGCACAATCTAAGTATTCCAGCCAGAATAGATACTTTGATTAAATCATATACATCAAACATGTTTTACTTTTCAAGTATTTATGATGTCTTGCAGTTATATTATTTCCAGTTGAAGTATGCATGCAGAAGCATTCAAAGGTCATTTTATGACTGTGCAAGTTATCTAGGTTATTTTATTCTCAGGAACAAATAACATATAACAGATATCATGATGTTCCAAGAAGTTTGCTTTTTAATAAACAAAATATGGATTGGTACCAATCGTTTTAATACAACCTGTATATCTCGCATGTAAATGTAGGCCTATGAATTACATTCCAGACCGATGTCCAAAAAATACATTTCTAAAATTTGACCTCTGCATGGCCTTTGACCTGACCCGTGCAAAATGTTCCTCTGGTCATGAGGTTTGTTGTCACTGAGCTTGAGCCCCATACCCCTTACAGATGTCCAGAAAAAGAAATGATAAGATTTGACCCCAGATAACATTTGACCTGACCCCTGCAAAGTGTTCCAAAATATTCCCCTGGTCATTAAGTTCGTTGTCACAGAGTTTGAGTCCCGTACCCCTTACAGATGTACAGAAAATGCATTTCTAAAATTTAACCTCTGCATGACCTTTGCCCTGACCCCTGTAAAATGTTCCCCTGGTCATGAGATTTGTTGTCACCGAGTTTGAACCCCATACCCCTTACGGATGTTGAGATAATGCAATTATTTGACCTCAATTCTTTGTTCAACTTTTAGACATTAGCTAAAGCCGATGCAGGTATTCACGTGACGTCATTGTGTTATGTAATTTGTGGAAGAAGCATTTTTAGTGAAAATCATATTTTGGCCATAATGACCTTTGGATGACCTTTGACCCCGAGCAAGTCATGTAACATTTGTGCCCCCACCCATTGGTCCTTGTGACCAAATATGGTTACATTGGCCTATAGTATATGGCTATGGCTCATTACAAGTTTGACAGAAGAAAGAAAGAAGAACTGTCCAAAAACAGTACAATCGCAAGGAATATTTGCGATTGTAATTGAATAAAATCCTGGTTTGATTTAGTGAATACTTCAGTATTTATAAGGCAGTGGCAGTTCAAGCAGTATAGCATTAAATTGAAGATCATAAAAGACCATATCTGTCCCAGCTACTAGCCTGGCCTACTAGAACTACATCCTATGGCTAAGATTCTAGGGCACTTGCAGTATAGTGTTTCTAGAATAATTATTTGTGAATGTAAGCTGTGATCCAGTTTATTTGAAATGATTAACTTACTCCTTTATAAACTCTTGTGATTTATGTTAGTTATCAGCTATTATCACAGTAGCCAACTAATATCCTAGTTTCTTACTCACAACATTGAGGGCTTTTAGGCATACTTTTTATTAATATATAAAAACAATATAATGATATAATTAAAAAATGCATACACAATAGGCCTACATAATGGACCTAAATTTACATTTATATTGCAATTTTGTTCATCATGGTTTATCACAAGGTAGTCTTGTATTCAGTATTTCTGTTTTGTATTTTACTCAGAGAGCTAAATATGAATTGTTTTGTATTTAGAAACACTTCTGCAGACTTGACATGATTCTGTTTAGAAAAATCTAAAACAATGTCACCATATGAAAACATTTTAAGCATTTTAAGACTAAAAATAGAGTTGTCACATTTAGTTTCCTCCAATTTTTAGACTTACAATGTCATTTTCAAGAAATTTAAAAGGCGAAAATACTGTCTAGAAACACCAATTTTATGCAAATTCGTTACACCGCCCGAATCTACCAATTATTGTTTGGAGTAGACCAATATAGCCTCAAAATGTTGACATTTAAAAAAATCAATATTTAAGATGTATATTTTCATAAAAGGGCTTTAAAAATTACCCTTTTTTTACATTTTTAAAAAATGCTAAAGAGGGGTAACATTGATGACCCCCTCCTGAAAACCCAAGACCCCAATCATTGCAATTTTAAGTTCTATATTACAAATAAACTATGCTCTTGTCAAATATTTCAAAATAAAATCCAATCGAGAAGTTGCTGATAGAAAAATAACTTCATAAACTTTGCCATTTTTCAACTGTTTTCACAGCAATTTACCTGTGTCAAAAGTCCCAAATTAGGGCGTACCCATATCTCCCTACCCAGGGGGGTCAGGGGGGTCTAGTCTGGCATGTGAAAATATGTCATCCAGTACATCAATCTTACAAAGTATGAACCGATTTGGCCAACCTTCATGTTCCCAGATTTTGTCATATTGCCTGGATCTCTCTGGCATGGACAATTAAACCCGTTGATGACATACATGGCAATAAAGTGTTCATCCTCCGTATCATTAACCCCAGCCGCGCATTGGCAGTATGAATATAGTATATAGTCATATAAAAGATCACACATTATGTTTTAAATGATAAAAACAACGAATGAAATGAAGGGTTTCTCATGCGACTAGATTTGTTTCAAACACTTTAGGGTCAGTCCATGTCAAAACAGACTGAGTGTACACCCACCCTCTTGGATTTTGCTCTCCTTTGGCTCAGGGGTACCTTTAATGGACCCCTAGGTGAGGTCACAAGAAAAAATTCAAATTCAATTTCGTTTCCGAATGGCGGGCCATCTAAGTTTGGCGACCTTGACCAAAATTGGGAATTTAAGGTGTCCAAATGACAAAGCGCTCTCTTTGAGAGGCATTTTCTTCTTAATTAAATCAGTTGTGACCCTCTTTTTGAATGTGGTCACTCACTGGCTGTGTCTGAAATGCCTAATGCCAAAAAAGATTGATTTCGGAATTTCGTTGGGATTCCAGAGGGGGTCAAAATCAGCACTTCGTACTGTTCAATCAAATTATCTTTGATTTTGAAGGACGCATGATAATGTCACAGTGCACTTATAGGTCCTAATTATGTTCAGAATGGATTAACCATGTGCCAATGTCTATGAGCAATTAAAAAAAAGAGAAATTTCTAGACCCCTACAGAATTGTAGGCCCCCCTAAAGTGGTTCAGCCACAAATGGCGCTTAAAATCGGCAAATTTTGACACCTAATAACTTTAGGTGTACACCAGATATGAATTTCTAGTCTTTTGCATCTGAAAGAATGTAGTCTAGTGTTACTAGGAACATAAGATTTGTTTTGTATTTGTTGTGTTTTGATACTAAGTTGATGGTCCCAAAAATCCCAATTTTGACTAATAATGTACAGGTTATGGGTACAAAATGTCAATTTCAACATACCCTTTTTTCTATTTTTGATCACTTTATAGCAAATTCTCTTATAGTTAACAACGTCGGATTTTGGTGATTTTGGTGTCTAATTATGTTTTCTTGCATGAGAAATACAACTACGCAACTTAAAAAACTGTACAAGGAACCAATGACCTCCTTATTACAATATGGATGCTTTTGGCAGCCATGTTGCAAAAGAGGGTCATCGGTTCCTTGTATAGTTTATTAATTTGCTTAGTTGTATTTCTCATGCAAGAAAAACATATATAATTAGACACCAAAATTACCAAAATCAGACGTTGTTAACTATGGTCAGAATTCAAAAAGGTTGTTGACCTATGAACATTTTTCGTCATAGCGCCCTCCTGAAAGGTCTGACACATAACAAACTATACATTTTTGGAATCCTCATGACCATACAAGTAATTTGATATATTACTTGACATAATTGGGAGCATTCTGAAAATTTGACCCCCATAACCATTGATAACCTGTACTTTGCATGTGCATCGTTGCCAGGAAGTGCATTTTTGACCCCCTTAAAAATCCATACAGAGGATTAGAAAGTAGTTTTTTCTTATTACTTGACTCAAGAGCAACTTGAAATATCAGGATAAATAATACAAATGGCTATAAAGTGATCAAAAATATAAAAAAATATCATACTAAAATTGGCATTTTGTACCGTATCCTGTATGCATGGTATGTTAGGCAAAAATGACTATTTTTGAAAGCGTTAACTTAATACTAAAACACAAAAAATACAAAACAAATCTTATGTTCCTAGTAACATTAAACTACATTCTTTCAGATGCAAAAGACTAGAAATTCATATCTGGTGTACACCTAAAGTTATTAGGGGTCAAAATTTGCCGATTTTAAGCGCCATTTGTGGCTGAACCACTTTAGGGGTGGCCTAAAATTCTGTAGGGGTCTAGAAATGTCTCTTTTTTTGAATTGCTCATAGACATTGGCATATGGTTAATCCATTCCGAACATAATTAGGACCTATAAGTGCACTGTGACATTATCATGGGTCCTTCAAAATCAAGATAATTGATTGAACAGTACGAAGTGCTGATTTTGACCCCCTCTGAAATCCCAACAAAATTCCGAAATCTATCTTTTTTGGCATTAGGTATTTCAGACACAGCCATTGAGTGACCACATTCAAAAAGAGGATCACAACTGATTCAATTAAGAAGAGAGTGCCCCTCAAAGAGAGCACTTTGTCATTTGGACCCCTTAAATTCCCAATTTTGGTCGAGGTCGCCAAACTTTCATTGCCCGCCATTCGCAAACGAAATGGAATTTTAATTTTTTTCTTGTGACCTCACCTAGGGATCCATGAAAGGTACCCCTGAGCCAAAGGAGAGCAAAATCCAAGAGGGTGGGTGTACACTCAATCTGTTTTGACATGGACTGACCCTTTAAATCCACTGATTTGTTGAAATAGTGAACTCAAATTTGTGCTTAGCAGTCTTACAGTTGCTAAACCCCATCTGAAAGGCGAGACCGAAATTTATTTAGAATAAAAGCGGCACCATTACATAGAATAGCCAGGTGTATGGTGACTTTATTAGATATCGTTTTTAATCAATAATGAAAATATTTTACTGCGAATTTGGCTGCTATGTTTAACAGAAATACAATGTAGTTACAAGAAAGCATCTATGCATTTTTAATCAATGCTTGTTTTGTTTGAATTTTTGTCAGAAAACAAAAGTATACTGGTAACTTATTAACCCTATTTATGTGTGTGTCAATTTAACTTAATAACACAAGCCAACATCCCAGCAAACACAAAACGTTTTCGACATAATTCGCAAAAGGTTATAAAAGGTTGTCAGAAAACGTTTAAATGTCGGGTTATATAAAGGGTACATTAATGGTATAAAACGTTTTCATAACATTAAATAACAGTTGTTGGTAATTTAATGCAAAGCAACTACAAATGTTTTACAGAAAGCATTTAAATGTCGGGTTATATAAAGGGTATAAAAATGTTTTAATAACATTCCAAAAACATTTTTGAAAACTTGGTGCCCAAAATATTTACAATAACGTTTTTAAAATGTTTTCACGACCTTTATATAACCCGACATTTAAATGTTATTAAAACGTTTTGTAAAAAAAATTAAGAACATTTCTGTGTTTGCTGGGTGCAAATATTTTAACATAATGTTATTTAAGTGTTGACAAAATATTTGGCCAAAAATGTTTGCAAAAATAGTTTATAATGGCATTTCGAAAACATTTTAAAAATATTGTTGTAGTGTGTTTTCATACAAAACGTTTTAAAACGATTTCATGACCTTTATATAACCCGACATTTTAATGTTATTAAAACGTTTTTACCTAAACCAAAACCCAAAATATAACTTATTTAAAACGTTTTTAAAACGTTTTAAAAACGTTTTTGTATTAAAACGTTTTTGTGTTTGCTGGGATATCACTTACGATGGAATTGCAGTGGCTCATCCAAGCATTCATTCTTCTTTAGCATCATTCCTCCTGTGTGTCAGCTTTATTTGTCTCAATATTTGAAAGCGAACATGACTAGGGCATGCTCCACTCCGACATTGCATTAACTCTTAAGGGCTGGGGTATGAACGTTTGGACAGTATTTATTTTGGGACATTAGACCACATCAGACATATCGAATTGCATTCTGAATACGAAGAATGTCATTCTGATATCAAATAATTTTGAATTTTTGAAATTCGCAATTTAATACACATTTTATGGCAAATCATTAAAAATTGACATTTTTGATATTTAACAGTACTTGAAGTAAACTTTATAAATCTGATGATTTATACTTAAAGTGTATGTAGGTGGGTTGGAAAGCCGACGATCAATTGAAAATTTTGACCTTTCGTGTTGAAGATATGGATTTTTTTCCCCAAAACACCAAAAAAAAATTAGGTCTTTTTGGGAAACAAATCCATATCTTCAATCTGAAAGGTCAAAATTTTCAATTGACCGTCGGCTTTTCCTCCCTGCTACATACACTTTAAGAATATATCATTAGATTTATATAAGTTTACTTCGAGGACTGTTATATATCAAAAATTCGAAAAATATCAAATTTTTATAATTTGTCATAAAATTTGTATTATATTGTGATTTTCAAAAATGAAAATTATTTGATATCAGAAAGACATGCTTCGTATTCAGAATACAATTCGATAGGTCTGAGGTGCTCTCATGTGCCACAAAAAATACTATCGAAACGCAATAAACGCTCATTTTAGATCCCTTAACTGCATACGCAATAGAAGAAAAAGAAGAAGAAAATGAAGAAGAAGAAATGGAGAAAAGGAAGAATTAGATACTTTAGTTTCAAGGTATTTATAAATATTTCACTACGCAATGGTAATACTTTTGTTAAAATAAGTTGTATTAATTACATGCCAATGATTCATCTGACTCTCTTGACTTATACAGACAAATTCTTTATGTTCAAAACACAGCTGGTATCAACCTACACAAGACCATATCACCTTTAATCCTGTATGATACAGACATCTTTATTTTCCCGCCATTTTATCAGAGTAATTGATAGCGACTAGTGAAAATACTATATAGAAACCGGAGTATGCAAAATCTTAATAAATATGTCATGACACGATAAAGCTTGCTTCAAATTGTTATAACTTGACATGATGTCTTATAAGCTCTTCCGCAATAGTAGGCCTATCAAATTCGGATGCGATCGGCGTTTTGTTAAAAAACACTTTTTGCATATAAATAAGACAAAATATTATCAACATAACATAGTTATGATTTTGTTTTCATTCAAATTGCATCACTTTTAAGTGTATTTAATGACTTTATAGAGTCTGTATTTTGTATAGATCGACATTGTGGGTGTTATTTCAACGGTAAAAATAATACCATTATCAAATGACATCTAGAGTATTATTGGCAAGCGCAGTGACTTCCCTTTGTTGCAATATGCATTGATGTGTAAGTTCACTTTGGGTATTCGTTATCAGTATGCCTCGACAATATTTATAAATACGTATTTATACTCTCCCGTTGAAATATCTTTCCGCACCCATATACCCGCAGAAAACGTATCAAACCGAACTGTCATTAAAATATAAACCCTTTAATCAATAATAATCATAATTGCAGGAACCTGGAACCTTCATTTATCACAAAAATAAAGAAAGAAAAGATATTCTTATTTTTGAGGAAATTACACAGTAAAATTCCATTGGAAAAAGTGGCGACGCTGTTTAATGAGGCTCATTATGACGACGCCAATACCCTGTTGCTATCAAAAAGTCATCGTGATCGATTTGCAGTTATCCCGACTGCACTGTTGGTCATCATCAACAATGTTTGCTACATACGCTATTTGGGTTCGATTGTTATTATTATCTTGGTGTTGTTATTTTCGGCCGTCCAGATTTCGGGCAAATAACATAATCGTATAACAATTACTAATCCGTTGTAATCGGGGGATACCTTTATTCCTCTAGTATAACAATTCATAACCTTGATCATTTGTTATGCATCACATGTTTTAAAAGAGAGTTCAAATACCCTGGGCGTCATCTGTTGTTATGGTGGTCGCCAAGGACTGACGTCATAATTAGCTAATTAAGCACAGCGCCGCAAATGGGGATTTTGTGGGGTTTATGGGGTTTTTCATGAGATCATAAGAAAGTTTGTTTCGTTATTTTCCGGCAATGTTTTGATATTGAAACTTTGATTAAAACTGATTAAAGGTAGTATAGATGACATTGAAGTAAATAAATAGGTTTCAAGTTAGTATTATTTACTAGAAATATAACAATTGTTACTGCGGAAAAAACATTTCAACGCGTGAGTAAATACGCACGTGACCCATGGTCATGACATACCAAGACCAACAAGCGTGACATAATCCTCATGCCATTGACGTTGAACACTATATACTATATACAAAATACTATAATATACAAAATTGTAATGCGATTTTGTAGACATGACAAGATGAGTTAACCGTTCGAGCGAAGAAAGGGAGCAAAACAAAATTTTTAATAGGGATTGGTTCGATCCAGCGATTATAAATATCTCCAAAAAAGTAACTAACCCCCCCCCCCCCAAAAAAAAATAGGCTATTGTATTACAAATCTGTAAAATGCGTAAAAGGCCATTATGTGGCGCCTTTAATTATTAACAACTTCAAAGAATGAGAAAAGTTAAACCTGTAAGAATCACGTGAGACAAGTTACAAATCTATACAAAATCAGGAATATAAATAAATAAATAATTTGCCGAGTTGTAAGAATAAATCATGGTGAGAAGAAATAGCCTGTAAGCGGGAGAAAATATCAGCCTTTGGAATGCGGTCTTTCCCCGATCACCAACACCCTAGAAAGTGCTATTAATGTAAATCATACGTTTGAAATATTGATTAAGTTGAAACTGGGTCACCTCCTGTTCGGATTAAGAAAAAAATCATGTTCCAAAATTCTAAATACCCACTTCGAAAATATTTATTGTATCATAAGTCTTTTCTGGCGGAACCAAAAAAAAAACGAAACTATATTTCACATTTTTAGGTATAACATTAGGGAGCTTAAAGCTTAAAGTCAGTCTATATCGTATATTTTGTATTCCGCGTATGTATCGTAAACATCTCTTGGCAAAAGATGTATTTGCTTATGGGAATCGATTGCGTAATACGTAAAATGCAATCTAGGGGTTACACTTCTGGAATAATTTAACAACTTGGAAGCCGATGAAATTGATTTCATGTTGGCGAATTGATTAGCGAATGATTTAAGTACATGAGTCCTGTGCATGCTATAATATTGATCAATGAAGCAGTAACTATCTTATTACATATTTGTAACACATCCGATTCAAGCTAGCTGTCAAAGTATTAAAGCATGATATTAAAGGCATAACATTGGTCGACCTGGGGCTTTTATGAGGTTTCGGACAGACTACCCAGCAAACACAAAACGTTTTCGTCATCATTCGCAAAAGGTTATGAAAGGTTGTCATTGTCAGAAAACGTTTAAATGTCGGGTTATGTAAAGAGTACATTAATGGTATGAAACGTTTTCATAACATTAAAAAACATTTGTTGGTATTTACTGCACAGCAAACACAAATGTTTTACAGAAAAAATTTCAATCTCGGGTTATATAAAGGGTATAAAAACGTTTTAATAACATTCCAAAAACATTTTTGAAAACTTGGTACAAACCATTCTAAACAGAATGTCATTTTGGGGTTGAAAAAATATCTTGCAAAAATGTTTGCCCAAAATATTTACAATAACGTTTTTTAAATGTTTTCACGACCTTTATATAACCCGACATTTAAATGTTATTAAAAAGAAAAGTAAAAAACATATTAATAACATTTATGTGTTTGCTGGGTGCAAATATTTTAACATAATGTTATTTAAGTGTTGACAAAATATTTGGCCAAAATGTTTGCAAAAATAGTTTACAATGACATTTCGAAAACATTTTTAAAATATTGTTGTAGTGTGTTTTCATACAAAAAAAAAACGATTTCATGACCTTTATATAATCCGACATTTTAATGTTATTAAAACATACCTAAACCAAAACCCAAAATATAACTTATTTAAAACGTTTTAAAAACGTTTTTGTGTTTGCTGGGTAGGGAAAATTTTTCCTGGAAAAATCTGTGACTAGTTGAAATATCCGTGAAAAATCTGTGTTGGATAAGAGATTTTTCAATCGATCACAGATTTTTGTCTCCTTAAATGCTAACCCTAAATCTGACCTTTATCCTTCGTTTTCACGCTTATCGAAAGAAATACGTGTGTGCTCATGTCCTCCTATCTGTACCAATTTTGCCAATTTATGTAACGTACGTTTTTATCACTTCCTTTTGCACTATTCAAATACTTACAACCCACCCTACCCCCTATTCTAAGAAAATAGGAAATAGGGTTTGCAATTTTTTGACTTATTTCATTCTTGTATGTACATTACCCGACCCCCTATATGGATCAATGGGCATTGCATGCTCCACCATATGGGGCACTGTAGGTCTATCATTTTGTTTGTACTGTTTACCCTGACTGAGTACCTGACTTGAGTCCTGTTTTAAGGGACAGTCTGTGTAGCTCAGTGGTTAGAGCGCCGCTCTCAACGTAGGCGAGAGGTCTGTAGTTCAAGTTCCCCCACAGGCAGGCATGTCCGGAGTTTATGATCTGGTATATCTGCCTATGTATGCTATATGTCCATTTCAATTGCATGTTTAATTGTGTCAGTGTGCGATGCGTGATTCTTCTTTCCAGTCATAAAATTCTATTCCATGTGAGGTTGTGGTCACATGGTTTTATGATGTATTCGCATTCAGTGAATTATAATCGCGATATAGGCTACACATAAAAGTGGTTTCACGTATCAAACCACGTACAGTGTCGACGTCCTATACGATAAATATAAATTTAATACTACGTTGGTGAGCGACGGGCGAGTGGTATTTCACCGAACGCAAGAAAAGGAGTTCTATCTGATTGGCTAGCAATCGATCGCTTAGGTCGCTTAGTAGTCAACTACAAACTCAAAACTGAGCAACGTATTCAATTCGATTGAAATCGATATTCTATTATTGGCGTAGATAAAGAGAGTGATAGTGTGTCAATAATGTACATTGTATTGCAGCTGGATTTTACATGCATTCCTTTATATTATTATTTTCTCAAAGAGTTGAATATGATCACAATTTTTACCCAGGATTTCAAAATTTTTACCCGCAAATTGCAGTTAAACATATCCACAGCAAAATACCGGTCCTCACTAATTAGTGTATTTAATTTCCAGTTAGTGTATTTGAGATAAAACCTGACATCAAATAAAATTTTCTTGCAATAGAAATATCATATGGGATACTGATATGGTAGGCCGCAACCGCCACAACGTGGAGCTGCTACGCGTAGCTGACTTTTTGCTCCGTGGAGCCAAATTGACCAATCATGATCATGTTAGAGTTTTTCATTACTCGGAGGTAAAACTGACCAATTAAGTACGACTTACTCATTACGTGAAGCGAATTTATTCATTAAGAATTTGCCAGACGAGCGTCACGTAGTTGCAAGATATCCTCGGTCACGAAAGTTATGATTCAAAAAGTAGTTTATGAAAAGTACGAACTGACTTATTATTAAGATGGACATGCACTCATAAGAAACTCATACAATATTGTACATAACTATATAGCTAGGCAGAGTGGTGGTAAACTATGCACACAGTTCTGCGATCTGCAGTGTATCGCCGGGAGCTAATTTGTATAACTTGCGCGGTGTCCCTGCGGAATTCGACCTTCAGCAAACTGCAAACCAGTTCGGATTTACTTTATATACTAGTAGTAGGCCATACATACTGTAGTTACTGTCCGTTTTCCTATACACAATACTCAGTGCGCTCACCATTGACGCGTGACCTCTACAAATAGTGTATGTTAGAAGTATAGGCCATTGCCTAGTTGACGTCACTGTGTAAAAAATAACCGGTCAATATTTAAAGTATTCTCTGAAATTCTAGAAAATATAGTTTTGTAACATGTCCTAAATTTTTAGCTAATTTAGGTGTTTGGAAATATTGGTACTTTAGTGTTTTAGGAAGGATATGTAAACGACAGATAACACCAAAAAATATGAAGAAATTATTTCTAAACCGTGTTAAGTCATTAAGCTTCTCATTTTCAAGAACGCTGGTTAACAATAAGCAGACTATTCTCTCATTTCGTAAACAAAAGCCCACAGTATTGTTACCTTGCGTTCGCTTTATAATCGTTCACCCAACTGAAACTATAATACCAGCTCATTGCTCATTGCACAGGTAAAACAGACACAAGTGCAGTGTGTATTTAACCAGAGAAGATCTGATGTAACATAGTTGAGCTGTTTTCATTGAGTGTTATCTTGGTTTAATAGCTTTTAATGGGGTTTAAGTCCTTCAAAGGTCGTGGTGAATTCTACTGTAGACATAACTGCATCATGATTATTTTAAAGTCAACAACATTCAACAATATGATCACCGTGATAGTATGACAGTATCAGTACCGTGGGTGTCAGTGATCCTGGCCTGACAAACAAACAAACAAACACGCCACACACATGACACATGCATGCAAGGTAACATTGACTATACACTAATCAAACAATGGTATTGATCCTGTACAACTGGTTGTGGTTTATTTACAATCGATTCATTTAAAATCCCCATAGTAAACATTAATTTTGGCAAGAGTTTTCTCTCTGAAACGAGGATGCATCCACTGGCTCCGCGTAATGAAAAGATCTAACATGATTGGTCAATTTAGCTCCGCGAAGCGAAAAGTAAGCTACGCGTAGCAGCTCCACGTTGTGGCAGTTACGGCCAGCCATAAAAACATAGAATAGAAACAGTGTGGCAGGCTCTCAAAATCTCAAATTGTATGCTTAGCCTAAGTCGCTCGGCCTATCTCGAATAAAATCACCATACGTAGCTGTTGAAAAACGTGAGGATTCATCGTACTATCACGGCAATTTTTGACACGAAGATATAGGGTTGATGACGGTGTGCCACGATCATCCACGCCTTGCATTTGAAGATCCTGGGATATCCACAATCGTATTCTATTGTTTCCACGTACCCTCCAATCCCCGGAGTGCAGGGTGACGACTGTGACGATTACATGACGTTACACACCCCTACCCTGGAGTACACCAACCTGTTAATCCCTATGTAATCCCAGCTTACAATCCCCAGTAGTGCCCCACATTTCCCGGGATATGTGGTGGGAGTACTTTAATAGTGCCTATATATAGCGTTCAACGCTATAAAACGGTTACTTAGAGATATCAATAGCATCTATGATATCTAAAACCAGGAACATGTCAAACTTTTACTTTTTGAAATTTTAATATAGAAAGATTAGAAAATCTTTGGATTTCTCAAGGATCCTCTATAGATATAGTGAAAAGCGTGATATTAGTCAATCCTGAGAAATACAGCAGGGAATTTATCCAAAAAGTACACAGGACCAGATGGAGATTATTGATTGTAATCCTCATTTCTCACATATTTTAGCGATTGATATGGGTATAAAATGCAAAACGTTAATAAAATGGAGTCTCGTTTTAAAATAAGGTCCCCAGCAAACACAAAAACGTTTTAAAAACATTTTAAATAAGTTATATTTTGGCTTTTGGTTTAGGTAAAAACATTTTAATAACATTAAAATGTCGGGTTATATAAAGGTCATGATAACGTTTTAAAACGTTTTGTATGAAAACACACTACAACAATATTTTTAAATGTTTTCAAAAAATGTTATTGTAAACTATTTTTGCAAACATTTTGGCCAAATATTGTGTCAATACTTAAATAACATTATGTCAAAATATTTGAACCCAGCAAACACAGAAATGTTCTTAAAATATTTTTGTCAAAACCTTTTAATAACATTTAAATGTCGGGTTATATAAAGGTCATGAAAACGTTTTTAAAACGTTATTGAAAATATTTTTGGGCAAACAGTTTTCGCAAAATATTTTTTCAACCCCAAAATAACATTCTGTTTAGAATGTTTTGTATCAAGTTTTCAAGAATGTTTTTGGAATGTTATTAAAACGTTTTTATACCCTTTATATAACCCGACATTTAAACGGTTTCTGTAAAACATTTTTGTTTGCTGAGCAGTAGATTATCAAAAAATGTTTTTTAAGGTAATGAAACCGTTTTATACTCTTAATATACCCTTTATATAACCCGACATTTAATCGTTTTCTGACAACCTTTTATAACCTTTTGCGAATGATGTCGAAAACGTTTTGTGTTTGCTGGGTCGAACGAGTACATTCTTAAAAACTTTGTTTTAAAAAATGTATCAAAACGTGTGTTTTGAACGAGGCCGAACAAGTACATTTTTAAAAACTTTGTTTTAAAAAATGTATCAAAACGTGTGTTTTGAACATTTTTCCAAAGTTGATGTTTTTACACCAATAAAAATCCTTACTTATACAGTACTTGACTCTTTTACATTCAAAAATATATATTTTGTGTAAGTCGTGCGTGAATAATGAAGAAATTACTACACTTTTACTTTATGCATTTAACTAAATACTTAATTCAATGATTTCCCAAGTTATTACGGAAGATAAAGTGCTGTCATTGCAATAGATTTGGTATAACTTTTGTTTTACAAAGATGAATTCAAACACTCAGCATACTGTGCTTCGAGGCACAAATAAATAACAAACTCACGGTCCGTATCCTTCGCAACTAATGTAAACTCATTTACAAATACAATATCAAATACCCGCATCATTCTGCTAAATGATGCCACGTCCTTTAGGCAATGTAATCTGAAGTTCTGTTGACTCGGCATTCTAATCTACCTATTTTTGACACTTTGATAAATGTTTCTTATTCATAGTGTCGATTACCTGAGACGTGGGTTTCACGTTAATCATGTGAATGAAATCAGTCATGAAAGGGGTGGTACACACACACTGGCGGGCTTTTTTGGTTAAGTCCAGGTCGCTGATGTGTTTATAGAGGAAACCGTTTAGCATTATTAAGTCAATAATATGATTTTGCGTGGAAACTGATGATTTTGTGGGAAAACTGACGTGCTTGTTCGCATATAAGAAAACGAGTAAAGCTTTAGCTTTATCAATATTACTTGTGTTAGATGATGGTTATGGCGAGGAGGAGGAAAATGAGGAGGAGTAGAAGAATAATTTGTTTCCCTTGTGGTAATTTGATGGGGTCTCATTGCATGTTGTTAACACTAAATAGCCATTACAGGCACTATAACTGCACAGGTTTTACCCCATGTTGCGTATAGCGGGAAATGTAAATCCACTCAGTTATGTCATTCCAAAGTGTTAGACATTGCCTATAAATTGATATTTTCAAACATTCATCTTTGCTTTGTCTTATTGCTACATCTGGAATAAATGAATTTATAGCCACTGATACAGTCCTGACATTTATAGTAAATATTGCATGGAAAGTTGAACAAAACATGCATGCACTTTGACAAGTTCGGCGTTCTTTATTTGACAACGTACCTGTTCCCAGTAATACTATTTTGGGGAATAGATTATTGGCGAATAGCACCTGCCAAGCGTTATTATCCTCCAGCGTTCCCCAACAGTTTTAGGATGTGCATTCTTCTTTGAAGGCAGCGGAGATATATCTATATAATTATATCGTGCTTGTTTAATGTAAGGTTCTGAGGCTTCGAACCAGACTTCGGTGATGATTTTGGTTTTTTGTAGCAATGATCGTCTTACTTCTTTCAAAATTCACGGCTTCGGTCCGTTTACATTTTTATGTGCAGTTTTTGGAGAATCTAACTAACTATAATCGGATGACCTTGATATGACCTTCACCATTTTCGGCACTCAATAGTGATCACATCCACTAAGTTTGATGACAATCCAACATTCTATACTCTGATGACCTTGACATGACCTTGACCATTTTAACATTCGATGGTGACCCCATCCACCAAGTTTGATGGCAATCCAACATGTTTACTCAGATTACCTTGACATGACCGTGGCCAATATTAGCACTCGATGGTGATCTCATCCACCAAGTTTGATTACAATCCAACAAGCTTTACTCTGATGACCTTGACATGACCTTACCTTCGACTTTTGGGGCCAGGGGTCATGGGCCATCATTGTGCCAAGTATGGGCCCTGTGGCTACATTGACAAATAAAGAGGCGTCAGCATGGTCAGAAGAAGAAGGAGAAGGCGAAGGAAAAGAAGACTTAAGAGAATAAGGAGAATATATATGTCATTTTACACAGGTATATATAAGGAGAAGAAGGATCATGTGGCCTTTGTAATTATAGCGCTGTCTTTGTCAATATGATATAAGTCATTTTAACACTAGATGGCGCGTGGTATTCTAGTAATTGACTGTACAATGCTCAGCAGCCTTAGTGTGGCAATTCAGAGTCCTGGACCTGTTTGACTGGCTGAGAAACTACATGTGTCGTATATTTATATTAATTTTAGGCTATTATGCGGCTCGTGCTCTTTGGCATCTGGGCTAAAATGGGAAAAGGAAGCATGTGCGGGGAAGTAGAGGAATAGAAAGATTAAGAATAACGATAAGAAGAGGAAGAGGCAGAGAAATAAGGGGGTAGTGGAATAAAACTTGCAACTAAATTATTGCATATCTTTGTCGAAAGGCATCTTCTATGAATATTGTTACAACCTGTATGTATTGCTTCAACATATTCAAGACATTACTTCCCACTATAATTTTAATAGCAAACTATTTCGCCCCGCAATAATAACGTACTTCTTATACTATTGTTACAATAAGTTGTATCACTTACATGCCAATTACGCATTTGTTTCTTTTGATATATAAAACAAGTTCTTTATGTTCAAAACACAGCTGGTATCAACCTACACAATACCATATCTCCTTTAATCCTGTATGATACAGACATCTTTATTTTCCCGTCATTTTATCATAGTAATTGATAGGGACTCGGGAAAATACACTGTAGAAACCGAAGAATGCGAGATCTAATTATGTTATGACACGATACACCAATCGCTTCATATTTCTGCAAACTTGACTGACACCTTGTAAGCTCTTATGCAATTTTAGGCGAATTAAGTTCGAATGAGATATGCGTTTCTTATTTTTCGTTCCAAAAAATATTTTTCATAAAGGAGACAAATATAATCAAAATAACACAATTTGACTTTGTGTTTAACTTTTCTTATTTCTCACAAACTTGAAATTGCTTACCGAGAGGAAGCTTAAAATAAGAACACTATCAATTTTAACTATTATATATAGGATCGACCTTGTACGTGTTATTCCAGTGGTAAAAGCGAAAATCATTATCATATGACATCTAGAGTATTATTGGCAAGCCCACATCTAGGGTATTATTGGCAAGCGCAGGAACTTCCCTTGTAGCTCTCTGGTGCTAAACATGACTGAATATGTATGTTCTCTTTCGGATATTCGTTATGGGCCATTGTAACATGACCCTACTAAAAGAAACTGCCTGGAAACGTGACGATGATATAAATATTTACTGTGCAATTATTGAACGAGGACGTTAGTCCCAATATGAAATAAAGTAATGATCAAACAGTTTATACTATTACAGATATTCAGGTTTGAAATTATGAAGAGACATTCAAATATGTGTGGCAACATGTTGGTTGAAACATTAGTATAGAGGAAGAATATGAGAGTAATTCTATCATTTACGTTCTGCTTATATCACATTATGTACGTAGTGTCGTTGTCAACATTTGTACTTCCTAGCCTAGGATAAGATAAAGATTACTTTACTTTAACAGGTCTCTTAACGTTGTCTCAAGTTGATTATCTGAAAAGGGGTATTCTTGTTAAATAATATTCTGCATGATTACAGATAGTGACATTGACGAGATCTTGATTTCGTCAAATCTATCTTTATACAAACCCGAAGACATGCTAAAAGCATGATTTGTGAAACAATTTATTGTAAATTTGGATCTTCTTCTCTCATAAAATGTCGAATGTTGTAAGAGCGAGTCACGATTACAATAAACATGCGTTAAACGCCACAGAAGTCAAATTTTGGGATCTGACCTTTCCCCGATCAAATGATATTCAAATATATCATTTCTTTCTAACAATTAAGGTGGGTTGGAGGGTAGCATAACTTAGCGGTGCTTGCACTCATATATTGAGACAAATAAAGCTGGCACAAAAGAGGAATTTAATGGGTTATATGAAGGATCTTAATCTTTTTCGGGCAAGGTTCAAAATTTTTCTTGGGATAATTAAGGGATGAGGTATGAACGTTTGGACAGTATTTATTGAGGGACATTAGAGCACATCAGACATATCGAATTGCATTCTGAATACGAAGAATGTCATTCTGATATCAAATAATTTTGATTTTTTTGAAATTCGCAATGTAATACATATTTTATGGCAAATTATTAAAAATTGATATTTTTGATATTTAACAGTACTTGAAGTAAACTTTATAAATCTGATGATGTATACTTAAAGTGTATGTAGGTGGGATAAAAAGCCGACGAACAATTGAAAATTTTGACCTTCCGTATTGAAGATAAGGATTTTTTTCCCCAAAACACAAAAAAAAATAGGGTTTTTTTTTCTGTCATCTCTTGTATGAATGATCTTAGGCCTGTCGCGTTAACATCAATTCCGATGAAAGTGTGTGAAAGATTATTCAAAAAAACATTGTTCGACTATGTTCAAGACCACATTGATCCTCTGCAGTTTGCCTACAGAAGTAATCGTAGTTGTTCTGATGCTATTTTGTTCTTGTTGGAGAAAATGTATCACCATTGCGAAGGTACTGCTAGGTTTGGCAACACAGTCAGAACAATGTTTTTTGACTTTTCGTCCGCTTTTAACACCAATCAACCGCTCTTGCTGATTCAAAATTTAATGAACAGTAGTAGCGTGCCTAGTTCTTTCATGGCTTGGATTTTAAATTACTTAACCAATCGCTCTCAATATGTCAGACTTTCTGTTTTTGTATTATGCTTGTTCTCTAATGTATTTTATTATGATCTCATGTGCATGTAATTTCCAGAAATGGATTAATAAAGTTTAACTTGACTTGAAATCCATATCTTCAATATGAAAGGTCAAAATTTTCAATTGATCGTCGGCCTTTCCTCCCAGCTACGTACACTTTGAGAATATATCATTAGATTTATAAAATTTACTTCGAGGACTGTTATATATCAGAAATGTGAAAAATATCAAATTTTAATAATTTGTCATAAGATTTGTATTATATCGTGAATTTCAAAAGATGAAAATTATTTGATATCAGAAAGACATTCTTCGTATTCAGAATGCATTTCGACATGTCTGATGTGCTCTCATGTCCGACAAAAAATACTGTCGAAACGCTCAAAACACTCATTCCAGATCCCTTAAAACGCTTTACTTTCGTTTTGATATACATGTATTATTGGTCTTAACTTGACTCATTTGAATGTGATAAGGAGCACACTGCATTTTTTTAGTTAAATGGCAAACACTCTGGAAACAATAGCTCCTGTCATTCCATTCGTTTCAATGTGTAAGGTAGTAAAATTTTGATTTTGTAGAAATTGGGTCACCTCAGTCCGGTTCGAATTAAGCAAACTCATATTACAAAGTTATATAAAGCCTTAAATTGGAATCTATTCTACCTACAAAGTCATTTTTCCTTTCACACAAATATACTTTTGAAGTTTGTATGTAAAAAAAGAAGATTTTATTGAAAAGAAAGCACGGTCGTTACAATAAATTTGGAATAAGATTTCTTTAACGAAGATTAATTCATACATTTAAGATGCTGTGCTTCGAGGCACAACTGAATAAATCAAAATAAATAACAAACTCACTGTCCGTATCCTTCGCATCTAATGTAAACTCATTTACAATTTAAACAATATCAAATATCTGCATCATTCTGCTAAATGATGGCACGGTCCTTTAGGCAAAGTAATCCAAATTTCTGTTGACTCGGCATTCTAATCTACCTATTCTTGACACTTTGATAAATGTTTCTTATTCATATAAATAGTGTTGATTGCCTGAGACGTGATTCCATGTCGCGTCGTATATCATGTGAATGGAATTAATCAGTGCAGGGACGTTAGAGGGCTTTTTCCGGTTAGGTCCAGTTCGCTGATATATTTATCTTTATAAACAAGTGGGATCGTTTCGAATTATTTTAAGTCACCATATGGTTTTACGTGGAAAGTGATGGTTTGTTACTGAATGAGCTGGGTGCATATCAGGTATGAAGAAAAGGAGGATAAGTGCGGTGGTGGTGGTGATGATGATGATGATATGATATTAAAATCAGATCATCAGCAACTTTGTTCCGTTGTGGCTTTTTGATTTGGTCATCTCACATGCTGTTAACACTAAATCGCCATAACATGCACTATGCTTGCACATCTTTCACTATATTACGGGGAATGTAAAGCCACTCAGTTGTAGTCCTTCAAGGAGGACCACGCTCCATTTAGTACGATAGTCCACGCCGTCAGGCGTGGGTCCTTCTAGATTAGACATATCCTGACCTGGAAAGTCGAGGAAATCTCAAACTGATTAACCACGCCTACTGACAGCTACTAATGATATTCAGCCAATCCGATTGACTAAATATCATCAATAGCTGTCAGTAGGTGTGGCTTGCCTACCTGCTACCAGAACACTAGCTTCCAGCTTGGAATTGACACCAGTATTGCGTAACAAAATTGATTATTAACCCTCTTCAGTTGCATGTGTTAATCCTGTTATAATACTCGGTTTTCTTCTTACCCTCACTTCTACTTCTATACAAATTCTTGGTAGACCAACGGGTTGGTATCCCTCCAAGTGTGCAGATACTACATCCAGTGCAGAGCCAACATCAAAATCAACATTCCCACCACCATTGCAGAACGAAACACAAAATAATAAGTGCAAGTAAAAATGACCATCTGGTGCTGAACTAGGTGAGAGGAGCAGCTGCTGCAGGAACTGAGCCCATGTACAGCTCAGTTAGACAGGTAGCCGGTGTCTGCAGTCGGTTGTTGAAACTACTGACGGAGGGTGCAGTTGTGATGTGCAGTGGTAATTGGTTCCAGGCTGGTATTGTCCTTGGGAAGAAGCTGAATTTGTATGAGTCAGTTCTTGGGGTGATGATGTTGTACTGTCCTTCTCTCTGATACCTCGTCCTGACAGTTGGTGTTTTGGATTGAGTGTAACAGGCTGGGATCTTGACTTGGACTTCGTTGTGGTGGATTTTATACAGCATCGTCAACCGTGCATTTTCTCTTCTCTGTTGCAGTGATGGTAGTTCAACTTTCTTCATGAGAGCAGTGACGCTTGATGTTTTCCTGTAGTCTCTTGTGATGAATCTTGTGGCTTTTCTTTGTATTGACTCCAGAGAGGTGATTTCTTTTTGGTGATGTGGATCCCAACAAACTGCTGCATACTCTAAAGTTGGTCTAATAAGTGAAGTGTATGCTCTTTTCTTCACTTCAAGTGGGCAATGGTTGAGATTCCTCTGAATAAAGTTGAGCGACCTGTGGGCTTTGCCGGTGATGGATTTTATGTGATGTTTCCACTCGAGTCCTGAAGCCAGTGGTGATCAGTTTGTTCCAAGTCTGTTCCCATCATACTGTATGTGTGAGTTATGATCTTTCTCTTTCTTGTGACACGAAGGAGGGAGCATTTTTTAGGGTTAAAACTCATCTGCCATCTCTGTGACCAGTCGACCATGGTGTTCAGGTCTGCTTGGAGAATATCAACGTCCTTCTGGCACTTGATGGTCCTATATACCAGGCAATCGTCGGCAAAGAGTTTAATGCTAGATGATGTATTTTCTTCGATGTCATTTATGTATAATATGAAAAACAACGGTCCAAGAACCGTGCCTTGGGGCACACCATAAATCACAGCAGTCTCATCTGATTTTTCACCATCCACGACGACAGTTTGGGTTCTGTTTGTAAGCCAATTTGTTATCCAAGTTAGTGTTTCTCCCCGAATACCATACCAGTTGAGTTTGTGCAGAAGTCTTTGGTGAGGCACCGAATCAAAGGCCTTTGTGAAATCCAATATGAGGCAGTCAATCTGTTCACGGTTGTCTAACCCCTTTGCAAGATCTTCTATGGTGGATAACAGCTGGGTTTCACAACTGTGTCTTTTGCGGAAACCATGCTGAGTTGGAGAGAGAATATCATGCTGATCAAGGTGCTGTCTGATATTACTGGCCAAGATGTGTTCAAGCATTTTGCAGGTGACACTAGTCAAAGATACGGGGCGGTAGTTTGCTGGATCACTCCTTTCCCCTTTCTTGAATATGGCAGACACATTAGCCTTTTTCCAGTCAGATGGCAAGTCTCCTGTTCTTAGTGATTGGCAAAAGATTTCTTGCAGGATTGGGGCCAAGACAGTTGCAAAGTTCTTCAGCATCCATGTGGATACCTGATCAGGTCCTATGGCCTTTTTAGGATTTAATGAGGCAAGAAGTTTCTCAACTCCGTTGACAGTTATGTTAATGTCAGGCATTGACGCTGTGGTAGATGGTCCCTTTGTTGGAATGGAGTTCATGTTTTCAATTGTGAAAACAGACTTATATTGCTGGGCAAGAACTTCCGCCTTCTGTTTTGCTTGGCTGATCAACTTGTTCTCCCAAATCAAAGATGGTATACCAATTTTGTCCATTTTCAATGATTTAACATATCTCCATAGCCTTTTGGTTGAATTTCCCGGTTCTTCATCTCCTTCAAAGATGGTTTCCACATAGTCGTTATGCGCTTTCTTGAGGGTAGCATTAACTTCTGACTTAAGTTGGTTATAGTCAGCTAGGTCTTGTTTATCACCATATTTCTTCCAAGCATCATACCGTCGCCTCCGCTTCTTCATAAGGCGCTTTATGTGACCATTCATCCACGGAAGATTCCATCTGCCAGAAATAGTCTTGGTCGGGATGTACTCTTCCATCAAGTTGTTTAAGGTTTCTTTCAACAAATTCCAACTCTGCTCTACACACCTATTCCCTTTTGTGGCAAGAAAGTCTTCACAGAAGGAATCCAGATCTTTTTGTATAGCTTCCACGTCTGCTTTACTGTACATATGGACTGTTCTTGGTTTCTTTTTGTTGGTTTGAATGTTAGTGTCACACAGTGCTGTCACTGCCTCATGATCTGACATCCCAGGAACTACCTTAACTTCGTGAATACAATCTGGTATGGTGGTAAAGATCAGGTCAAGGATATTCCCTTGTCTTGTTGGTTTCATGTTTAGCTGTTCAAGGTGAAACATGTCTACGATATCCATCATGGCTTCATTCACAGGAAGACCATACTGAGGGTTTGCATTGATGGTATAGTTTTCCCAGTTGATCGAAGGCAAGTTAAAATCCCCACACAGAATGATCTTTAATTGGGATGCTATTGTTGGTGAAGATTTTTTCCAGATCAGATTGGAGGGATTGTAAGGGAGCAGGGTCTCTGTTTGTAGGCCTATAAAAGCAACCTACATAGATTGGAGCAGACTTCCAAACCTGAACTTTAAACATTACGAGTTCACTTCCCTTGCCGACCGCCTTGACCTCATTTACAATGATGTCATCTTTATACGCTATGAACACACCACCTCCATTGGCGTCTCTGTCTTTCCTCATAACTAAATAGCCATCCGGGAATACTTCAGAATCAGTGTAGGATTGATTAAGTTTCGATTCTTGTCCCATCACAATATCTGGTTTCTCAGTGTCTATTATAGCTGCAAGGTACTTTTGACGGTGCTTTCCCTTCAAACCTTGACAGTTGATTGTTAGAATTTTGAGTTTCCTCTTCTTGACCTTGGACTTAGTTTTTGTTTTACTTTGCTGCTGTTTACCAGTAGCTGTAGAGTTTTCTTTGTTACTTATGTTTTTAACTGGGCAGCTTGAGGGCGCAACATCGCCATTTCCAACCGTTGTTGTGTTTATACAATCCTCAAGATCAGATATAGAGTCATATAAGTTGGTATGAGACAGATCGCTTTCGTCAAAGAAGCTATCACTGAAATTGGGCATGGCACATTGGGGGCAAATCCATGTAAAACTGACCTGGTGTAGCAGTTCCTCATACTGTTTTGATGTGACCTGGCCACATTTTATGTGGACCCAGAGTTGGCACTCATCGCACTCGAGACCACGGTGATTTTTGGCAACAGGCCTGTCACAAACTCCACAAGGAAATTTATTAGGCCCTGGGTTCAATTGGATATCACCTCCAAGGATGATAATGAGCAGTAGGGATACGCTGTTTTGTTTGCTAGCCATTCGTCTCTCATTTGTGTTTGACAGGTTCAACAAATTATTTGATCTAAGTTGCAAGATCTGAATGGTACCCTGAATAGCCACAGAAGGGGTGTTTTCTGTAACGGGAAAGCTATTGTTGACCAATGTTGTGCCACTAGGTGTTGTGCAAGGCACATTTACTCCTCTCAGCCGTTGATTTAGGCATGTTACATAATCTATGCTGACGGTCCCATCTCTGACTTGCAACTCACAACTTGAATGTTTGAGCAAGAAAATAGCAACAAATGCTATAAGTCTGGTAAGCTTAAGCCACAAGCAAAACATGGCGATCTGTACTTGGGCTGAGACACAATATTGTAACAAGGTTCCACGCACTACAAATGGTAGCTAAATGTTCTAAATCCAATGTGGGTGGGGTTTGTTTACAACTGAGTCTGGATTTCGCGCCACACAGCTGCAGCGGTCGCCATTTTGAAAATTACTGTCATAAAAATGTTTGTTTATGAAGAAATATTCTTATCTTGCATTCACAATCTATGATAACAGACAACATCTATATAAATAGCATTCTGGATCACTGATATTTGCCATGAAAACCAAATGAGGGATTCAGAGAGTCTTGTTTACATCTCTCCATCGGCGATGTCACTGGCTGATGATGGGGGTCGCCATCTTGGAACAGACTCACCTTGTGTGTGGTCCACTCAACAAAAAAACAAGGCACGAAAAATCCTTAAAATCCACTCAGTTTTGAGTCAAAAAGAGGTCCAGTACAATCTTGAAAGTTACAACGATGACCAAGTAACAAAGATGCCGCAAAATAATGATCAGGTTTCACAGAAAACAACAATTTTCGGCAGAAAATGTGGAGCACGATGTTCACCGTGCACCGGATGTCAGTTCACTGACCTGTAGGTTGCACACAATCAATTCCTTTTGTCATCACTACATTTAATATTGTCCTGGTTAACCTCGATTCCTTACTATTTTTGTATAGAGGTTGTGCTTGAAATTATTGATTGCAGTGCAGTCCATTCAATCAAATGTTGTCATAAACCTATTTGATCGTAATGCATTTGTTATGTGTGTGAGACGAACTGTCTCGGTAGATTGCAATCATGCTTTTGTTGAATGGATTTGAGTATACCGCCATATTTACGGTATGATACGTCATATGCGCAACCTCTATTAATTGGGATAGTTGACCTATTCGTTTAACATGTTTAAGAAAAATATAGAATTGGAGGACACACGCTTCATAAAAACTTTGGGTTTCACTCATTTATTTACTTTAATTCCTTTTCTTGAAAAAAAAAAGTTCAGCAAGTTCTTTCTTTCTTTCCTTCTTTCTTTCTTTCCTTCTCTCTTTCTTTCTTTCATTATTTAATACGGGCCTATAATTACATTTATTTCATGTATCATCATTTATGTTTTATTATTAATGTGTGTTCATTAATTATTCATTTATTTATTTTATTTTCGTTGATTGATTTATATATTGCCATTGATCAGGCTTCTATAGCTTATATCGTGAAATTATGATTTCTTTCATTTTTTGCTTGCTTACTTTTTTGTTTAGAGATTTTTAGATCAAAGACTAATCATATCAGAACCAGAGTATTAATGATTATTGATGCTTAATCAGTCACTAATGAATGATTATCATGCATATGAATTATAAAGGAATGCAATTTGTAATTGAATTATAGAATGAATGATTGGTAGATTGGTTGATTGAGAGACTGATTAATTTGAGATTGATGAAGTTATGAGCAGTCAATAACTATTTTGCTGACTGATTGAGATTGCCAGATCTAACACTATGGACCACAATGGCCTCATCCTAATGACATAGTTCAATAACCTCAATTAAATACTCAATAGTGCAAATTTGACCTCAAGTTTCAGAGTATGAGTTTTGTATCCAAATTTTCAAAGGTCATTCAATGACTATACAAATGCATTGGGGTTAAAGAATTGTGCCCTTATTAATTATAGATGAGCATGTTGTGGATCCTAGTGTAAGACCATGAAGAGACAATTGAGAGACTGATTATAAATTGAGTGGTTGCTTGACTACTCGATTACTTAATTGATTGATATTTTAACACCAAGATACGGTACATTAATTGCGAGACTACAATGTAATTTGTTAATAATTGATCGATTGATCGAACGAATGATTATTGATTGATACTTGATGAGTAGTTCAATAATTGACTGACAATTATCGATATATCAATCTAATAAGTTATTGTGATTCTATTATATTATATTATTATATTGATTGATTGGATGACCATATCAATTAATTGATTAATCAATCAATTCAATAATGATTCTGATTGTTTTCTTGATTGTTTGTTGAATACTTATTGGACGGATCGTTGGTTGAATGAACCAACGATTGAGTGATTAATCAAAGAATCCTTGAACTTGAAGAACAGTTTGCATCCATTTTTCGAAAATCGGAGCAACTTTTAATTTTTCACCCCTAGCGTGCAAATTGACCTTGGACCTGTCGAACCTCAAAACTCAACATGTCCTACGTGCGCAATAATGTTGCACTTTTGTGATCCTTAGACCCAGACAAATAATTTGACACGTTTTTAGTGAATTTGGAGCATTTTTGCCCCCCCCCCCATATGACATGAGCATGTAGGGTGTTTGAGGGTCTTTTGGAGGGTCACGGAGTTCCAATATATATATAGCTTGGTAGACCAAAGTTTTGAATTCAGCATACCCGAATTAAACAAAACAATTTGGTTGCCAGCTTTTACGCGAACTTGCCGCTTGATGCTTAAATAAGCACATTTCCAAAATAGAGCCAGACTAAAATAACAACACTGATTTTACAAAATAAATCAATATGATATCACGATTTAGGCCTACACTGGTCGAAACCCAGCTACTTCAAAAGTGTGAAGTGTTTTGATCCATGCAATCTCATAATCAATCGATTGAGATGACTAGCGTACTCGTCCCAGTTACATAACAGATGCGGTTAAATAATGGGCGGGGTTACCAACCATATTTGGAGTTATTACGTTGTCATTAACTGGGTTGATTCTGGTCACTGCTTATGGTAATTCGATTGCGCTGCTGGGGGTAGAGCACCAATCTATAAGGACCAACGCCTGACGGCGTTGATAATAGTGCTACATATTGCGTTGGTCCTGTATGGACTACTCAGTTGTGTTATACCCAAAGTTTTCGACATTGCCTATAAATTGCAATTTCAAACATTCATTAGCTACAATATCTTTACTTTGTCTTATTGCTATACGTTGTCCTTGGAATAAAGGAGGTTTTAGCAGCTGATGCAGTCCTGACATTTATAGTAAATGTTTCATGGAAAGTTGAACAAGATATGCAGTTTGACAAATTGAGCAATTTCGGTGTTCTATATTAACGACGTACCGCCAATCGACAACACTATACTTTGGGGAATGAATTATTGGTTAAGATTGCCTGTCAAGCGGTGTTAACCTGAAGAGCTCCACCCCCATTGTTAGGATGTGTAGACTTGAGTCTGTTTTCTCTAAAAGCAGCTGAGATATCATGCAATTATATAGTGCTTGTTTAATTAACCAGGTTCCGGTCTTTAAACCAGACTTCGGTAATGAAATCGGTTTTATGTATCAATAACCGTCAGAATTCATGGCTTTGGTCCGTTTATATTGTGTATGTGCATTTATGAGGTTAGAACATTATGGAATTGAAATGGAAAGTACATATTTGAGACCAATGTAGATTTTTACTGGATTGTCATAAACAAAGTGCAAACTTAGAGCTACGAAAAACACTGTAAAGCAGAATGCCAAGCCATGGCAAATTGACATTTTATTTATAAACTTAACAAGAACACGGCGCAGCGGCTCTCCCTGTACTAAAACTGGTCATTTTAAGACCAGTTATAGAATTATTTATATGATCGTTTTTTAGGGAGACTTGTTTGGTTTTGACTGTGTAATGCTCCGAATGCCTATCAGTGTACCAATTCAGGGTCCTGAGCCTGTTTTATTGGCTGAGAAACGGCATGTGTCGTATATTTCAATTTGGGCTACTGACCTTTGACATCTGGACCTAAATGAGCAAGAGAAACGAAACGAGTGCGGAGAAGCAGAATAATGACAAGGAGAAGAAGAGGAACAGGAAGAAGGGAGTAGCTGACTGCAACTTGCAACTACATTATTACATATCCTTATCGAAAGGCATCGTCTATGGATGTGGTGACAACCTGTTTGCTTTGTTTCAACATATTCACGATTTTATTTTCCCATATTCGTCGCTATTCTTGCAAAACCCCGTAACTTCAATAGCTGTTATGTGTTAGATATAGGGTCCACAACTTAAATAAATAAATAATGTAAACCCTGGAGGTAAACAAGTTGTGTAGCCCTATTTGTTTTACACATGTGGATGAATTTATAGCGTCACAATTGTGTTCAATCAGAATGGTTAATTGTGTAAGAAAAGAGGCCGTTTTAAAAGTTGCACCTGAGTCAGGGTTTCTTTAAAGATCCATTTCGTTGTGCACCCCAAATGGAATGTGTGTCTGGTTTATGTAGTTGAAATTACACATACCCACCACAAAATGTTCTTTATACCAGTCAATTAGTTGACCACAAACACTTATATTTTCTGTCACCACCATGGTTACAAGAAGTATTTACTTGATATTTTCCAGATTTGTACCTGGCTGTTTAACAGACATATCGATAGACCTGTCTTACTATTTTGTTTGAGAGTTGACTACGGACTCAGATGCAACTTTTAAAACTGATTAAAACGGTTTCTTTTTTACATAATGAACCATTGTGACTGAACGCAATGATGTGATGCATAGGTGTAAAACAAGTAGGGCTACCCAAACCTTTTTACACCTTTGCATTTTGTCAAATAGTTTTCGATTTATTTTGAAAAGTATTTAGGGGGAACATAAGTTGTAGACATTATGTACAATACAACATATTATATTGTACATTTAACATCTAGCAGCTATTAGAGTTACGATGTTTTGCCAGAACAGCTACGTATTGTTATAATAGCAACTATTTTGCCACCCACACGGATAACGCGTTTCTTATACTTTTGTTACAATTAGTTGTCTCAATAACATCCCAATTATACATCTGCTTCTTTTGACATATAAAGACAAGATCTTTATATTCAAAACACAGCTGGTATCAACCTACACAAGACCATATCTCCTTTAATCCTGCTATGATGGAGACGTCGTTATTTACTTGTGATTTTATCATAGTAATTGATAGCGACTCAGGAAACCGAAGAATGTAAAATCTAAATAATATGTTATGACTCGATACACCAATCACTTCAAATGTCTGCAACTTGACGTGACGCCTTATAAGCTCATATTCAATAGTTGCGTATCAAGTTCGGATGAGATTATGCGTTTCCTATTATTCGTTCCAAGATACATTTTTCATAAAGGAGACAAATTATTATCAAAATAACATAACTAGACTTTAAAAAAAGTAAAACTGCTATGAATTTTAACTATTATATATATGATTATGAGCGACATTGTGTGTGTTATTCCCGTGGTAAAAACGAAATAATCAAATCACATATAGTGTATTATTGGCATGCGCATTGACTTCCCTTTGTAGCTCTTTGATGCAAAATATGACTGAATCTGTAAGGTTTTTTTTAGATATTCGTTATGGGCCATTGTAACATGACCCTACTACTGCCTGGGAACTTGATGATGATATTAATCTTTACCGCGCAATTGTTGAACGCAGACGTTAGTCCCAATATTAAATAGAATAATAGAGGAAGAATGTGAGAGTAATTTTATCGTTTACGTCCCACTTGTATCACATTAGGTACGTACGTGGTGTCATTGTCAACATTTGACTATTCTTGACTATTTTGTGAATGGTATATGCACGTATGGTGCGTATATTGCACGCGCTCAAATGAGCATGTGCGTTAGCGTCGGAAGCGGACATGTAGCAATTAGTTATTATAGTTGCAACAGTTAAGGTGCGTTGGTTGGTAGCATAACTTAACGGTGTTTGCACTCATATATTGAGACAAATAAAGCTGGCATACAAGAGGAATCGCATGAGTTCAATAAATAATCTCAAAACTTAAAATTGCTATCTTTTAGCCCCATGTGCATGATTTTCTTTGGGGATTACAACTCTCTATACTTTCGTATTGGTCTTAACTTGACGCATTTCAATGTATTAAGGAGTACACTGCATTTTTTTAGTTAAATGGCAAAAGCTGGAAACATATGGCTCCTGCCATCCTTCTCGTCTTATTATGCGTAAAATACTAAAATTGGCTCACCTCCAGTTCGGATTAAGAAAAGCAAAATCATGTTCCGAAATTATAAAGAGTTAAATTGGAAAAACATTTTTTAACTTTCTAAGTCGTTCTATCCAAAATAATCGACTCAAATAAACCCAGTCAAGTTCCTAAGAAATGTGACATACATGGTGCTAATTTGGTAGAAACGGTATTGCAATTTCTAAGGTATTAGTGGGCTTAAAGTTAAATCTAGTATTTCGATATTCCACGTATATATTACAAACATCTTTGAGAATCTTTGCTCATGTGCATTGATTACATAAGAGGTAAGAGGTAATCCAGAGGTTACACTTCTGGAATAATTTAACAACTTGGAAGCTCGTGAAATTGATTTCATGCTTGCGAATTGATTAGCGAGTTATTTAAGTACATGAGTCTCGTGTCTGTTATAGTTTTCCCCAATGGAGCAGTAACATTCTTATTTCGTGCTTGGAACACGTCCGATTCAAGTTAACTGTCAAAGTAAGGCATTATTTGTCAACCTGTGGATTTTCTGATGTGTTTGATACCAGGGAACTTACTATATCCGGGTATGAAGGTAGTAGAGACTTCATGATTCACACAAGTGGTATATCATGCACATCTATGACCTGAAATGACATAGTTCAGTATATTTCCCGGCATGCTTTGTAGGCACACCCGGATATTTAATAAAGATTTGGTCACATTTTATCATGCATTATTCATGTTTGAAAATACCAGGGAAATTGTTAGGGCTTGTAATTACATTCATGTACAATCCCCGATCCCCGGGATGCATGTAGCCCGGGGTCTGCAAGGGTACCGTAAATCTAACTAGTAATACAAAATTGTCATGTCCTACACTTTGGGGTGAAAATACATTTCCAGCCCAGGAAACACAAAACGTTTTTAAAATGTTTTTAACTTATTATAATAGGGTTTTGGTTTTGGTAAAATCATTTTAATAACATTAAATATCGGGTTTTTATAAAGCTCGTGAAAACGGTTTAAAAGTTTTGTATGAAAAGACACTGTAGCAAATGTTTTAAAATATTGTCAAAATAGTATTATTGCCAAATATTTTTTGCAAATATTTTTGGCCAAATAACTAGCTAACACTGATTTTATTAGAATGTTTAGCTGTAAGTTTTCAAAAATTGTTTTTGAATGTTATAATACATTTTAACCCGACATTTAAAGTAAACGTTCTGGCAACCTTTTCTAACCTTCTGCGAATAATGTCGAAAACGTTTTGTGTTTGCTGGAAGGAGCATGGGCGTAGCAAGCTTTTTTGGTCAGAGGGGGCAAAATAAAATTTCAGGGGCACAGCTGAAAAAATGGCAGTTGCAACATGTTTTTGAGCTTCCAAAAAAGGCTTTGTTGGGACGATGTGCGCGCGTAACGCGAAATTTTTTGAATTTGACACTATTTTTGCCCATGATCGAGATGAAAATGGTTATATTAGTGACAATGTGCGCGCGCAGCGCTAAAAATTTGTATTTTACACTATTTTGGCCCATGAACGGGGTGAATTTTGATGGAAAAGGGCTCCTTGCCCTTTTCTTTTCCTTTGCCCTTTGCTCAGAGGGGAACTTTTTTCTTTCATTTTTTTGTCAGAGGGCAGTCTCCCCCAAGATCCCCGCTGGCTACGCTACTGGGAAGGAGACATTCTGATTATGGTCAAATCACAGCATATGCATGCATGCGCATTCAGCAAATAACCAGCTGAACAGCCAGAAAATGTAGCCTACACAGCGACATTCTCTTATTACATAAACGGTTTACCACTTAACCTCTGGAGAACTACTGTCTTTGTTACAGCATTTCTGATCGGTTAATTATACGATGTATTCATCTGAATGACCAATTAGAATACAGCTTCTAGATATTTCAGCTCAATCCAGTTCATCCCTACCACTGTTAATACCATGCTGCTGATTGGCGCAATAAATCATAATAGTCTTCTTCTATAACCACTCAGGTTTAAAACCACAAATACGGTCCCAACCTAAAATTTAAAGATCCTGAGATTACTAAAATTTTATCCCGCTGTTTCTAACATAATCCTAGGGGAACAGACTGGAGATTATACATACGATACGCCGGAGTGTAGCAGCCGGTTAATCCCTATGGAATCTCAGCTTACCGTCGCCAGCATTGTCCCACATTTCCCGGGATAGGTGGTAGAAAACTTTAATATTGCATAAGGTTGTCAACAGCAGGCGATAGGATGTATCAAAATAAAGTATACAGTAGAAAACTAGATTTGGACAAACTAAGTTATTTGATAGCTGAATCAACACAATCCTGTCACATCACTTGCATGCGATCATTAATAATTACTTGGTGGCTATTTTGGGGAACCGTGTAAAAATGAAGTTGCGTGAAGTCATTTGATAAAATAACATGAAAATCACAGTTTCATCACTTTCTTTACAGTAATTGACAGAACGCCTTGCATAATTGCTTGGTAATCGCGTGATTGTTTTGATGCACCAAGTGGAATGGCCCCTAAGATCTCCTGATCTTACACCTCTGGATTTCTTCATGTGTGGCTATCTGAAATCATAGGTTTTAAGAAGTCCTCCAGTAGACCTTGATGAATTCCAGAGACACACACTTGCACAAGTTGACATCCCCAGGCAGGACGTCTCTCATAATACGTATTATGAATGCCATGTTGAGTAGAGCTGATATCAACATACAGAGGAATGGTGGCCATGCCCTGGTGGCCATGAGGAAGACTAAGACTGTCAATTACTGTAATGAAAGTGGTTAAACATGATATTTTCATGTTGCTTTGACTTCTAATTAACCTTGCGTAACTGCATTCTTACTCAGTTCGCAAAAATAGCCACTTAGTCCTTATTAATGTGAGGACAAGATATTGATTCAGCTGTCAATTATAGCATGTTGACCAAGTACCCCATACCTTTTTAATCTAGTTGCATTTTTCAAACTGTATACTTAATTTTGATACACCCTGCATATGAAAAAGTTGTGCTTTTTTATTTTATTTTTATTCTTCTTCTTTTATTTAATCTAGGGTTGCACTCACACAAAGCTAGAGACATGTCATAATTGTACTTTTTTGAAATTTTGACATGACACTCCATATACATGTTATGAACATCGCGTATAGCGTTCGACTAATACCCCGTAATAATTAAACGTCGTCGCAACCAAAACCAAATTGGGTGACGCAAATGCAAAGATATAAACACACTGACTCTGACACAGATCAAAGACAAGTAAAACCTGGAGACCAGTAATAGTGCGCTTATTGGATTTTTATTAAGGGGGTACTACACCCCTGCCAAATTGTGTGCCTATTTTTGCATTTTTCTCAAAAGTATAGCGCATTGGTGACAAGTAAGAGATGTATATTATAGGGGCAAGGACTACAACTACTGCACTGAAAATTCAGCAACTCAAGGTAAGTAGTTATTGATTTATTGATCAAATATTGGTTTTCCCTCATTTTTGACTGTAACTCCACAACTGTTGTCTGTGCTGAAATAAAATTTCCACTGCAGTAGTTGTAGTCCTTGCCCCTATACTATACATATCTTACTTGTCACCAATCCGCTATAATTTTTGAGAAAAATGCAAAAATAGGCACAAAATTTGGCAGGGGTGTAGTACCCCCTTAAGTACATTTCAATGGTGTTAAAATCAGAATTTTGAAAAACATTGAGAGCGTCCTCCTCAGCAAATATTGTAATATGGTTTTAACTGACATTTTGATGTTTTTGGCGATAATGGCGTTTTTGAAATTGTCATTGTCAAAGCTTTAAAATAACTCAGCTAGTTTTGTAAAGCATTAAAATATTAAAAGGCGCTTAAAAATGTGCGACCTTAAGGGATGGGGTATGAACGTTTGGACAGTGCTTATTGTGGGACATTAGAGCACATCAGACATATCGAATTGCATTCTGAATACGAAGAATGCCATTCGGATATCAAATAAATTTGATTTTTTGAAATTCGCAATGTAATACACATTTTATGGCAAATGATTAAAAATTGATATTTTTGATATTTAACAGTACTCGAAGTAAACTTTATAAATATGATGATTTATACTTAAAGTGTATGTAGGTGGGATGAAAAGCCGATGATCAATTAAAAATGTTGACCTTTCGTATTGAAGATATGGATTTTTTTCCCAAAATACCAAAACAAAATAGGTCTTGATACCGAGTTGTAAAAAACAGTGTAATTGTATCTTTTTTTTTTATATTTGTACCGTCATTTCCCAGACTTAGATTGATGAATTAACTCTTATGTGGCCATAACATATCACTTTTCCCTGCTGATAGGACTATCAAACTACCGTATAACGTTCTTTCAGCAAATGGCAAACTGTACTTTAGGTTACACCTCATGGAAACATCATGTTTCGTTATTACTATTCAAGTTCGTCAAACGAAGTTGAAATTATTTCGGGTTCACCGGGTTGTGTGCCAAACAAATCTTTATTTTTAACATAGCCTGATACTCTTTCAAAGTTCTTTGTTTTGTCTTAACCATCTAAACACAGAATAGGCCATTGCATGGATATGTTGAATGAACAGAATAAACACTTAAAGTGATATGTTGAAATGATATGAACATTTTATGTAGAAGAAAACATATAAGACGACGAACACAGACGTTTCGGAAAGAGAAGCGGGACCATCCCCGGTTCTGATATCTGATATCAAGCCCGGTTCCAGGATCTAAATAAGCAAACATTGATGTACAGCAAGTATATAGGAAGGAAGGAGGGAAGGAAGGAAATAAGGAAGATAGGAAGGCATGAAGGAGGGAAGGAAAGGGAAAAATTTATTGCCTTTCCTGCTCAAAAGGAATCATCAATGGTGACAACTTTTTTTGTTTCAAGACATTATTTCTCACTACTATTATAATGACAAACCATTACGCCCCAATATAATAACATGTTTCTTATGCTTTTGTTTAATAAGTTGTATCAATAACATGCCAATTTTACTCATCTTTCTTATAAACACAAATTATTCATTATTTAAAACGCAGCTGGTATTAACCTACACAAGGTCATAATCTCCTGTAATTGCATATGACGCAGATATTTTAATTTTTCCGCCATTTGATCAGAGTAATTGATAGCGACTCGTGGAAATACAATTTAGAAACTGAAGAATACAAAATGGAAATAAATATGGAATGACACGATATACATATCGTTTCAAAATTCTGCAACTTGACATGACGCCTTATTATGCTCATATGCGATAGTAGGCGTCTTAAGTTCGGAAGAGGTGGGCGTTTTCATAAATATAACAAATATTATCCAAATAATATATTGATTTTTATAATAAAAAACACACATTTTAACTATATAATAATTATAGAGTCTGGATTTGTATAGCATCGATCTTGTGGGTGTTATTTTAACGAGCACCATTATCAAATGACATCTAGAGCATTATTGGCAAGCGTAGTGACTTTCCTTTGTTGCAAACTATGAATATATCTGAAGGTTCTCTTTTGGTGTTCGTTATGGGCTATTGTTACATGACCCAACTGCAAGATTTAGCCTGGAATCTAAGCGTTGATATTAACCCTTGGTTCAATGCAAACATTAGTCAGAAATGAAAAAGCAAAAGCAAAAAAACATGTTTGAAATAGTAAACGAGACACATTCAAATTAGTAAGAAAACAATAGTTTAGGGGCAAGGATATGTGAGCAATCATGATTATGATTTCGTAAATCTTTGTAGAATTAACCTAAACACAAAGAGTGAACCAATAATGAAATTTGAACTTCTTCATTTACAATTACCTTTAATATTGCCAGACTTAATACTGCGCTTTACCTTCCATTCAAATAATTTAACATATTATGTTCTGAATAACTTATATTTTTGGCTGAATTAAATTTTAAATATATGTAAATATCGCACTCAGTTTGGACACAAATGTGAAATGATCAAGGCGAATGAGTCGGATGTCGTTTCTGAGATATTGGCAAAAACAGTGTTCAAATTCTTTAGTTTTAAATTGTTTTCAGCCATTGATAAATTGTTCATAACTCGGTAACCAAACTGCCAGAATATGATGTAAAAACTTCAAATTGTAAGTTGCCGACATGTGTCTCATTCCCCTTGATCATGTCACAGTTCATAGAATAAAAAATACCACAAAAAATGAATAAGTTGGGAAAAAACCCGAAAATTTATGTTAACAAGAAGAGTCTTTCAAAAAGACACAGTTCACGGATCAGGTGTATAGTACTTTGTTCCAACTTTCCATTTTCATATCTAACCTATTCTGCACTGATCTTACAATAAATTAGTGATCTGAGGCATATATGATACCTACTTCCTGACTTATATAACTCTCCAGCAAGAAATGACTCATTGAAATACAAACTTTCAAATCAATACACTATCATATGCCTATTGAAATTCAATTATACCATGCAGATAATAACCTTGGCCCAAGGGTTCCAATTAAGATAAGTACATGATGCAGTCATGTCTACAGTAGAATTCATCTCGACCTTTGCAGGACTTAACCCCATTAAAAGCTATTAAACCAAGATAACACTCATTGAAACAGCTCAACTGATTAAATCGGATCTTCTCTGGCTGTGCACATGTGACTGTTTTCATGTGCGATATCGCAATAAAGTTTGTATTAAAGCTTCAGTTGGGTAACCGATTATAAAGGAAACGTAAGGAAACAATGGTATGTGTACCATTGTTCACGAAATGAGACAATGGCGTGCTTTTTGTAAACCAGCATTCTTGAAAATGAGCAACATAATGATTGTTGACTTAACACGGTTTGGAAATAATTTCTTCATATTTTTGGTGTTATCTGTCGTTTACATATCCTTCCTAAAACACAAAAGTACGACCTCTCCAAACACCTAAATTAGCTAAAATTTAGGACATGTTACAAAACTATATTGTCTAGAATTTTAGAAGAGTACTTTTAATATTGGCCGGTTATTTTTCACACAGCGACGTTAACTAGGCAATGTACTATTACCTATAACATTAACTAAAACACCAAAGTACGAATATTTCCAAACATCTAAATTAGCTAAAATTTAGGACATGTTAAAAACTATATTTTCTAGAACTTTAAAAGAGTACTTTTAATATTGGCCGGTTATTTTTCACACAGCGACGTTAACTAGTCATATCCCCATACTGTTAACGTAGGGCTATTTGTAGAGGTCACTCGTCAATGGGAAAGAGCACTGTGTATTGTGTATAGGAAAACGGACAGTAACTGCAGTATGAAACATTACTGGGAAGATAACAGGAACTAAATTTCGTCAGTTGAAGTAATTGAGTAAATCGCCTGTATCAAAATATGCAGTGTATTTGTCACATATGCAGTAATATGCACAGCCTTATCACAAAATAAACAATAGCACTGACCTTACCCACCAATCAGTAAAGCCTATTATAATCATGTGATGGCTCAATCCGGTAAACATGCTTAGAAAAAAGGCAAACAAGTAGTCATGCCTGTCATTGTATCAATACAAGATAAGATGTGCTAAAAAGTCCTTGTCATGTGGGGCAGGATTAGATAAAGGGATACAAACCTGGGTATGAGACATTATGAATTATTTCCTAGCCTCTTAACCACAGGGTTAATGGCCTACAATAGAGAGTTCCCGTGTTTTGGGTTACCCGCCATCTTGGAGGGAAACCTAAACTCCGTTTACAATTTTCAGAATACCAACACTCGCGCAATAATTAGCAAATGCTATTTTGTAGAATGTAGCACCAATAGGGTCATTGACCAAATCAAAGGAATGAGGAATACGGCGGTGCGAATCACGTTATAAACACTATTGTAGTCCGTTCCGCTTGAAAACACGGGAACTCTCTATAGTTATTCAAGACACAGTGTATGTAAGGGATAAACTGTGCATATGAGATGTGGGTTTAAGTGGGGGAAATGTTCACTCCGTGAACAAAAAGAGCTGAAAATATATGTATATATTAGTGTGATAGTTATGTACATATTAATGTGATAGGTATTTTTCAGGTCTAGAATTGAACATTATATTATGTTTTGTCACAAAATATAATTATTGATCACTTCAAACAACCGTGTGGATAATTACATGTATTCATGGTGTTGGTCCACTTGACACCGAATGGCATTATGTTCACTGATAACATGCTGAAAATCATTATTAAAGGGCATTTCGTGATCCACAGCCTCATCCCCCACTTTTCTCAAAAAAGTTGAGATTTTTATATCACTGGAAACCTCTGGCTACATAATGTTTATGTACAAAATATTTCTTGCAGATTAATTCGTTTTGCAAAGATATCGTGAAGTTTGAATTTCGTTCTGGTGCACCAGAACGAAATTACAACGCATTGTCTATGGAGCAGTGTAATACACATAATCATGCATAACTCGCAAACGCAAAATCGGAATCAACTGAAATTTTGGGAATAGGCTTTTTTCGTGGATATGTACTGAAAAATGTCATAAAAAGAGGATGCTAGGATCACGCAATCCTCCTTTAAGTACAATACGCTCATATATAAGGACTAAGAAAGTATTTATTTTAGAGTAAGACCTACACATTTGACTAAGATATAAATGTCATGGTGCTGAAACAGATCATAGTCCAAACTTGACAACTATAATAACAATTGTTACGGCGTGAATACACTCCAGCGAGATTAACTATGCCAGTGAATTAACTACCAAATACAGACTTCAATTGAGATCAATTCTGTATTGATTTGAAAATACTGGCGTCTTAGGTGTTAGGGTCTTTAATTCAAGAGATTAAAGTTTGTTATTAAATTTCTTTTTGAACTATTATGTATACCTACTATGGTGCAAACAATATAATTTTGCTCACCATATATGTGTATTGGGGCCTCAACCTCAAACCAACTAACATCTCACCAGTCATGAACAACAAATTAATTATTTCTGGTAATGGTCTGTTTCTCACCCTTTATCTAATACGAACATTAAGGGCATTTCACCTTGCTGTACGTACATTAAAAGCATTTCACCTTGCTGAAGGAATCATTCAAATTAATTTTCACCACACTGTTTTTATTTGTCGATTCGAATTAATATGTAAAACTAAATACTAATGACATGAACTATGTTTCGGTTTAATGTTAATGCTCTTATAGGTAACAGTATTATTGATTTCCCTTGGACCGATCAAAATACCGTGGATAATAAATTTTGTAACTTTAAATCCTCATGATATACGAATATATCTAGTAGATAACTTCGCGGATTATTATGTGTTCATTGCTACAGCCAAAATAAAGTCAAAATTTAAAAAAAAAAAAAAGTACAAATCTGAAGAGCCCATCTACCAAAACTATAGCCATATGAGAAAAATTCACTTTGATTTGTTTTAAAACTTAAAACATTAACTATGTAATATTTTACAATACTACTAATATTTAAAATAATAAAAATGTCTGTTAAGGTAGTCAGTATAACACATTCGCGACTGGGGGTTAATGATACGGAGGATGAACACTTTATTACCATACATGTCATCATCGGGTTTAAGAGCAATGACACTTGATTTCAATGAGCTACTTGTCTATACTTTATTATTTACTAATTTGATTTTATCAATCTAATCTATTTTCATGTGGTTATAAAAATGAATAATTTCATCATAATGAAAACAGATTATTGTATTAAATGTTGCATCGTCAATCACCACATTTTTAGGTAAATGGCGCTTTTAAAGATTTTAATATAAAAAGATGATTTACTTGTTTGTCTCAAATGTATTCTATTAATTGCATTGTTTGTCTTTAATCTGCTCCAAAGCAATTAACCATTTCTATCATTTGAAATAATTATTGTCCCCACTGGTTGGCAAAAAGTACTTGTGCAGTTATATACATCGCGTACTGTTTTAATCCATAAATCATGATATTTGTGTAAATGATCCAATAGGTTTTAGCGAAGACAAGCGCCCTGTAGCAACCACCTTGCCGACAATTATGAAATAATATAGTAAGAACTTTCAGGCACGTTTTCAGGTCCTGGAAAGAAGATAAGCTAAAAAAATAAAAGAACTCCATGAGGACATTATGTATTAATTAGGACATTAAATGTGTGACAAACTATCGAAACTCATTTCAAATTAATTTTAAAAAGACCTTACATGATGACTTTTCTACGTGTCTCCAAGCCGGTTATAAATTATATCTGAAAGTCAAAAAATCTTAGAAATCTTCAAATAGAAGTCATCGCCAATATTGTGGGCTTTTCCTGCATTATTTTTCAAACCACGACGAGCTGTATAGTTAAGGGATGGGGTATGAACGTTTCGACAGTATTTATTGTGGGACATTAGAGCACATCAGACATGTCGAATGGCATTCTGAATACGAAGAATGTCCATCTGATATCAAATAATTTTGATTTTTTGAAATTCGCAATGTAATACACATTTTATGGTAAATTATTAAAAATTGATATTTTTGATATTTAACAGTACTCGAAGTAAACTTTATAAATCTGATGATTTATACTTGAAGTGTATGTAGGTGGGATGAAAAGCCGACGATCAATTGAAAATTTTGACCTTTCGTATTGAAGATATGGATTTGTTTCCCAAAACACCCAAAAAATAGGACTTTTTGGGAAAAAATCCATATCTTCAATATGAAAGGTCAAAATTTTCAATTGATCGTCGGCTTTTCCTCCCTGCTACATACACTTTAAGAATATATCATTAAATTTGTAAAATTTACTTCGAAGACTGTTATATCAAAATGTGAAAAATATCAAATTTTAATAATTTGTCATAAAATTTGTATTATATCGTGAATTTCAAAAAATATTTGATATCAGAAAGACATTCTGCGTATTCAGAATGCAATTCGATATGTTTGATGTACTCTCATGTCCCACAAAAAATACTGTCGAAAGGCTTAAAACGCTCATTCCAGATCCCTTAAGGGGAAGTATTGTATATATTGATGTCCACAGGTGTACGTTTGGCGTATATGTTACGGCCTTTTCTTCAATCCAACACCTCAGATCATTACGCAACTACTCGCTCGCAAACTTTAAAATCTCCACTTGGTACTAACTTTGTTTTTCCGGCATATTTCAAGTATAACATCTCAAGTAAAATGCAGTATTTGTGAACAAATAACAACACAAATACTGCCTTCTTACTTGGGAGATTTTGTATCTATCTACTCACAAAGTCAAAATGGTGTATCTACAGGGTGTCCCAAAAAAGAGGCCCCTCATTGCGCCCTCATTTTCTTTTTTTTGAAAAGTTGATTAAACATATTTTGGTATGTAAAGAAACCTTTAATCGTTAGCTTTAATAAACCACAACAATTATTTCAATCGGCCCACAACTTTTGAAGATATGCCCTTTTAAATAAAAGTACCCGTTTTTCACTCTGTCCACGGATAGCAAACAGAGTGGTTGGGATGGTTCATGCTGTGGAGGGCCTTCACGATCACCAGACCTCACACCACTTGATTTTTTTTCGTTTGTGGCAAAATCCAAGATCTTCGCAAACGTATTACTGAATGCATTTGCAAGTATCCGGCGCACAATTGATGCAATGAGGACCAGGGCTGAAACCTATATTCGCCAAGGAGGCAACCAGGTAGAGAGCAGAGCAGCACAGTAAACTCACTTCAGAAGAACCAAAGACAATCCAAAACAGCCTTTTAGGGCTACCTTTTATACTAAAAGAGAAATGACTTATGTTGTAAATTAAAAAAAGGTAAGAAACAACAAATTAAGAAAGTAAGAAACATAATAAAACAAAAAGGCATAAATAACCAAGAAAAAATAAGTAATTGCAAGTAAAGCAAAAGAAATCCCATTCGGCATCCATTTTACCCACAAATTAATGACACTATTAACAAAATCCATTGCCCATAAACCCACCGCTAAAGCCCATTCCATAAATAAAGTTATTTTATAAAGTTATCATTGAGGAATGTTTGATATTCATGCATGGTATGTGTACTCCTTTTCAATCTTTGAAGTAGCCAAACCTTCTCCGTGGACAGAGTGAAAAACGGGTACATTTCTTTAAAAGAGCATATCTTCAAAAGTTGTAAGCCGATTGATATAATTGTTTCGGTTTATAAAAGCTAACGACTTAAGGTTTCTTTACATACCAATATATATTTGATCAACTTTTCAGAAATAAGGGAAAAAGAGGGCGCAATGAGGGGCCTCTTTTTTGGGGGACACCCTGTACAAGTAAATAACATAACACATACTGACATTTGACCTGGGAGGCAAATATTTTGAACCAGTCTGATCCCAAAGTAAAATGCAGTATAAGCTAGCATTAAACTAAGCAGATATTGCGTCCTTACTTGACAGATCTGTGGGTTAGGATAAGGATTAACATTAAGACTAAAAGGATATAACTGAAGAAATCATATACATTATTAAAAACCCACTGAAAAATGTGACATTAACGTTCAATTAGTAGGCGGAATGATGAAGTTCATCACAAATCGTCATCAGTAAATGATATCACATGAAGAAAGACGGAAAGAGGTGGTCGTCGAAACGTCTGCAAGGAAGTGGTTTACAAGGACTAGGTTTTATGAAAAAACTCAACACTCAGCGCTATGTTATCATCGCTTAGTTAGTGCACGATTATGTTGAAATTGTTACAAGTAATGGTTATTAATAAAGCTTTTTTTATCAAACCTGCAAATATCAAAGCAATTAAAAGAAACATCACGGTTGTTTGATGTAACAAAACTTTATTTTAACGCAATTCTAGACATGGACAATACCAACAGCTATCACACATATGATACGTATATTTGTAGCTATATTTATCATTTTCGTTTCTTTGTCCTTTTTGTGATAATTTTCATTCTGTAAACTGTATAAAATTTGTGTTCAAATTGAGGGCGCAATTTACATATATTTTAATCTAATATAGATATGAACTCAGCCTGATCGAATGAGCGTATTTCGTATAGCGAATACCGTATACCGTATACTTCTATGTGAACTCAGCCTTAAGGTAGTCAGTATAACACATTCGCGACTGGGGGTTAATGATACGGAGGATGAACACTTTATTACCATACATGTCATCATCGGGTTTAAGAGCAATGACACTTGATTTCAATGAGCTACTTGTCTATACTTTATTATTTACTAATTTGATTTTATCAATCTAATCTATTTTCATGTGGTTATAAAAATGAATAATTTCATCATAATGAAAACAGATTATTGTATTAAATGTTGCATCGTCAATCACCACATTTTTAGGTAAATGGCGCTTTTAGAGATTTTAATATAAAAATATGATTTACTTGTTTGTCTCAAATGTATTCTATTAATTGCATTGTTTGGCTTTAATCTGCTCCAAAGCAATTAACCATTTCTATCATTTGAAATAATTATTGTGCCCACTAGTTGGCAAAAAGTACTTGTGCAATTATATACATCGCGTACTGTTTTAATCCATAAATCATGATATTTGTGTAAATGATCCAATAGGTTTTAGCGAAGACAAGCGCCCTGTAGCAACCACCTTGCCGACAATTATGAAATAATATAGTAAGAACTTTCAGGCACGTTTTCAGGTCCTGGAAAGAAGATAAGCTAAAAAAATAAAAGAACTCCATGAGGACATTATGTATTAATTAGGACATTAAATGTGTGACAAACTATCGAAACTCATTTCAAATTAATTTTAAAAAGACCTTACATGATGAATTTTCTACGTGTCTCCAAGCCGGTTATTTTTCTGAAAGTCAAAAAATCTTAGAAATCTTCAAATTGTGTGACAGATTAAAAATAGAAGTCATCGCCAAGATTGTGGGCTTTTCCTGCATTATTTTTCAAACCACGACGAGCTGTATAGTTAAGGGATGGGGTATGAACGTTTCGACAGTATTTATTGTGGGACATTAGAGCACATCAGACATATCGAATGGCATTCTGAATACGAAGAATGTCCTTCTGATATCAAATAATTTTGATTTTTTGAAATTCGCAATGTAATACACATTTTATGGTAAATGATTAAAATTGATATTTTTGATATTTAACAGTACTCGAAGTAAACTTTATAAATCTGATGATTTATACTTGAAGTGTATGTAGGTGGGATGAAAAGCCGACGATCAATTGAAAATTTTGACCTTTCGTATTGAAGATATGGATTTGTTTCCCAAAACACCCAAAAATAGGTCTTTTGGGGAAAAATCCATATCTTCAATATGAAAGGTCAAAACTTTCAATTGATCGTCGGCTTTTGCTCCTAGCTACATACACTTTAAGAATATATCATTAAATTTGTAAAATTTACTTCGAAGACTGTTATATCAAAATGTGAAAAATATCAAATTTTAATAATTTGTCATAAAATTTGTATTATATCGTGAATTTCAACAAAAAAAAATTGATATCAGAAAGACATTCTGCGTATTCAGAATGCAATTCGATATGTTTGATGTACTCTCATTTCCCACAAAAAATACTGTCGAAAGGCTTAAAACGCTCATTCCAGATCCCTTAAGGGGAAGTATTGTATATATTGATGTCCACAGGTGTACGTTTGGCGTATATGTTACGGCCTTTTCTTCAATCCAACACCTCAGATCATTACGCAACTACTCGCTCGCAAACTTTAAAATCTCCACTTGGTACTAACTTTGTTTTTCCGGCATATTTCAAGTATAACATCTCAAGTAAAATGCAGTATTTGTGAACAAATAACAACACAAATACTGCCTTCTTACTTGGGAGATTTTGTATCTATCTACTCACAAAGTCAAAATGGTGTATCTACAGGGTGTCCCAAAAAAAGAGGCCCCTCATTGCGCCCTCATTTTCTCTTTTTTTTGAAAAGTTGATTAAACATATTTTGGTATGTAAAGAAACCTTTAATCGTTAGCTTTAATAAACCACAACAATTATTTCAATCGGCCCACAACTTTTGAAGATATGCCCTTTTAAATAAAAGTACCCGTTTTTCACTCTGTCCACGGATAGCAAACAGAGTGGTTGGGATGGTTCATGCTGTGGAGGGCCTTCGCGATCACCAGACCTCACACCACTTGATTTTTTTTTCGTTTGTGGCAAAATCCAAGATCTTCGCAAACGTATTACTGAATGCATTTGCAAGTATCCGGCGCACAAGGATGGTACTCAACGCAATTGATGCAATGAGGACCTGGGCTGAAACCTGTATTCGCCAAGGAGGCAACCAGGTAGAGGGCAGAGCAGCACAGTAAACTGACTTCAGAAGAACCAAAGACAACCCAAAACAGCCTTTTAGGGCTACCTTTTATACTAAAAGAGAAATGACTTATGTTGTAAATTAAAAAAAAGGTAAGAAACAACAAATTAAGAAAGTAAGAAACATAATAAAACAAAAAGGCATAAATAACCAAGAAAAAATAAGTAATTGCAAGTAAATCAAAAGAAATCCCATTCGGCATCCATTTTACCCACAAATTAATGACACTATTAACAAAATCCATTGCCCATAAACCCACCGCTAAAGCCCATTCCATAAATAAAGTTATTTTATAAAGTTATCATTGAGGAATGTTTGATATTCATGCATGGTATGTGTACTCCTTTTCAATCTTTGAAGTAGCCAAACCTTCTCCGTGGACAGAGTGAAAAACGGGTACATTTCTTTAAAAGAGCATATCTTCAAAAGTTGTAAGCCGATTGATATAATTGTTTCGGTTTATAAAAGCTAACGACTTAAGGTTTCTTTACATACCAAAATATATTTGATCAACTTTTCAAAAATAGGGGGAAAAGAGGGCGCAATGAGGGGCCTCTTTTTTTTGGGACACCCTGTACAAGTAAATAACATAACACATACTGACATTTGACCTGGGAGGCAAATATTTTGAACCAGTTTGATAATGCAGTATAAGCTAGCATTAAACTAAGCAGATATTGCGTCCTTACTTGACAGATCTGTGGGTTAGGATAAGGATTAACATTAAGACTAAAAGGATATAACTGAAGAAATCATATACATTATTAAAAACCCACTGAAAAATGTGACATTAACGTTCAATTAGTAGGCGGAATGATGAAGTTCATCACAAATCGTCATCAGTAAATGATATCACATGAAGAAAGACGGAAAGAGGTGGTCGTCGAAACGTCTGCAAGGAAGTGGTTTACAAGGACTAGGTTTTATGAAAAAACTCAACACTCAGCGCTATGTTATCATCGCTTAGTTAGTGCACGATTATGTGGAAATTGTTACAAGTAATGGTTATTAATAAAGCTTTTTTTATCAAACCTGCAAATATCAAAGCAATTAAAAGAAACAACACGGTTGTTTGATGTAACAAAACTTTATTTTAACGCAATTCTAGACATGGACAATACCAACAGCTATCACACATATGATATGTATATTTGTAGCTATATTTATAATTTTCGTTTCTTTGTCCTTTTTGTGATAATTTTCATTCTGTAAACTGTATAAAATTTGTGTTCAAATTGAGGGCGCAATTTACATATATTTTAATCTAATATAGATAAAATAAGTTGTTCCTTACATTCATAATAAGAAGTTTTTTGACAATTTCCTTGCTATTTGTTACTCTGTTTCTGGGGTTTTACCACAATACCAGTATCTATACCTTGTAAAAATTAAAAGACGATTTAAGATAAATAGCGCCATCAGTGTTCACTTTTTCTTAAGAATGACGTAGTTTTACATGACATCAAACAACCGTGACAACTGATGCGGACTGATGGATCTTGGTACAATTATTCTATATAATAAAGAATAAAGTGATGTCAATTAGGCTATTATAATAAACAAACTTATCGGCCTGGGATTTAGGATGCATCGATGGCAAAAAACTTCGGTTTTTGTCATATTAGCTTAAATTTGAGGTGCAATTGAAATTGGATGAGAGTGGCAGAAAATTGAGAAATAGTGTAGATAGTTGGTGTCCAAAATAACGTCCCACAATCAAGATATCAGTAATATAACTTGATAGTTTATGTCATCCAAGATTCGTCAAAATCCCACCTCGCCAATAAAAACAACAACAAAAACGGGCTCCTAATACATTGTATATAATCGGTACTGCATTTGATTCTGATAAATGGCGACATTATTTCTTGGATCAGTCAATAGAACAATACAACAAAGTACCAAGCAAACACAAAATTGTTCTTAAAATGTTTATGCCAAACCTTTTAATGACGTTTAAATGTCAGTTCATATTAAGATCGTGGATACGATTTTAAAACGTTTTTGTAAAATATTTTGGGCTAATATTTTTGCAAAATATTTTGTCAATAGTTAAATAAATTTATGTTAGATTATTTTGCATCACGATCTCAAAAATGCTTTGTGAATGTTATTAAAACGTGTTATACCCTTTATACAACTACACAATTAAACCCTTCCTGTAAAACGTTGTGTGTTTGCTGGGGGGGGGGGACAATCACTCGGCGTGGCTTTTTAGGGGCGCATATTTGAAAACAAAAGACCACACGTTTTTGAACCGTTTTTGATGTACTTCGGCTAAAGTTACTATTAATATTATAGATTTGTTTTATGATGGATCACAAAAATATTGCCATCCAATGTTTAAATTACGTCATTCATTCATTACACTGCAGTTTTTACTCAAAAAAAAGGTCGAGGCTTCCTTTAATAGAATGAATGAATCCCCTTTTTCCTACAGTGCACAGCGGACGCAAATCAACGCCCTTAGTAAGGGTGTAGTACTAATTCCAAAAGAGGCATTGATTAACTTTGCGGTTACACATTGTTATTCAGACATCAAAGTTTCATGGATAATATAAGCCAATTATCCCGAGAGTGTGTGGCTTCATTAAAGTTTCATCATCAATAATTATTATTATTTTCATCATCAAATCTTTTCTGGTTTTAAATGGGTTTAAATATTTTATGAGCGCCCGTTTTAGTAAAGGTCGGCTTATTCATAATTATTCGCTTGACATAATTTAAAGTAATTTCGTAAGATTTAGAAGTCGTGATTAAGATTTAAAGACGGCAGCGAGATTTCAACTGAGATTAATGGAGCTATGTAAACAAAATGGAAAATCAATGCTTGACTGATTTCATCTTTTCGTATAACAGTTTGCTTCGACTATATTTATAAATACGTATTTATAAATATGCATATGACCACTTCCGCTTGTAGACAGTAAGTCTCGAAGTAACCTTTTACACAGCGGGTAGTCTTCCTGTACATTTGATTTCAAATGCGTAAACAACACGAGACTACCGTGCAGAAAAAGTGTCTATTTTGTTTTAACTTTGTAATTTTATTGTAAGCGTTTCCGTTGATAAATATTTTTCCCGTCGGCAAATAATTTCAAATTTTTGTTTTTGATAACATATTACAAATTCGGAGTACCTGCATGTGTAATATTTTGATACTCGATTAATACTTAAGTTTGATGATATTTATCTAAAGAGTTCGTATCCTTTTCTGTATAGTGGTCAATGAAATGAGGAGTTGGTCACGCTTGCTGGTCTTGGTATATGTCGTGCCCATGTGTCACGTGATTATTTATAAATACGTATTTATAAATATAGTCAAAGCATACTGTATGAGGGCTGCTCACTTTAGGTACATATGGATGAGGCTTTATGGGGGAGGGGGTTCATCTTGAATTATCTGCCTTTGCCAATCTTTCCGTTTTTGGTAAAATGCCTGTTTTAAACAACAGTTCTCTCAACAAAATAGTGGCTCAAGTTACTTTTAATATTTCATCACCACATCCGTGGGACTTCATCAGAATTGTGACAGGAGCGGTAAAGCTAACTTATCATGTGACTCACGTTTTTTTCTTTTTAATTCATTAACTTGTTTTCAACATCAAATAGTAATACCTCAATTCTTTTTAGTTTTTGCAAGGTACTCAAGGAACTACAGACACTTTCATTATATAATATGCGATTTAGCTCCTCGTGCGCTAGATCAACCATTATACATATTTCAACAAAACACATGTGCGCAATAATAAATTCGAACTCTTTCCAACTGAAGTGCTCATATATCAACTGAAGTGCTGATATATTTTATAGCTTTGTATATAACAGTAAGCATGCTGAATACTAAATATATTGGGTACAAATGTAACGGGTGAAATCATGAACGGCTAAAATTCTGAAGCTATTAATTATCTAACCTTCCCTTGAAATGTGCGAACCATGTGGAGTCTAGGTAAAATTCCATTTGATACTCCCATTGGAATGACACGGCTGTGAAAGATCAGAATGAACCTAAATAATTCAAACCACAGTATAGGCATTAAAACAGCTTCCTACTTACGAATAATTGAGTACCACTCAGAATGTGCTGTGATGAGTTCCAAGAGCGAATATGAAATGACACCCCCCCCCCACACACACACACACCGTTCAGATGTTGGCACCACCACACACCCCGTACCCACACCCCAGCCACCTAGCCACCTGTACCCACCTGTACGCACCCCAAACCACCAACAACAACAGTAAACAAAAAACGGAAAATGACATAACCTCCCTGCTATATAATATGATACTATAGACTTAGTGATGTTTTCAACTTTGCGACAATTGTTCTTTTACAAAACCCGGTATATGACCATTAATTACGAAATTGTGTTCACCCAATCATTCACAAATATCGTTACACTTTGTTGCTCGATAAAAATCAAACATCTTCATGTGAACCCGATGATGAAAGGAACATAATGATCATTATTTCATATGCCCGCGGAATGTATATTATCCACCAGCCTTAAGGCCAAAAAAAATATCACGGCAGGTGTTAATATTTAGTCAATTATATAACTTCAGAATTTTCAGTTACGAGATGGTGTTTGCATAATGTGTCAAGTTCAAGTTGTGAGAGTGCAATATGAATTCTTCAGGGTATCCATGTGACCCCAGATTCGCTTTCCATAATTTCATATCATAAATCTTGTAGAAGTACGGTATGTTGACTGATTTTTATATTACCAGATATTTAGGTGAATCTTATATAACACATGCAGGCATGTTGTATTCAAAATTTGATTTATACCTTAATATTACAAACTATTTAATTATCAGGTACTTCTTTGTGAAATACAGGGTGTCCCAGATAAAAATACCGGGCGAATAAATTTGAACGTAACTAAAAAAAATAAACATCAAAATCCCAAAATCTAAACATCTGCGTGTAGCCAATCTTATTCTGCATTTTATACGTAAATTGTACTGGCATCGGTTGACTGATTGCGAAAAAATGAGCGATTACACAACGCATGCGTCAATTCACTTCATTCCAAGTTTGAAAGAAACATCATTCAACAGTGGTTAATTGTCAATGAGCTTCATATTTTGTTCCGTGAAATCCTTTTCTTGTTTTTTAAACAATCTGTTTCTTGCAAAACATTTAATTAGGTTTTGTTCAAATTTGAAAACCTGCACGATTTTGAAAGTGAAAGCTTGCATGTACGATGGTGCTCGGTACTTGTAAATATCTTTTTTCGTTAATGTTGATATAACTGTTACATAAAAATTTCTCACACACATTATTGTTTTTGGAATATTTCCAAGAACTAGTAATACAAAGTTTAAATCTTTTAAAACTTCATTATTAATATTGCATGGTATCAAAATCACCCGTAAAGCTGTAAGCATTTGATCATCGTCATTCTTGGCTCAAATGTTCTTTGGAAAGTTAAAATGTATCATATTTATACAATCTAAAGAATTTAAGTTTGAAAATTGCGAAAATCAAAGTTTTCTCGGACAAACCGTTATTCATCTTCAGTGAACGCATCAATATCATAACACCGTCGGATTATAAAATAGATAATGTGGACTAAATTTAATGAGATACACAAACTTTAGGAAATGGTGAGCGAGTATGAAAAATAGCGCCTGTTGATCAAACTTGGAATGAACTGCATTTATGCGCGCATTATGTAATTGTTAATTTCTTCGCAACCAGTCAACCGAATCGAATAAGATTTTCGTATATGATGCACAATGTCTATTGTGCGACTTAAATTCAATTTCATTTACTCGGTAATTTTTCTTGGAGACCCTGTATAAAACCATATTTCAAATAAACTCAGTATACGCGTCAAATATCGTTGACTACAAAAATTTTATGAGTTTAACACGTACTTACATGAACAAGTCCTATAAATGTCAGGTTTATTGTTATTCTACATATCGACGTTGACAATATAATAATGTTTCTCTTTTTTCTCAACAGATTAAGGGTATTATTGACATAAACAGATTTGTCATGCGAGACTCTTGTCAGTCCCACCAGCATGTTACCAATTAAATCAATGTTGTCGGAAGAAAGAGCCAGTGAGAGGAGAACCACGATAAAATACATGTGATGGAAGAAGCAAAATATTTTCTTCCAGGTAAAAATACAGTGTCTGCAATATTGATTATTAGATACTGCCTTTAACTTTTTGAGCAGACTAAATTGAAAGACATTAATAATACAGGGTGTCCCAGAATGATCTGTACCGGGAAAGATGGAATTTTTTAGGTATGAAGGGCATGTTGAATGGTCATATTATTTTGCATTTTAAGTTCTACATATATTTAGCTTTCTCAGATTTTTAGATTTTAAAATTGGACGTTTCTAGTAGAAGTTATAGAAGATTGCGTAAAAATGGTGAATTCTAAGTTTTGACAACGCAACCTATTTTGAAAATCGGTAACATTACTAACCGTTCAGCACAAACTTATTTGGAAAAAGTTATGCAGGTATTTTAGTTGTGCCCTGTTCATATTTCCACTAAATAGCCGATATCTATCTATTATTTATGATGTTACGAAGCAATCATTATATGGAATTAAGGATTTGTGGCCTAATCCCATTCTCTCTTTGGCGGTAGTTTTAAATATAGTTATTGTGGTGTGAGGTCCATGTCATCTGAAATGCTTGCAGAGATCGAACTGGTTGTGGTACAGAAAAGACGGCTCCTCAATTTACTGTAACAGCGTGGATTTCTTTCAAAAACTTACTGGCAAACGGGCAGCTATGTTGAGACGCAAAGAACATTCATTAGACGATAGTGTATAACGTAAAGAAGTTTGACGAGCACGGAACTGTCAGGAATCGGCTGAGTGAAGCTTCAGGTGCTCGTAAGACTGTAAGAACTAGAGCGAACATTGCAGCTGTCCGGCAAGCTTTAAGGCGCAACCCCAACACTAGTTGTCGTCGAAATGCTGTGCCAAACATCCCATGTTCTTCATTTAATCGTATCGTGCCATTTTTCAAAGGTATGCGAGTCGTTTTTCATCGATTTTACATTATTGCATGCCACGTCAAAACAAATAAAGGTAGCGTGCTGAAATTAACAGAATAAGTAGGAGACATGTCCAACATTATAATGCTGGTATCAAAACTCGATACATTGCCCGTCTTCTATTTTTAGTTATTTTTGCAAACACGGTACAAATCATTCTGGGACACCCTGTATATGTCTGCCTAGTAAACCACATACAGTTGACAGGATCATTTTTATTCGTAGACGTGGTATGTGAACCCGTGACATCATTTTAATGCAAATTTTATGTTACGCAATGAAATGTAGTAAACTTTTGAAAATACCATAATTTCGTCTGTGAGACAAACATGACAAAAAGTTAAAAACACTGATTTTCTTGTGGTTGGACAGTAGGAGGAGAATATTAGACTCATATGTTATCAATTAAACACCCTTGATATACCCTTTATAGAGCCCGACATGTAAACTTTTTCTGACTACTTTTTCCAACTTTTGCGAACTTTTTCGAAAACTTCGTTTTCTTTTTATTAAGAATCAATTATATTTTCGAATCGACTTTATGTAATTATAGCCTACTATTACTTCTGTATAACGTACCAGCAGAAAAAAATCCACATTCGGCATGTGGAAGAAAGCACCATGGCAGAGCAACATCTAACATTAATGTTATTAACTGAATTTTTAAGGATTTAGAGTATTTGAATATCCTTCAAAATGTATCACAAGCATGACACGGTGATAAAAAATAAAAGATGGAGAATTGAGTGTGAGTATCATGTCGCAATCAATACATTACAATATGGGGTCCCTTCGCGCGCCCACTTCTTACATTCTAACGTCTCTAAGTCCGTAAAAATGTTAATAACATATTCATGAATTAATTTGTATTATTGCCAGAAATGTATCAATGGTTTATAATACTCAACAATTCTCCCAAGAGCAAACGCAAGAACACTTCTTATGTTGTGACTTTGCAGAGCTGTCACTGATGGACTCATCCGTGTTATACCATTTCGTTGAAAATCAAGTAATTTTGATCAGATCCTATTGCAAATCCACTAAGATTCAACGCCAACGCGTTTACATTTTCTTGCACAGTAACATTAATTTTGATAATATCTTATTAGCAGCAAAAAGTATGTCATTAATAGATATACCACAACTAGGACACGTGATACGGAGTGTATCAGCAGCAGGTCTGCCCTCTCGAAAACAGAGTTTTGAAATTAGTTTTCGGACATATTCTGTATTTCACTCTGTATTTTGTTCTTCCTGCCATAAATAAAAATGCAGTCAGTGTATAGTATTTCGTTTACGTGTACTAGTAAAAGACCAGTGCTAATGCCTAGCGACCAAATCTTTGTAACAAAGGTTTGAAAGTATTTTGGTATGCCTGAAGGATATTGAACAAATATGGCATTTTTGGTAGGGGTCAATTAAGGTCAAACACGGTCAAAAATTATAAAATATCCCAATTCTTTTAAGAAATATACCAAATTACTCGTCTGGTCATAAGGAATCCAAAAATGTATGGTATACAAATATTGACTGTTTATGAGTACAATGGTAAGAATATTTCCATGAGGTGAAATGTAGACTGTTCCATTCAACAAGGCTTTGCCGAGTTGAATGGAACATATCATATTTCACCGAATGTTTTATATAAGGCCGTATAAAATTAATGTTTTGGTTCTCGTCCAGAGGATTTTCATGAATTGATGAGGGAGGAGGTGTTTTTTTTTTTTTTTTTTTCCAATGTAAAATTAGCATTGTCAGTAGTTTTCGGTCTTCTCCAACAGTGCTCGAGGAAACGATGAGGCCCTTTTTTTTTTTTTTTTTTTTTTTTTTTGAGGGATTAATTTCTTGTAGTACTACAAAAAGACTTGGAAGTGATGCTTGTTCTCTAATAAACTTATTTATATGTATGAAGATTTCATAAATCATTCCAAAGTCTAAAAAATTGAAAAATCTAAAAATCAAAAAAATCTGACAAATCCCAGAAATTGAGGAGGGAGGGGACGAGAACCAAAATATTAATTTTACACGGCCTAACTCATATATAAGTTCCCTTTCTTCCACTTAATTTCATCAGGAAAACAAAATAAATTAAAAAATAACAAAATGTATATTTAGTTTAGAAGCAACATCCGCACCCATAATTGGCGAGTCGAGGTTGAAAGCTTGCGCTGTACGCTCACGCGTCTGTCAGCGTTGCTATGGTAGCTCCGCGTCAGTACAATGGCAAAGTGACTATTACACTCGCGCGGAGTGCAATAGTCCCTTTGCAGCTGGCCGCTAAAAATAGCAGAAATAATCCATTGTAATTGGCCAATCAAATGATAAGAAACTTTATATGAGTTATATAATTTGCCCTCAGCGACTTCTAGCTGAGACGCTATGGGCAGAAATATGATAAAGGCCAACGCACTTTCGGCTGGATGCAATTTCACTATGTCGGTTACTGTTGTCCAATGTCAATGATTTTGGCGTCTAGTTTTCAGACGTGGCAAATTTAACTGAACAACCTAAAAAAATCAAATGGCCGCCTTGACCTTGAATGTCCACAGGTCATTTTACTATATGTTTGAATGCAAAATCATACAATCACCTCCTACATACTGCCAGATCTCGGTGTACCCATTAAACAAACTTAGAATCAAGTAAAATTGGGCAGGTGTTAATATTTAATGTAGTGAAACATGTTAAGATTAGGTACTAAACTATTGGTCACTTGGAGGGCTCATGATGCACCCTAATATTTACCCACGAATCCAGGTTGCCTAATTCATGCATTTTGGCAATCATTTTGAAATTTCAAGGTCAATGCGGCCATTTGGATTTTTTGAAGTTGTTCAGTTCAATTTGCCATGTCAGAAAACATATAACGAGACACCAAAATCATTTAAATTGGACAATCTTAACCGAACCTTCAGGCATGCCAAAACATTTTCAAACCTTTGTTCCAAAGATTTGTATTTCAACATTGGGAGCCGACTGGTTCATAAACACCTGTTCTTGTGGTAAACAATAGAGTATCTGTTTGTAATGGGTTATTCCAGTTGAAATCCATACGCCCCATATGGAAGACATATCCTTAACCTTCCACACAGGGAATGTGAATGTAAAATGGAGTTTACCTGAATGGGTGACTCCATTTGAAATCTACATCTAAATTTATTTGCTGACACTGCATGTGCTTTTACTTGGGAGACAGAGGTAGTAGAGCATTACGATATTATGACCATGATGACCACTCTCTATGTCACTTTCATTAATTCAAATTAATCACACTAATTGTTTGAAGCATTTAAATGTTTACGATATATTTAACAGTCCCCTTTATTTACCAAAATATGAAATTATTTTTGTTTCAATAAGTGTAATTTATCATAACAATTGGAGCAGACAAGACAAACACACGTTCCACCAGTAGACAATCATTAGCAAGGTATGTCCTATCCATTTTGCTATACATTAATTTGACATCATTCCGTGGGGAGCCACACCTATCAAAGATAAATAAACGCGTATAAAATCTTTACGATACATTTTATTCCTACTGGTATTGAAATCCATTTTGATATCTCCTACTTATATTAATAATTAATTTCTATCTTTTTTCCCTTTGTCAAAATATGGACATGATGAAAGAGAGCGTCAACTTAGAGATTAACGTTGTCAAATAAATTACTCCAATGTGTGGGACAGACTCAATCAACGACATTTCCTACTGTTTCTCGCACCCAGTTTCAGCTGATGCCTCTACTTTGCGTCCAGTCAGCATTTGATGGTATACAGGGTGTCCCTGAAAGAACGTCGAGAGGAACTGAATTTTTAGGGGTATCTTAAAATTAGCAAAAGTTTCCGTATTTCCTTTAAACTATACTGCTTTGTTACATATGTTATCTTCTAGTTTCGCTTCCAGCATACATTTCGAAGGTTGAGAACCATGAAAACCATGCATTGTATGTTAAAGAGGTATCTTAGATTGAGATTGAGGCCTGTCATTAAAACAATTTGTTTCCTAATTTTGAGTTGTATTGCTCCAGCGGTTTTGACAAGAGAAGAACAAACGTGTATAAAAATGCATTTCTCGAGCGTTAAATTTTTCTCTGGAATAAAGAGAAAAGTATGAGCTTTTTTCTGGTACGAAATTCTAATGAAGAAAAATGGGGATGAGGCTGTGGATCGTGTCAAGGAAGGGCCTTAAACTTGTCTGGTTCACAACCCTCGTTTTCTTCTTTGAATGCAACACACAGCGCATGTATTTAGTGTGAAGAAAGTTTCAAGGTCATACGATACACGCATTACCAATGTTATTATCATTTCTTTTTATAAATCTGCCAATATTTTTGTTTTAAAGTTTATAGACGAATCCAGCTACAGGAAGACCAACTCACACCAATCTAAACATATTTCTTTATATTGTGTATTCAATCTGTTTAATTATAAAATAAATGGTTGTCTTTCCACCGGATTATTCCCCTCATTTTCTTTTTAAAGAAGTACGGATCACTTGTATTCTTCAGAGAAAAGATCATAATTATGAGACCATGGACTATAGAAAAAAAATATTCCATGCGACGATCACATTTCTGCTTCTCTATTTCTTCTTTATCCACAAATTTTCCTATTTACTTCTTAATGACGAAAAATAAAAATAATGATTCATTACTCTAAAATAATGAAACGGTAGATTCCACTTATCATCTCTAAAAAGCCAACATTACAATTGAAGACCTGAGCGCAAGAAGACTGTAAGTCCACTTGGCCCCTCAACATGTATACACTAAAGTTTCGTATAGTTTGGTAATGTTTATACATGTTCAGGGTGCAAAACATATCTTTCACAACCTTTCATGATGTTTTCACTCTGGAACATGTATTAAACATTACAAAACCCTAAGAAACTATACGTAACTTTTGTGTATACATGTTAAGGGGCCGAGTGGACTTACGGTCTTCTTGTGCTCAGGTCTTCAATTTCGTATCGTATTATAGGAGCGTATTTCCTTAGTCATTTTCAGCATTCTATCAGTGAACACAATGTCACTCGGTGTCACTTAGTGGAACACTGTGAATGGCTCTTACAGTGTTTTATTCTACAGGGTGAGTCAAAAAAACTGCAATAGAGCAAAGAATCCATATTTATGTAAGAACCAAGTCGAACTTTCCCAATATTGAAAATTTCTCTAAATGCTACACTCAATGGCCATCTTCTGTGAAAATATGAAGTGAATCGCGACTACCGTTTAATTTTTATGAGTCCTTTTGCTGCGATACCCAATTTCGTTATTTGTCCACGAGGTACCATGTATTTTGAATTAGAGCACAGAGTGCACGGTAAAGACACCAGATCTGAAACTGACTTTAACTTAAATAAGGTTGTTTTTGCATTATTTTCTTTTCTTTTTTTTCTGTTCAAACAAACTTTCTAACATTACTTTAAGTCCTTCATACCAACTTTTTGGATATTTTGAAATTCACTCCACTTCAATTTGCGCGCATTTCATTTTGACATTTGAAAAACCCGCCAACAAATTTGTGTCTTTTTGATAGAGAATAAACATCTTTAAAGTAAAGGTAAAATGAAAATAACAACAAATAATGTTTCTTCTCCTTAAACAAGACTAAGGGCAATAACACTTTGGGTGCTCCATTTTATTTTAATGCCAGCGAGGTTAAGAAAATGGCAGTTGTTCCAAATCTACCTAACACAGAGTGGGCTGACATTCAAATTTTAGATGTCTCTTGGACAAACATTAAAATTGGGTAGCGCTATAAAATGTGTCATAAAAACAAAACGGTAAATGCTAATTCCTTACTTTTTTCACACAAGGTCACTGATGGATATACCATAATTATATAAAATGTTTTAAAGCCTAAAAAGTTCAACTCGGTTCTTAAATAAAAATGGATTCTTTTCTCTATTGCACTTTTTTTGACTCACCCTGTATGAATGGAATATAAAACGTGGTAAAAAAAACCCGGATAATATTGTAAGTAATAAGGGAAAGGTTCAAATTCCTCCAGTGTAACATATACTAGTACTGAATCACGCTTTCAGTATGTCCTTTAGTTTCTACAATGATAGATTGACGAAATCAGGATTCCTTTCAATATCCATGTCACGAACCGTACAGAATATTTAACAAAATCTTTCGTAATCAGTGAGTCAACTTGGGACATGGGTTTCGATGCTGTAGTATTAAATCGGTATCGTACTCGAGGCTCAGCACGCAAATGATAACAACGACGCGTAATATAATGTAACATAAATGCCCCGGGGGCCACTATAGTGTCAAGAGGGGGTATCAGGCGCGTCCTAGGACTCTCAAAAAGCACCCTAAACAAGTATTTCCGAGACTGAAATTGTCCCCCCTAAACAAGTATAAGTTGCACGATTTGCTACCCGAAACAAGTAGTTGTCTTTTCCCCAACCCTAAACAAGTAATTGATGCAATTATTACCCCTAAACAAGTAAACACACAGAACCCAGGCGGCGAGTGGCATGATAGGGCTAGCAATTTGTGGCAAGCCGTCTGAATTTTGAGCCATACAAGTTTACGTGGTGCTAAAGCTTACCTCAAAGTTCATGCGGTAGGCCTATGTCCAATATTTTCAAGATTTTTGGGCCAATAATTTCCCCTTTTTGGATCACAGGTCCAACCCTTTTTATTGAAATATTGTAGAATTTATTCTTTGGGATTGGGATGTACCCATTTCTCCACATATCCAAGAGAATTTTGAACTGCAAGTCCAACGCAAATTACGACCATGGCGATTGCAAACCACACATTGAAGTTGGAAGAAGACGGCAAACACGGCCAGTTTAGCTTGGTTTATTTCCTAATTTCGTCTCAATTTAAAACATCCTAGAGCATCAATACTGGATTTAGTGGTAAACCCAACCAAAATCCTGAAACTCATTGATTTATATTTTAAAGGGCATTTCGTGATCCACAGCCTCATCCCCCACTTTTCCCAAAAAAAGTTGAGATTTTTACACCACTGGATACCTCTGGCTACATAATGTTTATGTACCAAATATTTCTTGCAGATTAATTCGTTTAGCAAAAATATCGCCAAATTTGAATTTCGTTCTGGTGCACCAGAACGAAATTACAACACATCGTCTATGGAGCAGTGTAATACACATAATCATACATAACTCGCAAACGCAAAATCGGAATCAACTGAAATTTTGGAAATAAGCTTTTTTCGTGGATATCTACTGAAAAATGCCATAAAAAGAGGATGCTAGGATCACGAAATCCTCCTTTAAGAAAGCCAAAATAGTTCCAAATTATCTTGGCTGGAAGCCACCAAGACTATGAATATTAATGAGTTTAAAGAGGTTCGGCCAATAAGAAATCCTCTTATATATATTTTTCCTCATAATTTATTGACTCCACAGTTAAGAAAAAGCATGCTGATTGGTTGTATATTCTAAACAAGTTGTGACCTCGCACAGTGTCGACGTCCTATACGATAAATATAAATTTAATACTCCGTTGGTGAGCGACGGGCGAGTGGTATTTCACCGAACGCAAGAAAAGGAGTTCTGTCTGATTGGCTAGCAATCGATCGCTTAGGTCGTTTAGTAGTCAACTACAAACTCAAAACTGAGCAATGTATTCAATTCGATTGAAATCGATATTCTATTATTGACGTAGATAAAGAGAGTGATAGTGTGTCAATAATGTACATTGTATTGCACCTTGATTCTACATGCATTCCTTTATATAAATATTTTCTCAAAGAGTTGAAATTATCACAATTTTTACCCAGGATTTCAAAAGTTTACCGCAAAATTGCAGTTAAACATATCCACAGCAAAATACCGGTCCTCACTAATTAGTGCATTTAATTTCCAGTTAGTGTAATTAAGATAAAACCTGTGATTTATCTGACAACAAATAAAATTTTCTTGCAATAGAAATATCATATGGGATACTGATATGGTAGGCCGCAACCGCCACAACGTGGAGCTGCTACGCGTAGCTGACTTTTTGCTCCGTGGAGCCAAATTGACCAATCATGATCATGTTAGAGTTTTTCATTACTCGGAGGTAAAACTGACCAATCAAGTACGACTTACTCATTACGTGAAGCGAATTTATTCATTAAGATTTTGCCAGACGAGCTTCACGTAGTTGCAAGATATCCTCGGTCACGAAAGTTATGATTCAAAAAGTAGTTTATGAAAAGTACGAACCGACTTATTATTAAGATGGACATGCACTCATAAGAGTTACTGTCCGTTTTCCTATACACAATACTCAGTGCGCTCACCATTGACGCGTGACCTCTACAAATAGTGTATGTAAGAAGTATAGGCCATTGCCTAGTTGACGTCACTGTGTAAAAAATAACCGGCCAATATTTAAAGTATTCTCTGAAATTCTAGAAAATATAGTTTTGTAACATGTCCTAAATTTTTAGCTAATTTAGGTGTTTGGAAATATTGGTACTTTTGTACCAAAAAATATGAAGAAATTATTTCTAAACCGTGTTAAGTCATTAAGCTTCTCATTTTCAAGAACGCTGGTTAACAATAAGCAGACTATTGTCTCATTTCGTAAACAAAAGCCCACAGTATTGTTACCTTGCGTTCGCTTTATAATCGTTCACCCAACTGAAACTATAATACCAGCTCATTGCTCATTGCACAGGTAAAACAGACACACGTGCAGTGTGTATTTAACCAGAGAAGATCTGATGTAACATAGTTGAGCTGTTTTCATTGAGTGTTATCTTGGTTTAATAGCTTTTAATAGGGTTTAAGTCCTTCAAAGGTCGTGGTGAGTTCTACTGTAGACATGACTGCATCATGATTATTTTAAAGTCAACAACATTCAACAATATGATCACCGTGATAGTATGAGAGTATCAGTACCGTGGGTGTCAGTGATCCTGGCCTGACACAGTAGACAAACAAACAAACAAACACGCCACACACATGACACATGCATGCAAGGTAACATTGACTATACACTAATCAAACAATGGTATTGATCCTGTACAACTGGTCGTGGTTTATTTACAATCGATTCATTTAAAATCCCCATAGTAAACATTAATTTTGGCAAGAGTTTTCTCTCTGAACGAGGATGCATCCACTGGCTCAGCGTAATGAAAAGATCTAACATGATTGGTCAATTTAGCTCCGCGAAGCGAAAAGTAAGCTACGCGTAGCAGCTCCACGTTGTGGCGGTTACGGCCAGCCATATATTGATCATGCGAAAATCGTAAAACATAGAATAGAAACAGTGTGGCAGGCTCTCAAAATCTCAAATTGTATGCTTAGCCTGAGTCGCACGGCCTATCTCGAACAAAATCACCATGCGTAGTTGTTGAAAAACGTGAGGATTCATCGTATTATCACGGCAATTTTTAACACGAAGATATAGGGACGATGACGGTGTGCCTCGTCCGGGGACCTCGTGTTTAGTATGCTAGCTGGGCCAGTATAGGGATCTGTCATCTCTGACAGCTAAAAGATGGCTTTTAACTGCTTTTGGGGTGTAGGAAGAAGACACTTTCCTTTCACTTTTCATGAATGAAGGAGAAAGCACAAACTCCCAAACTTGGCAAACCCTAAGTACGTTAGAGCTCCAAAAACATACCCTTTTACATTAATTTTACATGAATTTGATACCCTATTCACGTTACGCACGTAACGTACCCTAGTCTGAAAAAATACCCTTTTTACGTGTGAATTTACGGACGCGCCTGATACCCCCCTTCACCATTACAGTGCCCCCCCGGGAATAAATGAGACGCCGCGCCGCAATAAAGGTTTTCACAGAATATCCGCCTAAAATTGTTTCACTCAATTGTTCTCACAATAATATGCATTCAACAATTTCGCTGTAAAGGTTAATAATATCATTGTTCGATTTCTAGGCTAAATCTTGCAGTAGGGTCATGTTACAACAGCCCATAACAAATACCGAAAGATAACTTGCAGATCTATTCATATTTTGTAACAAAGGAAAGTCACTGCGCTTGCCAATAATGCTCTAGATGTCATTCGATAATGGTATTCTATTTTACCGTTGAAATAACACCCACAAGGTCGATCATATATAAAATCCAGACTCTATAAAGTCATTTTAAAAATCAAATTATGTTTTTTGATAATATGTGTTTCATTTATAAAAATGTTTTCGGAACGAAGAATATGAAACGCCGATCTCATCCAAACTTGATACGCCTAATATTGCGTAAGAGCTTACAAAGCGTCATGTCAAGCTGCAGAAATTTGAAGCGATTGATATATCATGTCATGCCATATTATGACTATATATTATGTATATAGATTTTGTATTCTTCAGTTTCTAAATTGCATTTTCCCGAGTCGCTATCAATTACTATGATAAAATGACGAGAAAATAAAGATGTCTGTATGATACAGGATTAAAGGAGATATGGTCTTGTGTAGGTTGATACCAGCTGTGTTTTGAATATAAAGATCTTGTCTTTATATGTCAAAAGAAACAGATGTATAATTGGCATGTTATTGAGACAACTTATTGTAACAAAAGTATATAAGAAGCACATTATCCTTGTGGGGCGAAATAGTTTGCTATTAAAATAATAGTGGGAAGTAATGTCTTGAAGAGGTTGAAACAGTGCAAACAGGTTGTAACCTTATAATCGAGCAATAGGTTTGCTGGATGAAAAAGTACCAGTAAAAAAAATTGCTCGTTGTATGGGAGTTGCGCCTAATGCGATTCGAAAATTGAAAAGAAAATTTCAGGTGACAGGAGAAGTGAAAAATCTCCGAGAGCACCTCCTTGACGTGTCACGTCTGTTCGTTAGGAGATGTCAATAGTAAGTATGGCTGAAACCAGCAACGGATCCGGACTTTCATAAACAGCATGTGCCGACGTTGTAATGCACTTGTTAACAGTTTAGGAGGACACATTCCCTACTGAACAGCTTAGACGTTAGGTTTATTTCCATTACAAACACATGAACAGGCCTGACATACTGTATTGTTTGAAATTTTGACTCCTATGGACTCAGGTGCAACTTTAATAACTGCCTCTTTTTTACATAATGAATTACTCTGACCGAACGCAATGATGTGTGACACTACAAATTGGTCCAGATTTGTAAAACAAATAAGGTTACTCATAACTTTTTACATTTTTACATTTCGTTAAATAATTTTCGATTTCTTTCAAAAAGCATTAGTTGTGGACCCTATATTTGAAGTAGTGAAATATGTTAAGACTAGGTACTAAATTATTGGTCACTAGGAGGGCTCGTGATGCACCCTAATATTTACCCACGAATCCAGGTTGCCCAGTTCATGTATTTTGGCAGCCATTCCACAATATCAAGGTCAAGGCGGCCATTTGGATTTTTTAAGTTGTTCAGTTCAATTTGCCACGTCAGAAATTGGACAATCTTAACCGAACCTTCAGGCGTACCAAAACATTTTTTTTCAAACCATATGAAAAGGTTTCTATACAAAATTGGTTTTTTCGAAACCTCAAGTGTTCCCTTCATCCAATCACAATTTGTATTGTATCAAACGAAAGCTAACACTTCCCCCCAAAAAAACTTTTCGTCACTAGGTCAACAGATAACGCAATTCAATGTTATCGCAAGGCGAATGTGAAAAATCTGTTGAAAACTACCTATCCAAGCACATTTTTTGACCAAAATGTAGTTTTAAAAGTCAAAACCTCAAGTGTTCCTTGCAATATTTTTCAAATTTTATGTCATTAAATGAAAACGCACCTTATATTGTCCATACTAACGTCACTAGAATGAACAATGGCCAATTCTCTTTAAATTGCAAACCTTGTGCAAAAAGTTACTATTTTCGCCTGTTTTGCCATACGGTTGTAAATTAAATGAACTATGACTTTGCTAAAGAGCGCCTACAAATTGATATGCTTTATTCCAAAGATTTGGTCGCTAGACATAAGCACTGGTCTCTAATACTGCACATACTGACTGGGAGCCGACTGATTCATAAACACCTGTTTTTGTGGTAAACAATGTAGTATCTGCTTTAAATTGTTATGGATTATTCCAGTTGAAATCTATACACCCCCTATGGAAGACATATATCCTTAACCTTCCACACAGGGAATGTGAATTTAAAATGGAGTTTACCTGAATGGGTGACTCCATTTGAAATCTACATCTAAATTTATTTGCTGACACTGCATGTGCTTTTACTTGGGAGACAGAGGTAGTAGAGCATTACGATATTATGACCATGATGACCACTCTCTATGTGACAGCAAATTAATATCTTTTCCACATGAGCTAGTTCTCGATTTTCCCGTAAGACTGACAAAAATCCTTGAACTGGAATATTATAGAGTATGGGGAAGGCAACAGCTTCCATCAGAATGTATTTGGCAATTTGAACAATGTGAATTAATTGCGAACCAAAAACAGTTAAAATTTTAATAGCAAAGCAAATTTAGAAATTACAATTTACAAGAAAAAAGATAGTAAAAAGAAATAAGAAATCGTGAGAGAATGAAACAATGTGAACGATAGGTAAAGGTATAGGGGAATGGCTTCAAAAAACCCTAAGATCTAGCCTATACTGTAACAGCCCATTCATTTGAAACAGGTGTGGAGTTGATATGAAGCTTCATTGGTGGAATATAGCCCTTTTAAGTTGTGAAAAAAAAAGAGATTTACCATACAAAAGAGAAAAACCTACCCCAAAGAATAACGTGTCACATATCATGTCACTTTCATTAATTCAAATTAATCACACTAATTGTTTGAAGCATTTAAATTTTTACGATATATTTAACACTCCCCTTTATTTACCAAAATATGAAATTATTTTTATCGAGAAAGTACAAATTTAAACAAAGTTCTCACGACTTACGTTGTGGAGGTTGGTGGCCTGCGACCAGCATCCACTGGTCTTCAATGCCGACTGATGTTTTGGTTGGTAGCGTGAAATTGGGTCATCTGACCGGAAGTAGCAACTGATGTTGACCTCCGACGGTCAGATGAATGGATGACCGAGTCATAGGTGGGTGGAAGGTGGTGGCGCCCCTTGTCTCTGTTCAGATCACTTTCATTGCGTTTAATTTGTATAGCTTCCTAGACGCCTCTGCGAAACCAGTTCTCCTCTCTGTCCAGAATTTTGACCCCTTCCCAATCAATAGAGTGGGCGGAGCCAGAAACATGTTCATTGACAGGGGATGATGGCGTTTTCCCATGTTCGACGAGTCGCGTCCTAAGTGAGCGGGCACTCTCACCGATGTACGATGAAGTACAGAAACCACAGGGGATGTGGTACACCACACCACACTTGTCCAGTTTATCCGTCTTGTCCTTAGGATTGACTAAAACAGATCTGATAGTGTTCGTTGGTTTAATGTGGGTGATGACACCATTAGACCGTAGCAACCGCTGAATGGACTCCGATAGTCCCGGAATGTAAGGGATGGAGACACTCCCCTTAGGTTGACTTGATTGTTTCTTGGACTGAGGTTTGGGTTCCCGTTTCTTTCTGGCAGTAACCCAGCTCCAATCTTCATAGCCACAAATGGCCAGAGATCTACGAACCTTGTCGAGTTCTTGTGTCCGCTCTTCCTCCTTGGAGACAATGGAATTAGCGCGGTCACATAAGGTGCGAATTACTCCAAGTTTGTGTTGCAGTGGATGGTTGGACGCGAAACCCAGATACTGGTCCGTATGTGTTGGTTTACGGTACACTTTGAAGCTCAAATTGCCCACATCATCTCGCGACACAGATACATCAAGCATCGGTAAGCAGCCTTCCGACTCTTTGTCCAAGGTAAACTTGATGGCATGATGTTGGTTGTTGATGTGCTCAGTAAACTCGTCGATCAAGTTCTTATCGATGATCACCAGGGTATCATCCACGAAACGACCCCAAAATGGGGGGGGGGGGGCTGTGAAACGAAGCGAGGGCCTTCTGTTCGAAATCCTCCATAAAAAGATTTGCTACAATCGGGGATACCGGGGACCCCATGGCCGCCCCTTCAATTTTTGTTTCAATAAGTGTAATTTATCATTACAATTGGAGCAGACAAGACAAACACACGTTCCAGCAGTAGACAATCATTAGCAAGGTATGTGCTATCTATTTTGCTTACATTAATTTGACATTATTCCGTGGGGAGCCACACCTCAAAGATAAATAAACGCTTATGAAATCTTTACGATACATTTTATTCCTACTGGTACTGAAATCCATATTGATATCTCCTTCCTATAGAAATAATTAATTTCTATCTTTTTTTCCCTTTGTCAAAATATGGACATGATGAAAGAGAGCGTCAACTTATAGATTAACGTTGTCAAATAAATGACTCCAATGTGTGGGATAGACTCGATCAACGACATTTCCTACTGTTTCTCGCACCCAGTTTCAGCTGATGCCTCTACTTTGCGTCCAGTCAGCATTTGATGGTATACAGGGTGTCCCTGAAAGAACGTCGAGAGTAACTGAATTTTAAGGGGTATCTTAAAATTTGCAAAAGTTTCAGTATTTCCTTTAAACCACGCGCGTATTTGGGGGGGGCCTTTGGGGGCGCCAGCCCCCGGGGTCAAAGTAGGGGGCGGCAAAAACGGAGGGGCGGCGGAAGAAGAAGGGGCGGCAAAAACAGGTGCGGCAAAAAACGTAGGGGCGGCAAAACGAATTAGCAAAGAACCGTGAAAAAAATTGGGTCAACCTTTTCGGGCTGTTAAGGAAGGGGCGGCAAAATTGTTTCTTCTTCAGCCCCCCGGGGTTGGGGCGGCCACGGTACGCCACTGTAAACTATACTGCTGAAGAAAAATGTGGGATGAGGCTTGGATCGTGTCAAGGAAGGACCTTTAAGCTTTTCTGGTTCTCAACCCTCGATTTCGTCTTTGAATTTAACACAAAGCGCATGTAGTTAGTGTGAAAAAAGCATCAAGGTCATACGATACACACATTACCAATGTTATTATCATTTCTTTTTATAAATCTGCCAATATTTTGTTTTAAAGTTTATAGACGAATCCAGCTACAGGAAGACCAACTCACACCAATCTAAATATATTTCTTTATATTGTGTATTCAAGATTGTATTCAGTCTACGGCAGGGTTGTTGACAAGTGCTATGGCGTATTAAACAGAAAACGGCTTCGTTGTGGTCTTGCATGGGTTTAAAAATACTCAATCTGTTTAGTCATAAAATTAATGGTTGTCATTCCACCGGATTATTCCCCTTATTTTCTTTTTAAAGAAGTACGGATCACTTGTATTCTTCAGAGAAAAGATCACAAATATGAGACCATGGACTATAGAAAAAATATTCCATGCGACGATCCCATTTCTTCTTCTCTATTTCTTCTTTATCCACAAATTGACCTCGTCGTCGTGGTCCTATGGGTCATGACAGACCCTTTGTGACCCTGTTGATGATGGTATTCCAGCAGCTTCTGTCTTGAGCCAGACGGTGGGCTGCGACGAGAGAAAGGCCTGTTAATTGTTTAATTCCATCAGTCCATCTAAGCTTCTGTCTACCTCTTCTACGACTGCCTTCTATGTGACCTTGCATAATTATCTTCTCAATGCTGTCACCATCTCTTCTAGAAATGTGGCCAAAATACGCCAGTTTAAAACGATCTATTTTTTGGCACACGGAAGCATGGTCTCCAGTTTGGTTTCTTACAAATTCGTTGGTCTTATGTTCTTTCCGCGATATTCTCAGCATCTTCCGCCAGCACCACATTTCAAACGCCATGATCTTTTTCTTATCTGTCATTCCAACCGCCCATGTTACACAGCCATACAAGGCAATCGGGAAAACCAGAGCATCCATAATATGAATCTTGGTAGCTTTAGAAATACCTCTGTCTTTCCATATATCTGTCAGCGCAATTGCCGATGATCTGGTCATGGCTAGGCGTCTTCTTTTTTCTTGTGAACTGCCCCCTGCATTGTCTATAAGTGATCCCAGAAAGTTGAAAGTGTCAACTTGTTCCACATCTTCTCCATTCACCTTCACTTGCTGATTTGTATCACCTCCACAGATCATTATCTTTGTTTTCTTGACATTGAGATGCAGCCCAAATTCCTCACTACTTGCTGTTACTCTGTCTATAAGGTCCTGAAGCTCATCTGATGACTTTGCAATAAGTGTCGTCAGCGTATCTGAGGTTGTTTATCTTTCGTCCTCCGACTGACACCTGACCTGTAACACCAACCAATGCTCTCCTCATGATGTACTCTGCATATATGTTGAAAAGGTACGGTGACAGAATGCATCCTTGATGAACGCCTTGGCCAATAGTGAACCACTCACTGTCTCCACTCTCTGTTCTAACGGTGGCTTCTTGGTTGTGATATAATGAGCAAATCAGATCAGTCACATGCTCGGAGAACCCTATTTCTTTCATTGTTCTCCACAGCTGCCTATGCCGCACACAATCAAATGCCTTTGAGTAGTCAATGAAGCAAAGGTATAATGGTTGCTGGAATTCCCTATTTTTCTCCATTAAATTCCTCAAATTGCCAATTTGGTTTCTTGTCCCTCTTCCCCTTCTAAAGCCAGCCTGCTATGGTGGTAATTCATTCTCAAGATGATTTCTAATTCTCTCAGCAATGATATGGAGGAGGACTTTACTAGCATGTGAAATTAAGGCGATGTTGCGGTTGTTAGCACATTCCCTTGTGTCTCCCTTCTTTGGTAAAGGTAGGAATACTGCCTTTTTCCAGTCCTCTGGCCATTCTTTCCTGTGCCAAATATTGTTGCATAGTCTGTGAATTATTGCAACACCTTCCCCTTCACTCTCTTTCAACAGTTCTGCCTGGATGTTGTCAATTCCTGGTGATTTACCATTCTTGAGCCTCTTCATTGCTTGGTTAACCTCACTCATCAGGATCTCTGGTTCACTGTCAGTGTCATCGCTTTCAACCCCATCTTCCTCCTCTGCATTGTCTTCTTGAGATGCATATCATTTTTCACAGTATTGTTTCCATCTTGATTTAATTTCTTCAACCTCCGTTAGGATGGTTCCATTTTCATCCTTCAGTACGTTGAGTCTTGGAACAGCCCAGCAAACACAAAACGTTTTCAACACCATTCGCAAAAGGTTATAAAAGGTTGTCAGAAAACGTTTAAATGTCGGGTTATATAAAGGGTACATTAATGGTATAAAACGTTTTCATAATATTAAAAAAACGTTTGTTGGTAATTTACTGCACAGCAAACACAAATGTTTTACAGAAAACATTTAAATGTCGAGTTATATAAAGGCTATAAAAACGTTTTAATAACATTCCAAAAACATTTGTGAAAACTTGGTACAAATCATTCTAAACAGAATGTTATTTTGGGGTTGAAAAAATATTTTGCAAAAAATGTTTGCCCAAAACATTTACAATAACGTTTTTAAAACATTTTCACGACCTTTATATAACCCAACATTTAAATGTTATTAAACGTTTTGTAAAAAAACATTTTAAGAACATTTCTGTGTTTGCTGGGTGCAAATATTTTAACATAATGTTATTTAAGTGTTGACAAAATATTTGGCTAAAAATGTTTGCAAAAATAGTTTACAATGACATTTCGAAAACATTTTAAAAATATTGTTGTAGTGTGTTTTCATACAAAACGTTTTAAAACGATTTCATGACCTTTATATAACCCGACATTTTAATATTATTAAAACCAAAACTCAAAATATAACTTATTTAAAACGTTTTAAAAACGTTTTTGTGTTTGCTGGGAGGTTTGGAAGTCAGTGCTTTGATATTTTTATACATATCTTTGGTGTTGCCTGATACACTATCCTTTTCCACTTCAGCACATTTCTTGGTGATGAAAGAAGTTTTATCTCTTCTGATTTGTTGCTGGATTTTCCTGTTCAACTCACGATACTCTCCACGTTGATCTTTGTTCTTCAAACCATTTGCTTTAAACTTTCTTCTTTGATCAGCCAATTTGAAGACCTCTCCTGGGAGCTTTCTTGATGTTTTGCCACAGTTCTTCTGGAGTAGATTCTTCGGAGTCAGTCTCCATTAGACTCTGGAACTGGTTCTTAACTTCCACTCTGTATTGGTCATTGATCTTGCTTACATCAAATCTGGCTGGTTTTCGCTGTCGCTTGATCCTCCTTAGTTTCATTTTCATGGTAGATATCAGAAGTTGGTGATCAGATCCACAGTCCGCTCCTGGGAGGGTCTTCGCAGATATGAAACTAGATTTCCATCTTCTTTGTACCAAGATGTAATCAATCTGATTTCTGGTACTTTGATCTGGTGATGACCAGGTATATAGTCGTCTTGGGTGTTGAAGTAGGTGTTGATGATTGCAAATGTGTTCTCTTGGCAAAAGTCAACAAGCATCTCTCCCCTCTCATTTTGTTCTCCTAAGCCATTACTGCCCATCACATATTTATTGGTACTCCTTGCTCCAACTTTAGCATTGAAGTCACCTGTGACGACAAGAATGTCTCTCTTGTGAATGCTGTCTATGGCCTGTTGTAGCTGGTCATAGAATTGTTGGATTTCTTCATCACTTGATGCAGAGGTGGGTGCGTATGCCTGGATTACTGACATATTCATTGGTTTGCCTTGGATACGAATGGTAATGATTCTTTCATTTACCGGGTTATAACCTAGAACACATTTGGCGACTTCTTCATTGACTACAAAAGCAACTCCATGCTCTCTTTTACTTTCTGTACCAGAATAGTAAACAACGTGTTTACTTAGTGTGGTGAAATGTCCTTTTCCTGTCCATCTCATCTCTGAAATTCCTGTTAGGTGCACATCATTTCTCTCTAATTCATTTGTTAGAATGTCTAGCTTTCCCAGATTCATCGTCCTGACATTCCAAGTCGCAATCTTCAATGTTGATTTCCAGAGGTTACGTCTGGCATTCTCCTTGGGATTATCAGCTTTCACGCCTCCTTGCGGCTTTAACGTGACAGCGTCATTGATGCCCAGGCAGATGCCATCTGTTCTCTTTTCCCCAGTAGCTTTTGAGACACCTTCAGGCCTGGGGGTCTCACTATCCAGTGTCATATCTCTCTTTACGTTAGTTGTACATCATAGGTTTACTTGGCAATGAGTCGGTGGTGGTTTGCCGTTGCCTTCCACCATTGCGCAGTAGAAAGACCATTCCCTAGACTCCAGCTAGTAGCTCTCCAATCTCTAGAAAAACCTGCCAGTAAGACCAGTCAATTGACTTAATCTTCTGCCTAGTATCTCCTACTGAAATCTGCTGCTGCCCAGATCCAGTTGTGGATGCCGTTGGCTATTCCCCAAGAAAAGCTCATTTGGCTCTAGCTGACATTTCCTTCATCAGGGGTCCCACTATCCCACTCAAGCTGCCTGAGTTGGCCGGGATTGTTTACCACCGCCCGGGGCTCAGTGGTGGCAAGATGTTATTTGCATCCCAAGATGTTAAAAACAACCTACTTATACTCTATGATTGGGAGAAAGAAAGAAAGATGAAAGAGATAGACACAATACCAGTTAGCATCCACACTGCCTGCTCCTGTAGACAGTATAACTGAACACGGTGTACAGGGGATGGCACATAAGAAGGTGCCCATGTGGCGCTCGCCTTCACCATCAAACTGGGGATCTGTATCCTGTACCCCAGAGTGATATTACAGTCGGTAATCGTCCCTGGGATTCGGCGCTCTACCCTATACTAAGGACAAAACCCATTGTCCTAGACAAAACCTGAATTTACCTATTTACTTCTTAATGACGAAAAATAAAAATAATTATTCATTACTCTAAAATAACGAAACAGTAGATTCCACTTATCATCTCTAAACAGCCAACATTACAATTCGTATCGTATTATAGGAGCGTATTTTCTTAGTCATTTTCAGCATTCTATCAGTGAACACAATGTAACTCCGTGTCACTTAGAGGAACACTATGAATGGCTCTTCCAGTGTTTTATTCTATGAATGGAATATAAACCGTTGTAAAAAAACACCCGGATAATATTGTAAGTAATAAGGGGAAAGGTTCAAATTCCTCCATTGTAACATATACAATGCTTCTGACTCTTCCTGGCTAGCCCATTGGGTCTATTTTACTTTTGTTTCCTTTTGTATGTATTGCGTAATTTTACTTTGCTTTTTGATGTATTTTAGATGAATTTGTAAAATAAAGTAAAATAAAATAAAATACTAGTACTGAATCACGCTTTCAGTATGTCCTCTAGTTTCTACACTGATAGATTGACGAAATCAGGATTCCTTCCAATATCAATGTCACGAACCGTACAGAATATTTAACAAAATCTTTCGTAATCAGTGAGTCAACTTGGGACATGGGTTTCGATGCTGTAGTATTAAATCGGTATCGTACTCGAGGCTCAGCACGCAAATGCTGACAACGGCGAGTAATATAATGTAACATAAACGAGATGGCGCGCCGCAATAAAGGTTTTCACAGAATATCCCCCTAAAATTGTTTCACTCAATTGTTCTCACAATAATATGCATTCAACAATTTCGCTGTAAAGGTTAATAATATCATTGTTCTGTTTCTAGGCTAAATCTTGCAGTAGGGTCATGTTACATCAGCCCATAACAAATACCGAAAGAGAACTTGCAGATCTATTCATATTTTGTAACAAAGGAAAGTCACTGCGCTTGCCAATAATGCTCTAAATGTCATTCGATAATGGTATTCTATTTTATCGTTGAAATAACACCCACAAGGTCGATCATATTATAAAATCCAGACTCTATAAAGTCATTTTAAAAATCAAATTATGTTTTTTTATAATATTTGTTTCATTTATGAAAAATGTTTTCGGAATGAAGAATATGAAACGCCGATCTCATCCGAACTTGATACGCCTATTATTGCGTAAGAGCTTATAAGACGTCATGTCAAGCTGCAGAAATTTGAAGCGATTGATATATCATGCCATGCCCTATGTATATAGAGTTTGTATTCTTCAGTTTCTAAATTGTATTTTCCCGAGTCGCTATCAATTACTATGATAAAATGGCGGGAAAATAAAGATGTCTGTATCATACAGGATTAAAGGAGATATGGTCTTGTGTAGGTTGATACCAGCTGTGTTTTGAATATAAAGATCTTGTCTTTATATGTCAAAAGAAACAGAAGTATAATTGGCATGTTATTGATACAACTTATTGTAACAGAAGTATATAAGAAGCACATTATCCTTGTGGGGCGAAATAGTTTGCTATTAAGATAATAGTGGGAGGTAATGTCTTGAAGATGTTGAAACAGTAATGCAAACAGGTAGTAACCATATTCATAGACGGTGCCTTTTTTTCAAGGAAATGCAATAATTTAGTTGCAAGTTATATTCTACCATTTCATTCTTCTTGCTCTCCTTGTTCTTAGTCTTACTATTCTCCTTCTTCTTGTTGTTAATTATGTTCGCTTCTTCTTCTTCATCTTTTTTTTTCTTCTTCTTCTTCTTCGTCGTCGTCGTCGTCTTCTTCTTCTCTTTCTTCTTCTTCTTTACAACAGCTTTCCTCTTCGTTGTCGCCTTGGCTTGTATTCTCCTTTTCGCAGCACTAAAGTTTGTCTTTGGGTTATGACGATCCAGTAAATGTAAAGTACATTGATTTCAAATGTGTACTTTTAATTACAATTACATAATTGTTCTAACCTCATGAGATGAAGTTAGAACATTATAGACCAGCTACCACGAAAAGAATGTTGGTAGTTTCGAGAGCCCGGCTGCTGTGTTGGTGGTCAAGCCAATAGTATAATGTCTGAATGGGGGAGGGGGAGGTTGCATAATGAATCATTCACGAAGGACATACTGATTGTATAGGTGCGAAGCAAACAAAAACATTACCTCAGAAGCCATGATGTCTCGAAACTACCAACTTGCGACCTTACGCTCATTTCGTGGTAGATAGATCAATAACACCTATTTAACAATATTTTTCTTAATATAATGTCCAAAAGAATTTGGCAAAACAATGGTGTTTCTTTGTTGTTATTGATGTTGACGGGTCTCCAAAACTGAGCATTTTTGCCAAACTTGACGTCACAGATGGATTCGTCAAGTGTTTGCCATTCTATGAGGCCCAAAAGTTTCTATATTTCCAGGGTTAAGACTATAACCTGACATTACACGTCATAATACCCGCTGATGATTTTACTGATATAATGTAGATTTGTAGAGAACTTGATAATCCTTTATTATTTTGTGTGCTCTGGTGTTCTACATTGCCAAGAATGTATTAATATAAACGTTCAACGTGTCCCGATGGCCTATTCTATGTTAAAACAATACAAGAACTCTAAAAGAATAACAGATTGATTTGATGTCAATAAAACAGATGTAAGCTTGGCAAACACATGACACGATTATTTCTACAACCTGGTGTTTTACCCAAAGCATGTGTACCTGAAATAATTCCAACCTCGTTTGCTCAGTCTGAACAAATACGTTATCAAAACATCATGTTTTCAAAAGCTGGTAACATGGAGTACATTGTCAAGCTAATGACTTAGGTAAGACGTCATGGTTTGACAGCCCTATTACATTAACATGTTGCACAAGCCATGCATACGCACCAAAGGAGAGAAAGTTCAAAGCCATGGAAATTCTGAAATAAGTGAGACGGTTAATATGGTCACATAAATCGGTTTTTCAATCACAAAATTCTTGTTCGAGTCCCTGGTTAAACAAGCACGATAGAATTGAATATATGAATACAAAACCCACCCAAGTTCATACTTTGGCCAAATTGAGTTAAGCATGGGAAATTGTTGCTATACATAGGCCTGTCATATGTATCAAAGAACAACTCAAATTCATCTTCTGTGTCTATTGGGCATGTGAAATATAGCATGTATGAAAGAACCACCCAAGTCCAGGATTTGAGTCTTGTAACACATTGATTGAAATCCAGTGTGTATAAAAGTCCACTTCTAACACATTCATTGCTGGAGAGTGACTTTTGAAGAAAAAAAATGGGTTTAATCAAGGAAAATGTGTGGTTTATATTACATGGCAGTATGCTTATCAACATTATACATACCTATGTGCTTATTTTGTATTATCTTCCTAGTGGTAATCTCATTCCAACATTGTTGTCTTTGTATATGATTCAAAAAACCACCCAAGTCCAGCGTTTAAAATGAGCCCCCACGAAGTCCCTGACATGCTAATCGTCATAGCTAATACAGTCTAACCCACTCATTTGCACGTAAAACTTACCGTATTGACCAGGTAAATCTAACTGAAGGAATTAAAATGATACACATGTCGTCACCCTCATAACCAAAGTGCCTAAGTCATTATTACATGTTTCTCATTTGCAATTTTGATTCTCTGAGTAATAAACCCATAATTAATCAAATTTCCAGCCGCATTCTTCATTAACTTTCATCTCTTTTGATGTATTCCACAAGTTAATGGAGAATGCGGCTTGAAATTTTATAATCAACTGACATTTTGGGGATATGCTTTTTTCGTGAATATCTCCTGAAAAATGTCATAAAAAGGAGGATGCTAGGATCACAAACTGAAGGGCTTGATTCTACGTTCCATGAAACTTTCTACTTTCCATAAATGTCTAGACTATATCAGTTGCAGTAACAACATTTATTTCCAGGACAGCTTATAGTACTCATGTGTCCTTAAGGATTTTATAGGCAATATGTTTGGAAATAACAAATTATAGGCAATGTGACGAGAAACAAGGTATCGACTTTTATTGGTCTAACACAACTGGATATGACATGTCTTTCGAGAAGGACTTCTGCTATCTGGAATGGGTTGGTGACGCCGATCAGCGAGGTCGAAGGCCGAGAGCAGCCGAGAGTCTTCCTGAAGGACTAAGTATGACATAAATGATAAGCAATGTAGTGAAACATGTGAAAATATAGTGCCTGTTGTGGCGATTAAAATTGTGTTACCAGCATGTGCGGAGACTCAAAAGTGTCGGAGCATCAAATTGCCACAAAGGAAAAAAAGTTGCTGATGATCTGATTTTAATCACATCATCATGATCGATCAACATTATGATCACCACCACCGACACCAACATCACCGTCTTCCTAAGCTTCTTCTCCTTCCCCTCCTCCTCTTCTTCATAATCACCATCAAACACCGTTTATTTTGATACTAATTTTCCTCTACGCAAACAAGTTCCGTTTTCACACTAAATCATATTGACTTAAAATAATCCGAACCATTCCTCTTTAGATAAACATGTCAGCAAACTGAACTTCGAAAATTGATTCCATTTACGTGATAAACGCGGACTTCCTACTCAGCCTGCTCACCAATTCTCAGACAATCAACACAATGAATAATAAACGTTTATCAAAGTGTCAAGAATAGGTGGATTAGAATGCCGAGTCAACAGAAATTTAGATTACTTTGCCTACAGAATGAGGGATCACTTGATATTGTATAATTTGTAAATGAGTTTACATTTCAGCAGATGCGAAGGATACGGACAGTGTGTTTGTTATTCTTTTTGATTTATTCCGATGTGCCTTGAAGCACAGAGTGCTAAATGTTCGAATTCATCTTCGTAAGACGAGAGTTACACCCAATTTTTGTTGTTGTTGTAATGGCAGTTGCGCTCTCATCCATGGTAATTTGTACAATCTCTGGACGAATTTAAGGGGGACTGTCAAGTTTCAGAAATGTATTAAGTAAAATTATCGTACCTTAGTTTGAAAATTTACGATCGACACACGAAAGTATAGATTTTTCAAAAGGAAAGAGTCAATTAATCTAAATGAACACATATTTGATGTAAAACATACCAAGTTATATAGCAAAAAAATGAGCCCCCACGAAGTCCCTGACATGCTAATCGTCATAGCTAATACAGTCTAACCCACTCATTTGCACGTAAAACTTACCGTATTGACCAGGTAAATCTAACTGAAGGAATTAAAATGATACACATGTCGTCACCCTCATAACCAAAGTGCCTAAGTCATTATTACATGTTTCTCATTTGCAATTTTGATTCTCTGAGTAATAAACCCATAATTAATCAAATTTCCAGCCGCATTCTTCATTAACTTTCATCTCTGTTGATGTATTCCACAAGTTAATGGAGAATGCGGCTTGAAATTTTATAATCAACTGACATTTTGGGGATATGCTTTTTTCGTGAATATCTCCTGAAAAATGTCATAAAAAGGAGGATGCTAGGATCACAAACTGAAGGGCTTGATTCTACGTTCCATGAAACTTTCTACTTTCCATAAATGTCTAGACTATATCAGTTGCAGTAACAACATTTATTTCCAGGACAGCTTATAGTACTCATGTGTCCTTAAGGATTTTATAGGCAATATGTTTGGAAATAACAAATTATAGGCAATGTGACGAGAAACAAGGTATCGACTTTTATTGGTCTAACACAACTGGATATGACATGTCTTTCGAGAAGGACTTCTGCTATCTGGAATGGGTTGGTGACGCCGATCAGCGAGGTCGAAGGCCGAGAGCAGCCGAGAGTCTTCCTGAAGGACTAAGTATGACATAAATGATAAGCAATGTAGTGAAACATGTGAAAATATAGTGCCTGTTGTGGCGATTAAAATTGTGTTACCAGCATGTGCGGAGACTCAAAAGTGTCGGAGCATCAAATTGCCACAAAGGAAAAAAAGTTGCTGATGATCTGATTTTAATCACATCATCATGATCGATCAACATTATGATCACCACCACCGACACCAACATCACCGTCTTCCTAAGCTTCTTCCCCTTCCCCTCCTCCTCTTCTTCATAATCACCATCAAACACCGTTTATTTTGATACTAATTTTCCTCTACGCAAACAAGTTCCGTTTTCACACTAAATCATATTGACTTAAAATAATCCGAACCATTCCCTCTTTAGATAAACATGTCAGCAAACTGAACTTCGAAAATTGATTCCATTTACGTGATAAACGCGGACTTCCTACTCAGCCTGCTCACCAATTCTCAGACAATCAACACAATGAATAATAAACGTTTATCAAAGTGTCAAGAATAGGTGGATTAGAATGCCGAGTCAACAGAAATTTAGATTACTTTGCCTACAGAATGAGGGATCCCTTGATATTGTATAATTTGTAAATGAGTTTACATTTCAGCAGATGCGAAGGATACGGACAGTGTGTTTGTTATTCTTTTTGATTTATTCCGATGTGCCTTGAAGCACAGAGTGCTAAATGTTCGAATTCATCTTCGTAAGACGAGAGTTACACCCAATTTTTGTTGTTGTTGTAATGGCAGTTGCGCTCTCATCCATGGTAATTTGTACAATCTCTGGACGAATTTAAGGGGGACTGTCAAGTTTCAGAAATGTATTAAGTAAAATTATCGTACCTTAGTTTGAAAATTTACGATCGACACACGAAAGTATAGATTTTTCAAAAGGAAAGAGTCAATTAATCTAAATGAACACATATTTGATGTAAAACATACCAAGTTATATAGCAAAAAAAGTACATTTTGGGATTTGATGCTTCAAAATGATATACTTTTGTTGAAATATTACGAACATACATCCGATTGCACGGCATCAGGTTCATAAATTATTGTAACTTTCAGTTTGCGCAGTGCCATTATAAAAAATTTATGGGGGGTGGTCCATACAATCATTCCCCATTTGGTCCAAGAGATAGCAAGAATTTCTTTGACAAAAATGACCAGGTGTCTTGTTATGATAGGTGGATAGAACATCCCATGGTCATCTGAAAAGTGAAGTCTTGAGTGTCGTGAGCGGTGGAGCGTGACATCAGAGGTCAATGACCTCAAATTTGACCCGTTTTCCTGTATAATTCGTAATATGCATGCCATTTATTAACAACAGCCTCGATTTTCACATTTTTGGTGTCTAATGAAAGATATTGAAATTATCTATCAAACAAAACCAACATCAATGAGATTTAACAATGTTTCGACCCTAATTTTGAGCCAAAAACGTCAACATTTAGCATTTTTACCCATATTTTGCAAATTGACCTGACATAAAACTTATAATTTCCTGAAAAGCGTGAATGTATTACTTAAACATTCTTACTCAAAAACTGACCCATTATGTTCACAAAAAGATGACAAAAAACAATGTGTGTGGGTAAAGTCGTTTTTGGACAAGGACATTTAAAGTGCAATGACCTCTTAAATTTACTATGTAGGTTTTCTGCACATATAGACTGTGGGCTATGCTAACCCCACTCCCCCCTAGGGGATTTATGGAGGCAGATATTTTTGGGATCCTAATGCATTGAGGTTTTGAAATCCGATTGCCTGCACATTGGCCAGCGGTGGGTGAGGCGGTGAGGGCGCTTTTTTCCCAAAATGGCCGCCAAAATCACAAAAATCAACATAACTAGGCCAGTGAAGCTCCTAGCAGCATAATTATGATGTCTACACCCATGTTTTTAGGGTCAAGGAATCCAATAGTATCACGTACATTAACAGGGGACCTAAATTTCCAAGATGGCTACCAAAATTTCAAAATGGCCGACATTGAAAATGAAAATTATATATATCTCAGTCCTTGAAGCTCCTGCAAGCATAATATTTTGATGTCTATACCCATGTTTGCAGGATCAAGGAGTCCAATAAAATCACTAAGAACAGCCCAGAACACAAATTCAAAGATGACTGCCACTGAATTTTAAAATGGCTGCCATTTAAATCAATTTTGTCTATATCGCAGTCGTTGAAGCTCTAAGGAGCATGTCTCTGATGCATTATGCCGTATTGTCGGAATCAAGGATTCCAGCCAATACATTTAGGTTTTGAAATCCACTTACCTTCACATTGGCCAGCGGTGGGTGAGGCGGTGAGAGCGCTTTTTCAAAATGGCATCAATAATGACACCATAAATAATCAACGACATGTCTATTACCTAAACACAAGAAGTATCAAAGCCTTAGTAGTATAAGTGGGTAAGTGCAATAGCTGTCCTGTGAACATTTGGCAATATATTATGTATTGTGTACTCATATACACATGTCAGCTACACATGGCAGCTATTGCACTTACCCACTTGGGCACTCAACAGTCGATGTCCCAACTCCAAGATCAACAACTAATCTAATCATATTCAGTAACTCTATTTGCAAAAGGATTAATTCTAGGAAAAAAATGAAACGATAGCTAAGAGTATCTTGATGACGTAGCTCCCAGTTGCTGATTGGTGCTGGGTTTACTGTACTCGTCAATATGATTTAGTGTGAAAACGGAACTTGTTCGCGTAGAGGAAAATTAGTATCAAAATAAACGGTGTTTGATGGTGATTATGAAGAAGAGGAGGAGGAGAAGGAGAAGAAGCTTAGGAAGATGGTGATGTTGGTGTCGGTGGTGGTGATCATAATGTTGATCGATCATGATGATGTGATTAAAATCAGATCATCAGCAACTTTTTTTCCTTTGTGGCAATTTGATGCTCCGACACTTTTGAGTCTCCGCACATGCTGGTAACACAATTTTAATCGCCACATTAGAGCCAATGAACAATTGAAAGCTTATTCATCAACACCAATATCAGCAGTAGGTAGTTAACCCAGCAGCAATCAGCAATATGAAGCTACTTCTTCAAGACCAATATCAGCAGTAGATGGCTACATTAGAGCCAATGAACAATTGAAAGCTTATTCATCAACACCAATATCAGCAGTAGATGGCTAACACAGCAACAAGCAGCAATTGGCAGATACTTCGTCAACACCAACATTAGCAGTAGATGGCTACATTAGCGCCAATGAACATTTACTTCAATTGAAAGCTGCTTCATCAACACCAATCAGCAATAGGAAGTTACTTCATCAACGCCAATATCAACAGTAGATAGCACGAACATTTGGAAAAGGCCTCAAACAAATAAATTATGTAAGTGCATGAGTTATGTACCTGTTTATGTTGCTCAGTGAATTGAAGCAGTAACGCTCTTGCTTGTAACTTGGTCCCATTTGAATATCAACAGCAAATCGGTTGCCATTAACATGCCTACTTGTTATTGATTTAATTCAATCATTGATCATGAACTTAATAATTATTATAAAACAAAACAAAAATAGGATATTGGCCAAGAACAACATAATAACCTTTCTGATCGTTCCAGAATGCTAACAACTTAATATCGCATCGGCACATTAAAGATACATAACACTTCTGGAAATGTTTTAAGTTGATAATTATGACAAAGTTTAAATCAGTATCTTTTAAGTTTCAAAAAGTGAGCCGAGGTGGGGGCTTTTTAAACTTGCTGCTTTCTTTACGTTGTAACGTTTTTTTGGTGGATAAATTTCTACTGTCAGCAAAAGGTACTGTAGCCTATTCACTATACTTCCAAAAATTTTGTTTGCAACCCCATACCTGCATACCATGTCAAAAAGAATTCGCCTCTCCACGATGTACACTTGAATCGAACGTGTTACAAGCAAGAGCGTTACTGCTTCAATTCACTGAGCAACATAAACAGGTACATAACTCATGTACTTACATAATTTACCAATCAATTCGCCAACATGGAATCAATTTCATGAGCTTCCAAGTTGTTAAATTATTTCAGAAGTGTAACCACCAGGTTACATCTTGCGTATTACGTAATCGATTCACATTAAATTAAAAACCTCAATTGCCAATAGATGTTTCTGATACGTAGAATATCAAACTAATAGTATACGATTTTACTCTAAGCCTCCTGCCTCCTAATATAATAACTAAAAAATGTGTAATATTATAATTTCAACAAAAATAACGTCATGCATGCCATCCGGAGCTTGACTGGGTTTATTTGAGTCGATTCTTTCGTTCCAAACTTCCAATTCAAGCCTTTATAATTTTGGAATATGATTTTAATTCTGAAGCTGAACCGGAGGTGACCCGGTTTCTACCAATCAATATTTCACTGCCCTAAACATGTTCAAAGGATTAATCCGGGGGAATAATATCACTTTATTCAGGGTGCCGTTGATTGGGTGAGAGAAGGTTGAATTCTAAGATTTGATTTCTCTGGCGTTTGGGTGAGGAAAAAGAAAACCGTATTATATGAGCGGAAGGACCCCGGGGTTGTTTGAGTGTTTTTCCCCCAATACCTATGTATTCCCGCAACATGAACAATTCATTATTTGCAATATAGGCCTCACATTAGTGCTATATTACTTTATGTTTCAGTTGGTTTAGAATTGTCATTAGCATGATTAGGCCATGTGTCACAAGTTGGGACCCCCAAAAGCCTGGCGGCGTATCATTTTTCTTGAAACAAGAGCACCTATGCCCGAATTTATCATTACATTAATTACCAGTCCAATCAATTTCAAAAGTTGGCCCCTACATGAACTTTGACTTTGGCTTTGCTTTTAACAGGTTCCTCCACTTTGGTTTATATCCACCTACATTGAGCCAAGACACAGCTATTTTAAGCTTGACCCCTAAATGACCTTCCTTTGACCTCAACATCCTTCAGGATGTTGTAACTTTGTGCCACCCCCCCCCCCACCCCCAATGATCATTGTCACCGAGTTTCCAAGTTCAGTCCAAGAGAATGCCAAATATGGATCAGGAGTATTACATAATAATACCCTGCTATGACAATAGCTGCACTAGGTTAATCGTATAATCTCCTTATGTGGTTAGCATGGCTGGGCCAGGAAATCCACAAGGTCAGCCAATGTATGTACATGTATTCGGTACATGTGCCATATCTTTTACAATGGGTGATTAATTTCTGGTTTGTTTTATTTCAAAACGCAACAGTCGATATTCTAAAGCTTGGTCCAAATCCAAGAGAAGAACCAACTCTAGTAATTTATGTGGTTTCAAATTATATCGGTGTTGCCTTTTTGATAGAAATGGTGTTTGTTGATGTGCACAGTTTCCCATTAGATCATAACAATAAACATGCTGTTGTACATCCAAGGTCAAAGGTCTTTTAATCCATATTTGGCGTTGTTCTGGGACTGAAGTTTGAGATTCCTAGTAATGATATTTTTGGAATGGCATCTATTTCACGAAACTTTAACCAAATTGATAACATACACATACATACGGATAGACGTAGTAGTCTCTTTCTGAACAAAGTTTAGGCAAGACAAAAATGAAATGTTGATGATATTTCCAATAGGCCAATTCCATGCCAAAAGTGCCTTTTGTAACGTCCGTAACAAAATTTTGGAACATTATTGCTCTAAACAGGAGCATTTATTTCAAACTTGCTAATCATGCCTCCATAGATTGATGTCAGACCTACTTCAAGATAGTAAAGAAAAAAATCTGAGAAAGCACCTTGACAGTTTTTTTTCATTATGTAAAACGTTACGGACGTTACATTTGAGATAAAATGTAACGTCCGTAACACAAAATAAACAGTGTAGGACGATATAGGAGTATTAATTGCAAACTTGCTTTTCATGTTTACATAGATTGGAGTCAGGGCTTGCTCAATATAGTTAACAGAAAAAAATAAAACACAGAACTGAATGGAGATTTAAGGATATGTACCATCTGTCAAAAAGGCAGGCACTTTTGCGTAACGTCCATAACGCTCGTTTCTCAAACAATGGCGAACAAAACCAAAAAAGAACAAGTTAGGTTTAACTTATGCTGGTTTTATTTACTTCAAGTTTACACATACAGTTCTGCTCCGTATTTCAGTATTTAATTAAAATCTTTTAAGATATTTTTAAGAGTCTGATAGTTTAGAAATACAGGTTGCTATTTTTTCTCTTTTGCGTAAGGGCTCGGATGGCAACATTTGCAGATTTCTTTTGTGGGACCTGAGAGCCCATCAGACATGTCAAATTGCATTCTGAATACGAGGAATGTCCTGATGATATCAAATAATTTTGATACTTTGAAATTCGTGATATAATACAAATTTTATGGCAAATTAAGTGAGGTAACAATCCACTCCCTGAAAAACACGCGAGCCAAAGGCGAGCACCTCGCCAAATTTCCGGAAGTGCAAGGGGGCTTGTCCCGGGAATAGGCTGTAGGTTTTTTTTACATTTCCGGAATTATTTGATATTTCTCATATTTATGATATTAAAAACAGTCCTTGAAGTAAACTTTATGTATGTAGACGGGAGGAAAAGCTGTCTATCATCTAAAAATGCTGACCTTTCGTATTGAAGAAATACATTTTTTCCAAAAATGACTTACAATTATTTGGTCTGTTTTATTAAAAATGCACTATGAAAGGTCAAAATTTTCATGATGGACAGCTTTTCCTCCCAGCTACATACACTTTAAGTACATATCATTACATTTATAAAGTTTACTATGTCGTAACGAGGACTGTTAAAGGGGCATTTTGTGATCCACAGCCTCATCCCCCACTTTTCTCAAAAAAGTTGAGATTTTTATATCACTGGAAACCTCTGGCTACATAATGTTTATGTACCAAATATTTCTTGCAGATTAATTCGCTTAGCAAAGATATCGTGAAATTTGAATTTCGCTCTGGTGCACCAGAACGAAATTACAACGCATTGTCTATGGAGCAGTGTAATACACATAATCATGCATAACTCATGAACGCAAAATCGGAATCAACTGAAATTTTGGGAATAGGTTTTTTCGTGGATATCTAATGAAAAATGACATAAATAGAGAATGCTAGGATCACGAAATACTCCTTTAAATGTCAAAATATAAATTTGTAATAATTTGCCATAAAATAATTATTATATTCCGAATTTCACAAAATCACAATTATCGTATATATCAGGATATTACTTGAATTCAAAATGCAAATTGATGTGTCCGATGTGCTCTCATGTCCCACAAACAAAATACAGTGCAAATGTTCCTATCCGATTCCTTAAAGAAAGTCACTTTCAAATTTGTCAGTATTTGCGTTTTGAATAAAACATTTTTTTTGAGGACTGACAACTGAAGCACTCTTTTTCCACAATTTGCTCAGTCCACCACCCGGTACATATTACTCTTGTATTTAATTTATTGGGTTAATTGGCCTATTACAGTTAAAATCCATACACCCCTATGGACGACATGGCCTTAATCTGCTCGGAGGGAGTGTAGATTTTAAATGGAGTCACCTATACAGGCGACCCCATTTAAAATTCACACTCCATGTGTGGAAAATTAAGGTCATGTCTTCCACAGGGGGTGCATGGATTTCAACTGGCATAGCCCATTAGGTAATAAGCCAATATTCGCTCAGGAAGTGAAATGTTTTTTCAACCAATTATGGTATATTATACAAATATTGAATGTTTATGAGTTCAATGGTAAAAATATTTTCACGAGGTGAAATATGGACTGATCCATTCAACAAGGCTTTGCCGAGTTGAATGGCACAGTTCATATTTCACCGAATGGAAATGATTTCCATTGAACGAAAAAACATTCAATATTTGTTTTATATAACTCGTATTGTAAGTTCTCTTTCTTCCTCTTAATTTTATAAATCACCAGGAAAACAAAATAAATAAAAAAATATCAAAATGTATATTTAAAAGCAACACCTATAATTGGCAAGTCGAGGTGGAAACCTCGCACGTCTGTCAGCGTTGCTATGGCAGCTCCGCGTCAGTGCAATGGAAAAATGACTATTGCACTCGCACGGAGTGCAATACGGTAGTCTTTTTGCAGCTGGCCTCTTAAAAATAGTAGAAATAATCATTGGCCAATTAAATGACAAGAAACTTTGAATGAGTTATATAATATTATATACGTATTTACTAGTTCAAAATACATTCACTTGTTAATTTACATATCTTCATGAGAAAATACAAGCCGTTTACTGTATAACAAATAGTACCAAGGGCCCATAGTGCGCATTGTCATACCAAGGGCCCATAGTACGCATCCTTCCGCAGCTAAGCTGCAGCATACAGCAGCCACAATGCAAAGCTCCCCCTGAATGAGAGATTCCCCAGCCAAGCTAAGAAATGCTGCATACTGGTATTTAGGTACAGGCCCTAATTGAGGATCATGGTGGTGGACTGAGCAAGTTTTGCAAAAGCTGTCTTCAATTATAATAAGTCACTCCTGTGTGATCTACTAAAAATTTTTATCATCCTTTAAAGGTCCCTATCATTTTGTCTGGGGCATGTGCATCCCATTCATGGTAGGGCCTGTCCTTTCTTAAATGACCTCCAAATACACTACACAAAGGGGAAAAGAGGGCCTGAAGAAGAGTGGGTACAATCAAGGCATTAGCCAGAGGGTGTCCAAAATGGTCAAAAATACCTTATTCTACAAAATCAGGGTGTCCACTTCCTATTCACTCCATTATTATAAAAATCAGAATTTTAGGGTGTCCAAATTGAAAACAGGGATTCCAATGACACCTGGACACCCCTCTGGCTAATGCCTTGGGTACAATTAAAGGAAGATAAAGAACAAAAGGAAACTGGCTTGAGTCAAATGAATAAATAGCATCACAGAATGGTATCATCATGCACAGAGTATCTTAGCAGGCTATGCAGCAGAACAAGTTTTTAACATATTCATTCCTTGTTCACTATAATCACAAATTTTAATTAATACGCTAATGTGGATATGGTTGCAATGCAATGCAATGCAAAGGCATCATACGGTCACTCAATTACTATAGAAAAACTATTACATTTGTGTACATTGTGGAACATTCAACTACGCTTGTTACTCCGCGACTAATCATGCTATATACACGAGCGTACAACGCTACTCTATGCGTCCATATTAGCAAGGTTATCTGCGTATAACAGCTTACTACGCACAGCCACGCAAAAGTATGTTCCACGATGTACAAGAATTTAATAATTTTTCTATAGTCGGAACAATAGTTTGTGACGCCATCTGCAAAGTGCACCCACAACCACATCTTTCCTGAAAGTCATAAATGACATGTTCCTTAGGCTGCCAGAGGGCGCAGACACCTTCACTGAACTAGGTTGATGGCCGCTATACTGCAAGTACTTGTATACCCAATACAAAATATCCAGGGTTGGCCACCATTGATGTTGACTTGAAAGTATAATTATGAACTGAAGTTGACATGTAGCAAAATAAGATAAAATAAAGTTCTATGGCTATGTTACAAGTGGGTAATAGGATTAAATAAACAGTAAATAATGTAATAGACCTAGTATATTAGCCTAGGGTGATTCTTATTTTATTTCATTTTTCATTGGGCTACTGCTTTATTTAGTTCTTTGTGCTGAAAAATGGAACCTCATCCCAAATTTGGTTACACATTTAGTTAAGGGATCCAAAATGAGCGTTTATTGCGTTTCGACAGTATTTTTTGTTGGACATGAGAGCACCTCGGTCCTGTCGAATTGCATTCTGAATACTGAAGCATGTCTTTCTGATATCAAATAATTTTCATTTTTGAAAATCACAATATAATAAAATTTTATGACAAATTATAAAAATTGATATTTTTCAAATTTTTGATATATAACAGTCCTCGGTAAATTATATAAATCTAATGATATATTCTTAAAGTGATGTAGCAGGGAGGAAATGCTGAATGTCAATTGAAAATTTTGACCTTTCATATTGAAGATATGGATTTTTTCCCAAAAAGACCTAATTTTTTTGGGTGTTTTAGGAAAAAAATCCATATCTTCAATACGAAAGGTCAAAATTTTCAATTGATCGTCGGCTTTTCATCCCACCTACATACACATTAAGTATAAATCATCAGATTTATAAATTTTACTTCAAGTACTGTGTAATATCAAAAATATCAATTTTTAATGATTTGCCATAAAATGTGTATTAAATTGCGAATTTCAAAAAATCAAAATTATTTGATATCAGAATGACTTTCTTCGTATTCAGAATGCAATTCGATATGTCTGATGTGCTCTAATGTCCCAAAATAAATACTGTCCAAACATTCATACCCCAGCCCTTTTTAATGAAATTTAGAGTTAGCTAGTAATCTTGTAAATTTTAAATAGGCAGTGGTAAATTTGATTAATTTTGGGTATGTCTGAATTATAATTATAATTATAATTCTGAATTATTGTCTGAATTATAGACTCTGGTTACTTTTTATCAGTTTTAAATTCTTTAAAGATGCCGTTGTATGCTGTAGAAATAATGGCAGACATACATTTAAAAATACTAAGTTTTTTTAACCATGTAGCCTAAGAAATGGGCAAGATAATATCACACAAAAAAGCAGGACAAAACATTTAAAAACAAATTAACAATTGACTCACTTCACTAAATCATTTTGGAATCCATCCCAAACTTGTAGCAATACACTAGGTCCATTACAGTCGTAAGTAACATATACATAGATGTACACTATAGATACAAATCATGTGACCTTCTTAACAAAGGCCAAATAAAATAATAGGAAAAAATAAACCACGCCTGCATGGCTGTCATAATTCCTGGTATTTTTTTTTTCTAGGGGAAAATTTCGGATTACCTAAAGGCAACAGAACCAAATAGTTTGGTCTCTCGATCGACCATCAATGCTTAGTCGATCTTTATTATTTATGAAATTAATTAATTTATTATTGAAAATTGTGATCATATATGAAGAGTTTCATCGCGAAACGAGATTTTTTACCAATTGTTTAAGGTCAGTTTATAGTAATATTATGGTTCATCCCTTTCATAAAAGAAAAAAGAAAAATTGAGGGACAAATCAAAAACATCACACTACAGTATCATACTGAATATATAATTGGTACAAGTATTTTGCATGGACAGTACAGGGGGCTTACGTTTGTTACCTGCAACTCTCATCATCTAAAAACTTGGGTTTAGGAAAATGTCTGTTTCAACATGTGAAGGAAAAAAGAAAACAGTTTGATTTCATTGAAATAAAAGACTCCTAGCAATAAATGTGACCCATCACATCAAAACCGACCACTTCTTGGTAGAAATAAAAATGGAGATTTAAATACTAGGATAAACTTGTTTTTTAGCTTTAAAATGACACCTTGTTGAAATCAGATACAGTAAAAATGTTTTGTGAGGCTAAACTGTAAACAAGCTCAAATTTCTTTTTATTTTCTTTCCTCTTCTTTCATTGTTATCTGCCCATACAGCCAGCCGTGAAGTGGTCGGTTTTAATGTGATGGGTCACAAATGTGATGCGATCTGCTCCATGGAAGGCATTTTTGACAATTGAGTTACTATTACCTCAGTTTCAAATTTGTCACCATTGGCCTCCATGCACCAGATCGTGTCACAATAATGCCAGAATAATAAGCATTCTGAAAGTGACTTTTCATTCTTATAGATGAAGCAATAGCATTAATAAAAATGTCCATATAAAGATAAAAAAACAGGCTATTCCATTTAAAAGCCACACTACCCTTGTGAGCGAGTTTCAAAATATCTTCCACAGAGGGGGTATGAATTTCAAAAGGAATGAACACATTAGGCAGCTCCATTTGAAACCTTCCCTCTCTCTGTAGAAGATTCAGGTTGAATCTTTTTCAGAGAGTGTATGAAATTCAAATGGAGCTGCCTAATGGGTTCATTCCATTTGAAATCCATATTCCCCCTGTGGAAGATATTTACAAAATCTTCCACAGTGGTAGAGTGAATTTTAAATGTAATAGGCCAATAATATGGATGATAACAGATTTGATTACATTTCTTGAATTAATTACAAGTTAATGTACATAATATAATATTATAGATTACAGATGAACAAGTTCCAATAATTGAGATTGCAATGGGTTCACTAAACAACTCAAATAAAATCGATGAGACCTCTCATAAAATTGTCGTCTCAAATCATGCTCAATTCAGTTGGATGGTAATAGTTACTCTACCCCTTCTACAGTCAGCACACTAAATAGGGTAAACATATGCATGAATCATGACCTTACAGCCAAAGTGAGGGCTGCTTACGAAAATCAGGTAACCACAATGACCGCACACAGGCCTGGAAAGAAATTCACTTCCCAGGAAAGTAAACAAATTTCCCTCCAACATATCAAGATTTCCCACCCCACCATTTCTTATGTATTTCGTTATCCCCAAAAAGCACAATTTCCCTCCAGATTACCAAATTTCCAGGGAATGAGATTCCTGAATTCCCCATTTTTATCCAGGCCTGACCGCAAGGATGTTTTCTGGAATTTGAGATATTAGTGATGGCGCCTATATTGAGCTGCGTCTCTGAATAATAAGTTGCAATGAATCAAGGACTTTACCTAGTATTTTTAAATGTTCTTGTGAAAATACTTGCGCTACCTTGAAATTCCCCTGGACAAGGAACTATAGCTGCCTAATTATCTTGGTTTATACCCATACATTACTCCGGGAGCTGATCCTGGTTGCGATGATTACAATGTGGGTAGACCAGGAGACTGTGCTAGTGTGCTTATATTGAGCTGCATCCCTGAATGCGGTTTAATGGTTTATAAGGGGTGTCTTGGGCCACAGTGGTCAGCGAAAAATCTGTACAGTGTCTAAAGACCTGTGGGCTGACATTGTGCACTATAAATCCCAAAATTTACAAATCTATTTATTTATAACTTAGTCATTTCTGCATCATTTGCCATCACAGATATCTCAAATCAAAGAAAATGTCCTTGCGGTCATTATGGTCACCTTGATTTTTGAAATCAACCCTCACTTATACTACAAGGTCATGATACTTATTTATTGAGCTAACTGTATGCCACTGATTGCTCTTGCACATGTTGACTCAGCCCGCGGTAGGAATTCACCACTGTTATGCTTTCTAAATTTCAGCAGTCTACAAATCTTTTAAGATTTATTTAAATATACTAGGTAAAGTCCCCTATTCATTGTAACTTATTATTTTGGAATCAGGTATTTTTGTACGCATAGAGGGGAAAAAGCCAGTTCTTCCCCACAAAGATAAGCCCAATTTCATCCCAAATTGGTTTTCAAATGGTATAGTACATTGATACAGAAGAGATCTCGAGCTGTGTCCTTAACTACAGAGGTAGACCTAATATACTGCTGGGGTCCAAACTGACAAATGTTGGGTATCCTAAATCAAATGTAAGATGAAATATGTTGAGGGGCCTGGCTCTAAAGCAGCCTATACGGTCAACAAGGAAGTTTGCATACACCCTGCATTCCTGTAAAAGTGCCATCCCTGCTTAAAAGACTAAACAGAACTGATGCATCAGCACAAGTTTCAAAAGTTCTTGACGATCTATGATAAAAATATTGGCATCTTATGCAGTAAAACGAACTGGCAAACAATCAAACCGATACAAGTTGACATTCCTTTCTCTTATTCCACTTCAGAACAGCATCTGGCTATTCCAGTTGAAATCCAGACATCCCCTGTGGAAGACATGACCTTAATCTTCCACACATGGAGTGTAGATTTCAAATGGAGTCACCAATTCAGATAGCCCCATTTGAAATGCACACTCCCTGTGTGAAAGATTAATGTCACATCTTCCATAGGGGGTGTCTGGATTTCAACTTGAATAGCACATTCTCTAAAAATGTAACAAGAAATAAAATATCTGGTATTCACAATAAGAGACTCGTAATTGGTCCAAGACAACAAAATGGGTATACCATTTTCCACTCTGATGTGGCAGAGACGTCGGTGCCCATTTCATTAGGCACAGCTTCAAGTAGGTAGCGGGTACTCAAAGCACTGGTATACGCGCTTAAAGATGCCGCATAGATACGCGTGAGAAACACCTGCCTCAACAGAGTCAACACACTGACATCACTGCCACGTCAGGGTAAAAAATATTATACATGTTATAGTCAAATTTTGTTGATATTCTGCAACAGTTCATGTTCGCAGGATCTGAAAATGGTACATTACATGTAAATCACACAAATCAGATCTTATTTTATATACATAAGTTAAATAACAAATTCAATTCAACAACCTCATTTCAAAAATGTATGTGGATAGTTAACATCATGGGCACTTACTGCCAAGTTTCTTACAGTTCCTCTAATTGTGATGCATCACATCAAAAAAGGGGACTTTGCAGGGGAAGTCAATTTTGAGTTTGGTGTTTCTGCTTTGGAAGCATTCTGCAAGCTTTAAAATGACACCTTATTTGCTATAACTGTCAAGGTGTGCAGAAGGGAAAAAACATTCCAAATTCTTATTATTTTCTTTATATTTTTCTGTCTATTTTAATCTATATCTTGAAAAGCACTTTGCCGAAAAGTCCCCTTTTTGACGTGCTGTATCACAATTGGTTAATTACATGATACTATCATCTTAATAACCAATCAGAACTCTTTTAGATCTCTTAGCACATTTAAGATTAATCCCCTTCAGCACTACGGACATTCTTACCATATTTCTGATTGGCTTAAGTTAATATATAGCCCTCATTAGGACCAATCAAAACAGTTCTTAGAGGATGATAATTTGGCTGTACGTGCCCATGGGATTAACATGGAAACATATTATTGTCTAATGGTTCAAGAGCAAGAAGGATGTTTATAAATGTTTATAAAATGGATTTATTTAAGAAACTTGATGGCTTATTGGAGAGACGTCACTAAAACGCTGAGTAAAACGCACCAACCTTTCACTACTGGATTTGATATTATAACGAACCTTCCACATAATGGTTTTGCACCAAGCCAGATGAACTGGAGCTGGTTCAAAGAGGTCTTCCTTCAATGGCTCAACAACACTGTCTCGACAGAACTATAGAAACCGCATCATATTTAAAGGTAAAATGGGTTATATGTGACGTGTCATGTCAAAAGGAGACACTTTTGGGCAGGGTCGTAAATAGAGAAATAGCCAAAAATCTGCCGGTGGGTGATTTTTTCACAATTTGGGTTTGTTGCGAATTTGTGATGTTATTAATGTTAAAAATAGTGTCTGATAGTTTCAGACCGGAATATAACTGGCATCTTGTATTTTTTAGACATTTTTCAAGTTAATTCCTACTCTCAACATTGTCAATAATATCTTTAAAGGCTGATATCTCAATTTCCAATTTTATAATACCATAACTTCCGAACTCAATATCTTCGCTTAGGAATGTCCGATTTCATTGGGGAAAACGGCGTTGTGGAGCAATATATCTCTATATTTAAGGTATGTAAAAACCTCAAAATTGATAACCTGCCCATAAGTGTCTCCTTTTGACATGACACGTCACATATGTTAGGAAGATCAGCAGTGGTGATATCATGTTACTGTTAGATCGGAAAACAAACTGGAACTTCTTTTATGGTCTATTGAGTGCAGTTGAAATCCGTACACTCCTTATGGAAGACATGACCTTAATCTCTCACACAGCGGGTTCAGATTTCAAATGGAGTCACCCATTCAGGTAAACCCATTTAAAATTGCACTCCTGTGTGGAAGATTAAAGTTAAGTCTTCCACAGGGGGTGTATGAATAGCCCATTTCCTTGCCCTCATCCACACACTGCATTTCTTACACCAAACAGACAAAAAAACATCACGTTTCCACGATATGTGCCGTCCATTTGAGACTCGCCGGTTCTATCACTTTGTTACCCTTGGCCCGTTTTCTCTCTGCGTCCAGATACTCGTCGATTAGGTCTTGTCGTTTTAGCACCAGGTGTTTGCCCTTCCAGTATTTGAGCATGCTCAGTGACTGCAGGGTACTGACAATGTCGTATGGGTTAATCGCTGTCTCTTGGCTTATGTCTGTTAGAAATGGTAATGGAAAGAAAAATGGGTGGATAGAATAAGTGAAAATTTCTTCATGGGTTGTACAGGATGCGGCCTTCAATTTGTTGCTTGAGAGATTGGACACCTTTTGCGCTATATGTTGATGCGTCCAATGCACTCTCCGTGTGGGGGCTTGTGCATTGGACGCATCAACCTCCCAGCAATCATGCATTATAGAATCAATTTCTCTCTCAACAAGTGAAACACATCTATAACCATAAATAATAACTCGGTATCTGCTGTGTGATTTACTTGTACACTGCAAGATTCCTATTGCGGCCCCTGTGCAGGTACACCATCACCAAGATACCCAACTGGTACACGCAAATTTAAGTACCTACACAGTACCAATGTTGCTACTGCACAGGACACACCAGCAGTGGTACAGCACTGGTATTACATAGGTACTCCTGTGGTACTGCACAGTACCAGCTAAGTACCTAGGTGACAGTGTACCTGTGCAGGTGGCCACGGCAACATCACTGGCAAATACTGCATTATTACTTGGGAGGATAAAATGGGCTATTCCAGTTGAAATCCATACACCCCCTATGTAAGACACAATCCTCATCTTCCACAAAGGGAGTGTGAATTTCAAATGGGGTTACCAAAATGGGTAACTCCATTTAAAATCTACACCCCCTTCCTGGCATGATTAAGGTCATGCTTTCCGCAAGGGTGTATACGGATTTCAACTGTCAGCAACCCAATATCAATCACCTACCTTTGATAGAGATCTCTCTGCCATCAAATTTATCTAAGTATTTGAGCACCACACCTTTCCAGTAACTTCTGTAGCTGATGAGACCTAGATCTGACAGCGGCTTCTCAGGTGAACCAATCTTTTCTTCTCTTTTGGACAGGAGGTAACCTGCAGTAAGGTTAGAAAATAACACATTTTTGTTTTGACATCACACATTTACCACTTGACAACATTTCCCACATTTTGAGTATATACAGATCAATGACTGTTTAGAATTCTCTTTCTTATCTTGATACTCAAGTTATTGCTAGAAAATTTGAAAATTAACAAATCCATGTTTCCAATGTTAGTGCACTCCACTAAAAAATCAAGGGTTAAAAACTAGTGGGTTGCATGCTAAAAATATGAAAACAAATTTGACACAAGGTTATAAGTGATCCCACTTTATAGGTCTGCTTCCCCTAGTCCCAATGTCAGAAAAGAATACAATGGAATCAATATAAACAAATATTATTCCACTTTCCGTATCCCATAATCTTTTACTTAAGCTAACTGTGATAGTAGAAATTCTATATTCAGTACAAACATATTTTTTTGTTTCAGAATTTTCTGTCAAAAACACAAAACAGTCACTGAATTCGCAAATTTGGCCCAATTCTAAGCATTAAATATGTTGTGCACCGGCTGAAATTGGTTATTTCAGTTGAAATCCATACACCAACTAATGGAAGACATGACCTTCCACACAGGGAGTGTGAATTTCAAATGGAGTTACCTGAATGGATGACTCCATTTGAAATCTACACCCCCTGTGTGGGAGATTTAATATGGTTAGGTGTTCCACAGGATGTTGTATGTAGTGGATTAATCCAAATTAGCCAATGTTTCTCTTACATTCACTCTCTCTCTCTTGTCTTTGTTTGAATAATAGGTTTTCATGCACCGTTGCTAATTATGTTGAACTAAATTTTAGGATTGTGTTGTTTCATCTAGCAAACCGATAAACGATTTCTTAATGCAAAAAAAATTTAATCCTACTTCTTATTTTTCCGACATCGGGCAGGTGACCTAATACTATTTTTGTAACAAAAAACTCCTGTTTTAACCATATTTTCACCGTTTTTGTAAGCCAATTCTTGACCGTTTCAACCAAATAAAGTTTAATGCTGTTCCTGTATATTCCTCGATCTCCTGTGTGAATTTGACGACATTAGGATCAAAACTGACAGAGACTTTCAATGGACATACCCACAAACACCAAACTTGTTCCTATTTTATAGTAAGATGGTCTAAAGTTTATTTAAAGATGCATTTCGGATTTGACCCCTAGTGATCGCTAGAGGTCACAAAAGGTCACACAGGGTAAAAATTTGAAAATGCTTCAATCTTGTCAACAGTCATACCAAATTATTTGTCTCATCACAGGGATTTCAACAATGTATAGTTTGTGCTATGCAGTGTTTGAAATAAGCACTTATAAATCCTCTTGTCCAAAAATCACTGGGGGACAACCATATTGAGCTATGTGGCCATGCGTTTCAAGCTGGGTACACCAATAGGGTGGAGCAGTACTTTTGTGCGAGATTTTGTGTGCTAATTATTAATATTTTTAAGTCAAGGGTGTCAGCTACATAGACAAATTACCTATCAATTTAAAGCTATTGATGAGACCTTTGTATTGATACCATAATATTTTATGTAGCATTTACCATTTTCAAGTTATTTTGATTTTAGTGAAAAATTGACAGGGTGGAGCCGAGGATTGATATGGAGGATTGATATGTAAATTTAACTAAAAATGTCAAAAAAATGGTGGTATATTGATATGTTTGCTTCTTTTAATTGGTTTTATGTTGTAAAGACTTAAAGGGGCATTTCGTGATCCACAACCTCATCCCCCACTTTTCCCAAAAAAAGTTGAGATTTTTACACCACTGGATACCCCTGGCTACATAATGTTTATGTACCAAATATTTCTTGCAGATTAATTCGCTTAGCAAAAATATCGCCAAATTTGAATTTCGTTCTGGTGCACCAGAACGAAATTACAACACATTGTCTATGGAGCAGTGTAATACACATAATCATGCATAACTCGCAAACGCAAAATCGGAATCAACTGAAATTTTGGAAATAAGCTTTTTTCGTGGCTATCTACTGAAAAATGTCATAAAAAGAGGATGCTAGGATCACGAAATCCTCCTTTAAGAACAATTATTTAGAAACTAAAAAAGGTAACTCTGTCCTAAAATTGAGTGAATTTCTAGTGCAAATCACTTGATTACAGAAAATGCCTTAAATTGCACTGTTTGTGTGTAAATCCCTATTCGGAATGCCTCAAATGTGTGTTTCAAATATGTTCGCACACAGTGAAACCTGTAGTAGGTATCACAATAAAAGTATACATTTTTTTAAAGCTCTTGAGCCAAGGAACTCAAAAATGATGTTCTTTTCAGCATAGGGTATATAAAAAATATATCCCACTGAAGATAGAACACTTTTTATGGAAAATTTTGCTATTCAACTTCCACTACCTCCTTAACCAATCTTCCTACTGGGAAACTAATATCATTTTTGGATTCCCTGTTTAATTTCCTGTCAGGAAATGTATACTTTTCTTGTACAAGTGGGTTTAGTTAAGAAACAATTATATTTGTTTCAAAAAGCGTGCATTTTCAAAGAGGAAAAAAATTTGAAATTTTGAGTACTGAAAAATCTACCAACTCAAAACACATGGCCATGTACTTATCCCCTGGACAACCACTATTTGGATTCTTTGCACTCAAAAACATGACTTACATGTTTTGGGGACAACCAAAATGTTTTGAGGACAAGCAGAATTCATGCTTTAGTTGTCCTCGGGACAACCTCCATATTTCCCAGTGCTATGATTCAGCTTAGCAACTGTACTATAACTGTCAGTTTATATAAAGGCTATAAAACATTTTAGTAACATTCAGAATACATTTGTGAAAACTTGCTGGAAAACACTTTGTACAAATGTTTGCCAATAATACTTTGTGATAACATTTTGACGAGTTTGAAATTGTACTCATTTTTCATGATGGTTTTAAAACCGTCTACATGACCGTTACATAACCCCACATTTATATGCTAATAAAATGTTTTGACCAACACCAGTTATGTGTTCATAACATTTTTTTGTTTACTGGGAAGGTGACAGTAAAATTTAAATGTGGTATTAACGATACTTACTAAAATCTATCAGCATTTTGCCATACCCTTGTCTCATATACTGTGGCAACGTCAAGATACATGATACATTGTAGTTGAGGAAGGAATTTTTCTCCTGTAGCAAATAGAAATAGGAAAGAGAAAACTAACAATTAAGACTACTGAAACATTATATTTTAATTATTGCGGCAAGTTTTTCCTGCTCACATTACAAACCTATTGATGCAGTTGTATATATAATACCAAATTTATATAGACCTAGTGCTTAACATGAACGCCATCTGAATGCGCCGCTGTGTATTAAACATCCGAATCGGTTCACCTCTGTGCATGCGACGGTAGAGCATATCAATGTCTAATGATGACCATCCAAACAGATTGGGTCAGTAGTTACACCCTACTCATTTCCCACTTTGTCCAAAGTTCAACAAAAACGAGGAACTCTCACATCCATGCACAGTAAGAAACACAAACATGTGTGTCCACAGTTGGATAGTGAAATCTCTAATTGTCCATTTTCTGTTGTTTGTTTTTTCATGTCCTCGCTTGTCGTAGCTTATTACATGTTGGGGCATTGGGATGTGTGTGTTTATGCACTTACCTTGGAGAAGTAACCTAATATATGGCATCCCGTTGTGTCATTTTCTGTCATGACATAGAAGAGGAATGGTTCTACATCGTAATACAGCGTCTTGTGATCTAAGAACAGTTTGGCTAGTAAACACAAGTTTTGACAATATATCTGCAAACAGAAAACAAAACGTGGAAGCGTAAGAAGATAAAGAATTGACAAGGAGTGTTAAGCGAGGCAAACCTAAATAAAATTTGTATACAACAAATCCCAGCTCCTAAGTAATCATACGGAGTTGAATTCATACCTCAGAATTAGAGAAGTCCTATACCGCCACGTACAGTCGCGTTTTCAGCTATGGGAAGAAAATTGGGGGTATTTGGGTCCTTGCCGATGGTGCGCGGAGACAAACAAAAATAAGTCTGTGTCTCATCTGAAGCGTCTTGGTACTCGCATGCAGGTCGCATCAAGTGCGTCTCTCAAATGCTCCCATCATCCATGTCGCACTTGAATGATAACAAATGCCTCAAGCGTGTTACGAGGAAAACCGAATTATGTCGGTCCGTGTCACGTCACTTCCGGTTGATGATGTTCGAGTGAAAACAAGTCCCTGATTCGATTTTTGTTGATGATTTCTGTCATTGGTGTTATGTAAATTTCAACCGCAAATAGTCAGTGGAATCACACAACCATTTCTAAGTCTTCAGAGTGGAAGAAACTTACTTGATTTACCGTTTATATACTGACAAACTAAAAATTAAATTCCATGGTCGAGTGTAGTTTTTCCGAAATTGAATGTCACTCCAACAACATCGCTATGTAGCCTCCTTCACAGTCGGTTTCTGTTGTTCATAACAAACCGTGAGCCACATGCAGTTTGGGTCCGAGACTAGAGATAGCCCGGATGTCCGACCGACAGAATACCCACATTTTTTGTATCAAGATGGCGGTCGAGTCCTGGTTCTCCTTCTTTAATTCTGTGATTCATATATCTAGATGATATTTGACAAAATCTGATACATTCATGCAAAGCAGGACATTTTGAAAATTTAGTTTTATCATTATTAACATGGGCAGTACCTAAGCTTACTGATTTTTAAGTCCATGGCATACTTGGTTCCTGGGACTTGATGAGACTCAACCATGCGTAACTGAATTTACATTCAACAACTCTTCCTATAGCTTTGTACAGGACCCAACCGTTGTTAATCCGTGATGAATCCACAGTTCAGTAGCGTATACGAGAACGCAAGGTTATGTGTACGCGTTACGCATTAGCGCGTAAAATTCATCATGCCTGGAACGTACGCGTAAACATGAACTCTCTTTATATGTTGGCAGTAGCAGATAAATATTACCGCTTTATTCTTAGTTTCATTGCTGATATCAACAGAGAAATACTGCGATCTTCTTGTAAGGTTGAGTGGCAATGACAAACGGACATTCCGAATGCAAAGAATCAAGTGAATTCATGAATTAGACATCTTTAGCTTGTTTCGTTGTTGAAAGGGATTCAATCATGTTTCACTGTTGTTCATCACCGATTAACAACTCGCGTCCGGCGCGCGTCTGCGTGGTGCGAGGGCAGCTTGTAAGTTGTAAACCACTCAGACGACGCGGACGAATCGTTGTTAATCGGTGATGAAAAACGGTGAAACATGATTGAATCCCTAAATAATCCATTACCTCAAGTTAGGTTTATGCACATCTCAAATGAAAATGTTTTCACTTGTTGCTGGATGCACACCAAATAACTATTAGTTATATTCTTTGTTTTCTTACTTTATTTTTCTTTCCATCTACTTCAAAAACTGAGATATTTCCCTTCCTGTATATCTCGTCTCCCGGTGGGTGCCTCCAGATACACTTTGCCGTATGCCTCCTCAGTATCGTGGTGCTCTTCATATACTTAAGACAGAACTCACAGATGTACAATTTTGGAAGTCTTGCATATTCTTCGGGGTATGGGGAACTGTACCATGTGTCTAACTCAAATCGACCAAACTCGATTTTCTTTAAGTTGCCGTCCATGAGCTGGCATTCATTTTCTCTTTCCTGTATAAAGAAAGAGTGAAATTGGTTGATGTCGATTAGTAAAGTAAAACCACATCGTCATGCACAATAAAGGAAGTACAAGATCTAATTCTAACCCAATGCTAATTAATATACAGATCTCATTTCATGAGGTTACTACTAGGCACGGAGTTTCATAGCGATTTAAAACGGCAAAATGCGCGCCGTTTTTTTTATATAAAGCGCGAAAATGCGCTGAAAATTCAAGTCAAAAAGCGCTAAAATGCGTTTTCCAGTATTTAAATTCACGATTATGACGATACACACGTACCCCGGGTCTACACCTCATCAAATGTTGATTGTTAAAAAAAAAAAAAAGTGCATTTTCGCCGTGATATTCCATCTCCGTTCGCTATGATATTTTTTCTCATTTCTGTGTCAGTTTTGGTCCGAAACGTGGTCAAAAACAGGTGCAAAAACATGAGCAAAGTCTGTCAATCTTGAGCAATTTTCGTTCGTATTTCACTTCCGCGTTTCTTTTTTAAATTAACGTGTAGTTGATGCTACAAAAACTAAAACACGCGCTACCACAAATAATATGAAAAAGGAGTTATCATTTGGATTTTGTCTTTAAAATTGCTTTTATTCATCGTAACAATAATACTAATAAAGGAAACCTAGATTATTTATGAGAAAATAAACTTAAAATATTAAAAATTGAATATTGTCAGGTTGTGATAAATAATTAAATAAACATTAACTGCACGTGCTTGGTTGTAAACAAATCAATCTGGACTTCCCCACCATCACCATCAGGCCAGCAATCGTTCGGAAAGCATGCAAAAAGTGCACGATTTCCTGACGTTGCATTTACAAATATTGCAGAATTTACTTCAATTCTCAGCAGGTGGGTCAAAATTTTGGGGCTTTTATTATCTGGACGCATTGACGCACACTAACGGGAAGCCTGTTATGTTGTAAAAGGTTATTATTGGTGAATTTACATTGAAAAGTAGTGTGTTTGGCAAAATTCTCAAAATTCACGATGGACCACCAAAATCGCGATGGACCCCCAAAATCGTGATTTTTTGCGCTTTTTGCGCGAAACTCCGGTGCCTAGGTTACTACCCTTTTTCCTACTCTATCTGCGCAGACCATCAATGCAAAATCTTCCAACTGCAATCAGAGGTCCCGGGTTCAACCATCTCTAAATTCCACCAACTGATTGCTTTTTCTAACTCTTATATTAATTTCCATCACATATAGACAAAACAGTCAACTTTTATTGACTGATATGCGTCTTAAATCCAAAGCATATAACACAAGCCCCAAGCACTTTCTAACTCTTCCGTAGGACTAATATTACAGTTACGATGGTTTGCAAGAGATTACGATATATCATACTTTAGTGATATGGAGCTCAGGAAAAACAAGAAAAATCACCGACATTTAAATTGCTTCCACTTTCATTTCAGTGATTTAGGTATGTTAGGCACAATAGAAAGTGTTCTTTGACTTGTATCAAAACTAATACCGGGTAATGGAACAGTTCGTCCATGGGCAGGAAAAACCTATGTTTCTTTGGCCCCTGAACATGTTTAAAGCAAAACCTTCTATGTAACCTATTTGCAGTTTCGTTTTAAACATGTTCAAGGGCCAAAGACACAGGTTTTTCCTGCCTATGGATGAATTATAAACCATTAGGTTAGTGCAACAATACTCTATAAGCAAAAGCTGCCCTATAAAAATTCAATAATTTCTGCATTTCTATAGTACACATATGACACCTGGCAGCTATTGCAGATAGGGCCTTCCAGCGCATCAAAACTCACCATCTCTTCCGATGCTCTATTCTGTGCTTCTCTAAACAAGTCCAGATCATACTGTGACGTCAGCCCGTTTAGTAAGGGTTCTCTAGACTTGTGGAACTCCTCTCTGTGATTCCTATTCTTCTCCTTCTGCTCCTGTGTCCGTTCCTTCCTTGCCCTTCGTAGCTCTTGGATGCTGTATTTCTTTTGCTGCTGTAACCTGGCAGGAGACTGGAGCAAAACAGAATAAGGGAAGAATATTATATGTGACACGATCAAGGGGAATGAGTCGGATGTCGCTAATATTGATTTTGAGATATTGGCAAAGAAGGTGTTAAAATTCTTTTGTTTTATATTGTTTTTGGCGATTGATAAATTGATGTAACTTTGCAAAGAACAGTCGATTTAACATGGGGTTTTCAGTTTCTGACAGCTCTAAATATCCTTTTTAGAAACATATGTAAAACTCATTTTCGACCAGGGTCGACACACGGTTGTTTGATGGGATCATTTATTAATTTTTCAAACAAAACAGCATGTACAACCAAATGTTAGGCTTAAACAGCTAAAAGTGATATCATGCTAATGAATACAGATGCTTTTGCGTCATTTTCAACTTTAATTTCCCCTCTTTTACAAAATTATTCACTTTTATAGTATTTTTTAAAGCTTTTTCTGATATAAAATGTATCTATTAATGACAAAATTGGTGGCGCTATTTAGTTACTAGAAATTACTCTTTTAAGCTTTTAATACAAATAATTCCTTTTATGTTCGATAAAATACGTTTATAAAATGTCCTTCTTGCTTGTTTCACCTATTCCAGCTATTTTAATTGCAGTATTAATCACCTAACCCTTGCAAATAAAGAAATATGATTTAGGATAAATAGCGCCATCTATAGTTTGCATTTTTAGTTAATAATGAAGCCAATTCTATATATATCAAACAACCGTGGACATGTGACTCATTCCCCTTGATCATGTCACATATGAGGGTCAGAATTTCGGCGAGAATCCGAGAATCTTTTCTCGCAAAGATTCCCGTCAACAAATTTGCAAGAATCTAAATGGATTCTTGTAAATATTTCAGTTGATCATGCAAAGTTACATGGCGAGAATCCATGGATTCTTGCAAAATTCCACTGGGATAACATAACCCAAAAGGATTCTCGCAGAATTTCTGACCCAGTGTTCCCACAGCATTGAAAATTTCATGACATTTTTAGTGAGCATATCACAAAATTCTCTAGACCCAGCAATACGTCAACATACTGGTACTTGAAAATCTGCCTCCCTGACCACCACTATGGGCTATTCCAGTTGAAATCCATACTACCCCTGTGGAAGGTATGACATTAATCTGTGTACTCAGGGGTGTAGATTTCAAATGGAGCCACTCATTCAGACATCCCCATTTGAAATTCACACTCCCTGTGTGGAAGATTAGTCATACTCCCTGAGTGGAAGATTACGGTTATGCATTCGGTAGAGGGTGTGTGGATTTCAACTGGAATAAACCATTGGGTATGACAAGAATAAGCCAAATCTGCAACATGACAGTGTACCTGCCCTCTGCTCACTTATTTTGAAATTCAAACTTTGCCACAATTATATTCAGACCCCACGTCACTACATTGCGCGATGCAGATGGTGCCATGATTTTTTACACTGCAGCATTGCAAGACGAAATTTAAATGTACCGTACTGCAACGATATATCATGATATCGCAGCTGCGATGTGGAGTCTATGTCGGACTCTGTGGTCATTCTGCCAACCTGGATTTTTCAACAGCCAATCACAAGCATGCATGGCTACGATATCACAATCTTGAGAGAGTGAAAAAGTTGGACAAAATTCAATTCTCGCCACCGATAAAAATTCCATCACGCCATGAGAACTTTCACCGCTGGCTCATAAAAACCTAGATTTCATCGCTGCTGCGATGTGGAGTCTCAATCTGACTTTACTACGCTTCAAGGAAGTTTTTTTAACACCTCTATATACTCAAGATTCCATCTTACCGATTGTCGTAGATTTTTCCTGCTCAAGTCCGTCATCTGGCTTTCTTTCAGTTTTGTTTTCTCCTTGTCCTCTTGCCTCAGCTTACACTCCTCTGCCGTCATATTATGATACAGTGGACACCCTGTTATCGTCCTATGCTTCATGAACTTGCCTGTGATGTGCCCTGTCAAATTTAAACAAACAACAGCTGGGTTAGGTTTACACCTATGGATGAAGCTATGCTTTGCTTAACCTATTTTTGAGACTCATAACATCATGGACTGATAGACGGACTTAAGTGAATTTATTAGCAGCAACACAAAATGATCATATTCACCACTGTCCAATAATACAAGCATTGGTATCAGAAGGGCTTCTTCATTCAACTCAAATCATAATCTTGATCAAAATATTTTACTAAAATTGTCGCAAAAAAAAGGGCCTAAATATTGAAATGTTCTTTGATGGATTGGGGACCTGCCCCCACCTCTTTGCCTAGATGCAGCATGACACTGCTGAAAAACCATCTGAAGCCATGTTAACTCTATGCTTCTTGCATAGTATGGTCAGCAACCACGGTGTGAAGTTGATTGGAGCAAACAGTAACATGACAAGTTGGTTTATTTCACTTTATAATAAATACAGTCTAATTTTACCCCAGGCCATCCAATGTGCCATGCATTATTTTAGTACTCATCTACTGGTCAGTTTAAATACTCTTATTTCCACATCTATTTTTCAAAGTGCTACTTTAGTTTAAAGACATTGCATAGATGCCAGCACGAAACAGCTGCTGCGATAAGTTGACGTCACTGATATGTACTTGACCAAAAGTACTACACCTACCTAGTGAATCACATCCCGGCACTGGACACTTCAATTCCACCAAACTACCTAGCGTGTCCGTGGCCACCACCTTACTCCGCCTCTTCTCCTTGATCTCTTGAAAAGCCGACGCCACAGACTCGCTGTCTGAAAGTCCGTGTTTCTTCCCGTTTACGGTCGGGGCAAGTGCATCCACTGAATCTGACATGATGATTTCTGTGGTGATGGGTCGTTTTCGTTTAGCGTTCGGTGGTTTTGGGTCATCAACTGGGCCACTTTGGTCACTATCTGAGCTCTCGGCGGATTGGCTTCCATTTGACTTGGGCGATTTTACTGGTGTTTGTCTCTGAAGTGACAGGGCTGCAGAAAAGAAAATTTAATTTTGATACTTTTATAATCATGATTTACACATTCAAACTTGAGCAGTGTACATTGTGGATAACCATTAGCCACGGTGGTGTGCGCATGTTTTTAAGAGGGGCAGACTAAAGTAGGGGTTTGGTCAAAAACATAAACATGTATTTCCAATGACTGGGTACATTTCCCCCGACTGACTGACAAAATGGATGGGGTGTACGGTACACAAATGTGTAAATGATAATAGGGTCCTGGTTTTTACCTGAATTTAGCCAGAACCACTTACTTTGGAATTTCTTCATTTTTTCTAGAGAATTAAAAATATTAAGAAAAATATTAAGAAACAAGTACACTACACACTGTCTGCAAAGAAGCTTTACAAGGCAAGACTGCCAGAAAAGTGGCAAAATATTATACATATACTGAGCTCAAAAAGAAACTTATAATTTTTCACAAGGTCATATCTTACAATCCTGTCCATCAAAATCAACCAAAATTACACACATGCTTACTTCAATACTCTACTCTAAACACATGTCAGTAACCAAACAGTTATCCAACTGACACAAAATACACTGACATGGAACAGCTTCCTGGACCACATTCACAGCCCAATAATTGGCACCGAGCAAAAGAGATCTGTGAGAATGAGTACAAAATCCTTGCACATGTAATAATTCCCTGAGTAAGTGGAATTGTGTGGAACAAGACCTGTTTCTTGAAGAAAGTGTGTGAAAAGTAAAAAGCAGCACCATTTCATCATCTGTACCAGGATCTTGTATGCATTCTCCCAGATTTCCTGTGCTGGGTGCCAAATATTGGGCTGTGAAAGCGGTCCAGAAAGCTGTTCCGTGTCAGTGCTTTTTGCTGTTGTGTGACTTGTGTCAATTGGACAATTGCTTGTTACTGACATGTGTTTTGAGTAGAGTATTGAAGTAATTCTGGGTGTAATTTTGGTTCATTTTGATTGACAGGATAAAAGATATGACCTTGTGATTCACAAGTTGTGAAAAATTATAAGTTTCTTTTTGAGCTCAGTTTACTTTATTCTAAAAGGAAAAGAGTTGGCTTCTTTTTGTTGAAAAAACATTGGAAATGGCACATATATTTTTTTTAAATGAAAATGAGTATTTTCTAGCTGTATCTTTTGTACACCATGAGAGGCATTGCTACGGTGTTCCATGATTGATCCATTGGTTTTTTTTAAGCCCACTACATTTTATGCATCATTTGTAAAAGATAGAATTAGGCCCTGGCAAAAAAAGAGAATTTTCGTAAGGGGCGTTTATTAAAGACAAATTGACGTAGGTTATAATTAAGGGTCCTGAGACGTTCTAGTAGCTTTTCTGATGCAGAAAATGTATTGCAGGTTTACACAGGACTTGTAGTCCTCCAGCTATTTCACTGTATCGACGTCTATCTGTCACTTCAACATTAATGGTACCCTTTAGCAAATTGAAAATACCCTGGTGGGCGCTTATTGGGGCATGGGCGATTGGGCGCTTATTGGAATGAATACGGTACTACTACAATTTAGTATTCAATTACCTTGACATGACATTTTAGAGACCAATTAAGCACTGAAACTACACACTGGTGAGTGCATTTAAGCTTATAACATTGACATGAATTGTCAACACGGCATGGAACTCAATGATTTTCGGAAAGTTTTACGGCATTAAACACCTTGTTTTATTGCTTGTAAAAGCGAGATAATTACTCAATAGCGAGAATTGTGGCGAGAAAACCAAGATTATATTTTTTGCCGGGGCTTAGACAGAATAGACCAAATTATATCAGCAGAGCATAATTTAATGTCAGAATTTTGCATAGGCCTACAGTAGCAAAATTGTGATTTGCCTCATGTGCCAATCATAGAAGTATCGTCCTCCTGCTGTAGCATTAGATTGCCTTTTTTGAAAGTAAACAACAATTTGTAAAATAGAAAGTTTATTTGACACCAAATAGGCCTACCTTTAGTTGCCCTAGTTTGCACCCTGGTGGAGCGTCTCGTAATTCTTCTATTACCCGTTCCTTCTCCATCACAGCTGGACATGTCTTCAACGTCAACAGAGCTGCTGTCTGATTCTTCTTCATACCCTGCATCATCGTGATCATCCGAGCTACTTTCTGGCTTCTGTTATCAAATGTGGGTGAGAAAAATACCAAGCAATCAGGAGAGCGTGAGTATAGAAAATCAAAGGGTCCAATTTAATTTTTCTGGACCCTTGGTACCTGCAATACCAACATTTAAGGGGTCCATTGAGAATCTCAATCTAACTTGGGAGTTCATCTGTCCGCCGCCTCAGTCATAATTGAGCCATTCTTTCCCAGGCAGAATTGTACTTTTATGATGTTTTGCCATGAACAGGAAACTGCAATGATTCACGGCACTGCAATTTTTGGGGTCCCGGACCCACCAAAATAGATTTCGGACCCCCTGTTTTTAATTTTTTTGCAAGTTCAGGGGTCCCTGCAGACCCCCAGTTTTTCAATATAGCGCTATTGCAGACATACTATGCTGCATTTGTGCAACTCGGACTCACCAAACTCTACTCCGGACCCCCTACTTTTTAATTTTCTGCAAGTTCGGGGGTCCCTGCGGACACTGGAGTGTTTAGTTCTAGCGCTACCCCTGATTGTATACTGTACAGTGCATACTGCATGTGTAATTCGATTAAAAACAAATAATTAAATTCGATGTTTGTTCCATACACCGATTTAATTTTCCCTGTCCTTAGTTTTTCCATACACCGATTTAATGTTACAAACGTGCAATGTCTTGTACAGATGGTTTAATCTCAATGACCTGTGACTGTTGACCGAGGTCAAGCAGGAAACTCAATCTTGGCTACCGCTAAAACTCAACATATATATATATACACTGGTTTCCAACCTTTACGACTCCATGCTCGCTCGACGCCGAGTCGCTGGAGACGAAGTGAACAGGCCTGGAAAATATTTCCCTCTAACATAGCAGGATTTCCCACCATTTCCCTCCAATCCAAATCAGGCTTCCCGTTAGTGTGCGTCATTGCGTCCAGACGCGTATTTTACAAATCTGGACGCAAGTTCACATGGCTAATCAAGTATTTTGCGTCCATATCACATGCATGTGGACGCAGACAAAACTTGGAAATTTAATCATTAATTGATGATAAAAATAAGACATTTTTATTCTTTTATATTTTTAAGATAATAAAAGCCCCAAAATTTTGAACCACCTGCTTAAGAATTGTAGTAAATTCTGCAATATTTGTAAATGCAACGTCAGGAAATCGTGCACTGTTTGCAAGCTTTCCGTACGATCGCTGTTTGATGGGAAAGTCCCCCCATTGATACTTTGTTTACAAGCTTGCTGGACTGATGACGTGCGGCTACCAAGCAGTTGCTGTTTATTTAATTATTTATCACAAGCTGACAATATTCAGTTTTTAATGTTTTAAGTTTATTTTCTCATAAATAATCTACGTTTCCTTTATTAGTATTATTGTTACGATGAATAAAAGCAATTTTAAAGACAAAATCCAAATGATAACCTTTTTTTGTATTATTTGTGGCAGCGCGTGTTTTAGCTTTTATAACATCAACAACACGTTTTAAAATTAAAGAAACCCGGAAGTAAAAGTACGAAAATTTGCGCATGTTTTTGCAGCTGTTTCTGACCACGTTTCCAACCAAAACTGACACAGAAATGAGAAAAATTATCATAGCGACTGGAGATGGAATATCACGGCAAAAATGCACTTTTATTTTATTTTAACAATCAACATTTGATGAAGTGTAGACCCCGGGTACGGGTACGTGTGTTAGCAACAAGGGGCTGCTGTTCTGATCATGAAATTCCGCGGCGTTTCTCGGTATGATTGATCATTGTGTTGATCATGAATTTCAGATGGACGCACAAAAATATGTCTGGACGCAAGTTTTTTCAACCTTGTCAGCAAACTTGCGTCACACATGACGCACATTTTTAAATCCTTAACCGGAACCTTGATCCAAATTATGACCAAATTTTTTTCCAGGCCTGGAAGCGAAGCTCCATAACGCCAAGGGACTCGCATTGTTATTGTATTGACTAGTTAGGTTTGTGTGTTTTGGTTGGAACATCATATTCGGAAGGAAATGAACTCGGTCGGTGCTTCACGTCATCAGTGGTCATGCATCTTTTTTCATGACTACATACTAAACGACCGTTTTAGTCATGAAAATATATTCACTAATATGTTGAAATAATGCATAGTTTCTGACATGTTTGGGCTGTTGACTTCATGAATTTTACCTTATGTATGGCGCCATTGGCACCATACTATAATTCCGGTTTTGTGAGGTGCACCGCAACTATCGTATATCATGAAATCTTGCCGCCAGACGGGGCTGGATCAATGCATGTTAATACGTTAAACGCATGCATCACTGATGTGTTAAACGTGTAGGAAAATAAAGACCAAAAACTAGGAAAATCACTAAAAACAGCGTAAAATCAGGGTAAAAACGCCAAATATGGGCTGAAAATAAAAGAAAACCGCGTAAATTTTGGCAACAAAAAAAGAGGAAATCAGCTGAAAAGAGGAACTCTCACATCCCTGATGAGTGATGAAAGTGTTTATATTTTATAGTGACAGTTAGCCCCCCCCCCCCCGAACTCAACACAAAAGTTGGCAACAATGAGAGTTACCAAATAGCGCGGAAAAGGGGTAATATTTTTACCATTAGCGAGGACTGCGATTCAAGCGCTGTGATTAAAGCCAATCGACCAGCTAGCTGGGCCAATTTATAACATATCTAGCACTTATGCAATTGATGTGTTCAGGTTTGACAAGAAAAACACTTAATGTAGGTATCACAGGGAAACCTCAGTTAACACATTGTTAGTCAGTCAAAGGCCTAAACCGGCAATACAAATTTACATTGAAATTAAAAAGAAGCTTTTTAAGAAGGAAACCTTCATAAATATGTTGTCTATACTTCACTTGACCCAAATATATGATTTTTTTTGTGATGAGACTACGCATGGAATTTCAGAGAGATTTTGATAGCAGTTCCATTAAAAAAGATGCTATCGTCATGAGACTAAGATCTAGAAACACCCCGTAATGCTGTTTTGGGAATTTTGCTAGCAGAATCTTTTGATGAAAGTCAATCTTTGACAAGATGTAACTTTGCTTGGAAAGTGCTACAGTGTATGACAAAAAGGTTTTCAGTGTTGGCTTTCTTTACTCAAGGGCTTTAATTTGATATATAAAATGATGCAGTTTGATGGCAAATTTGAATTCACCTGGGATACCTACTTAATGGGCGAGTGGTTTTTCTGTGGTTGACAGAAAATGCACATATGACTTCACAGATCTCGTACAACATGACATGTTTATTGCCATCGTAAACAGTCCATGGGCAAGGCTCCCGCTAGCCTTAAAATAGGTATGCTAGGTGAATTCAAATTTGCCATCAAACTGCATCATTTCATATATATCAAATTAAAGCCCTTGAGTAAACAAAGCCAAAACTGAAAACCATTTTTTTCATAGCACTTTCCGTAGCAAAGTTACATCTTGTCAAAGATTGACTTTCATCAAAAGTTTCAGCTAGCAAAATTCCCCAAAACGGCATTTCGGGGTGTTTCTAGATCTTAAGTCTCATTATGATAGCAGCTTTTTTTAATGGAACTGCTATCCAAATCTCTCTAAAATTCCATGTGCGGGTGACTTATCACCATAAAAAATCACATATTTGGGTCAAGTGAAGTATAGAAAACATATGTAGGTTTCTTTCTTCGGGCACTTGTTTTAAATTTCTATGTAAAAATGCATTGACATTGTCGGCGAATTTGGCTGACTAGCAAATGTGCTAAGGTTTGCCTGGGTTACCTACTTAAAAAACTCTGCGGACGCACAACTGTAAAACCTGGTCGGGAAATGCGCGTCCCACAAAAATTTTTGTGCGTCTGTACATTGTTAATACAATTTTACAAAGCCCCTGATTGCCGGAACTATTGCATCGCATTACATCGCAGTTTGATGCAAATATTTGAATTTTTCCAGGACCATGTTTTACAAAAATTAGTGTAAATAGTGTTGGCATTTTTGAGCGAATCGATTTGGCGTTCGCCATGTTCGCGTTGCATGCATGCATGCAGTGCCGTACTATTACGCTGACTTTCGTATTCGGCGAGGAGGACGATTTCGACCTCCTGGTTTGTTTACAAACAGAGAGGTAGACAAAAACCCTTCCGCTTGTCCAAACACTCAAGTATCAGAAGGATGGTCCACAATAGCGTGATTCACGTAACCTGAATAGGGATTAAAAAGCTGTCACGTAGAACCATGTGCTTCTATTGTCCAATTTGCCATCAAGATTTCATATGGAAACAGTTCAGACCCAGTACACGATCATGTCAGAAATTAATATTTTGTTCTGGGTCTGATTATTCGGACTAGCATGCATGGACGGTTGGATTTCTGATCCGAATGATCGAGCGACGAGCGGTTCCACATCACTCCAGCGCCATGACCATGAACTAATTACCCTTAGAACTCTAAAATGGGATGTTCCCAAAGCCAGGCATGTAACGCACTTTATCATTTTATGCTAACGATTAACGAACAAGTTCAACAACCGGCACTGCAATGCAATTCCAATGCAAATGAATGGCAAAATTACGAATTGGCGGGCATACAATTTGAAAAGCGGGTCCAAAATACGTGTTGGTTCTCATTATGTACATTATGTACTTAGTTATAGAGTATCTTGAGTTATTACCTTTCGTTTTACCATTGTTCGGTTTCCAGTTTAAGCGCAATAGTGACGATTTTCAATGAAATATCGATGAAAACTGATGTCGTCGCGAAAGAAAATTTCCCGAAAATCCTTCGATGGCGATTCACAGAATATGAGGTCATCGTACACCGGGAGGTCAATTTAAACAGGATATGAAATATTTACTTTAGAATAAAAGCTCATAACAAAATTTTAATTGAACAGAATGTCTTTGCAAATTATTTTAACACTATAAAAATTTTACTTATCAAAATTAATGATGACTAAGGTTCCAACAAATAATACTGTTTCTAAACATAAATTGTATTTTTTTCCTAACAATGATCGAGGTGAAATAAATGAATTATGGGATACAAAATGTCAGCGCCCTGTCAAGCAAAAATATATATATTTTTGTACTTCGGAGAATTACAAACACATCAATTTAAATGCCATGCATGTAGATAATGTTACTCCGAGTAAGCTATTTTTGTAGCTAGTTAAGGTTGGTCTGAACCCTGGAATTATGGAAACTTTCGGGCCTCATAACTGTTAAATTGTTGGTCTAAACTTAAACTTATAACAAGGCAGTAAACGTAGTACGGTATATCCTCTTCTTCTTCTTCCTTATAAAGTGCCTCCCTCATATGTATGAGTATTATCGCACTGCGTACAGACAAGTTAAGCAAGCTGTACTTATTTTTTACTCTGGAACCTAGAGTAGATGAGTGTATTTTGAAGTACAGTCAACATGACCGGGATGATCCCCTGCTCTTTTTTCGAATAGCCTGTGACGTTCTTTAACGTGCACACTACATTAATGTGAGAAAATATGCATGTACACGGGACCGACAGCTTAAAGTGCCCTCCGAAGCACTAAGCAAGTAGAGTGAAGTGTCTTGCTCAAGGACACAAAGAGCCGGACCTGGGATTCAAACCCTTGACCCTTGGGTTCACAGTCCTATGCCTTAACCACTAGGCCACGCTCTCTCCAAGACTCTTGAGTCTTGTTATCATTCCAAGACAGATTATAAGAAATTATATTGACCGACGAACTCCTGGAGCAGCTTACCCAATATCAAGTGCACCGATCAATCGATCGTGATGACCTCTATTACTATTGATCATGTTGAGGACGTGATATACCCGGTACCGTTAATATCGCGCCGTTACTGTTATGCTGGTACTTGTCCGTATTGATGTGCATTTGATGCTATTGTTATGTGCCCGGGTTCATATTACATTGTATTAAAGTCATAATGTACGATCTTTTTTCAGAATTTACCTTTATTTTTTTCAAAACCAATTTTTTGGCATATTTGTAATAATACTTACACTTAAAATAAATCTATGAGCAAACTGTCAAATTCGTCCTATTTGTAGTAAAACGGGACGATTTTCTGTTGGTCCGACATAAAGTCATAATTTTTTAGATTATGACTTTATGTCGGCCACGATCGCAAACTGTAGTCTCATACAAAACTAGCTTGGTTAGGGCCCTACGCTTCCTCCACATGTGGAGGGAGCGTAAACAAACTGGCCGCGTAGGAGACTAACTCTGAGGTCGCACTCGCTGTCCTAATCCAAATAGTGCGAGATGTTTCGAGTGATAGAGGTGAAGTTTATGATGTTGTTTCTTTGCAAATTCCCAATGTTTTTTTCGTCCATATGTTTTGGGAACTTTCATAAATTGCATATTATCATTTTAGAAGAAAAAAAGAAAAATCTAATAATTTAAAAAGATCGTACATTAAGGCTTTAAAATGTTATTTTCTTCTCTCTCTCTCTTTATTTATTTTTATTATAATCCATTTGTTTATTTGTTTTAGTATATTAACCTTGTTTATTTATTTATTTTATATTTTATTATAATTGAATTCATTTATATTTATTCATTTTAGACTTCATTTATTTATTTATTTATTTATTTATTTGTTTAGTTATTTATGCCTATTTATTTATTTATTTTATTTATTTAGGCCTATTTATTTGTTTAAATTTGTGCAAGTGCATGTTATTTTTCAATATTTATTTATTATAATTAATTTATATATTAGCCTGGTTAATTTATTTATTTATTTATTTAACTATTTATTTATTTTTGTTTCTTTAATGTGTACAAATGTATGTTATTCTTTGGGAAACATGTATAGTTTCCTTAGACACGTTGAAGAAAGTAGTGTTTTGATACAAATAATGTATATATGTATCATAAAATGTTTCGTTTTTATAAGTTTCACAAGGTGAGACATATTTCGGATATTTTCTTTCATATTTATACCCCTTTGTGGTTTTGATTTTTTGGACTGGATTTTTTAACTTTCTAGTACAGTTAATTGTGGTCGAATAAAATATGTAGCGCATCATCTCCCAGCCTCATCTGTTAAGGCAAGGTTCATAATCAATATTTAACTTTCGAACTGTGGGTGTGATCAATCGATTTATGATGCACGGGTATGTCGTTAGCCCGGGGTCGTTAGTCAAGAGGGGCTTAGAGATCGATTGTCAAGCATGCACGGGTCTAATCTCTTATAATCTGTCTTGGATAACAAGAGGACGTACGCTACGTTTACCGCCTTGTAGTATATAAAAGTATACATCAGCATGTCAGTGTACATATTTAAAGTTAATTCTTTATTACTTCCGTGGTCCGAGCTGTGCGCCAAGCGTAGACTAGCCCAAAACATCATGGCCCTGTTTCTTCCTCAACGCGGAGAAGGCCAGTGGAAATCGTAGTGACGGAGGTGTGAGTACCTCGGGCTAAGTGTAGACGAGTGTACCCACAGACATGACAGAAGAAATAAACAATCACGCTGATTGGCTGATCAACGGACTTGACAACAAGCTGGTTGACCCATTGGTCGTCGGCGCGGCGCGCTGTAGTACGCGACCTTGTCACTTCTACGCGATCACAATTCACCAGCGCGTACCCGGACCACGGAAGTAATAAAAAATTAACTTTAGTAGAATGGCAAAGACTTGATAAGTTCATCTGTGAGGTCAAATTTGGGCCAAAATGCTCATTTTTGGCCCCAAATCCCAAAATACTGTTTTTTTGGCCCACTTCTTTTTTGTGCATCCTACTAGCTCGTTCACGTAGCGGTTGCGTTGTCCCACTGGCCTAATAACATATTGCCTGGCGATCGGAGTGTTATCGTCAGAGCACCTCGGACTAGCATCCTACCAAAAAAATTCTTGGGCCAAAATTTTTTTTTTATTAATTTTTAAAAACTAGATTAAAATATCTAGGAGCCGTTTTTCCATTTTTTGAACTTCACCAACTTCGAAATTTGCACCAAAATGGTCATAAAATGCTGAATTTTCAAAAAAATCATAAAAAAGCCTGATTTTCGCCCAAATTTCAAATATTTTTTTGGTGAAGTTGGTCAACATTCCAAAAAATAAAAAAACGGCTCCTAATTCGTCGTCATGGGCTAAATTTTCATATTTATGCTGATGATGTTCAGATATACATGGTTTTCAATCCTAAGGTACCAGGGGATGTAAGCGTGCGCAATTTTCAAAATAACATCTTGTGTCGAGGAGCTTCGTGTTTGGCTGTTGAACAACATGCTAAAACTGAATGACTCTAATTTTTAATGCTGCTTCGAAATATAACATCAACAGATTGTCTGAGATCACAATACAAATTGGTTGCGCTGATATTGTTCCATCTCCCACCATTAAAAATCTGGGTATCATTTTTGACGCTGCTATGACTATGTCTAATCAAATCACATCCATGGTCAAATCAATTAATTTCTTATTGGTGAACTTGGCTAAGATACGCAGATTCATAGATCATGATGCTTCCTCAAATGCTATGCGGGCACTTATTTTATTTAAACTGGCAATGCACTCCTGTTTGGATGCAACGTAAAAGATCTTGCTCGTCTACAGCGCCTACAAAATCAGGCGGCTCGCATAGTTTACCAAGTTCTGCGCCGTCATTCTACATCTCCTTTGTTAAACTCGCTTCACTGGTTACTGGTTGATAAACGAATTTGATTTAAAATTATTCTTCACATATTCAAAGTGCTAAATGGACTATCACCGATATATCTCACTGACTACATCGCTACCTACATTCCACCTAGGAAGGGCCTTCGCTCTGAGCTTGATATTACTCGCCTTGTCATCCCCAGGAGTAAGAGAAAAATTAGTGATGGCTCATTTAGTGTGTCTGGTCCAACCCTCTGGAACCAGTTACCGCCTACACTTCGCACTGCTCTCACAGTTGAATCTTTTAAAAAGGGTCTTAAAAAGTATATTTTCTAATGTATTTTGCTGTTGTTATTTTTGTATTTGTAAAGCGCAATGTTCATATTTTTGGTATTGCGCTATATCAAGCGCCGTTGTTATGTTAAAAGTGAAGAAGAAGAAGAATTTTTGACTTGGCACCCCCGGGATTCGAACCTTTGACCCCCCGCATGCCAACCACACGATCGCGGACCGGGACACAGGTTATTGCTGCCCAGGCAGCAATTCCGTGAGCATTTGACACTTGGGGTGATTGCGTCATCGCAGACCCTGGGATGCATGCATGCGCATAATTTTTCATTGTGGTATTCTGTGGTATTTTTGGGTGTAATAAGGGTTAACATCTAGGCTCTAATCTGGAAAAATACATCTTAACTAACCCTAACACTGACCCAGGTTTTTTGCTATCGGAAGTCACAGAAGATCCGAAAAAGTGAACAAGAATAATAATTTTTGACTTGGCACCCCCGGGATTCGAACCTTTGACCCCCGCATGCCAACCACACGATCGCGGACCGGGAGCTACACGGGTTATTGCTGCCCGGCCAGCAATTCCGTGAGCATTTGACCCTTTTTAGGGTGATTGCGTCATCGCCGACCCTGGGATGCATGCGCAGAATTTTTCATCGTGGTATTCTGTGGTATTTTTGGGTGTAAGGGTTAACATCTAGGCTCTAATCTGGAAAAATACATCTTAACTAACACTGACCCAGGTTTTTTGCTATCGGAAGTCACAGAAGATCCGAAAATTAAAGAAGAAGGAGAATTTTTGACTTGGCACCCCCAGGATTCGAACCTTTGACCCCCCGCATGCCAACCACACGATCGCGGACCGGGAGCTACACGGGTTATTGCAGACCCTGGGATGCATGCATGCGCAGAATTTTTCATTGTGGTATTCTCTGGTATTTTTGGGTGTAAGGGTTAATATTACACCTCTGTTGACGTCGTTTGAGAGCTGTTGTGTGTAGCCAGATTTAAAAATCTCAACTTTTTTTAGGGGATGATGCTGTGGATCACGAAATGGCCTTTTAAGGAATCATCAAATAAATAAATAAATAATAAGGAATTAAATAAATAAAAAAGGCCCATTAATTTTTCTCATCATTATTATTTCTTATGACTTATTAATTATTATTATTTCAGGGCTGTCAACTCTCACGCATTGGCCGTGAGTCTCACGCATTGGGTCACTTTCTCACGGTCTCACGCCAAGGTAGTATAATCTCACGCCTAGGTAGTAAATCTCACGCAAAAAGATGAAAAATTTGTAAAATCTCACGCATAGATGAATAATCCTGTATGTGCGTGATAGCCACATACAGTCTGGCCCGAAACTACCTCCACGAGGGTCTACGCTGGGCTATTTAAAATCTTGAATTTTGGTCACTTTTTCAGCTCAAGATGCAAGCTACTCTCTCAAAGCGCAAACTAACGACTATCATATCTGTTCAAAATATATATTCAAGTGCAAGGAACCACATCTGGTTTCTTTATGGGTCTCATAGGCTGGAGCCTGGACATTTGCGCAGAATTTTTTGCATAAATATTTAATTGTTTAATTACTGTAGATACCTACATAGGCAAATTATATACCAAATTAAAGCTCTTAGTGAGTGCTTCAAATTGGTACATGTACCTTAAATTTTAACATAGTACATATATTTCAAAAGTTACAGCAGCTTAACGAAAAAAATGTCAGGGTGGAGTCGGCCCATAATATGCTGGCCCATAATATGCACTTTTGTGTTAATGTTTGCTCCAGCTTATTTACATGTTGTTTCAGATGTGCCTTTTTGCCCCAAATTAGTACAATTGCTTAAGTATGACAAGCCTGAATACTATTAGGTATCCTGAATGTGTAATCTTTTGAGTTTTAGGGTTTTAATTAAATTAATTAGCCAGGGTGGAGTCGGCTCACGATATGCCTGCTCGGGAAATGCTGGCTCAGGATATTGCTCTTTTCTGGTGAAGTTTGCGAAAACTTATCAGGATTGCATTTCTGATTTGATTTACACTGTTAGATTTAAATAGTTAAGATACAAACATAACCTTCTTAATCTACATGCACATGGTTTTGCTAAAAATCCTTTTTTTTTGGGGGGGGGGGGGGCTGCGTATTTTACATGTTCAGTGGCGCATCAAGGTAACTTTTCAGAGGGGGCAAAGACAATCAAATTCCTGGTGGTCATCATCTTACCCTGTGTGACTGTGATTGCCCGGTGTGCTTATTGCACAAACAGATGTCAATAAGTGTACACTATATTTAAGACCAAAATTAAGGTGAAAATTCGTGTTTACCAGGCCAATTTTCAATTTTACACTATTGTGGGGGTGACATTTTCTTTGGGAAGGATTGGTTTTAGGGGAGTCAAAGTTTCTTTTGGGGGATTGAGTTAACTAACTCATTGAGGGCTCAACCACCTAACCCCCTTGGTCTTCACAATTTCAAAGGACTAGTATTTAAGTCAACTTCAGTGTACATCAGTTGAGCATGTGTAAAATTAGCACTGACTTCACCTCAGTTTTTGCGATTCTTTGTATCGGCAGGCCTACCTGTATATCTTTCTACCACAAAGTAATTTTGTACCAGAAACTTTCCCAGGAGGTAGTCATTCCAAAAGAAAATGTTTTGTATGTTGGGATTGACTTACAAACATATAGATCTGAAATTCTGCAAAGCAGTCAAACTTAATATTTTAACTCCTGTTGATGACTGATGTGATATCATATACATGTGCAACTTACTTCAAACTTCACATTATGGACAAGAAATTTCAAATTACTGAATTACCTTGCGCGCAATTTGAGGACCGTAACAGGTAGCATAGTAAAACTATATATTTTCTGAAAGCTTTTGATGTGGGGAATGCAAAAATGGAGTCTGTTTTGATGTAGGGTAAGTCATTTTAAAAATAGGACCACTTGATCTTTGGTTATTTATTTTTTTATTTTTCCCTTTATAACTTAATATATATTGCTTAGTACTGCCCCTACATCAGAAATAACTGCATTTGTGGATTCCTCATGAAATTTCCTTTCAGAATATGTATACTTTGCCTATAGTAGCATGTACAGGTATTGAAATAATTTATTCAAAACAAAAAATGGTGCGATTTCCCAAAAATATGCAATGTCCGGCAAAAATCCTCCAACTCAAAACGCATGGCCTTATACTAAATCATTTACGGGAGATATTCATCATTTTCCACCCTGGTATCCAAAGATTTATCGTCTGAATATCAATCGTGCATAGCACATTTACGTGCATCGATCCCGTGTATTCATTTCAGTGTCTCTGGTTGTATGTAATTATTAACCGGGCGATGTCGGTGTGTAACATTGATGCTCAATATGTCATACTCATAGCACCATGATCGTCAGTGCATACACACACACACACACCGAACTTAAACTGCATGACTGAAGTCATGTGGAAGTAGGATGAGGAGGTGCGACATCGTCAGGATCGAATAAGGAGATTATAATCCCTCTTAATCCAACGAGAACAAGTGCAAGGAGGTGCTTCCTTTACCGCCTTGTGTGTAGAGTATTGGCCAAACAATATGAATATAAATTATAATTAGTCCAGATTCATGAGATTTACAGGCGGTCCATACACATGTACTAGATAGAAAAAATATTTAATTTGTGTACATCGTGGAACATACTCTCTTTGCTTGGTGTGCGTAGTAAGCTGTTGTACGCAGATAACCTCGCATATATGGATGCGCAGAGTAGCGTTGTACGCTTGTGTATTACTAGGATGATTAGTCGCAGAGTAACAAGCGTAGCTAAATGTTCCACGGTGGACACAAATTTAATATTTTTTCTATAGTGAAAAATCAATTGTAATATTTATTTTGTTTTTGTGACTTTTTTTCCAGAGCTCTTCTGATTTGAACTTGCAATGCTGATTCAAAAGTGGATGGCCAGTACCTATCAACTTCTTCCCAGAAGTGTAGCAGTTGCAGTCCAATTGAAAACAAGAACAACTTTCACCATGTCAGGTGCAGGGCAGTTGCAGTATTTAGATAGACCTGGAGGGCATAAAATCTCCTATAGAAAAACAGAGGGATTGAAAAGTCCTGGTGTTATCTTCTTGCCTGGATTTATGTCTAACATGAATGGAGGAAAAGCATTGGCTGTGGAGAGGTATAGTCAGCATCATGGACATTCATATGTGAGGTACGTGAAATAGACATGCACAATTTTGTTTGTGTGCAATTTTACCAGTGGCGTAGATTTCTTTTTGACATTGGGGGGGATTGGGTTGGAATTTTTTTTTGAAATATAGTGAATCCAGCCCCTTTTGGCGACAGAATAATTTTATGGTACAAATGCGCGTGAAGCGCACAAAAATGTTTGCCATTGTGAGGCTATAAGTGGAATAAATTTGCATCTCGGGGGCTAAAATGGCCAAATATGAGGTTAATTAATTAAACCCACTTAACAGGTGTCAACATGGGGGGGGGGGGGTGATTGTATGGACCATCCCACCTGGCAAAATATTGGGGGTTATCCCACCCCCATCCCCCCGGGATCTACTTTGATATAAAAGCATCACATTTGGTATTTGGGCTATTTCACGTTAAGTGTACACTTACAGTCCCACAGAGGGTCAAAATTAGAAGTCCTTAAATTCATAAAAAGTTGATGATTTTTAGAACTTCATGATGTACAAAATTCAATTCCAAAATATCAGAGCGTGGGATCATCAATAACATTGTTAAATTCATCACTAAAGCTTCAATGGGAAAATGCATGGCGTCTGGAGAGGACATTTTGTTTAACAAAATAACATTAACCACTTCAGTGCTATGTAGTTCAAATAATGTATGGGTCAAAATTATTTGCATTTGTTTACATTGTTCATCAGATGATAATACACATTTTTTAATCATTCTACATGACATTTTGTGTTTAAAAATTAAAGTGTGGGCTTCTGTAAATCCAGAAGCAAGTTAAACGATTGTTGAAAAAACATGAAACTCTTACTTTATTATAACAGTATATCCTCTTGTGTATCATTTTTCTTATCATAAATATTAGTTCTGATGTGTTTTAATTAAATATTGTCAAATGCCCATATTTTTCAGTAGAACTTGTGTTTTCTGAGCTTTCCAACGTATGGGTGTCTGGAGAGGACATTTTGTTTAACAATCAGTTTTGCACTTTTTTCACTGATATTCAAGCAGCAAACTTATCTTCATCAGTCTAAAAGTTTTCATCAGATGTTATTACACACAAATACTGCTAAAAAGCATACCAGCTCTTATATTTTATTTTTAATGTAGGCTCCTGTAAATCCAGACACAGGTCACAGCTATTTGGTGAGGCATGAAATGCACACTTTCATCATCAAAACATATCTTGAAAATAGATGTTTCTGACTACAAATGTTCACTTAAGATGTGTTGTCAATATCTAGATGAAACATTCACTTGAAATAAAAGTACATGCTTTTTGTGAGCTGTTAAGGACCACAGTTTTTGGTTGTTCTGGAGAGGACATTCTGTTTAACAACATGATATCATCATATATTGGCTACTTGAAGTATTGTGATTAAAAACTAATGCCTTGTCTTGTAAGAGGGAAGGAGAAGGTTAATTTTGTAAAAAGAAAGTCAAACATTTACCCCTGGTTTTGTGTCAATTGCCATTTACCCCTGTTCTGGAGAGGACACACTTTTAACGCGAAATCAAGACACCAAAACTGGCAGGTTGTGATATTTGATACAAATATCCTCAGAACTAATTGTCCTGTTTTATGATTGCGTAACACCTTGAAGGTTCTACAGATGCAAGTTTTGGCAGGAACTACCAATTTAGTTTCAATTTTGATAGTACTTGTTTTGGAGAGGACATCACTTTTTTGTTTAACACAGAATCTACATAGTTACAAAAATGGTAATAATTTTTGCAAAACTGGACCAATTTGTGCCAAATAAATTGCATTGTATTTTGTATGAATCATACTTTGTTACCAAAGCAATAGCTACCAAGGAGGCTTATTTATATTCCTAAGAAATCATTCACAAGACATTCAAAATATGAAGTGGGACTCCAGAAATGTGTTAAAAATGCATGTAAATGCAAAAATCTGGTATAAAAAGTTGTCAGAATTTAATAAAAATGCTCCTGTAGCTTCTCCTCCATAACACCCACCTAATGAAATCACCCACAATATATAATGTTCCAAATTCAGGCAACCAGAAATGCTGAAGCACCATTTTGAAAAGTGCACGCTTAACATGAAATAGCCCATTTTTTGCATCCAGAGTAGAGTATTTGATGCTTTTGTTGTTCTGACTTGGGGCACTCTGATAAAGCCCCCTTCCTTCCTCTGCCACTGGCTTGAAGTAGTGCTATAGTCTGAGCCTCGATCTGTTTTTAATAAAAAACAAGAAAACAACTAGAGACATTTTTAACAAATAAAACATATTGAAAAGTGTTACTCCATAAAAGAAAGTTAATATGTGACATGATCTAATCCATGGGGGCCAAAGGAGGCATTTTTAAAAATTGAGTTACTGTAATTATTACATTATACATACAATAGGCTATCATTTACTGAAAACACCAAAGGTCTAGCTTACTTGGTTCTAAAGTTTCTTATGTATTTGATTGTTTTTTGCTCCATATTTTGACCTTTATCTCAGTTTCAAATTTGCCCATGGACCAGATTGTGTCACATATTAGATGTGTACTAGCAATCAGTGGCTCCGACAATTTTGTTCTGAAAATTTTGCAGTGTCTGCGCGCCTACAATAGGCTTTTGGTTCATTACTAGGGGAAGCAACCAGGTGGGGCAGCTTAAGTTTGAGAGTGGTTAATGCCCCACCATATCCTATTGTCCCTCCTCTGGAAATAATGCCATCACAGGTAGGAATAATGCACTGGTTTTCTCTGTAGCTTAATCTTTCTTTTGTTTGCATCTTTTTTCCTAGATTTGACTACCAAGGATGTGGAGAATCAATTGGAGACCCTGAACTTGCAGCTGGAACTAGGGCTTTTGATGTTTGGAAAATGGATGCTCAAGCTGTACTGGATCAACTTACATCTGGACCTCAGGTGAATGACCCACCAACAGTGTGGAATGTTATTTTGCTATTAAAGTATTCACAGTATGACCATTGGCCACTTGTGCTGAACAATTTACTGTTGAAAGCGTGTGGCCATTAATTAAACCCACTGAAATGGTGCTAATTACACTGAAATTAATTGAACCATGCACTACCCTAACTCTAATCTAACACATCGGGTGTGCAGGGTAAACCAGAATAATGCCAATACACGAAAGTGATACAGTGTTACTGTTCAATTATCCAAATTCACACCATTGACCATACTTAAATATTTTGGCTAAATGCAAATATCAAATATAGCAAGAAAGCAAATCTAGCCAACCAACCCTTCACTGCAGAAAAAAAAGGTGGAGGACAAACAAACATTTTTTGTTGACAGCCATGGTGTTACAGCCTATGGTTTATTCAGATTTTCAATTTCACACAATAAAAAATGGCTGATTTTTTATACATATACAATAGCAAAACAACAAGGATACACACAAACAACAAAACAACAACACTCAAAAACAAGGACAAAAAGCAGCATATCAAAACCAGCGAACAACAACTACCAAGAACATGTCAACCTGTTCATGCATTTCTTTGAAAAATCTCCATTATGGACTTATTAGTTAATACTGACAGTTCCTTAAGTATTCCCGTTAATTTTATGTTTTAAAATAGTTAAGAAGTCTGGGGAAACATTTTTAAAATGTGTCAGGATGTCAAATTTGATTTAGAAACACAAATTGCCTTTTTCTGACATTTCCAAAGTTCGGGTCGGTATTTCTTTATGCAGTAAAACTGGTTTTCAAAATCAAATGACTACATGTATAATCATTATTCTTTCATGAAATACTGAAACTTTTGCCCCTACCTAAACTGTTGTCATCATTTAATTTGTTTCCCTTATAGATTCTTGTAGGATCCAGCATGGGCGGTGCCATCATGCTACTCCTGGCCATAGAGAATCCAACACGTGTCCAAGCTCTATTGGGTGTATCCACTGCAGTGACTTTTGATAAACCGTTAACATATACAGAAGACAATGTGTCAACACAAGTGAGTAATCTTATACCCCAGCAGGGCATAATTTAGTTGGTATCGCATAGCAGTTTACTACTCAATTTTGGCAAAATGCTATGCAATTGTATTTTCATTTGCATACAAAAGAATACAACAGCTATACAAATTTTCATCAATGTCAGTTTTTGCTATACAAATGGCCAACACTAAATTATGCCCTGTATCTTAGCTCTATACAGTGTATCCCAAAAGAATGGTGCAACCAAAATGGTTAATTAATCATTTTCTGCCAGACTTACGAAAATTTGGTTTACAGAAATTTATGTTAATACCCATGGTGTAACACATGTGTAGTAAAGGTATCATTCAGCACATTGTTGTGGCACCAAAAAAAAATTTTGGGGGGGGGGATTTCATCTCACCTGCAAGAACATCAAATTATTTGAAACAAAGTTGAAACCTAAATATCTGCTTGTTGGATGATTAACAAATAACAGTTGCATCAAACCATGATTAGGGTAGCAACCAGCCATTTTTGGTTGCACATTTAATTTTTTTTTTTTTTTTTTTTGAATAGGCGTTAGACTATCCCATGTTGCTGCCTTTTAGTAAAATGATGAGGGCCTCCTACCATCTGTGGCATATTTGTTGATCATAATCCCATCAGGATTAAATATGTAGCTAAAGCATAAAGAAGGTTTGTTTGCTGTAACCCAACCGACTAAAACAAAGGTGCCAGCCCAGCTTTTTTGTCCAAATTATCTTCCGAATGATTAACCATGATTTTTTTTACATCCCTTAAGGGCTATGGTATGAACATTTCGACAGTATTTTTTGTGGGACATGAGAGCACATCAGACATATCGAATTGAATTATGAATATGACGAATGTCCTTCTGATATCAATTTAATAATATGTACTTAAAGTGTATGTAGCTGGGATGAAAAGCTGACGATCAATTGCAAATTTTGACCTTTCATATTGAAGATATACTTTTTTTCCAAAAGATCTTTTTTTTTGGTGTTTTGGGGGAAAAAATCCATATCTTCAATACGAAAGGTCCAAAATTTCAATTGATCATCTGCTATTCATCCCAGCTACATACACTTTACGTGCTTATCATTAGATTTACAAAGTTTACTTCGAGGACTGTTAAATATCATTAATTAGTGGTGTAGTGCCGGATATGACTTTTAAAAGTGGTGAGAATGATTCGTTTAGCAATTACAGACCAATCTCGGTCCTCCCTGTTTTCTCTAAAATTCTGGAACGTATAATTCACAAAAGACTTTATAATTATTTTTCTCGCTTCCAATTACTTCATAAAAATCAATTTGGTTTTCGTCCTAATTTTTCCTCTGAAATGGCAATACTTCAATCGTTTCAGAGCTTGATAAAAAAAATCATACTTTGGGGATATTCCTGGACCTCTTGAAGGCTTTCGATACCATAAACCATGATATACTCCTATCCAAGCTTGCTCATTATGGTATTCGTGGTGTAGCCTTCGAGTGGTTCAGAAATTATCTCACAAATAGATCGCAATTTGTTTCTTTTAATTATCACAATTCATCTCGTTTAAATACTTGTTGTGGAGTTCCCCAAGGCTCAATCATTGGGCCTCTACTGTTTATTTTATATATTAATGATTTGGTTTACACTGGGAAAAACTCTGATTTCATCTTATTTGCCGATGATACTAATATTTTGTTCTCTCATAATGATTTGAAGCATCTTATTGATAATGTTAATTTTGATCTTGCAAATATTTCCTCCTGGTTCAAAGGCTTAATAAATTATCTCTTAATGTAAATAAAAGTAATTATATGATTTTTAAAAACAGGTATAGTAATCGTACTTATACCTACAGATCGTCATTGACAATAATATTATTTTACGAGTTGCCAGTACAAAATTTCTTGGTCTTACTATGGATGAATGTTTGACATGGAACCAACACACTCGTCATGTGGCAAATCTTGTTTCTAAATATTCCTTTTCAGATTAAAGCACTTTTTACATGTAAATATTTTAATTTCTTTATATAAAACCTTAGTTCTTCCACATATTCAATATTGTAATTTAATTTGGGCTGATCTTAATAATTGCGTTTTAGATTCAATTTATCGTAAACAAAAGCATATTATGCGATTATGTACAAATTCTAATTTCTTGAACACTCGCCTCCTTTATTTGCCAGGTTTAATTCACTCACTGTTTATGACATTCATAAATCATCCAAAGCTGTTTTTATGTATAAGTATAAGAATAATTTATTGCTGGTTAACTTTGCTGATTATTTTGTCACAGTCAATTCACTCCATAATTATGGGACCAGGTCTGCTGATTCGTATCGTCCTCATAATTTTGTCTTTGATCTTGCAAGAAATACAATCAGAAGGCAGGGTCCTATTTTATGGAATGATATACCAGCCTCTATTCGTAACTCAGTTTCTATTAAAATATTTAAATCTATGTATAAACAAAATTTACTGTCAAATTATCATTAGGCTACCAAACTTATCTCAAGTTATATTTTCCTATGTAGTTATATATTCATATACATTTTGTAGACTACTCTTCCGGACCTCCTAAATTGTTTTCGATCAGAGCATTTCACACCGTTCAGCCAACCGGTTTTCAGCTTGTTGCTTCTGTTTTTGGCCACTTTTTCTGCCTTGCTTGATGGTCCGGGAGCCGGGTTCCTTTAAACCTTTTATCATATGCCTTGAGTGCCAGCATATATGTCTGTCTCACCTGTCTTGTCATGTCTTGTCCTCACATCTCTGGTGTCTCTGTCTTTGCACCATCTATTGTATTGTAATTATTTATTTATTTATCCAAAGGGGTGGTCATAGTTCCTTCGAGCTTTGCTCTGTTATGGCCATCCTTCCATCTTATTGATAAATTTAATGAACTGTATATTGATTATGTCATGGAAAATAAAATCTGAATCATAAAAAAATATCAAAAATAATAAAATGTGTATTATATTGCAAATTTCAAAAAATCTAAATTATTTGATATCAGAAGGATATTCTTTATTCAGAATGCAATCCGATATGTCCGATGTGCTCTCATATGCAGTGATTTTTTGTTGTGTGAGAGAAAGTATGATGGTTTTATTTGTTTTTAAGGTCAATATGAGTTTGTTTAAAATAAAGCCATGTGATGTATGCTTGATAATTGAATACCTGAGTGGAAGAAGGGCCCAACTCCAATTTTTTACCAAAATGAGTTAGACCCAGCATTTTATTGCCAGCAGACTGTTCTTCCTTGTGTGTGAAAGATGAGCCAAAATTCACTCTCTAAATGGTCTTCGACGTACACTTTATCATGGTTTTCATGGAAGAAAGGCCCAACTCCATGTAGTTGGGCCCTTCTTTCACAATATTGGATTAAAGAGGAATTTTGTTCATCCATGAAATCTGCTTTTCACTACAATAAACTTTCTTGCTATTATTTACATGCTTCTACTTGTGCAATTAATGGATATTACCAAATTTCTGTAGCTATTTATAACACATTTGCTTACGGAACTGGCACTTTCAGTATATTAGTGGAAGAAGGGCCCAACTCCAACTCGTATTAAGACATGTACCGTTGCTATGGAAACATCATATATAATTTTGAATGTATGTAATATTGTATGTTCATGTATTAAAGGTTGAAGACGCATTCTGTCTATAAAACTTTTCCTAATATTAATTTTTTCTTAATATCTCAAAAACAGATTTGATGGAGTTGGGCCCTTCTTCCACTCAGGTATTCAATTATTTTTCTATCATATAAGGCATAATGTTGTGATTGCCGGAGACTTCCTTTAAAGAAATGAGGGCATAAATTGTGAACTGAAAATCTGATATCTTCTATCAAAGCACACCGAAATTGATATACATGTAGGCCATGCCACAGTACAGTGTCCCATGAGAAACATATGCTAAGCAAAATGACCAAAAATTAATTGCCTTCCTTAGTACAACCAGCTACTTGACCCACGCCTACAGAATAACATGTTGAGATGGTCAGGCACCCCCTGGGAGTTCTCCATTTACTGTTAAAGTGGGAGATGGTTGTGCTTATCAATCATTGTGAGGTTCATGTATCAGACAGTAGTGCCAAATAACCATTTAATCTGCTTAATTGTGCCTTTCATCCTGCTGAATATGATACAATTAGTAAACTGATATTACATCAAAACTTGTACACCATTGGATCAGACCAATCTATTGGGGTCCTGACAGTTGTGTGGGCAGTTTTTTGGAACAGGGTGGGTGGGGGTGGAGGTCACAACTTGCAAATTTAGCAACAGAATTTTTTTTTTTGACGAAAGTTGTGAAATGTTGACCCAGTTTTTTTTTACCCAGTGCTCTCAAGAATCTAAAAGGTGTGGGGGGTGCAATTTTTTCCCAAATTTTTCTTAATTTACATTAATATATCTAGTGCCATTAAATATGACAATGTCAACGGGTAACAACTGGCAAAAAGGAATGGGTCACATCCAAGTTTTGAAGTATTTGGGCTACATTTACTCTTTGCTTCTTCACCCTGCCTAGGCAGTGCACACAAAAATGTATATTATTGACCCCAACTTTTTTTTTCATCAACACCCTATATGTATCGACGGCCTTAGATGAACCGACGACCATGCTGGGGGACCCTAAAATTTTCTTTGAATAGTTAGGGTATTTCAGCATCATAAAAGGGCAATTAAATATTTTTTTTAAACAGGGTGGTACCTGCTAGCTATATTAAAACAGTAATCTACTGTCTTATGTCTACATGAATGTAGATACAAGTTCTTGCATTAGAACATAATAACATGCAGTGTTTCCTATTTTTTATCCAAGTCTATCTGTAAAAATTGACCTTGGAACTATTTTCAGATACATGTATGACACAGAAAAGATACAGTAGACTCCGGAATGCAATGACTCTTGCAATGCCACCCCTTATATTAATGTTGTCAGTCATAGATTCAAATTTAGGGTATGGGATCCCATATTACAAGAGCATGCTGAAATAAATGATGTAAAATTGGAAATTGTGCATCATATCTTCATCTCTTAATATAAATATACAAATCTTTTTTACTATTGTTGCTATCTTTAATTTGCAGGCATCTACCACAAATGAATATGTAACCCCGAAAGACTTTTGGGACAAGAAATACCAGCGTTGCCTTATGAGTGATTCTATACCAGTGACTCAGCCAGTTTGTCTCATACACGGGATGCAAGATGACACTATTTCATATATGACATCAGTTGATCTGTCAAAGAGACTGCAGAGTAAACATGTGGATGTAGTGCTGAGGAAAGAAGGACAGCACAGGATGTCAAAGAGGGATGATTTGGCATTACTGGTACAGTGTTTAGGGAATTTGTTGTCACTTTCAAATTCAAAATTATGACAATACATGTACTGATGTACATTAAAATACTGGGACTAACTGCTAGTCTTAAGGTATAATAAGGGTTATTAAAGTCTGAAAGAAACATACACTAGTCGGAAAAATGAAAATGGGGCAATAGTAAAAAAAAAACTTTGGGGTTTAGGGGTATAGGATACTCCCGGGAGGATACTGGAACTTATGGACTAGCAACCCTTAGGACTAGCAACCCTTACGATTAACAGTCCTTAGGACCAGCAGATGTAGAACACAAGATGTAAAGTGGATTTTAAAGATATATATATATGTATAAATTTATATTTTTATACCAGGGTTTTCATTGTTGCGTAAGGAGCGTAATTTGGCTGTGACTGTAAGGTCCCAAAGGTTGCGAGGACGACGAAAAGCTAGAATTGGAGGAACGGGAAAAATCTGTTTTAACCTGTCATGTTAATGTGAAGCGAAAGGATTTGCCGGATGTTGGTGAAGGCCAGGTTTTATGTGGCAACTTAAGGAACACGGTCTCGGTTCCTTCTTATCTTGAATCAGTCTTGACTGTTGTATACCACGTTTGAGACTAGTTCAACAGTTTTTTGATGATATCTTCGGAAATGCACCAGTTTGGAACTCCTAATTTCAATATGTTAGTAAGAAAAATAGGATCTCTCATTTGATATCAATTTATTACATGATCATGATGATTATCTTTAATAAAAACACTGTAGACTACCAGTATCACACTGTATAAATGTCAGTAATTCCATAAGGAACTACATGTAGTCACATTTACAAGGAACATTTACATGTTATTTTTGAATGAATGTTTGAAAGGGACAACATGCATTTATGTTATAGGTAAGTTTTAAAGAATTTGATTTTTCAAAATATATCAGGCCACCTTCCTTTAACACAATATTAAAGGAAAACGTGTTTGTCTGTGGATAGGATGATGATAATGATAAGCTTAATTTGCTTAATTGCTTCAGTGCACCAAAGTGTATCAGATTTATGTGATATACGATATATACTTTAAAGATAATTAATTGATTGTCTTGAAAGATGGCCATCTTTAAAATAAAATGTTGCTGCGTAGGTATCATATTCTATGCACTGAGGATGTATATGTTTACAATCTCTTGTGAGGGTTCATATTAAGTTCATACAGGGATATGAATTTAATCAGGGTTGCCAACTCTGTGATTTTGGTAGCCCAATTGGGTGACTTTAGAAATTTTCCCTGCCACTTTGGACCATATTTGTGACCTGCTACCACAAAATCTGTGTAAACTCGTAAGGTGTTAGTCACTCAAAACGCCCTGGCTACTGCGTTGGTGTTCGCTCACCTGTTAAAGCCACTAAGTATGTCTGTTGTGAATGGGGGCACAATGGGCCATTCATGAAGGATAATACTACTGGCTTGTACATGTGCGGCAAACAAAGAACATCAACTTAGTCAGACCAAATATCTCGAAACTACCAACTCAACAAAATGAGCATAAATTTGTGGCGACTTTACGCTGATTTCGTGGTAGCAGGTCACATATCCTATACCAAAGAATACATTTAGTTACGATAAAAATTGGGCAACTTTTCAACAGTGGCTCCCAAGACATCCGGTACTTTCCTATCCCATAGAAACCAATAGTTAAGAGAAATATCGGGTGACTATTTGACCACCAAATCTGGCTATAAATTTGTAGCAATCCTGTGATTAATTAAAGGGAAACAGAGATCTGTCAGTGTAGAATGATTACCTGAACTGTTACATATTAACTCTTGAAAGTTTTGATATACAATTTTGATCAAATTGTAATTTGGTTATTCAGTGCCACAATCTCAGAAAATATTGTTCGAACACTTTAAAGGCCTTATTGGAAATAGTCCCCCTTCTACCCCCGTACAATGTTGGCATACCCAATATGCTCATCTTCACATATCTTCTCCCAACATTGATTGGTGGGGAAAGGGAGGGATATGCTTAAGATGAACATTGAGAGAACTCTATTATAAATCTTAGTTTCCAGTGACTCATATAGCGTGTGCACTATACTAAGATGAACATGGGAATTACAGTGGGTGTTCGAACACATTTTTTCCGGGATTGTCTACAAAATTGCTTAGCAAAATCATCTGATTTTAGTTTTTGGACAATAACTCTGCAGTTACGCCATCGATTTTAATGCAATTTGGCACACATGTTAGACATATAATTTGCTATCATCCCACAAAATGTGGAGGAAATCAATGAATATTTTGATAGCGTTCTGTTAGTATAGATTTAACATAGCGTTTTGTACACACAAATACAGGCCTAAATTATTTATGTGCCATGTTTATTGAGCATATGTACATGTGGTATAATTAATTTAGAGAAGGTGTTAATATTTTATATTCAGCTAAAAACAGACATTACTCGTAAATTTAATGTTATGTATTTAAATGTCACAAATTTACCACTGTGTGATAAATCGGAGGGGGGGGCGAGAGAGAGAGCGAGTGATAGGAGGGAGAGATACGCACAGGCTATGCACATTTATTGTTTTTAAAAACATTACTTGACCAACATTTAAGAAAATCAGCCTAATGTGTGAAATTGTGTTCATTAAACATTTTAAATACACCATGGTTAGGATGGTCAAATGGTGAATCATAACGATTTACACACATAGACAAGCACGCATTTCCAACGATTCACCATATAATAGAAAAGTAAATCCTATTAGTCTTTATGTTTTGTGGTCAACCGTGCACAATGTGTGTTTTCAATGGGGAGATGTGCAATGATTTACCTTTACCATGAATAGGCTTTCACACTTTCAGTGTACACAGTTATACCCACTGAAGAGACAACGCAAATCATGTTTAATGAAATGTGCCAATTTGAGATTGCATAGGCCTAATAATAAAGGTCATTATCTATAATGCTCATAATGATCGGTGTTTGTTTAACTGAAAAACAACATTTTTGAATTGTTTATATTTTCTTTCTTTTTTCGATCAAAAATAATGACAATCATGAAATAAGCCTGAACTTGCACACCAATCATTGACCATGTTAGTTAAAATATTATTGATTGATGTGTCCTATACATTGCGCATGTGTCTTTTAATGTAAAATTGGACTTGAACTTGAAACATATTGAACAGCAAGTGACATTTGCACTTTTTATTCTTCCTTCTTTTTAATGCATTATTTTCCTTTTACTTAGATTTTTTGTTTTATCTTCCTTTATTTAATTTTGGCATTTTCTTTCCTATTTTGTGTTGGTTTTGTTTCTTTGTTTCTTATATCTTTCATTATTATTTTTTGTGGGGGGTCTTTAATGACTTCTTTTTCGTTTTATTTGCTTGAAATCTTTGAAGTTTACTTTTGTGGGGTCAGGAATTACTGGTTTGGAAGGAGAAGTTTGTCAATGCATTGGACATAGGGTGGTAGATGTCGTTGCATTATTTTGCTATCTACTGCAGATAGCATTGACAAATTTGCATCCCACATCCGTGTGATGTTTGATTGACGGTGCCCTTAGTGTTATAGCAAATATAAAAGATGGTCCATGATTGTCCAAAAACATTGTCAACTTTTTGTGGCGCCCTCTACGGAGGGGCCACATATAGGCATGTACTTTGTGAAATCTTCTAATTTCAGTCTTGCTAGATTTACTCCTTAATTGTTTTGCTAAAATTATGCCCAGCTCAGAAATAAAACCACAATATGCTAGGATTTTATTTTATTATTGTTTTCTGATATGCACGGGATAAAATGATGTGTGTATATTCTTTGTTTAAAATACAAAATTAATGGACTTATAAAAACACCAAATAACCCGTGACCTTTGTATGGTTTAAACCAGTTTACCGCCTCTTAGAACCCGATAGACGGTGACATTTGACCATTCTAATTATGTATGTTTTGAACATGTTTGCACATGCACTAGTTGTTTACAGTGTGAAGAATCTACAACATGCTCATCTATCAGGGCACAGTTCTTTAACCCCAATACATTTGTGCATTCATTGAATGACCTTTGAAAATGTGAGTACAAAAACTCATACTTCGCAAATTAAGGTCAAATTTTGCACTATGATTGTTTAATTGAGGTTATTGATAATATAGTGATTGCACACAGTGCACCTAATCCTTAAACAAACACCAATTAATTATAGTTGACCAACACAACCACTGACCAAACATGAAATCACTAATGGTTTATGTGCTTGAATACAGCTCAGTATCTTTGTGGTGACTATCTCTGATATTAAACAAAACATTAATTAACGAAAATCAACCCTGGTCAGCAGAGAAAGGAATAAATTTGGAAGACATGACTGTGTTGAAGGTCAGAAGTTTATTTGCAAAAATAATATTTATTGTAATATGCCTAACTGCTGGGATGGGTTCCTAGCAAGGTAAAGTGAAAGAAACCCCAATGGCTATTTTGTCTGTTTAAAATAGAGTTCTATGGCCGACTTAAAGTCATAATTATGACGTAATTTTGTTATTTATTAATTAATTTTTAGCAGAATTAATAACATAAAAATGGGCTGTGCCCGTTCATGAAGAATAACGATCGATCTTACCCTTGATTTAACAGGTCTGTCAATTTCTTGGTATTGTTTGATATGAAAGGAGGGTATGATTGTTTTGTATTAGTTTAAGTATTTCCTAGCCTCTCTTAGCCACATGGTTGGCTACAAAAGACACAGAGTAGCCTATACCTTATAAACTGGCATGAGTGCGCCCGACCCCAAGTTTTCAACATTTCAGGATTGTTTCTGGACGGAGGTCGGGTGAAAAACGAAATTACGTTTACATGACTTTGTCGAAATTAGCGTGTGACAAGAATGAGTGTATAGATGACTAGGGGAAGCTTACTTATTTGTGTCTTCTAGTTATCCATCATATACCCTAGGCCCTGATAACGAAATTCAACAATATTCAATATCCAAAGCAATATCCTCACTACAACGGCCCCCAAAACAGAACTCCCACCCCACATAATCGCAAATTGACACGAAAGTTTCATTCCATGAAGCATTTCTCTCGTATTTGATCATCTTCTACTCTTCCCTAAAAAAATCATTATAATACCAAATCTAATCACCATGGAATTCACCATATCCCGTCCAGCTCACATTGGGCGCCACATTCCTTTTTTAAAGGAATTTTTATTAGCTATTCAAATTGCTATGTTTTAAACTGTTTGGGGATATGTATCAGGTATTTTACGTCTTATTCGACTTAAATTATTCAAAATTTGATGAAAATATATGTTTAAAGTGACCGATCCCTGAAATATTTGTGGATGTAATGTAATATTATTTATTGCATGTGTTCCCTATTATATATAAACTAACATGTCCAAGTTTCATTTGAATCGCTCTACTGGATCTGAAGTTATGATCCCAAATGTGAAAAAGCAAACACTGATTTTAGAATTCCTCAGACAGTCTCAGAAAATATTGTTCGAACACTTTAAAGGCCTTATTGGAAATAGTCCCCCTTCTACCCCCGTACAATGTTGGCATACCCAATATGCTCATCTTCACATATCTTCTCCCAACATTGATTGGTGGGGAAAGGGGCGGGGATATGCTTAAGATGAACATTGAGAGAACTCTATTATAAATCTTAGTTTCCAGTGACTCATATAGCGTCGCACTATACTAAGATGAACATGGGAATTACAGTGGGTGTTCGAACACATTTTTCCGGGATTGTCTACAAAATTGCTTAGCAAAATCATCTGATTTTAGTTTTTGGACAATAACTCTGCAGTTACGCCATCGATTTTAATGCAATTTGGCACACATGTTAGACATATAATTTGCTATCATCCCACAAAATATGGAGGAAATCAATGAATATTTTGATAGCGTTCTGTTAGTATAGATTTAACATAGCGTTTTGTACACACAAATACAGGCCTAAATTATTTATGTGCCATGTTTATTGAGCATATGTACATGTGGTATAATTAATTTAGAGAAGGTGTTAATATTTTATATTCAGCTAAAAACAGACATTACTCGTAAATTTAATGTTATGTATTTAAATGTCACAAATTTACCACTGTGTGATAAATCGGAGGGGGGGGGGCGAGAGAGAGAGAGCGAGTGATAGGAAGGGAGAGATACGCACAGGCTATGCACATTTATTGTTTTTAAAAACATTACTTGACCAACATTTAAGAAAATCAGCCTAATGTGTGAAATTGTGTTCATTAAACATTTTAAATACACCATGGTTAGGATGGTCAAATGGTGAATCATAACGATTTACACACATAGACAAGCTCGCATTTCCAACGATTCACCATATAATAGAAAAGTAAATCCTATTATTCTTTATGTTTTGTGGTCAACCGTGCACAATGTGTGTTTTCAATGGGGAGATGTGCAATGATTTACCTTTACCATGAATAGGCTTTCACACTTTCAGTGTACACAGTTATACCCACTGAAGAGACAACGCAAATCATGTTTAATGAAATGTGCCAATTTGAGATTGCATAGGCCTAATAATAAAGGTCATTATCTATAATGCTCATAATGATCGGTGTTTGTTTAACTGAAAAACAACATTTTTGAATTGTTTATATTTTCTTTCTTTTTCGATCAAAAATAATGACAATCATGAAATAAGCCTGAACTTGCACACCAATCATTGACCATGTTAGTTAAAATATTATTGATTGATGTGTCCTATACATTGCGCATGTGTCTTTTAATGTAAAATTGGACTTGAACTTGAAACATATTGAACAGCAAGTGACATTTGCACTTTTTATTCTTCCTTCTTTTTAATGCATTATTTTCCTTTTACTTAAGATTTTTTGTTTTATCTTCCTTTATTTAATTTTGGCATTTTCTTTCCTATTTTGTGTTGGTTTTGTTTCTTTGTTTCTTATATCTTTCATTATTATTTTTTGTGGGGGGGTCTTTAATGACTTCTTTTTCGTTTTATTTGCTTGAAATCTTTGAAGTTTACTTTTGTGGGGTCAGGAATTACTGGTTTGGAAGGAGAAGTTTGTCAATGCATTGGACATAGGGTGGTAGATGTCGTTGCATTATTTTGCTATCTACTGCAGATAGCATTGACAAATTTGCATCCCACATCCGTGTGATGTTTGATTGACGGTGCCCTATAGTGTTATAGCAAATATAAAAGATGGTCCATGATTGTCCAAAAACATTGTCAACTTTTTAGCTATTCAAATTGCTATGTTTTAAACTGTTTGGGGATATGTATCAGGTATTTTACGTCTTATTCGACTTAAATTATTCAAAATTTGATGAAAATATATGTTTAAAGTGACCGATCCCTGAAATATTTGTGGATGTAATGTAATATTATTTATTGCATGTGTTCCCTATTATATATAAACTAACATGTCCAAGTTTCATTTGAATCGCTCTACTGGATCTGAAGTTATGATCCCAAATGTGAAAAAGCAAACACTGATTTTAGAATTCCTCAGACAATCTCAGAAAATATTGTTCGAACACTTTAAAGGCCTTATTGGAAATAGTCCCCCTTCTACCCCCATACAATGTTGGCATACCCAATATGCTCATCTTCACATATCTTCTCCCAACATTGATTGGTGGGGAAAGGGGCGGGGATATGCTTAAGATGAACATTGAGAGAACTCTATTATAAATCTTAGTTTCCAGTGACTCATATAGCGTGCGCACTATACTAAGATGAACATGTGAATTACAGTGGGTGTTCGAACACATTTTTTCCGGGATTGCAGATATGTCTCAATATTACCAGTAACTACTGTCAGGAAAGTTTTAAGCCAAATGAAAGAAAACTCACATACTATCTTAGCTGTGGTGTTTTATGGAAGAGGATTCAAGTCATAATTATGGCTTTAATCCAAACTTGCTCTGTTGCCCTAAAAACACAGTGAATTTGGCTGAATCCATTTAGCTGTAAGTTGGGACATATGTAAACATTACAAATATGCCAAAAAATGAGATTTGAAAAAAACAAACATTTTATACCAAGTTTTGAGTTGAATTCAATACCCAAGATCTATAAGGGGTTTTTTAAAGTCCAAGCTCACATAATTTGGGCGCCCCATTTCTTTTTTAAAGGAATTTTTATTTAAAGTCACATTGAGCTAATTTTGAAATAAAATTGGCAAAAATAAGTAATTCCTAGCTTTTTGTGATTAAATGACATGTTCAAGATGTTGATGTCTGATTATTCCTTGCATTACTGGGACTACTTTATAAAAGGTTGTGTAAACAAATTATGTAATTTGGTTGTTTTTGCCATTTTCAAAATACAGTCCAACCTCTCTTATCCAGTCATGATGGGACCAAGCATTGTCTGGATAATTGAGAAATCTGGATACATGTATTTTATGTAATTTTGATAACATTGAGTCATAGTAAGCAAAATATACTAGTAATCATAATGGGGTAATAACAGTAAAGTTATGTGATAGCTGATATGTTCCTCAACGTCATCAGTTATTTAGTTACGTTTGCTTTAGTATCTAAATAATCAGTTTCCGACGATACAGTTCTTTCAGGAATACCCTGTATTTCAAGGTCTTCGGCTGAGTTATCACTTGTTCGCCTTTTTGGCGCAATTCAAAAGGAGTAAGTTTGGTTAACTCAAAAATAGTGTAAAAGTTGCCAAAACAAAATATATTTTAGTTATCCAAACTTAAAAAATGCTGAAAAAGCTCAAAAAGTTCTGTCAACTAATCAACTTTGTTGGCATTACTTAAAAGTTGATGTAAGTAGTTGTTGCATCAACTTTTTAAGTAATGCCAACTTCTGAATTCAAGTTCAGGGAACTTAGAAAAATAAACAAGGTTCAAAGATCCAATTAGTTGAGTTATTGTAACTCAACATGTAAGTTGATGTAACTCGTTCATATTAAGTTACTGGTACTTATTGTTTTGAGTTATTCCAATTTGGTACTTTGTCACGTAATTAGACCATTTTCTGCACAATTAGCAGTATTCAAATATTTATTTTTTGTAATCAGTGCAAAATTTTGTATACTATAGCACACCTCTAGAAAATTATGCTAACCTAGGCTAGTTTCATTTTCTGAGTTGTAACAACTCAATAAAGCAAGTGCAAATGAGTGCGACCAACATAATGATATCGAGTCAGCGTTACTCAAAATTGTACGCATTGGCATTGACACAACGACTTACATCAACTTACTGAGTAATTGCCAACGAACAATTTCTATGAGTGCACAAACAATGCACAACCTTTGGAAACCATTTTACTTCGCAACTGGACTACATCAAAGGATAGTGCATACTTCCGAACTGTTGATTGTTGCCACTTTTTACCACATTTTTGTTACCAGCATCTAAATGAAACTGAGACGTTAAGAGTTTATTTGGGTATAATGAAAAAAAGAAGAGATTTCTTTTATTACCAATTCAGCATACACAAAAATGTTTTTAAAACGTTTTAACCATATTATATGTTTGGTTTTGGTTTAGATAAAAACGTTTTAATAACATTAAATGTCGGATTATAGAAAGGTCATGGAAACGTTTTAAAATGTTTTGTATGAAAACACACTACAACAATATTTTTTAAATGTTTTCAAAATGTTAATGTAAAATATTTCTTGCAAGTTTAAGATTTTTGCCAAATATGTTGTCAACACTTAAGTGTTAGTGTTGACAAAATATTAACAAAACATAACATAATGTTATTTAAAAATAACATTATGTTAGAATATTTGCAGTAGGTTATCAACAGATGTTTTTAAATGTTATGAAAACGTTTTATACCCTTTATACAACCTTTATATAACCCGTTTCTGGCAACCTTTTCTAACCTTTCACGAATGAAAACGTTTTGTGTTTGCTGGGAAACTCGTTTGATGTATTGGCGAGGAAAAATGAAGGGAGTGGGTGATAACTTGTGCGGAAAGACACAAACGACGTTTTACAGAAAAGGTTTCAATGTCGGGGTATCAAAATAGTCATTAAACATATTTGAAGAGCTCTGTTTCAAAACACCTTACATCCACTTTTGGCTGAAATTGAGTTATTGACATGACATTATAGTGTGGGTAAAAATACACATTTTGGTGGTTGTTTGACCTTCATACCACTTTCCCTTCCGGAGATATGGTATATTTCCCGTTCGGGAAATCTTAGGGAATTTCCGGAAATCTGAACATAAAATGATCATAGAATTGTTTTGTTTTAAATTTTTTGATGTATACTAGTAGCGTGGAATGTTCTTTACCTATTTAAACCAAAGGGAACTGTTTTTGGGTCACTATTTTTGAAAAAAATCATTCTAATTAACAAAAGGTGTAGCTTCGGAAATACTCAAAAAATGCCATTTTCCCGAATTTAATTAAAAATTCATAATTAAAAAAGTAAATGAGATATTTCAATTTTTCTTTTTGATTTTGAAAGCATTAGTCAAGTTACATAAAGTAGTGTAAACAAATGGGCTCAAATATTATTGCAAAGGTGGTTTCTAGAAAAGGGGTAAATTTGTTTTGTTGCAAAAGCCCTTACATCCACAAAAGGCTCGATATAAAATATATAATAAAATAAATAGGAAGGCTTCAAAATTGTACTAAACCTATTCTTTTAGTTTCTATTCATCAACACTTTATCTAAACCCAAATTGAATCAAATCGATCCAGTAATACTTGCACAATTAAAAAAAGCTGTTTTTCTCAAAAAGTCAAAAGTGGATGTAAGGGGTTTTGCAACAAAGCTCTTCATTTGGTAACGTGATGCAAAACATTCTACCAGAAATATTTAACGGTTGAAAAAATATTATGCAAAAATGTTTGCCCAAAATATTTGGCAACAACGTTTTAAAAATATATTCATGATCTTTGTATAATTATCCAACGTTTGAATATTCGGATGTTTTGAATAAACGTTTTAAGAATATCTTTGTGTTTGCTGGGTCCACAATCAGTGCTCGAAATAAGCCAAAATCTCCTCGGTCATTCCGGTCCTTGGATTTGAAATCTACAGGCCCCTTATCACTTTTTACGGACCGTCCTGCAGTTTATGTTATTCTGGTCCACATTCTGGTGACACTTAAAGCCTTAATGTACGATTATGATATTTTGGACATTTAAAACATAGTTCTATGGGAGGACATAATAATTAATATCATAATTTTTAAATTTGGCCGATTCCATTTGGGTGCAAGTTGGGACATGTGTAAACATTACAAATAGGCCTATGCAAAAAAGTCAGGTTTGAAAAAAATTAACCAATTTCATATTATAAGATCGTACATTATGGCTTTAATAAGACTTCAGACTCGTCTATCAACAACATGTAAATGACCATGGATTTGATTGACGTTGACGTGATTCTGCATTGAGTCAGTCTACTGACTTTGGTGATAACATTTCACAGACCCGCAGGTTTAGTGTATTGACGGGTCCATAGTGATTTTCGCGAGCTTTTGGCTCGCGAGCCTGTCTGAAACTCATAATAATTATGTTCACTAGGAATTACTCTTCTGATCCTGATAGCTCTTAAAAACATCTTCTTAAAAGTGATGCGTGGACCGGATGGAGTCAAAGCTTGTAATTAATTAACCTAGGTAGTTTTGTTTCCCTTTTTTTTTTAATTGAAACTATAAAATGCACATGAAAGGGTCCGAGACAACCATGTGTGAAAAATGCTTTCCCCGCTTTTTCATGTGTAGATGAAGCCCGGAGATGAAGACTTTACGCCAACGTCGTCGTCGTCGTCGTCGTCGTCGTCGTCGTCGTCGTCGTCGTCGTCGTCGTCGTCGTCGTCGTCGTCGTCGTCATCAACATCATCATCATTATCATCATCATTATTATTATTTATTTATTTGTTTTCCTGATTTTGTTGTTGTTGTTGTTGTTGTTTTGGGCATAATTGTAATGTTTATAATGCATGTCTTATCATATACCCCGTTTACATTGGGCGAAAGTCGTAATCAAATTCACTTAAGTCGTAATCGACTTTTAATTAAAATTCGTATCATACGTGTAAACAGGTAGAGTCGTAATTCAAAAGTCGTAATTCCAATGATGACTTGTATCATCATTCATTTGAAGTGAATTCGAATAAGTCGTCATTAAAGAGGAAGCCCCGCCAGAGCATTTCTTCTGGGGTGAACCAAACCTGCCTGGTTATCAAATTAATCAGTGACAATGTTATCTCTGAATTTGATAGATGCTAATTAATGTTTTAATGTTATTACATAAATTAGCATCTGTCTGATTCAGAGATAACCTTGTCACTGATTAATTTGACAACCAGACAGGTTTGGTTCACCCCAGAAGAACTGCTCTGGCGGGGCTTCCTATTTAATTATGACTTTTCACTAATGTAAACGAATATGTTGTTGAATTCGTATTTACCTGCCGTAACCATTGGTAACAAACGAATTCGATATTCGTGAATGCGAACTTGGAATCGAATTCAGCCGATGTAGTGTAAACACCCACCAAACGAATTAATCTGCTGTCGTAATTCAAAATACAGCTTAAGTCGATTACGACTTTTGCCCAATGTAAACGGGGTAATAGACTCTGGTCTTATAAAATGCAGATTTCAGTGTCAGGTGAAATCTAGTTTCGGTCGCCAGGGTGACTTTATACTAATGCCACATTTCACCAACACTTGATTGTGGAACCTATGATTGATAGTATAGATATCAGAACCGGGGATGCCACCCCTTCTCTTTTCGAATAGCTCTGACACTTAACGTGCACAGGGTTTGACTCTTTCTGTTCACGTGACCAACGGCTTTACGTAACTTAAACCACGAAATGTCACACATAGGCCTACACTACCTACCGTATATCTTCACGTGCTAAGCAGTGCAGGGGGCCAGAAATTCTACCATTTTATTCTGTAACTGAACACAGTTGTGGGATTTCCGGCCTTATAGGAACATTTTGGGATGAGAGTTCCCACCTAACATGCCTAAGGCAAGCCCAAGGCTCGAACTCTCGCCGATCGTATTCTCCTGGCCGGCAGCGCAACGCCTTAAAAGCGTTCGGCCATCTCGCCCGAGATGACCTGTAATATTTTTCGATTTTACGGTGGGAACAGAAACCCCGAGACCTATGTGCATAACAATTTAACTCGAATTCCGGTATCCATGAAAGTGATGGTGGTCCAAAGATGCTAAATGCCTAGATACGGCACGGTTTAGAGAAACTCCAGGTAGCTAACGAGGTAGAATTCCACGATCTGAGAGTAAAAAGGAGAGCACACAAATAGGCCAAATCATTGATTTGAGAGTCTCTCAGATGCGCTAAAACGTCGATCTGAGAGTCTCTCAAATGGGCTAAATCATCGATTTGAGAGTCTCTCAAATGGGCTAAATCATCGATATGAGAGTATCGCAGATTCAATGGGTTATTGATTTTAGAGGAGGAAGTACACGAACGGATCGTTGCTCCCGGATATGGCCCCATCAATGGTCTGTATTAAAGCATATCGCGACTATATAAAACAGCTTAAAACATTAAATTTCAACTAAATAATTAGGTGCAAAGTTTTCAGAACATTTTTCAGTTCAACTTTAAAATTTGTTCTTTTGTTCAATAAGACTTCTGTTGTAGTCGTTTAAAATTTCGCACGTGTGATTTGACCAAGCTTTCCTTGTGTTTACGATAATATATAAAAATATAACCCCCGATGATACCACGTAAAATTAAAAAAAATGAAATACTGATATCATTGACGGCGTGCCGCATTTATTAAAAAATAATGATATTTTTAAAGCTATGATTATATAGCATAAATATTATTGCATCTAATTTCAAACATTGAATAATGTGTTGGAAGCATTGTATAGGCATTATAATAGCGTGCAAAAAACAAACAAACAAAAAACAAAACAAAACGATGCACGGCTTCAAGTAAAGTTCAGAATCAGATCATCAATAATTTTATCACTGGTTTTTTTCATAGACTTCCGTTGCAGTCGTTTTGGAATTCGTATGTGGTTTTTCGGTCTTTCGTCATTCCACTCTTGATGACAATAGACCTCGAAATATCCGGGCGAAATATTTGAATTCTGAATTTGAGAAATTTAAGAAAGGAGTTTATACAAACAAAATAATGCATCAGATCGTGCCTCTGTCCTTAATACCGAGTTGCCTAATTTGTTCATAGACTTCCGTTACAGTCGTTTTGGAATTCGCATGTAGTTTGCAGACCGAATCAAGTTGGTATATAATTATACTGGTCACTTTTGAGAAAACAAAGTGGACATGATATGGACGAGCAAACAATCTTTGTCAAATGAGCTAGATATTTTTCTCTTTGCACTAAATTGAGTAGACACAAGGAATATCGGATCTCTTTATTTGTTTCTATTCGTTTCTTTCTTTTTCAGAATGTCATATTCATTCATATTCATATTCAATTTATTTCCATCAAAAATCACAAACATAGGCTAATAATAACACCAACGACTTAAGGATAAAAACAAGATGGAGGAGGTGCAATGACTAAAAGCAAAAGCCTGAGAAAATGTTGCACCACCTGACAATTAAATTAAAACACTCATTGCAATGACAAATTGCAAATATTTTAGTCCACATTGTTATGAATTAAAGTTTTAACTTCAACACTACACTATTTTTCGCTCACCTAGCTCATGACACTAGCGTCTTCAGCAGATGGCGATGCTATGATGATATATCTTGATATCAACTGAGATATCACATCATCACCATCTGCTGAAGACGCTATAGTCGGACTAGTGAAAACGTTCCCGTGGCGAAAATAAGTGTAGTGTTGAAGTTAAAACTTTAATTCATTTTATCTACCACTAGGCCTACGTATGATTCAGTACCAAAATAAATATAGGCCTACATCTGGCGCAACGCTTGTAGGCCTAGTTGCCTTTACTGTCATGTTACCGTATGTTTTTCAAAAGACAAAGCAAAAACAAAGCAGCAAATCGACTTGGACCTTTCCGACAATTACCATGATAATTAAGTCAGTATAATTATGCATGTCCATTAATGGCGTAGATGAGATTCATGCAGTCTAGGTAAAGTCAGAGTCTCCCACGTCAGGTTCTATGCTTCATGTCCATGATCCGGGATTGAGCATTGAGACCCCCCTGTTTTTGGTGTGTTTTTTTGTGTGTGTTTTTTGTTTTTGGCCCGTTTACCCCACCGTATGAGACCTCATATTACTAGTGCCCTCCCCGACACCATTTTTAGGCAAATGCTCCTAATACATGAGATTCATGCAGTCTAGAGCATATTTTCACAACCAGTGTCATCATTCCTCATGATCATGCATATTCACCCAATACCCTACTGTTACAACACTCTGCTCCAAAAGACCCATTATTTAGCACCTGACCTTACTGAACCCATATAGGATCTTCCGTCGAAAGACGTATAGGCCTACCCTTAGTATACATCTGCCCCGAAAGACTCGATTTGTTGCCCCCCCCCCCCCCGAAAATCGAATAGCCTTATTTTTGGTAATTTGTGTTTGTTCGATATTATCCAATGGATAGTAAAACTTTTGCAAAGCAGGGTACACAATAAAAGAGCAAAAAACGCACATGTCACTAAAAAGACCAATATGCAGCATGCAGCATGTCAAGATAGGTATATAATCCCCGTGGGTAACATTTTCTTCGGAAGAGGGGGTCCCAAATTTACAAAAAGTCGGCGTCAATAAAATTGCCCCCCTATTTTTGCAACAAAACTCATAATTGGGACCCCACCCCCTTCCGAAGAAAATGATGATAGCCCCCTTATGTGTCACAGGTGATCTGCGCATAATCAGACATCTTGGTCGTTTGACCATGGTCATAGGGTGACCTGAAACAAATTGACTCTGAACTACTCATTATATTCAGCTGAACATTGGAGTGGGAGAATCTCAGACTATATTTCGAACATCTCCATAGACCTCCAGTCCTTTATATGCATGCGCTATGCATTATGCATATGATGCGCAATAATGAAGTCCCAAAGTTTCTTATTTGCCCACCAAAGACCATTTTGGTGTAAAGTCTTCACTGACTGCATTTTTTCTTTAAATTCCTACTATCGGAAAGGCCTACTATTTGCTGGATTTACCCTCCCCCCCAAAAAAAAATCTTTCACAAATAAGACCAAACATTTCATAGAGGGATTTTCAACTAAGCATTCCCCCACAAGACCCCTATTTTAGCGCCTAGAGGACTTTCCATGACCATTCTGTAATGAACAGGGAGCATGCAATCCTGCTTGAGTAGGCCTATCTCCAACAGATTAATGATGCTTCTAATGCTGGTATATCACTGGTTATTTAAGTCTTATGGCCTAAATTTCATGACGGTTTATGGATGGATATGCCTCCTCTCCTATAAATCAAATGATTGAAAACATTTTGTGCAACTCGTTCTTTTCCTGTCCACACGCATAACCTTCCATATCTAGGTATATCAAACACCCAGATTTGGAAGCATAGTAGGCCTATATATAAAGTGGATCGGTTTTATGTGCATGGTCAGGCTGTATAGACCCGGGGGGCACTCCAACTAACTTTGGAGGTGACGCGTATGTAGGGCTGTTAAGACCCCCTTTTTCAGCATCGCTGCACCCAAAGACCCCATATTTTTACGAACACATGCTCTGTCACCCGAAGAGCCCCTATTTTTCCATTTGATCTGTCACCCACAGACCCTTACAAGTTCAATTTGAACAGCAACTTTCATTTTCACTGATTTTGTTACTTATTTTGAAAAAACAATGAAATTTGAAGCCATTTAGAACTAGAAATTCGATTTTCGAGGTTTTTGTGGCGCTGTTTCGGCTCTCACCCAAAGATTCCATTTAAAAAAAAGGGTCATGTTCTCACCCAATGACCCCATATTTTTTACATTTTGCTCTCACCGAATGCCAAAAATCATGCTCTCACCCAATGACCCCATATTTTTTACATTTTGCTCTCACCGATGCCCCTTAGTGCGAAAGTGCCAGCCCTACACCTATATCCATTTCATATTGAAGTGCCCCCGGGGCTGTAGACAGTAATAGCATCCATTTCTTAGATAAAGTAAGATGACTTTCTTTTTCAAATTAAAACATATGATATATTTCTTTCTCTCTTTCATTTTGTCTTTCAGTGACTTTTTTAAATTTTATTCCACATTTTTTAACAAAACATTGCTTTGTCTTTTTTAGCGTGTTTTTTTCCTTTCTTTTCTAAACACTATCCCTCAATATACTCAAACATGTTCAGCATTCAAACATGTTTAAAAATTGATTGCAATAATGTGTTAAGCGATATATAGGCCTATATACATTTCATTTTAAACTTCATATAACTCGTTATTTTTCCTGCTCACGCGCGCACATCTAAGGTCTTCCATATCTGGGTATATCAAATACCCAGATTTGGAAGCATAGAAGTGGATCGGTTTTTTTATCTTTGCAATCAAATTTGTGCCCATTTGTTTGCACTATACATTATGTAACTTGACTATAATGCTTTCAAAATCAAAAAGAAAAATTGAAATATCTCATTTACTTTTTTAATTATGAATTTTTAATTAATTCCGTCAAAATGCCATGTTTGAGCATTTCCGAAACTATAACTTTGGTTAATTACAATGATTTTTTTTCAAACATAGTGACCCCAAAACAGTTCCTTTTGGTTAAAGAACATTCAAGGCTACTATTATACATCAACAATTATTTCCCTAAAATTTTATATTCATTTTAAGTACAGATTTCCGGAAATCCCCTAAGGATTTCCCAAACGGGAAATATATGATATCACCAGAAGGGAAGGTGGTATGAAGATCAAACAACCACCAAAATGTGTATTTTTGCCCATACTATAATGTCATGCCAATAACTTAATTTCAGCCAACGGTGGATGTAAGGTTTTTGCAACAGAGCTCTCCGTTTAATGAATTAACTATAGTATTTGGCAATATATGGCCAACCCTGAATTATAATTATTATCATATATTTCCTATCTCTATTGAAATGTTTATTTTGCCAATTTTTATATTAAACTAAATTATATCTACATCACTTTCATTATTCATTATCACTTTCAAAATGCAAGTTGATTTAAAGAAATGCATCATGGTACTAGTTTTATGATAATTATTATATGGTGTGGGCAAAATAATTTACTGGGTGGGCACTTTTGGGCAATGGGCAAGTTGAATTTACTGGGTGGGCAAAATAATTTACTGGGTGGGCAAATGCAAAAGCCCACGCAGTTAACATATTATTTACCTCCCTGGTTTAATTTAAACTTCATAATAGGCCTACTAGTAACTTATTTTTCCTATTCACGCGTGGACCACTTGGCATGTGACGTCATTGCCCGGCAGTATGCGCGCGCATTATGACAATTTCCATTGTTCTTCGCCCTGCAGTGTGCGTACGCATCGTAGTCTGCTAAGGGCATGTGCATTTTAAATCGCCCGCCACATTTCATACAATACAAGAAAGCCATTGAACAGTGTAGCGGCTCGTTCGAGCATATCGATAGACGAGTCCCTCGCCTTTGTTGATAAACAGTGATGTCAAGTGGTCATATCTGGGTATATCAAATACTCAGATTTGGAAGCAGTCGGTTTTATGCGTGTGCATGGCCAGGCTGTAGACTGTATATTAATAGCATCCATTTATTAGATAATTTAAAAGATCTTTGTAAAGGGATGACTTTCTTTTCAAATTGAAAATAAAACATATTTCTTTCTTATTTGTTTTCTCTCTTTCAGTGACTTTCTTTTAATATTGTAATATTTTTATTTATAGTGAAATAATGTTTTGACTTTTATTGTGTAAACTCTTGTCACAAACACATCTCACAGATTAAGGAAATATAAATTTAATTAAATCTGTTTTAGATGAGTGGCATTTTTTTTAATGTGTTGAAATTATTTGATATGAAATTATGAAAATCTGTTAAAAACACGAACAAATTAACTATACGGTATTTCTAAAATATAAAGTATTGCCATACTTTTCTTCTTTTGCCCGAATTCCTTCTTTTATAAAGTAAAACCTTCCACACTTTTAGTTTTCTTCAGCCCATTTAGGGACTTTTTAAATCTAAATTTACACATTATTTCAGGCATTTTTTCCACAAACTACCTGGATTAATTTTAAGCTCCATAATAAATACTCGTTATTTTTCCTATTCACGCGCGCACATACCGGTAGGTCTTCCATATCTAGGTATATCAAATACCCAGATTTGGAAGCATAGAAAGTGGGTCGGTTTTTGCCATGTGCCTAGTCATGCTGTAGGCCTAGACTGTATAACAGTATCCATTTCATAGATCTTATTATTATAGATCTTTGTAAAGAGGATGACTTTCTGCGTCAAAATTAAAAATAAAATATATTTCTTTCTTATTTGTTTTCTCTCTTTCAGTGACTTTTTAATATTGTAATATTTTTATTTGGTATTATAGTGAAATAATGTTTTGACTTTTACTGTGTAAACTCTTGTCACAAACACATCTCACCCTGCACAGATTAAGGAAATATAAATTTAATTAAATCTGTTTTGGATGAGTGGCATTTTTTTAAATGTGTTGAAATTATTTGATATGAAATTATGAAAATCTGTCAGAAACACGAACAAATTAACTATACGGTATTTCTAAAATATAAAGTATTGCCATACTAGTAATTTAAATGTAAGTATTTCCCAGTAATTTCAAATATCAGAGATGCCACCTTTTCTTCTTTTGCCCGAATTCCTTCTTTTATAAAGTCAAACTTTCCACACTTTTAGGTATCTTCAGCCCATTTGGGGACTTTTTAAATCTAAATTTACACATTATTTCAGACATTTTTTCCACAAACTCCCTGGTTAATATAAATAACTCGTTATTTTTCCTATTCACGCGCGCACATAGGTCTTCCATATCTAGGTATATCAAATACCCAGATTTGGAAGCATAGAAAATGGGTCGTTTTTGCCGTGTGCCTAGTATCCATTTCATAGATAATTATTAAAGATCTTTGTAAAGGGATGACTTTCTGCATCAAAATTAAAAATAAAATATATTTCTTTCTTATTTTGTTTTCTCTCTTTCAGTGACTTTCTTTCAATCTAATTCCACAAACCATTGCTTTGTCTATTTTAGCTTGCATTTTGGATGTTTTTGTATAATAGGCCAATATATCAAACAGCTTTGAACTGATTTTCTTTCCTTCATTTGTTTTTTCTTCCTTTCTTTTCATATAAAATCGGGCTAATTATCTGTTTGAAGGCAGAAAGAATAGGAAAACCATGTTTGTTTCTTTCTTTATTCATTCGAAGGGCTATAAAAATTATCCCTCATACTCAAACATGTTCCACATTTAAACATGTTTACAAAGTGATGAGAATAGTGCGATATATAGGGGCATTGATTTCGTTTTAAACTATAGCTTTTAGCCTTTTATACATGCACATCATATTTCTATACTTCTAGCAAACACCACACCTACAATGTAAATCCAAACGTTTAGGTTTTAAACACTTATTTAAACACCCCAGATATGTAGGTGTAACACCTTTTAAACACAAATGTGTTTATTTCCTCCGGGGTGTGTTTACAACCTACACACTCTGCGCAATGGATAAACACATTTAGTGTTGCAAACATGTTTAATATAATAAACACCATACTCAGACACAAATAGACACTAAACCAAACATTCTGTTTAAGTGGTCAACACTTTGTTTATTGATATAAACACACATTGCATTTATTAATTAAACACATGCAAGTGTTTATCAGGCTGTAACAATTTTTAAACATAGCAAGGTATTTACTTTACCAATACTAAACACAATGTTTAAAATACAGTTGAAATTAAACACATGTACAAAGTACATACATTGGTATATAGGCCTACTCTAAACACTTCAATAACTTCAATTTAGCTATTTCAGTGTCAACAACATTCATTGTAAAAAAAATGTTTAGGACTTAAACACTTATTTGAACACATTATTTCTTTCTATATGACTTATTAAACATTTTAATACATAAATATGTTTATTGATGGATGACATTTAAACACGAATGTTTAGCAATTTACACATTGTTTACCTTCTAAACATGTTACAGAGTGATAAATGATTATTGCTACACAGGTTTTATGTTTTGGCAAGTCTACCTCTCAGAAATACCATAATTGCCAAAACTTCTTAATTATTCATACAAGCTATAGCAAATATATAAACATCTCAAAAAAGTAACTAACCCCCTTTAAATAATTGCCATTTCTCAAAAATGGGCAACTGTATTACAAATCTGTAAAATGCATTTATTTCTGCGCATTTTGACACCTCATGTAGCAATTATCTAAATATTGATGTCACAGCGTACATTTAAATCAATGTAACCCAAGATATGATTGAAAGTTGCAGTAAATTCTATTGATTTGTATTCCGTATAATGGAAGGAAATCTGTGTAATGATATCCGAGTGTTTTTGCATTGTTGTAAGTGCAATTTTCAAATCTGGACCTCACTACATAAAATTGACTGGTGTTTTTTTGTTTTCTGGGCTATCGTATCAAATGAGGTGTCAAAATGTGCAGAAATAAATTCTGTTTCCAACACATTTTACAGATTTGTAATACAATAGCCCGCTTTTGAATAATGGCCATTATTTAAGGGGGGGGGGGTAGTTACTTTCTTTGAGATGTTTACAATTGTCAATGTAAATGGAGAAGTAATCCAAAAAATACTAGGGGGGGGGGGAAAAACATTGATTTTGAGACCATAAAAAATCAGGCTTTTTATAGTTTATATACCAGTATAGTATATTATTTTCAGAAACACTGGAAACTCAACATTTGTTTTGGTACACTTTTTGAAATGTAGAAAATATATGAAGAGCTTATTTCCAAACCGTGTTAAGTCCACAAGATTCACTTTTAAGACTTTTAAGAAAATCAGGAATTTTCTTTATGGCAATGAAAAAAACTTCGATTTCTATAAAATTACAGTGAAGTGAAGGTGACATATATAGGACCATAAAAACATGTTAAGTTAAAATCTTGAGACTTTTGATTTTTTTAAATTAATTAATTTGTTTTAAAAATAGCATGGACTTAACACGTTTTGACACAAAACATAATTTCTGGCGTGGACTTAACACATTTTGACACAAAACATAGCATCTGTTACACAGAACTGACCATATTTTTCTCAAACTAGTCTTAAAAGATAAAAAATTATTAAAAACATACTACATGTACTATAAAACACAATTTTGCCACAAAACACCTTACATCTCGAACCCCCTCCTCCCAACCATTTTCTAACAAAATTTGATGTTTAAAATAGTTCAAAATTCAAAACTGAGTTGTATTGCATTTCTCAGAGTTGAATAAACATCATTTCACTGACAATAAGTGATTACCCAAAATATTCACTTGTTTTATCACATTATCACAATTTCCCCCTCCCCCATTTCTGCCACCCTAATCTCATATTGAGAGCCGTAAGTTTTTGGGTATTTAAGTCCTAAGTTTTGTATACCTTTAACTTTAAAATAATACCTTGAATTTAGCAGTACATTTTGATAATCATACAAAATAATAATATCAAAAACTACCACTACCACCATCCTCTAACATTAATTCTACCATCACAACCTCTCCCTCTCCCCCTTCCCATCCTGTTCAGGTCTTTCTGTAGGTATCTATCAAATATTTAAGAAATCCCATACAAACTAGGCCTACTAATATTTAAAAAACAAACAAATCAACAACAACGACTTTTTATGCAGACCAAATTCAGGTACACTAGTCTCAGGACCAAAAAAGAACGAAGACGCAAAGCAAAGCAATGTTATCAATCATGCAGAACTTGGGCGATTAACTATTGAAAGCCCTATGCCGTGCTAATTGCCTACAAGCTGCCCACAAGGGCAGTGTTCATGGACTTAACACAGTTTGCTACCAAACTGGATTGGACTTAACACGTTTTGGGAAAAAATCGATACTTTGTGTGTCAATATTTCGGGACTTGACTAATTTTGGAAAAAAAAACACACATTGCTGGATAGCCCTAGTTACTCACTACCCATTTTCATCAAAATCTCAATTTTGAAGGTGGGTGGACTTAACACGGTTTGGAAATAAGCTCTTCATATCTTGCATGAACAGTTAAGTTAAAAAAAAAACACCACCCAGTATTTCTTAAGGTTAAGGTGGCTGTGTACTCTCAGACATGCATGTAGTAAAAGTGCAATAACTTTGTAATTATTCGCGCAAAACATATAAAAGTATACATTGTTATGAAGGCAAGACATCAATAAATCTTAATATAAATACAGATTTTGGGTAAAAACAACAATTTTGAAGAAAATCACAAAAAGTGAGTTTTTGGCAATATTTGTTAGGTACATCATAACAAAAAACACTCTTTCCAAAATATTTTATTTTGTTTTTAGCTCAATCTTGAGGCTCCATTCCAAAAACGGTTTTTTATTTTTTGATATTGGCCTTATTTTTGAGATATTGACCATATAAGGCATCAAAATTAACTTTTTAAAATTCAAAAACGCCTATTTGCACAAAATGATGCCCAAAATCGGAAATAGACCAAAATATAAAAAAATGAGAAAACCGTTTCTTGAGTCGATCATGCTTTTTACGATGATCATATTTGCTTACCTATAGATGCTGTATTTATTGAGTTATCGTGTACCCTAAATCGTCATTTTACTGAGAAAATGAACATTGAAATAATGGCCGTTGAAGTTTAAAGTGGTCACATTTTGCACTTTCATCGAATCTCACAGGAGAAGGCGACAGTTTTCGTTTTTGTAACTTATATTACGTGAACATCGGGTAAATCCACAGCCCCTTGAGAAGTTTGAGCGAAATCCATTCATAACTTGATATTTAAATCGGGAAAGAACTTGAAAAAACCCACATTTTATCAGCTAAAAGCGGAGCCATTTGACCACTAGGTTTTTGTGAAATCAGTGCTTCCGTGGTGTTTCCATAAGATCGCCACGCATGCAGATAAGCGTCGCGTATTCGTAGCGTATTTGTGCGTTAACAAATTGCGCGATCGCATAGCGATGAGTTGTTATGCGGCGTGTACCTTGCTGGTACAACAAAGATTTTCTTTCCTTTTCAATTTCAAACACGAGTGGAATAGTGAAATAAAATCCTTAAAATATTGCAGTTGGAGTTTACAAATCTGGATTTTCATTCCTTGTATTTATAAAAAACATAACAAGGTACAAACATATCATAAAAACTCAATTTTGAGAAAGAAACAATGGCTAGAGTACACAGCCGCGTTAACACAGCCTAAATCAGTACATGTATGTGTGCCCAACTTCAAAGATTACAACACACAATGTTTTGACATTTTAAAGTCCAAATAATTATTTATATTATTCCCTTATCCTGGACGGTTGTAATGTTTCTTTTCGCATCTTCCCTGGTTCATCTATATTGTTTTTATCATATGCCCTAAACATATATTTGAACCATGCATGTTATTCCTGGTTTATTCTCAGCGTATTCCAGCTTTAAAGACATTAATATTAAAGCCATGTGTGATTTGCTCTATAGCAACGCCTCTATTTTTTGAATTTCTACTTTTTGCACCATTGTAATGGCAAATTGCATGAAAAAGTTCTATGGTTGAAATCATGCACTTATTTTATATAATTTGAAAGTGAACTGTTAGTGGAGTATGACCATTTTTTATTTTATTTTATTTTACAAATTCAGCTAAAATACATCAAAAAGCAAATTATACAATTTTACATAAGGAAACAAAAATTAAATAGACCCAATGGGCTAGCCTGGAAGAGTCAGAAGCATCAAGACACTGTCACCAAGAGGTGTGACTCCTCCAACCCATTGGGGCAATTACATATAAGATATATGTGACCCATCACATCGAAACAGACCACCTTGCGACAGAAATGAAAATGGAGATTTAAACACTAGGATAAACTGCTGCTTTTTAGCTTGAAAATGACACCTTCCTTGTTGAAATCAGATAGAGTAAAAATGTTTCATGAGGCAAAACAAGCTATGAATTCTTTTTATTTTCTTTATATTTTTCCATCTTCTTTCATTGTTATCTGCCAATGAAGCTAGCCGCGAAGTGGTCTGTTTCGATGTAATGGGTCACATATACTATTGCACTATTTAAACACAATATGTGTACATCCGCATCACAAGGATGCACCCGTCAGCCACCACACGTGCCCCCCATTCCAGTCAGGAACAAACACTAGACCCATGTTGTGCGGAGGCCACTCCAAACCATCCCCAAGCCACATGGCCTAGGAATACAGAGAACATTCCCAAACCAGGTGGCCCGGGGACTAATCAAAGAGAACCGCACCTGGGACGAGGTGGCATCTACCCCCAGCCAACACATGAGAAGAGACACATGCAACAGCTGACAAGCGCACCCTCCCGATATGGATGTACACATGACTGCTCAGTGACCTCTACCAGTCAGACATGTGAAAATTTACCACCCTCCCCCTAGCACATGCGAACACCAGCACACCCTGTAACACAAATATTGGTGTATACAGAGTATTGGATATTCACACACCTCATTTAGCAGTTTTGTATCTAATCAGGTATAATTATAGTTGATATATTGAACCTTTTAAAAATGAAAAATGTCTGGGCAATACAGTGCTAACCCACATTCACACAGAAATGTACTGACATATTTGAGTAGATTCAAAATAACACAACATTCAGGTTGTTCATGTATACATCAGCCAAATAAGATATGCAAGTTGAAACCAGGCGATGGTGGCTGACAGTCATTTAATGTAGCAACAGCCAATAGCATAAACAATATGACGGCAACACTGCCTGGACGTTGGGCGCCCGAGCCGATGTGCGTTTTTAGCTCTATTGTCCCCGTCACAGAAAAACAAATGCACAAAATATATTTTCCAGTGCAATGTAAACATTTTCACATGAAAATAAATAATTTTGGATTCAAAATGAATGAAAAAATTACCATTGCCACTTCTTACAACTTCAGCTTTATTTATGAAGCTGATTTTCATCTGGAAAGGTATATTCAACAAAACAGGACTGTGTTCAAGTATATATACATGTAGCTCTTAATATGAAAAGAATTGGATTTTTTTTTTTTTTTTATAATTTATAATTTACTTAATTTACTTATTTTACCATTTTTTACCGGTAATTTAACGCCATTTTTTAATTTACCGGTAAATTAACAACACTGCTTACAATGAGATTCACTGTCAAACCTCAATAGATTTAGACTGATAAAATAGTGCTTGATAACATACATACACTTTTGGAATTATTTGAGACATTTTTGTGATTACGTGTTAAACCAATGATGACTTCAAAATTCAGTCAAAAAATGCACACAAGGCTATTCAAGTTCAATGTTGATTTTTTCAGAGGGTTATCACTCCCCTGTCCCCAGCAGTACACAACAGGTTGCAGATACTTCTTGTACTTGGTAGACCTCTTGCCTACATACAGCTCAGGTGTAAGAAGTGTTTGGACAAGCCCTAATACTTGAGAGTAAATTTGCGGGTACTCAAATTGAAACACATAATACAAGATATCAAATTGATAATTTAAATATAGTCAACTGGACTTACTATTTTTTGTCTAGATTTCCAGTTAACTAGATTTAAATTATCAATTTGATATTTACAAACAATTTTACATTTACAAGGCAATCAGTTGGAGAAAGGCACCTGCAGAGCTATCCGTACACTGTATGTTCACACCATCTCCTACAATGTAGTTGGTTTCGTTGAATATTACAAGATGAGGCAGCTCGCCACTCTTCATTGCAGCGTTGATATTTGACACATTCTGTCATAAAAACACAAAAGGAATCATTTTAATTCATTTGTAGCCTAAATATTTTGCAAAACCAGGTTATATGAATTAAATAAATCTCTTTTTATTATCTTGCAACATTATATTTTAAATACATTGACTTTTAAGAGCAAATGATATTAACTTGTATAGTGGAAGGATAGAGTGGGCAAAGAAAAGCGAAAGCAGAGAAGAGGGAAGAGCAGAGTAGGACACCTGATTCACAGTTTGGTCCATGTCTAAGTGATCACTTTCTGATTTGACACATGCATAGATAGTTTTTGTTTTGTTTGTTTTATTTCTTCTTTTGCCTGGATTACTCATTCAGTGGATGTTTTAAGGTATCCTCTGTCCTTCCATGAGGCCCATGGGGCACATTGAAATAGTAACACTTTATTGGAGAATTTTATAGTAACACTTTTGTGAAGAAATATTGCATAGCAAATAACTAGCTAAAAAAACCCCTCAATATGGTGTTCATTTTAGGGATTTTGCCCATTGTATACTATTGTTTATATATAAAAAAAAATCTTGGACAAGCAGTAGTTAGCATCTTGTGTGATTGTCAGAAGTTTGGGGTGCTCTGCGTGGATTCAACTTGTAAGATCGCGGCGCATACATGCGCATTTATTGTGCATATTTTACAGTGTATTTTATGTATCACACAAAATTGCATTTAACTGTACATGCACTGTTTGAGATGTTCCCAAGTGTACTAACCTCTTTGATGATGATAATAGACTTTGTCTTGTCTCCTTTCCACAATCCAATGTAATGCGGAATGCTTCTCCATAGCTTGTATGGCACTGAATCATCTGTCAATTAAAAAAAAAGAAATTTAGAATGTTTGCCTTTACCCTAAGTCTGCTTAAATTTATAGATATGAATACAATCATCAACCAATTCAAGACATGGGTGCAAATGCTCAATTTTGTTGCTAAATTGAGTTAGGCATGGTTTTATATAGACTATATGGCATGCATCTCTACGGCCCTACATTAGTTACATGAAAACACAACAAATCAACAGTAAAGATATGTCTGAATATCTAAATCCTCCTCCTCCTGATTCACTGCACATTATGCTAATTAGATGCAAATTATTCAAATGTTAATAACTTTTTGAAGGTTTACTGTATTTGTCTCATCACAGCTTTAATTTGACACCCAATTTAACTACATAGGCTGCATATTTACTGAGAAAATTAAAAAGATGAACCCTAAAATGTTGCGCGCATGTAACATCTCCACCTATTTACTGGCCCTACTCAAAACACATGGTACATGCAAAATTACAATTTTAACTTTTCAGCAAATTTAATTCAGAAATAGATCAGCTGAGAAACAATGAAAAGGTCAACTAAAAAGCCTGCATGCTGGAAGCCACTAAAAAACTGAATATGACAAAATGTATTTTAGAAATCATTAACATGTATCAAATGTACACATTTTTAAAAGTGTTTATTACATTATCAGTTCAGAATATTTCAGATTATAAATTTGATGTCTGTTCTGATAATATTATATAGGGCCTACATGTAAGTTTGATGCCTACTTTATACAGTAGAACTGTAATTTTAGAGGCATACCGCATTTGTGATTTGTCTTGATTTTTAATGGGGCAACTTAACATTGTTAAAAATCGAAGTGTTTCCTGCTGCATAATCGGTTGTCTGTGATTTTTAAACCTTTTTGAATATAATTACACTTGTATTTCCACTTCTTTTATTATCCTGTCGGAATGACTTGTATACAACACATGGGAAGGTGATTTACATCTAACAATGTCATTCAGGCAGGATAATAAATGAAAAAAAAAAAAAAAAAAACACCGAAATACTGGTATGTATTTACCATGGTCACACAAACATGTAAATATAGCTCCTTGGTTGCCGCACGTTGGACTCTTGAAGAGAACCTTCTGTGCTGAGAAGGTGTACATAAGTAGGCCCTTCATAGTAGTGTTTTGACTGCTGCTGTAGATCACAGTAGACGCATCATATAAAGGTAAAAGGACTTATCACTGGACCAGCAAGTCTGCAAAAGACAACATAACGAGAATAAATTAGTACTGTATTATGGTATTAGTACTTCTTGCCAAGCAAACTGCTGTGTAACACCACTGAACAATGAATACGGTAATATAAATAAACTAATTTAAACAAACACCCACTTGTTGTCGTCACGATCGGCTGGGGTGTGAGTGGTGTCATGCGTCAGTGAATCCGACTCAATTTTGAATGCAATGATCTCTACTCTCTAGCCTCAAATGTGAACCTAATCGATGAGCAAATTTGTGACTTGACTTCTACATGTAGAGCAAGTTCAGAATGGCAAATTTCAGAAGAAATCATCACATTGATCATGATTTTAAAACCGGGAGCCTGAAAAAGGAAGTAAAGCTCACGCATGTTCTTTGTCAGGGTTCTTTGTGTAGTGTGATACTGATACTTCAATGTAAATGACAAATTATAATACTTGTTTTAAGCTGCCTGCAAAAGTATTAAAGTAGCTGCATCCATAGACCATAGCAAACAATTAGCATGATTGGTGCTTTAAAATAAAGTATAACGAGCTTTGGGCGAGTTTTACAAATTACAATATACCGGTACTTATTTATTCTCTTGGTCGGTATGATGTCACTCACGATCATACATTATGTTTTTGGTTTTTTTGGTTTTTTTTATACAATAAATACCCGCACCTCTTGTCTTGGTGAAACAATTGAAAAAGTTTTCTTATCAGAGGAATAAACTTACAAAAGCAAATTGGTGTTTTCTAGAGAAAATTGGCTGGAGACTTTCATTTCTGGAAACTGGTAAAGCTCTATTTTAAATCAGATAACAACTTTATGGAGCTCAACTAGGAGCTCAATTTATAATGTCCACCATTGAAAAAAAAAACCATGATATTTTCAAGAAACGAGGAGCTTGATAGATAGTTTTCAGGAGGAACTCTCCGAGGAGTTCCAGAGCTACAAATAGAGCTCCTTACAAATGGAAGGTCTGCTGGAACTGAAAGGCCCTACAAACCTATAGCGATTTTGCGAGGGGATCCTTTTGACAGGTCTCGTGAGTGAGAAATTATGGGTATTGTGTGCACTGGATGGAACGGAGAACAACCCCAACCGAGTGATCAGTTTTCCAGGGAGAATCATCATAGTATCATAAGTATGATACCATACAAACATGATACAATGATGATTAGGCCCTTAACACTAAATTCTAAGTTTACTGTTAACCGCCCGCATCCAAAATTGAAAATTGCAAAATATTTACTTTCTAACATGAATCATATCAACAATAAGGCGCTTCGCACTTGATTATTAGTTTCCTGTTTAAGATTTTGAAAAAGGGACGAGGTTACTTTTAATTATTAATTATCTTTTATTTTCTTAATTTAGTTTGAACAATTACAAGCAACTATTGACTTGTTTTGACTAGAGCGGGCATTTAATTATTTCACAACAATATTTTATTTTATAAATAAGTGAAGGTGGAGTTGTACTCTTTGTTCATTCATCATTAGGCTAATGAAAGTTGATTCCCAGTTTCCCGTTACCCTACTCCGCTCAAAACAATTTGCTGGCCAAATATTTCATTATTTTGAATAAAATGTTGATTTCTAACAAACTTTAACAAACAAATAAATAATTGTGGTTTTAAATATATCATAAATCTCTTTCTGTTGATTTTCAGGGATTTTCTTTGCAGTAGGAGCATGGTATATGGTTAATAATGAATTATTAATGAATACCTACTCAATTCTCTGTCCCGCACTTTTTTTTTTTTTCTGCTCTGATCTCATCCCGTAAAAAATATTGTGAAACTTTTGATAATAGTTGTACAATCACCTTCATGTGGTTGTAAACTACATCTGTAAACTACAAACTGTGATTTATTCACATGTAGGCCTACACATGGGTAGTTATTGGTTTACACCTGTAACAGATGCAATAATGAAATGGTATAAAATAATGAATAATGAAATGGTCACCTACACAGTCATGAAAAATAATGTAACGGGAAACTGGGAATTGACTTTCATTAGCCTTATAGTTGATATTATTAAAGTCAGAAAATGACAAGTAGAAGTAGTTGAAAGTTATTTTAAAGGAGAAATTAGAAATAAAAATAAAATAATTAATTATTTTGAGATTTTCAATTTTGGACGCGGACTTTAAACAGGAAACTAATAATCAAGTACGAAGGGCCTAATGATGAATAAACAAAAAGTATAACTGCACCTGAGAGGGTGGAGAAGGAGGCGGAAGCGGAGGTGTAAAAGTAACCATTCATGTACGTACAATAATTAAATAAAATGCCGACTCCCATCAAACTGGTTTGATAGTTGGTTGTGGTACGGTATAAAGAAAATAATAGATAATTAATAATTAAAAGTCACCTCGTCCTATTTTTAAAATCTTGAACAGTAAACTCGGAATCAATTGTGAAGGGCCTTAATGATTGAAAGGCATCGATCATGATTCATGAAGTTGACAAAATTTGTAAAATTTAAAGAAGTTGATATTTAAAGGAGTATTTTGTGATCCTAGCATCCTCTTTTTATGACATTTTTCAGTACATATCCACGAAAAAAGCATATTCCCAAAATTTCAGTTGATTCCGATTTTGCGTTTGCGAGTTATGCATGATTAGTGTATTACACTGGATAGACAATACGTTGTAATTATTTCGTTCTGGTGCACCAGAACGAAATTCAAATTTCGCGATATCTTTGCTAAACGAATTAATCTGCAAGAAATATTTTGTACGTAAACATTATGTAGCCAGGGTATTCTTTCAATGATATAAAAATCTCAACTTTTTTTGAGAAAAGTGGGGGGATGAGGCTGTGGATCACGAAATGCCCTTTTAATTGTTCGATAAGGGATAACATCTTTACTGTTTGGATTCACTTTGCATAATTATGAATTAGATCATAAAAATATCGGAACTTACATTGTACGTCGTCGTCATGGTCGTTGGTTCTCATCGGCAGAGTGACGTGAGTCAGTCATTCATGTCATTCAGTAAGCTTACGATGCCTTTGCTTTGGTTGTTGAAACACGGAACTTGCGATAATACCGCATTCTTTTTCTTCCCTTTTGACAATAGTACTACACCGTCCGTGATCATGATACAATTTAATTTTACCTGTTGACTTCGACTTGAGGTATAATTATTTATAAATTGATATGATATTTTTTAAATTTGAATTTTTATAAAAATACGAAAATCGTCTCGTCGTCGTTTTCATGCAGCTCGTAGGAATAATGAATTGTCACCGGATATGGTGATGAGGGCGCTATCACTCTCATTTGGCAGAATTCTTCGATTTGAGAGAACTCTCAAATGAGCTATTTTATGGATTTGAGAGCTCTCATATTGGACAATTCTTCGATCTGTGAGTACTCTCAAATGAGGGTTTTCCTGGATTTGAGAGACTCTCAAACTGGACATTTCATCGATTTGAGTGCTCTCAAAGCAACTCTCAGATCGAGGAAATCCTTTGCTCACATAACTCGAACATTCGATGGCAATGTTTATCTCCAGGCACCCCCGTCATAAACAGTATACTTCGGTTATATTTATAAATGCGCTTTTATAAATACGCATATAACCCATGGCACGACATACCAAGACCAGCAAGCGTGACCAAAACCTCATGTATTCACAACTAAACAGAAAAGGATAGGAACTCTGTAGGTAAATAATCATCACATTTAAGTAATAGCAACATTATTAGCTTACACATTAGGGGATTCCGAATTTGCAATAATTTTTATGTTATCAAAAACAACATTTTGAAAGTATTTAATGACGGATAAAATATTCAACGTTAAAAATATAAACACAAAGTTGAACAAAATAGAAAATTTTGCTGCACATTAGTAGTCTCATGTTGTTCAGCCTTTGTATTCAAAAGTATAGGAAGACCACCTGGTCACTTCGACACGTACAATCTACAAGCTGTTATGGCAGCGCATAGGTGATCACGTACGTATATATAAAAGCGCATTTATAAATATAACCGAAGTACACCGATGCACGTGACGTGAACAATTTCTCATTCACTTCAATTGAAGTGATAAATTCGAACCCCACCTATTTCATCACTAAAGAATACATAAGGAATGCAATTGAAGCTAAACTGGTGAAATTTGCGCAAAGTGCGGACGCATTGACGCTTTTTTAGGCTACAATGTCAAATCTGGGGTTAATTTAGTCAGAAACCCACATACAGACGTCAACATGGGGGGGTGATTGTATGGACAATCCCCCATCAACATTATTGATGGGAGTATTTATTCCCCGATCCCCGTGATCTACTCCTAATATGCTGTACCTAACAACAAATCTGCACAAAGAAATCAAATTGATTATACGATGTGCAAAAAGAAACATCACTATAGATTAGACTTACCAAGACAATGCTTCGCAATATGTACCTGCTTCAGTCGTCTCAGATCTGCTCTGAATCAATGAAGACTTTTAAGCGCGCTTCAGACTCCGAGTATTGTACGTACAATATTGTATGTACAATATGTACGTTATTTAATCTATTGCCATTCTATTTCCAGTAATGTTTAAGTTCTAATGAATGTTTGATGACGAAAAATCGATAATATGTTACATGTAATATCTAGTAGAAATATATTATCGATTTTACGTCATCAAACATTCGTTAGAACTTAAACATTACTGGAAATAGAATGGCAATAGATTAAATAACGTACATACAGTACATACAATATTTTACGTACAATAAAAAGTCTGTATACTGCTTTATGGCGATCAAAATTTATAGCCGTAGCTTCAAACAATTAACTTAATGAAATCCTTATAAAAAAAACAAATACTGTTTTCCTTACCTGATTTGGTAACATGCATCTTTCAGTATCGTTTACTTTATAAACACAAACTCCTTTGTGGGAAACACTATTCAAAATAGGGATAATATTTTCTCTGTTCAGATTTCAGCTCGGTTTTTCGAGTGGGCAGACTTCCACATCCACTACTCCCTGATTATCATGATAACGCACTGAACATAATGTAACATAACATAGTATAAGGGGAGTCAAAAATGAGTCTTTTTGAATAAATACGAATATGACGAAAGGTCACAATTTTCAATTGATCGTCGGCATTTTATCCTAGCTACATACACTCTAAGTACATATCATTAGATTGATACAGTTTACTTCGAAAAAAATTATACATACCACAGTGGCGTAGCCGGGATTTTGGAAACCTGAGCTACGTCTTTGAATTAAAATCAGAGATGAACATGTTATTTTTATGGTGATATTTTAATGGCAAATAAATAAGTTTAATGTAAATGTTTGCCCAAAATGACCTAAATTTTTTGGTGTTTAAGGAAAAATTCCATATCTTAAATACGAAAGGTCAAAATTGTAATTGATCGTCGGCATTTCATCCCAGCTACATACACTTTAAGGTTAGCAACTATTTTAAGCTGTTGCGATTTGGTAGTTCACAGCATCTTGCGAATGGTAGTGATCTTTGGCAAAAATTGCATTGATCAATTCCCCGGGATCAATTCATAGCGGGTGTGTAGAAGAATTCAAATATCACAGATATACTTTAGTAGGTCATGTGGTTCTTGAGTTATGTTGTAAAGAGGGCTGAAGCAACACTTTTGTAAAAACGTACATAACTCATTTACAACAATAAATCAAGCAAGTTTTCAAAGCGTATGATTTGTAGAATGAACTTTTGCAAAACATCAAAGTGTTATTGTTCAAAAATATATTGATTAAGATAATGAAAATCGATATTTTGGCTGCTTCGACCAATAATACCGCGTCTACCTAAAGTACATTTCATTAGATTGTTAAAGTTTACTTCGAAAATGCCAGTTTTTAATCATTTGCGAATTGCAAAAAATATAAATTACTTGATATCAGGACATTCTTCGTATTCAGAATGCAATTCGATATGACTGATGTGCTCTCATGTCACACACAAAATACTGCGAGTGCCCAAACGCTGATAGCAGAGCCCTTAAAGGATAGTTTTATCTCTTTATCTGTATTGGATCTTGGGATGTGACAGCAAAGTACAGAAATACACTACTGTCAGTACCCAAAGACAGCAAACATTTTTACTATGTAAATTTGGTAACTGTGCCTTGCAGAACAATTTTACTGCACAGTAGTTAAGTGTTGTTCCGCATTTGCATTCAAATGTATAGGAAGAACACCCGCTATGTATAAAGCAGTAATATTGTACGTAAAATATTGTATGTAACATATCTACGTTGTTTAATCTATTGCCATTCTATTTCCAGTAATGTTTTTAAACATTACTTAAAGTTCTAACGAATGTTTGATGACGTAAAATCGATAATATATTTCTACTAGATATTTAACATATTATCGATTTTTGGTCATCAAACATTCGTTAGAACTTAAACATTACTGGAAATAGAATGGCAATAGATTAAATAACGTAGATATGTTACATACAATATTGTACGTCTAATTCTTGGAGTCTGTGCAGCGATTAAGGCACTTCGAGACTTACTCTATAAGCTGTTATGGCAGCGTGGAGGTGGTCACGTGCGTATTTATAAAAGCGCATTTATAAATATAACCGAAGTACCGCAGTGTTGGTAGCAGCTCACCATTACCGTACCAAGGGAAATCGGGTCCGCAAGCATAGGCATACTAAACTGCATACATGCACTATACATGTAATTTTGTGAATGAAGATTGAAGTAAATAATCTAAAATGCTTGGTTTCACTCGTAAATAGATATTTATGATATGCATGATGTTTTAAATGATAATATAAGGCCCAAAAAAAGTTTGTTTCATGTAGCACGCGCATTTTGTTTTTGACGGCTTATTGTGCGCATTTGAATTTTTTTCACGTACAAAGAAAAAAAACCGGAAAAATTGCAAAACAATAATATAAAACACTACTGGCGTAAACATTTACACATACACAACAAACGTGCATAGTGAAAAACTACTGCAGGTTGAAATTGGGTCATATATATTCTTGAATATAAAGAAATATGATTTCTTTTGTGTGTGTCAGAGAAACCCACTGTAAATTCCCATTCCAATTTGCAGCGAAAGGGGTATTTTTTTTTCTATTTCAAGACATGGATTATAAAAAACAAAAACAAAAACGCATTTCGCATTTGACTTTTTGAACCTGCTACAGGAAATAAACATGTTTTTTTATTGGCCTAACACAAAAGAAATAAAAGAACATCATTTAAACCAAAAGTATTTTATTATGATAAAATATTATTTATTAAAACAAAGCAAACCAACTGTGAAATTATTGAATGACAATGTTACAACATATCATATCAAAGATAATACTTTCAACTTGATAAAATTATTTCCCTGAAATAAAATCGAATGGAATTTTATACAGTCTAGTCCGTGCTTTTTCTGGTATTTTAAGGTCTTTAGCTTATTACTTGGTTACAAGTCTTGATGACAAAAAGGCACGACCTTTGGAAACCATTTTACTTTGCAACCGGACTACATCATAGGATAGTGCATACTCCGAGCTGTTGCTATTTGCCACTTGTACCACGTTTAAGTTACCAGCATCTAATATCTAATTTTAACCAATTGTATTGGGGTATAACGAAAAAAAAATTCTTCTTGTGCCAAACTCGTTTGATGAGTAGATGAGGGAAAATGGAGGGATCGGATGATAACTTTTGTACCGAGAGGGAGTGATCACTCAGTCTCTTCAACTGATCAACATAGTAATCAAATATAATGACTGCTTAAGGTTGGTCTGAACCCTGGAATTATGGAAACTTTCGGGCCTCATAACTTCTAAATTGTTGGTCTAAAGTATATAAAAGTATCATTCATATTTAGAATGGCAAAGACTTGGTAAGTTCATCTGTGAGGTCAAATTTGGGCCAAAATGCCATTTTTTTAAAATTAATTTCAAAAACTAGATCAAAATATCTAGGACCCGTTTTTTCATCAAAAAAATTTCACCAAAAATATTTGAAATTTGGGCCAAAATTTTTTTTATGATTTTTTTGACCATTTTTGGTGCAAATTTCTCAAAGTTGATCTTAGATATTTTTATCTAGTTTTTAAAAATTAATAAAAAAAAATTTGGCCCAAGAATTTTTTTGTTCCGATGTACGAAAAAGAAGTGGGCCGAAAACAGTTTTTTTGGGATTTTGGTCCAAAAATGGCATTTTTGCCCAAATGTGACCTCACAGATGAACTTATCAAGTCTTTGCCATTCTAAATATGTATACTTTTATATACTTTAGACCAACAATTCAGAAGTTATGAGGCCCGAAAGTTTCCATAATTCCAGGGTTCAGACCAACCTTAAGCCAAAATCTTCTCGGACCATTCGGGCCCTTGGGTTTGCAATTTACAGGCCCTCGTCAATTTTCGGCACGGCCGGAACTATTATTCGTATGTTATTCTAGTCCACATTCGGTGACCTTAATAAGACTCGACAATCAACACCAGGTAAATGCTATTGAATTGACATTGACGCGATTCTGTATTGAATCCCTCTTACTGACTTTGGTGACAACATTTCACGGATCCGCAGGTATAGGGTATTAAAGGATCCAAACTGACTTTCACTAGATTTTGGCCCGATACGTAAAGCGCCTATTTAAAATGCAAATTCCGGACTAGATGGAGCCAAAGCCTGGAATTAATTAATCTGAGAACCGTATGAGTAGTTTTGTTTCTGTTTTTTAGATTAAAACTATAAAAGGATCCGAATGTGAGAAAAGTGCTTTCCCCGCTATATCATTATATAAATGAAGACATCACGAATGCTCCGTTAAGGTATATAGTATTATTTCCTGGTTTTCTGGCAGCATGAGTCTTTACCACTTTGACCGCATTTGCATCTGGGGCAATGATACCCGTCATCACACTCTGAAAAGAAACAAGAACGTATTCTGTAATAAGAAATTTAACCGATCCACTTTCGTGGGTCTTTTGACATCACTAGCTGGAATACGTCTATATTACCCAATAAAAGCCATTGGCCACATACCCCACTATACGATCTTTTAAAATTAATTAGGTTATTATCATTATTATTAGTAGTAGTAGTAGTAGAAGTAGTAGTAGCAGCAGCAGCAGCAGCAGTAGCAGTAGTAGTAGTCGTCGTCGTTCCCACACATGTGTCTGAACATGAAAACAATGTAGCTTCCTAGCAAACACAAAAACGTTTTAAAAACGTTTTAAATAAGTTATATTTTGGCTTTTGGTTTAGGTAAAAACGTTTTAATAACATTAAAATGTTGGGTTATATAAAGGTCATGATAACGTTTTAAAACGTTTTGTATAAAAACACACTACAACAATATTTTTAAATGTTTTCAAAAATGTTATTTTTGCAAACATTTTTGGCAAATATTGTGTCAATACTTAAATAACATTATGTTAAAATATTTGAACCCAGCAAACACAGAAATGTTCTTAAAATGTTTTTTTTTTCAAAACCTTTTAATAACATTAAAATGTCGGGTTATATAAAGGTCATGAAAACCTTTTTTTTGGCGCCCTCTACGGAGGGCCACATATAGGCATGACTTTGTGAAAAGCTTCTAATTTCACTCTTGCTAGATTTACTCCTTAATTGTTTTGCTAAAATTATGCCCAGCTCAGAAATAAAACCACAATATGCTAGGATTTTATTTTATTATTGTTTTCTGATATGCACGGGATAAAATGATGTGTGTATATTCTTTGTTTCAAATACAAAATTAATGGACTTATAAAAACACCAAATAACCCGTGACCTTTGTATGGTTTAAACCAGTTTACCGCCTCTTAGAACCCGATAGACGGTGATATTTGACCATTCTAATTATGTATGTTTTGAACATGTTTGCACATGAACTAGTTGTTTACAGTGTGAAGAATCTACAACATGCTCATCTATCAGGGCACAGTTCTTTAACCCCAATACATTTGTGCATTCATTGAAAGGCCTTTGAAAATGTGAGTACAAAAATTCATACTTTGCAACTTAAGGTCAAATTTTGCACTATGATTGTTTAATTGAAGTTATTGATAATATGCCACTGGAATGAGGCCATTGTGGTCCATAGTGATTGCACACGGTGCACCTAATCCTTAAACCAACACCAATTAATTATAGTTGACCAACACAACCACTGACCAATCATGAAATCACTAATTGGTTTATGTGCTTGAATCGACTGCTAACTGATTGTGACCAAAGATATTAGAATACAGCTCAGTATCTTTGTGGTGACTATCTCTGATAAAAAACATTAATTAACGAAAATCAATTCTGGTCAGCAGAGAAAGGAATAAATTCGGAAGACATGACTGTGTTGAAGGTCAGAAGTGTATTTGCAAAAATAATATTTATTGTAATATGCCTAACTGCTGGGAAGGGTTCCTAGCAAGGTAAATTGAAAGAAACCCCAATGGCTATTTTGTCTGTTTAAAATAGAGTTCTATGGCCGACTTAAAGTCATAATTATGACGTAATTTTGTTATTTATTAATTAATTTTTAGCAGAATTAATAACATAAAAATGGGCTGTGCCCGTTTCATGAAGAATAAGTATTGTTTGATATGAAAGGAGGGTATGATTGTTTTGTATTAGTTTAAGTATTTCCTAGCCTCTCTTAGCCACATGGTTGGCTACAAAAGACACAGAGTATACCTTAGGATAAACTGGCATGAGTGCGCCGACCCCAAGTTTTCAATATTTCAGGATTGTTTCTGGACGGAGCTGAGGTCGGGTGAAAAACGAAATTACGTTTACATGACTTTGTCGAAATTCGTCGTGTGACAAGAATGAGTGTATTGATGACTAGGGGGAAGCTCACTTATTTGTGTATTCTAGTTATCCATCATATACCCTAGGCCCTGCATAACGAAATTCAGCAATATTCAATATCCAAAGCAATATCCTCACTACAATAGGCCCCCAAAACAGAACTCCCACCCACATAATCGCAAATTGATACGAAAGCTTCATTCCATGAAGCATTTCTCTCGCATTTGATCATCTTCTACTCTTCCCTAAAAAAAAATCATTATAATACCAAATCTAATCACATGGAATTCACCATATCCCGTCCAGCTCACATTGGGCGCCACATTACTTTTTTAAAGGAATTTTTATTAAATCGTTATTGAAAATATTTTGGGCAAACATTTTTCGCAAAATATTTTTCAACTAAAATAACATTCTGTTTAGAATGTTTTGTATCAAGTTTTCAAGAATGTTTTTGGAATGTTATTAAAACGTTTTTATACCCTTTATATAACCCGACATTTAAACGTTTTCTGACAACCTTTTATAACTTTTTGCGAATGATGTCGAAAACGTTTTGTGTTTGCTGGGTTACGACTATTTGGTGCGGACATCTTACTATAATTCACCGGAATCTGTGTGTTTGTTTGTTTGTCTGTCTTTCTTTCCGCCTATTTTCTCAGAGACTATGGGTCCCACCAGGTCCCACGTTACTCAAACTTGATGAGTGGATGCATCTTGACCCGAGAACAAGTTTGTTTTGATTAGTGGGTCAAGGTCACCCGAGCTGTCTGTCCACCTATTTTATCGGAGACTAGGGTCCCACGTTCCAGAAATTGGGTGAGTTGGTGCATCTTGACCCGAAACAGAAAAAGTTTGTTTTGGTTAGTGGTTCAAGGTCGCCCCGAGGTCACCCAGAGGTCATCTGATGTCAAATTAGTAAAAACTGCTTTTTCTCGGAGACTAGGGGTCACACGTTCCTCAAACTTGGTGATTGTGATCATTTTGACCAGAGACAGTAAAAGTTTAGTGGGTCAACGTCATTCGAGGTCATTCAGGGGTCATCTGAGGCCAAGTTTGTAAAACTATCATATGGGCATTAAACTTGGTGAGTGGGTGCATCTTAACCCGAGATGTAACAAGTTTGTATTGGTTAGTGGGTCAAGGTCACCCGAGGTCATCCAGGGGTTATCTGTGGTCAAATTAGTAAAAACTGTTTCTCTCGGAGACTAGGGGTCGTACGTTTCTCAAACTTGGTGCGTGGGTGTATCTTGACCGGAGACAGAACAGGTTTGTATTGGTTAGTGGGTCAAGGGTACCCAAGGTCATCCAGGGGTCAAATTTGAGGTCAAATTAGTTAAAACTGTCATGGGCGTGAAACTTGGTGGGTACAGTCAACATTTAGAGCTAAACTTTCGGAAAGTCATTTCGGGGTCACCAGGGGTCGTCTGAAGTCAAATTAGTAAAATCTGTCATATATGCAGAGCCAAATTTTGGAAAGGTCATTTCGGGGTCACCAGGAGTCATCTGATCTGAGGTCAAATTAGTAAAAACTGTGGTATGGGCATGAAACTTGGTGGGTACAGTCGCCATAAGCCAGGTAATTGCGACAGCCGAGAACCGCCAAATACGGGCGACCGCCTAGTTAATTTAACAAATGTGTACTCAGAACTGTAATGGGATTCGTTGGAAACTTAAAAATACATTTAAACCGCCGCCATTACTCCATTGCCACAAAAGTAACCACGGCGAAAGTTACTCAGTGAAAACAACACTATATTGATTGAAATTCCTATTATTTGATATGAAAAATTGATTTGAGGAAAAATGCAATTTATTGTAAACTTATAATGGGTACTGGGTATATTGACCACTTACTTGGTTGATAGAAGTCTCCTCCATCCGGTCTTTTAATGAGTTGCTTCATAAAGACGTTTTCAGAATCAGGCCGTTTTACAACACCACCTTCTGACGGGTACCGCTTATATAAGATGACCGGGGCAAGGAATAATTGTTCCTCCATATAGTCCGTGAACTCCGAAGATGATATATTAAAAATGCTTGCTATAAGCAGAAAAACTAACACTGGTTTGAAGAAAGCCATTTTTGATATTGCTTTCACCTTATGTAAAGTGAATAACTAAGCTGCCCTTTCCCGATGTCCTTCACAAGAATTTTACTGAATAATCAAGATGGCTAAATTCTGTGAAATAAATAAAATGAAACTGAATTAGTTTGTATCAAATAAAGTAATCAAACAAACAGTTGGTGGTTTGAAAGGCATTGGTAGTCAAAGAGCAGTAACTAAAAATAATTCGAGCGTCAGGTTTGGTGTTTGTGTTTGCAAATTATGATTGCAACAGATATTAAAAAGTAGTATAATATCATTAACTTGTGTGCCAATTCGGCGAAGATGTATTTTCGCCAGCCCATTTGCGGGCTGGTATCTGTTTCATAGATCGGGTTTGTATGCTCAAGAGATTAACATATTGGTATTGGAATGATTTATTTTATTTTACTTTTTGTGGTGGTATTTTTTTAAATTATTGTATAGTAAAGTATGTTTTGCCGTTTCAACGAACGAAAACGATTGAGTATTGCCAAAGTTATGTTTGAATTAATTATGACTTAAAAAGTTATCATAGGTTAGGCCTAAACAATAACTTGTTCAGCAATCAGCATTATCAACATGGTCAACAAGGTAATTGCCGCGGGGTATATCATCAATGAGGTTACATCAGTGGACTACTGAGCATAGCATGATGTTTGGTTGCCTGTGAGTAATTATTGATATGTTGATAACAGATCTAATAATGTTGTAGAATCAAAATCTTCATTATATCATAGACTTGTGATTGAAGTCAAAGTAATTATCTATCCTATCCTGTATCGTTTTATGGATAAAAATGACTCTAAATGTTATTGATGATTTTATTGCTATATTAAACATCAGTTTTGTCTTTTCAACGGGAAAAATCAGATGGAAAATAACGTTTTTAGGGGCTAGCTATAATATGGGCACAAGCCTATAGTATTGAACAATATTTTGACATGCATTTATAGAATATAAATAAATTATAAATACTGTAAAATGACATAAAACTAAAGTGAAGCCACTTTCTATCTTTTTTATTTGATTCATAAAATTACATTCAGCAAAAGACTGAGAAAACACACAATGCATACTATTACAGAATGGATAAGGTAAAATGCCATGTCCATAGCTTTGCAGGAGTTTTGGACTAACAATCAACAAGTTCAGAAAAATACAGTTTAAAAGTGAAGATTGTAGTGAGTGATCAGTCCTTTATCATGTGCTTGCCACTATCTACTTTTCAGTAAACTATACATTGCGAATTAATATAAAATCATTTAAAAATAAAATGTGCATGTAAGTTGAGTTTATATAGCGAATTAACTAACAACTGCAGTGTATATCTTGATTTTAATAATAAGCATGGGCAAAAAGCAGAAAAGACAAAAAGACAGAACAATTTGGAGTAATGAATTAAAGAGTTGACAGGATTTATAGGAATTAATGTGTTTTGCTATTTCGGTGTGCATGTTCTCATTGATGGTTTGGTGGACTGTCGTGTAACATGGATGTAAGCGTGATCCTAAAAATGCCTTTCACAGTGACCCAAACTAATTACAAGACCTCTTCCCTTTTAAAAGGATTTTTTATCTCAAGTATTATGTTGCTCCATTTAATTTTGAATAAAACAAAATAGACGCCCCCCCAACAACACCCCTCTCCGATCAGCCATATCTAACATCATACTGCAACAACTGCACGGAATACACGTTGTTTATAGCCGGGTGTTTGTATCCCCACTCTTGTAGTCGCACAGAGCAGGGTTACTGAATTAAGAGCTCGGCCCTTCGAGGTCGTTTTTGTAGATATCTTGTAGCTATAAAAAGTTTGTGAAAAAATTATCTAAATTGTCCCATTTTCATCTGGGAGCATTCCCCCGTCCAATATCTTTTTTCTCCTGTGTGGTATATACGATCTATTCCGGTAATCTACGCCTAATATGCTTTACATAACAAAAATCGGCACATAATGAAAGAAATCAAATTGATTTGTAAATCACTATAGATTAGACTTACCAAGACAATGCTTCGCATCATATGTACAGTATGGGGCCTACCTGCTTCAGTCCTCTCAGGTTTGCTCTATATCAATGAAGACCTTTCGTCTTAATTTATGGCAATCAAAATTTATAGCTATAGCTTCAAACAATTAACTTAATGACATCCTTCTAAAAACAAAACCAAACCCCAAAAACCCGCAAAATACTGTTTTCCTTACCTGATTTCGTTACACGCATCTTTCAGTATCGTTTACTTTCTAAACACAAACGCCTTTGTGGGAAACACTATTCAAAACAGTAGTGGGGCTACTTATGGTTATGGCTTGTTATCTGTGGGAAGTAATGGAACATTATATGATTTTGGTCTTAAAAGAGGATTTCGTGATCCTAGCATCCTCTTTTTATGACATTTTTCAGTAGATATCCACGAAAAAAGATTATTCCCAAAATATCAGTTGTTTCGGATTTTGCGTTTGCGAGTTATGCATGCTTATGTGTGTTATACAAGACACTGTTGTAATTTCGTTCTGGTATACCAGAACGAAATTCAAATTTGACGATATTTTTGCTAAACGAATTAATCTGCAAGAAATATTTGGTACATAAACATTATGTAGCCAAAGGTTTCCAGTGGTATAAAAATCTTATTTTGAGAAAAGTTGGGGGGGGGGGATGAGGCTGTGGATCACGAAATGCCCTTTTAAATGATAGATAGTTCCAGGAACTCAAATCAAATTGTTACCATTTCATTCTCCCAGCCCCTTGAATTTCAAAATGGCCGTCATTTTCTACATATTTTGGACTATAACTTGGTTTTTGAGCTCAAAGTCAAAATTTTCAATTGATCGTTGGCATTTCATCCCATTTACATACACTTTAAGTACATATCATTAGATTGATAAGGTTTACTTCGAAAATATAAATTTTCAATCATTTGCCATAAATTATATCGCGAATTAAAAAAAAAATCAACATTGTTTGATATCAGAAGGACATTCTTCGTATTCAGAATGCAATTCGATATGTCTGATGCGCTCTCATGTGCCACAAAAAATACTGCGAGTGCCCAAACGCGCATAGCAGAGCCCTTAAACATGTTAAATGATGGTTGTTATGTGTTTTCTATCTTGCATTAAAGCTATCTGTTTTTAGTTGCATTTTCACGATTTCAATGTACCCATAACCATATACGCCGTAGAAGTGACGTAGTTAATCGGATTAACTACCATAGCAATAGATGAATACAATTTTGACTATACCGCCCTGCACTACAACGTTCACGCGGTACTGATGCATTGAACCATAGATGTCAAAGAAAGGCTGATTACTCGCACCTGTAAGATAAGTATCTTTGAAAAGAACGGTATTGTATTCAATCTATGTTTGCTGACATACGCATGTGATTAGTGCAATCTGCTTGTAGTGCAGGGCGGTCTATTCAAAAATTGTATTCATCTATTGCTATGGTAGTCAATCCGATTATGACGTCACTTCTACGGCGTTATACATTATAGCAAGAAGCAGCTTTTGCGATTAAGGACCAGAATCAGCTTTAAGGTTATACGATATATTGTTGAGTCGAAGCAGCAGAAAAAAAGTAGTTCACAGCATCTTGCGAATGGTAGTGAGCTTTAGCAAAAATTGCATTGCTCAATTCATAGCATTCAAATATCACAGATATACTTTTGTAGGTCTTGTGGTTCTTGAGTTATGTTGTAAAGAGGGCTGACACAACAACACTTTTGTAAAATGTACATAACTCATTAACAACAATACATTAAGCTTGTTTTCAAAGTATATGATTTGTAGAATGCAAAACACCAAAGTGTTATTTTTCAATAATACATTGATTCAGATAATGAAAATTACTTTTTTGGCTGCTTCGACCAACAATACCTCGTATACACTTAATAGTATAAACCGCCCTAAAAGAATAGAAGAAAATTTGACGGCAAAAATGCATCTTGCACATTAACTTTAATTGTTTTTTACAAGACGAACAATTTGAGACTATTATGGTTAAAACCGGAACATTCGTTAGGTGTGCGACCTTTTACTTTTTTGCTTGAGGTCGCCGACTTAAGTACACTTTTCAGAATCGTTTTGACGAGATAAATAATGTGGTGTTGTTTTGAATAAAATTTGATCAATTTTGAGCCATCTTTTTGAGCCATATTTTTGTCACTTGTTTTTCTGGCATTTTAAGGTCTTCAGCAGAATTATTGCTTGATGACAAAAAATGCACGACCTTTGGAAACCATTTTACTTTGCAGCAGGACTACATCATAGGATAGTGCATACTCCGAGCCGTTGATATTTGCCACTTTTTATTACGTTTTTGTTACCAGCATCTAAATTTAACCAATCGGGGGCGTTAGAATTTATTGAGGTATAATGAAAAAAAAAGAGATTTCTCCTTGTACCAAACTCGTTTGATGAGTCGATGAGGGGAAATGGAGAGAGCGGGTGATAACTTTGGTACCGAGAGAGAGTGATCACTCAGTCTCTTCAACTGCTCAGCATAGTAGTCAAAATTATGTGAAGATTCTTCATAATGACTGCTCAAGCCAAAATCTTCTCGGGCTATTCGGGCCCTTTGGATCTATTGTTCAGTATTCTAAAACTTGTGAGTACACAATTTTTGGTCCTACATGTATGTAATCTAAAATTATGGAAAGCCGTGCCAGGTGCAATGCTAGTCATTTGTGACACGATCTGGTCCATGGGGGCCAAATGCGGCAAATTTGAAACTGAGATAATGGTAAAAATATGGAGTAAAAAACAATAGAATACATAAGAAAATAGGCATCAAAAAACTTCATAACTTTAGAACCAAGTGTGCTAGACCTTTGGTGTTTTCAGCAAATGATAGCCAATTGTATGTGTAATGTAATAATTACAGTAACCCAATTTTCAAAAATGCCTCCTTTGGCCCCCATGGACCAGATCGTGTCACATTTACACATAAACATTAAAGAAATCATCATGAGTTAATATTAGCACAATTATATTTGTTGCAAGCTGGGGGCACCTTTGTTTCCAATGGACAATTTATTGTGAAATTTCAGTGTACAAGGAATACATTAAAAAAAATTCCACATAGCCTCCGCATGAAAAGTATTTAATTTGAGCCTTTTTATTTTACATGGGGGTGACGATTAGAAATGGACGGCAATATTGAAAAACCCTCATTTTGGGCCATTTTAGACACTAAAATGTCCATAAAAAAAGAATAGCACCTAGTTCAGATGTAAAACACAATGCTACCTGAGTGAGTACAAACATAATTAAATACATTTCATTCGGGGGCTATTATAGCAAAAACAAAAAATGTCCTATACCTTAATGGTTATGGAACAAAGGTGGGAGGGGGCGGGTCGGTCATATAAGTAAACAAATATAGCTTTAAGTAATGCGTAATGTTAAGCCACAAATTATTTATTATTCAAGGTATGTCATCAACTCGACAACAGACACGCCCATGGTACAAACAGTTGTAACGTGTAAAAAATCGTGTTTATGGACAAAAAAATGATACTTTAAGGTATTGTTTTGTTAGTTTCTGTATTGCGCATCATACATACACATGTGTTGTGGTCAAAAAGGTAACAATCTTTATTTTGACCTTTGACCCATCTGCCATCAGAGGCAAACCCCTTAATTGACTGAGGGTGAGATCGTCCATTTTGTTCAACTCTTCATAATAATTACGGATCGATTGTAAAATGTTAATGTTATTCTGGTCCATATTATGTGACACTAAACTAAGACTTCAGATTCGCCAATCAACAACATAGTCAGACTGGTCCATTCTGGTCCACATTTTTGACACTTACTAAGACTTCAGATTCGCCATGCCCCAATCAACAACATAGTCAGACTGTCAGTGTCCATAGTTTTGTTCTTTGATAGAGTTTGCTTCTCGAGATCACCAATTTCAAAAATATATTTACTGGACCTCTATCAGCATTGAGCATTTTGAGATATGGAGGGTCAAAGTTCATACAGAGGTCAAAATTCAAAACTGCTCTAACGCTATTGAAACGTTCACCAAATCATTCTGCTGTCATAACGATCCAGAAAAAGTATACTTTTACACATTTGTGATATTCCCTTTAGGAGATATAGCAGAAAGGTCAAAGGTCGCCATTTAACCTCCACGGAAGTCAAAACCTGAAAAGACTCCGATTTGTATGCAAATAGTCTCAAATTTTTCGTCTGCTTCAAAAAGCTACAAAAAGGAATTGAAGCTAGGATGTTTCGTTACCATGGTATCATGGTGACCAAGGTCAATTTTCATTGAATCATACAGACCTGGCCCACAATACAAACTATTATTTTTCTGCATTGATTGCATGATGAACAATTTGAGATTTTTTTGGTGAAGATCGGAAATTTTTTCAGGTTTTGACCCCTGTTGAGATCAAATTGTAACTACAGAAGGGCATGTCACAGATAGGTAAATGTATGCTTTTTCTGGACCATCATGACGAGCGGAATAATTTGGTAAACTTTTCAACAACCCATTTTAAATTTTGACCTCCGTATGAACTTCGGCCCTCTGTATCTCCAAATGCGCAATGCTGATAGAGGGTCCAGTTAACTTATTTTTGAAAATCCACCAAAAACAAAACTATGAACACAACAAGCTTCTGTGGAAATGTTACGTTTGGCAGCTGGATTATCAGGTAAATGCTATGGATTGAATTGACGTCGACGCGAGTCTGCAATGACATGATTGAGTCCGTGTTTGATGACAACATTTCACGGACCCGCAGGTTTAGGGTATTGCCGGGTCCATAGTGATTTTCATGGGCTTTTGGCATGAGAGCCTGCCCGATTTCAAGCACTGTTGGCCCGCAAATGTCTGAAGCTCAATTATGTTCATTTTACTATTTATATATATAGTCTATTTATAAAGGTAAAGTCCGGCGCACACCGGATGGAGTCAAAGCATGGAATTAAAGCAACCTGGAAAAATGTTCTCCCCGCTGTATCATATGTAGATGAAGATCCAACGGCAACAACGAATGCTCCATTAAAATAAAATAGAGAACTATTTCCTGTTTGTGTGCAATAGACGTGAAACGTTAGCAGCATTTTCCACCGCAGCATCTGGGGCAATAATTCCCGTCCAGACACACTGAAAAGAAACAAGAAAGTATTTGTAGCACTGGAATTCTTTATTATTTTAGCCAAAATAAATTTGGCACAATGTAATCTTTTAAATGTACGATCTTTTTATAATTAATTAGGCTACTATTTTTTTAAACCTGATTATTTTGCATTGGCGTAGATCCCGGGGGGATAAATCCCCCCCCCCCCCAATATTTGCTAGGGGGTGGTCCATACAATCATCCCCAATGTTGACGCCTGTATGTGGATTGATTTCTGGCCAAATTAACCTCATATTTGGCCATTTTAGCCCCCAAAATTCCAATTTCTTGCGCGCTTCGCGCACATTTAATCCACTATTGCACAACATTTCATCAGTATAGCTTCGCGCGCATTTGTACCATAAACTTATACTGTAACCAAAAGGAGCTGCATTCACTATACTTCACTACTTCACTATTCCCGGCCGTATGGCATTTTCCATATACTCGGATAGTTTTGTGGGGTTCATTATCGAACCCCAACGGGTTTAGCTTGTATTTATATTATTTATTAACATAGGCCTATTTGTTTGTGTTTTTAAATTTCAAAAAATCCCATTCAATTACACAGTTGACGATGGAAATGTACTGAATTTAGAGTATGCACGTCACCACCTTTCTACATTAATTAAAATTCCTAATAATTTATTATGTGAAATTGATTAGAGCAACAAAAAAAAGAGTAAACTTTTCGTGGGAATTGGACATTGCCCACTTACCTTTATGAGAGAAATCTCCTCCACTCGGTCTTTTAATGAGCTGCTTCATAAAGACATTCTCAGGATCTGGCCGTTTTACAACACTACCTTCTGGCGGGTACCGCTTATATAAGATGAACGGGGCAAGAAATTCTTCTTCCATATAGTCCGTGAACTCCGCAACCTCCGAAAACGATGTATGGAAAATGCTTGCGATAACCATTACAACCAACACTGGTTTGAAGAAAGCCATTTTTGATGTTGCTTTTTCTTTATGTAAGGTTAATAACTAAGCTGTTCTTTTTTAAATATCAAGATGGCCAACTGTGAAATAAATAAAATGATACTGAATTAGTTTGTATAAAATAAAGTAATCCAATAATTAGTTGGTGGTTTAGAGTGGCATGTGCTGTCAAATAGCAGCAACTGGTTATTTTGGTTATTTTGAGCACCCTTTCCTCATCAAAACGCTGATTTTGAGTATCAGGGGAAATGTCTGTCCTATTTATCTCATATCTCACCCGGTGACATTTTAGGCCTGAAATCTGTTTTGATATTGCCATAACAACAAAAATCCGGAACCTATGTGTAGCAATCCCGGGGTAGCAATTTAACTTTAACTAAGTTTTTGGATATTATGGTGATGGGTCTTGATATGACGTAGTAAAGCACATTGTGTTAGTGTTACAATCAGACCACACGCCTTCAGTAGTAAACAAATACTTGAAAGACATAATTCCAATAGATATTTAAAAAAGTAGAATTCTATCATACACTTAGTAACTTGAATGCGAATATATATTTTCTCAAAATATTATGTTGAACCCTTTTACTTTCAAATAAAACGAAATGAAGGCAGAAACAAAGGTGTCCAATAGTCAAGACTACGGACAACGGTCCCCTCGCCGATCAGCCATGTCTTTCTTGATGATGCAACCACTGCACACAATGATATGTGTTGTTTGTATCCAGGGTTTGTATCCTTTCTCTTGGAATTGCACAGAGCAAGATATAAACTGATTCAAGAGGCTTTCAAAGTCGTTATAGTACCTGCGTATAATCATTGGTAAGTTTGAGATATCTTGTAGCCAAAAACAGTTTGTGAAAACAATTCTAAATTGTACCACTTTCAATTTGGAGCACTCCGTCCAATTTCGTTCTTCTCCGGGGTTCTTCTCCTGTGTGCTCAATATAGACGAGGTTAGGCTTGGTATTTAATACATATATATCCGATCTAACACAACATTAAATGTACCGGCTACATTAAAATTAGTGTTCTCAATCAATTTCCAGTGACTGTGGACTAAACTGCCTGGATACGGCACGGTTTAGGGAACATTCGATGACATTGTTGATCTAATCATCACCCTCATTCCTCACGTGTATTTAAAATAAAGCGTTAATACACAATTCGTAATCATTCACTTCAATTGAAACTTTAGCCATGAGATACATTCGAGCCCCACGTATTCAATCACTAAAGTATATAATACAAGGTGTCCCATAAAAAGGTTACATGTAGAAAATGAACCGCACTTTGCGATGGAACAAACCAAATACTGTATTTTTTTTCAAATTTGATTTATTTATCCTTTTTGTAATTGTCTGCTAAGTTTCAACTCCGTATCTTAAACAGTGGCGTACCGTGGCCGCCTCCCCAACCCCGGGGGCTGAAGAAGAAACAATTTTGCCGCCCCTTCCTTAACAGCCCGAAAAGGTTGACCCAATTTTTTTCACGGTCGTTTGAAAAAGTGAAGAGCAAAAAAAAAAAAAAAAAAAAAAAAAAAAAAAAAGGATTTTAGGCCCTAGCGCCCTAAAATCAACCCTTTTATCAACATTTTTAATGCTTTTTCAATTTTTGGCGCCCTTTTTCTTTTTTTCTTTGCTAATTCATTTTGCCGCCCCTTCGTTTTTGCCGCCCCTGTTTTTGCCGCCCCTTCGTCTAACGTCGCCCCTTCGCGCATGCCATACGCGCATGTTAAAGGCAATTAAACTTATGAGCGCAAGATGACAGGTGTGTCAAGAGTGATCAAAATATCGAAATGTGAACACAAAAGCGCATCTTTGTTTTCCTATTTTTTCTTATTACTTTTTTTTCATGGTTGAACAAATTACATTAAAGAAACATATTGAGAAATTTAAATTTAATATGACACATCAAAAAATATATTCAGGTTTAGAGCTTTTTGACTGTTGGTGGTAACAAATAAAGGAATGTGGTCATAAGAGAGAAAAACATTTTTGGTGAAAGCATCTCCTGCTATCAACACAATGAAATTAATAACAATCTTTTGCATAGGATTTGTTTGTGGTGAAATCGCTGCTGTGATATACTGTAAGAATATTGTTAATTTTCTGATTGAACTATTGACATAAAACTGAACGCAAGATGACAGGTGTGTAACACTCTCATTCTATGCTCATAGATTCTCAGAATAAAATAATGCCTCTTCCATGCTATGGTTGGGCGACTCAAATGCTCCACTAAAATGCTAAATACACGGTGGTAATGGATCTCGCGTTGCATTACGTCACGTAAACAGCTTGCTCAGGAATGCGTGGAATGCGGACTAAGTACGCAAATTTAACATTCACCGGCGGTTCTAGTAAAGAGTACATAGATTATGTTATTTTTGGGACACCCAGTACATAAGAAATGCAATTTTATGAAAGTGATGAATTGTCCGACGAGTAGATGTGTTTCCTATTAGTTAAAGATTCTGGTCGCTCAAGATTGATTGACCGCGAAAGTCCACTAACCGCGTCGCCCGATAGTGGACTTTCGCGGTTAGGCGATCAGAGTAGCTCAGAGTCTGATTAGATGATCTGGTAACTATTGAAGAAAAACAGGTCGTACTCGTCGGACTAGTGATGGATTGTAGTCTCACATATTTCGTCCATAAAAAGGGCATTTCGTGATCCACAACATCATCCCCCCACTTTTCTCAAAAAAAAGTTGAGATTTTTATATCACTGGACACCTCTGGCTACATAATGTTTATGTTCAAAATATTTCTTGCAGATTAATTCGTTTTATAGCAAAGATGTCATGAAATTTGACAATGTGTTGTCAATGTGTTGTAATTTCGTTCTGGTATATCAGAACGAAATTACAACACATTGTCTATGGAGCATATAAACACATAATCATGCATAACTCACAAACGCAAAATCGGAATCAACTAAAATTTTGGGAATAAGCTTTTTTCGTAGATGCTAGGATCACGAAATACTCCTTTAAACAATATAATTCATAAGATACAAACAATTAATAGCCAAGTAAAGAATGCGAGCCTCACAAATTTCCTCAAAGTGAGGAGTCTAGCCTCAATATTTGGCCGCCGCACTTTTCTGTTTTCCTAAATTGTGCCAAAGCTGTAACTGCCACACCCAAATTCAAATTATAGAGATAATAGACAGTAATATAATAGGCCATACCTACGTGTATATGAACGTGAACACGGTAGGTAACCTCGAGATGTCACGCGATGCCGTTGTACACCTAACAAAAAATCACCCACGCACGTACATGATCAGTAAAATGCGAATTTCAAAACGAATCCCCAATCGAGACCATCAGATCAGACTTACCGAAAAAATGCTTCGCAATGTGTCCCTGCTTCAGCCGTCTCAGGTCTGCTCTGAATATGTAAAGATCTTTCGTTTTATGGTCATCAAAAATTATAGCCATAGTTTTACAATTACCTTAATGACATCATTAAGAAAAAACGCGAAACACCTTCTTTTCCCTGTCGACGTAATGCATCTTTCAGTAATAAGTAATCGTTTATATTGCCTAAAACACAGATGCGTCTGTGCGGTAACATTATCCAATAAAGGGCCGAGATTTGACAGAAGTTGTCACCTTGTGTGCATCGATATCACTCATTTCCCCCCGAGTAGGCAGACAACCCATTCACCACTCCTTACAAACAACTGACGGAGAAGCAATTGGAAGCTCCTCCTTGGTAATAATCACTGCCCCCCCCCCCGCGATATGATAAGTTAGATGTCTATAGCCCCCTTTTTGACGATATTTGACAGATGATTTCACTCTTTTTTGCCCCCTCTCTAGGCATAGATCATTATACAAAATCTAGCTACCACTGGCACGTCAGACATAATGGGAAATTCCACGAAAAATAGCTTTAGTAACTCAGAAAAGATTTTAGAAAGGTGTTTTAAGTTTTCTTCTTTACACGTGTATCTGTGTAGCGAAAGCGACTGAATTGAGTTGAATCATAAACCATCTGGTCGTGATAGGTAATTTTAAACAATGGGGCATTTGAAGTAGTATTTTAATTTATGATTTTGAAATAAATATCATATTATTGAAAGCCATATTATAACATTTCTTTTTAAAATAGATTTGCATTTATTTTCCATAAAATGTTAGCTTTTACTACCAGATGTACCTACTACCTACCTATCCTCTTCGGGCCCTGTGGCCCATAAGGCTGCAGAACTTTTAATTTTGAGCCGAACAAGTGAGGTAAAGCAAAGAAAATTGGAATTTACTACTAGCGCTATTATATGTTACTCCGGCGGTTGTATTTATACAGTACGATCCTCTGGCGTGTGGGGGGGGGATCCCGCATGCCGTGTACGTAGTATGTCTATGGTGTTATGAACATCGCATACGCGTTCGACTAATATTTCTACCATAATAATAAAACGACGGTTCCGGCGGTTTATTCAAAATCTCGGATTTAGACAAAACTACGGCACCTAAAGTCTTGATTTTTTTAGAGAATCTTCATTTACTAAAGTATATTACCATGATTACAGTCGTGTAAAAACCTGAATTTAAATTTTTTTGAGGGCGTTCTCCTCAGCCAATGTTATAATATGGCTTTAAGTCAATTAAGTGAAAACAAACATGAAGAACCTTTGCTTTTGTTTTGACATCTTTGACGATAAGCACGAGACTTCATTTTATGCTGTAAAAACTTGATGTGCGAAATTAGCAAAAAGTAGCTCAACTCGGGCGATTAAGTGAAATAGAGTATAGCGTTTGAAAGACACTAGGAAAGACACCAAGTAAAGTTTTTCTGTACCCAAGATATTACCTATTCTACTATATATCACATTTATGCCATGATCCCTTTTATTTTTTCCGAAAAGTAAAAATACAATTGCTAATCATGAGAGTCATGCAAGCTTGATGCGCGAAAATGTCAAAAGTAGCCCAACTCTTTCTGGACGATTTAGTTAATTGAGCATAGCGTTTGAGCCTGAACTAGTAAAGAAGTTTTTCTGTTAGCCAAGGTGTTACTATACTGCTTCTACTGCTTATAACATTGTTGCCATGATCTCTTTTATTTTTTTCTGATAAGCGAAATTGCAATTGTATAATTTTTATTGTTACAGTCTGTATTCGATGTAGTAAAGTTGTGAACACCACTCCTCACATTTTATCCCGCCTTTGCGCAAAAGGATATTGATCGATTACAACGGCTCCAGAATAAAAGTGCCCGCTTAGTCTTCTTGTCGCCGAGACGCACTTCCATCAGTCCCCTGTTGAAAGAACTCCATTGGCTTCGTATAAAGGAACGCATTACTTTCAAAACTCTGCTTTATATATACAAGTCACTGAATGGGCTGGGTCTCAGGTATATCGATGAGTGCCTAACTGTTAAACGTCCTTATGAGGGCTCAGTCACCACACGTTCGGACCACGGTCTTAATCTTCGTGTACCAAGGACGAACAAGGGTGCCGGGGACAGGGCCTTTTCAGTGGTTGCTCCTTACAAATGGAACTCACTCCCCCTAAATATCCGCAGTGCCCAAACTGTCACCGGGTTCAAATCCCTTCTCAAAACATACCTTTTCTCATGATGTTGCTTTTGTTTGTTTTGTTTTGTTTTCTGTGTTTCTGCGCTTTGTATCCTCTGTCATTAGGCGCATTATAAATGCCGTGTTACTTACTTACTTTCTTACTTACTTACTTACTCACTCACATTTCTTCAAATGTTTCCAAAACATAATATATCCAAAGTAAAATTCAAAGGACATGAGAAATTCCTGTGGCATAAAAATAAATAGGATTCTGATGTACGTACAAGACAATGATATCACTGTGTATCACATCTATCATGGAGCCATCAAGCAAGGCTATCATTTTATCGTATCAATATTACTTTTATGATAAATCACGAAGTGCCATGTAATCGGTTCCCACCGCCAGTTTATTTGGGGGAATTGTCAGTTTACAAACGATAATTTAGTAACATGATCATACCCTATACGTTTCATGGGGAAGTGTATGATAAGCCACTTACATTACAACAATTTTGTTGTTGTTGTTGCTTTTATTTCAATGAAAATAAGATTTTTGGCGGTTCCACATGTTTAAAAATAATAAAATGAGTCAATTTACAAAATCGGGACTTGACTAGAAATTGAACAGTATCCGGTACCCCTGTCATGCCTGTGTTCCAGCACACATTTGCTGTACCATGGACAACGCCAGTAAAAATGAGCTGCTAGAATTGTGATTTTAATCCTACATGGTATTCACGAAACACAACGCACTATCCACTTGTACTATAGCAATCATGGTAATATCTCAGCACACATTTTTGACTTTATTCGCTCAAGATTAGAAAAGATTGCCAGAAAACGAGCAACTATCGGGGTATATAAACAGTGGCGTAGATTTCAATTTGAAATGTCGAGGATGAGGTTTGGATAAATTTCGGGAAAAATGTATAGTGAATGCAGGACCTTTTGACGACAGAATACTTTAATGGTACAAATGCTCTCGAATTGCGCCAAAATGTTTTGCATATTGATATAAAGCTAAACTAGTAAAATGTGGTGCAAAAGTGGAAATACATGCGCACGAAGCGCGCAAAAATTGGCACTTGTTAGGCTAAAATGGCCAAATATGAGGTTAATTTGGTTAGAAACACACATACAGGCGTCAAAATGGGGGGGGTGAGGGATGATTGTATGGCACACCCTGTTAAAATATGGGGATATCCCCATCCCCCGGGATCTACACCTATGTATATAAAGAGTATATGAAGGGTATAAAACGTTTTTATAACAGTCCAAAGCATTTTTTCAATCTACTGTAATAACATTTTTACAACATTTTAAAACGTCTCATGGCCTTTATAAAACCCGATATATAATGTTATATAAATGGGATTGCTTTTACCAAAACCCACCAAAGCCCAAAGTATAAGCCTTTTAAAACGTTTAAACGTTTTGTGTTTGCTGAGATACATACATCAATGCACAGGGTGCTGTATAGGCAATGTACACTGCCAGGTTAACCGCCGTCGTATGATCAGATGATAGATTATGATAATTGTGCAAACTGACTGACAATATTGGCCTGGCATATTCGGCGACCAGGTCAGCGGCGTACCGGGGCAAAATTTTTTCCGTAGTTAACATTTGATAGGGAAGCCTTTTAAGCAATACGCGGTGTCCCGCACACTATACACAATTGTTAATTACGGTCAAAATAATTCGCTGTCGGGGCCACTGAGCCAGAGGTGGAAAGATTGCCATGTAGGTCCGCAAAGACAAATAAGTCAGTAGAAGTAGACTGATTTGTACCACCCCCAGCCCCAGATTTTGTATCCGTCATAAAAATGCGCGTGTTTACACCCAAATGGCCTAAGCTAATCGTAGATTTACTCCATTAGATCGTTTACCCGGGCACCTTACCCGGGGGTAGAACCGGTCATCAAAAATGACCATACAGCTCTTTTAAAATTATTACAAGAGGTACTGACTTTTTACCTATTAGTTAGGTTGAAATGGTCATTTCTTTAGGAGAAAATTCTGTGACAATTGCATGTTCGTAGAATTTTTAGCCGAACAACAATATTTTGGTACATAGCCAGAATTTACCAAATTTGCATGGGCGCCCTCTCATTATGACGTCACAGCGGTACTGTGTGGGGAATGTTTGTACTTAATTGATACCACTGGATATAGGAGACCCATAGCTATTCATTGGAACCAAATATAATGATGTAATTTAAAAATAGAGGGGTTGCAACAACAACCTTCTTCGTAGTCAAAATATGGCACAGTAGTTCTAGGGTTAATTTAGCATTGGGTCAGATCTTATACTACCCAGCAAACACAAAACGTTTTCGACATCATTCGCAAAAGGTTATAAAAGGTTGTCAGAAAACGTTAACATGTCGGGTTATATAAAGGGTACATTAATGGTATAAAACATTTTCATAACATTAAATAACATTTGTTGGTAATTTACTGCACAGCAAACACAAATGTTTTACAGAAAACATTTAAATGGCGGGTTTTATGATTAAGGTTATAAAAACGTTTTAATAACATTCCAAAAACATTTTTGAAAACTTGGTACAAATCATTCTAAACAGAATGTTATTTTGGGGTTGAAAAGATATTTTGCAAAAAATGTTTGCCCAAAATATTTACAATAACGGTTTTAAAATGTTTTCACGAGCTTTATATAACCCGACATTTAAATGTTATTAAAACGTTTTGTAAAACACATTTTAAGAACATTTCTGCGTTTGCTGGGTGCAAATATTTTAACATAATGTTATTTAAGTGTTAACAAAATATTTGGCCAAAAATGTTTGCAAAAATAGTTTACAATAGCATTACGAAAACATTTAAAGAATATTGTTGTAGTGTGTTTTCATACAAAACGTTTTAAAACGATTTCATGACCTTTATATAACCCGACATTTTAATGTTATCAAAACGTTTTTACCAAAACCAAAACCCAAAATATAACTTATTTAAAACGTTTTAAAAACGTTTTTGTGTTTGCTGGGTAATTCTTTAGTTGTTTCTGACAATGTGGTTCTCATTCTTAGCCACTTAAGGGATCTAAAATGAGCGTTTATTGCGTTTCGACAGTATTTTTTGTGGCACATGAGAGCACCTCAGACCTATCGAATTGCATTTTGAATACGAAGCATGTCTTTCTGATATCAAATAATTTTCATTTTTTGAAAATCACAATATAATACAAATTTTATGACAAATTATAAAAATTTGATATTTTTCAAATTTTTGATATATAACAGTCCTCGAAGTAAATTATATAAATCTAATGACATATTCTTAAAGTGTATGTAGCAGGGAGGAAAAGCCGACGGTCAATTGAAAATTTTGACCTTTCATATTGAAGATATGGATTTTTCCCAAAAGACCAAATTTTTTTGGGTGTTTTGGGAAAAAAATCCATATCTTCAATACGAAAGGTCAAAATTTTCAATTGATCGTCGGCTTTTCATCCCACCTACATACACTTTAAGTATAAATCATCAGATTTATAAAGTTTACTTCAAGTACTGTTAAATATCAAAAATATCAATTTTAATGATTTGCCATAAATGTGTATTAAATTGCGAATTTCAAAAAATCAAAATTATTTGAAATCAGAATGACATTCTTCGTATTCAGAATGCAATTCGATATGTCTGATGTGCTCTAATGTCCCAAAATAAATACTGTCCAAACGTTCATACCCCAGCCCTTAATAACTACAGACTATTTTATTGAGCAAAAATTAAATCACCGTCATAAAACTCCCCTTGTACTAAAATGATAAAACTTGTTTATAACTTTAGATCTTCAGTTGGGCGCACTGTAAGCGTGTGAGCATAGACTCTGAATATGTATTCAGATTCTATGGTGTGAGTATGTTCAAAGCCCCTCGGATTCCATTCATTCATTCACTCATTCCATGGTTGCGTCGTAGATTTTTAAAATACCAATTATTCAGACTTACCGTTTGGTTAACAAGACGTCTTTTTTCGCATTTGCTGTCGGAATCTCTCATTTAGAGGTGATCAGAAGCTAGAAACCAGGTTTCGTGGTGACAAACCACGTGCTTACTCTTTTATCATGTTTGTTAATGTTGCGCATAATATTTGCCATAACCGCCTTCTACTAGATTCAGTATTGGATTAAAATGACCAGAATTTACAGTACTTAGAAGATGTATTAATATTAGTGATTTATCTACACATTAGTTTGGTATTATGTTGCATTTTGATATGGCAGTGTATTCCATAAGCACCGGAAATTAATCGGTAATAATTTAAAATGAACTGTACCCAACTTCAAAAATTAAAATAAAATACTTACCGACATTCAAATTAAAAGTTGTAACAGGATAGTATGTTTCCTATTATTGGTGAAAAAATCATGTCTTTACCTCTAATGGTTTCGGAGAAAAGTAAATTTTAGAAAACACACCAAAAACGATGTTGCACATGGATATGTATTTTATTCAAACTATCTGTTCTACATCATTTTGGTCAATTTTTACCACCATTTCTATTTGAATTCAAATTTCACTCTACAATTTCAAGTCAACGGGTCCTCTGTTCTGCATGTATTATTTAACATGTAATATTTGTAATTGAATATCAATATTATTGATTTAATAATGCGAAATAACATTTGTCTTGGTTTTGCTGTACATGTACGTAGTCATGGTAATTGCATTTTGTTACTGTGATAGAGAACACGGGTAAACTTAGTTCCATGTGTTGGTCTAAAAATGGAACGATAACTTGAAAATGCGATATCTTCTGACAAACAACACTTATAATCAAAATTCAAAATTTCTACTACAGAACACTTATGACTGCTTTCTGTGATAGTTTTTTGATATGTACAATGTCCGCAAATATATAAACAAAATTGGGTGAAGTTGGGTACAGTTCATTTTAAATCACCCTGTATTTGCCGTAGAAGTGATCATGTAACAGGATTAACTACCATAGCAATAGATGAATACAATCTTTTAAAGGGGTACTACACCCCTCAATAAATTTAGACTATTTTTGCATTTTCTCAAAAACTAATAACACCCTGGTAACAAAAGTGATGTATATTATAGGGGCAAGGAATCCAATTACTAAACTGGAATTTCAGTGACCCAAGACAAGCGGTTCGATACTTGTGATAGAAAATAAGGTACCTCTAGGATGTACCTCATTTCCTATCATATTTACTGAACCGCTTGTCTTGATTCACTGAAATTTCAGTGTAGTAATTGGATTCCTAGCCCCAATAATATACATAACTTTTGTTACCAGTGTATTATTAATTTTTGAGAAAAATGCAAAAATAGTCACAAATTTACTACAGGGGTGTAGTACCCCCTTAATATATCACCCTACACTACAAACATGTTGCACTCCATCACCTGTGTATGTTTGCAATCATAGATTGAATACAATACTGCTCTTTTCAAAGATACTGATACAGGTGGGAGTGATCATTTTATAGAATTACGATCCAGGTCTTTATCCCTGTTCTTTGACATCTATAGTTCAATGTATAGGTACCACGTGAACGTTGTAGTGCAGAGCAAGATATTCAAACATTGTATTCATCTATTGATATGGTACAGACTTGACATTTAGTATGGAATATGTCTTCGTAAAATTCCAAGATTGGTCTGGAAGGATCTGCATAAATCGCGCGGGCTAAATATTAATTGGAGTGTGTAAAATAATTGCTTGATAGAAAATGTGCTTTCCATGAGTTTACATTATGGCGCTTAAAATGGCGGATTTAAGGAGACTGAATTTGAGTTTTGTGGGGAGCGGGTTTTCCGAATTTTTACTAGATTATTCTTATATTATCAAATTGATTGATGTTTGAGGTGATATTTACTGAACCTTAATACCAATAAGTGTTCGTCAGAACTGAGATGCACTTGTAAACTACCAGTTTTGAAAGCGGGAGGACCTTATATATGTTTCTTAAAGGTGGTACGCACTCAGAAAGTTTGAATTGCCCCCTGGGGCCAAATGTTATAAACTTTGCTGTACACAAAGAAAAGGCGTGGGTTCATTGGACAACCAGGAATCCGCGCAGTTGTTTTTGTATCGTAAGTTTATAACATTTTACCAAAGGGGAGACCTTCAAACTTTCTGAGTACGTATAACTTTTAGGAGTCATATTTTAAGCTCTTCCCATTTTCCAAAAATTGAAAGTGTATTTCAGCTGTGATGAATGCCAATTGCTGACAGGAAATTAGGAAATATCACTTCAAACCACAATTGTGACTGGACGCGGCGAATCAGCCGTAAAGTCGGCCCGGTCAATTTTGTTTTATTTCGTGTTTAGAAAATATATACCATAAGCTTTAAAATGGTATATCATTTGACTTCAAACGATATCCAAAAGCGGGGTTATGATTTGTTGAACTCTGTTCCTTCGACAAAATCGTATTTTTTATCGGTTCTACGTGTGTCTCTTTTTCTACATTTCTGGTAATAAATATCCAACAGTCATAATTGGCGGTCATTTCAAATCATCCCCAAGTCAACGAGGTTCAGAAATATCCTCTCATTGTTCATTGTTGATTATACATACCTAGACAAAATACAATGCTTTGTTATCTACCACTTGAACAGGATTTAGCCAAAGCAAACAAAGACAAGAACTATTCTATAGAAATAGGTAGAAGCTTATTATCCTTTTCAGCAGTAGTATTATTGATTGATTTAAACAGCGTTTGATAAGATACTTGTCGCGTCGAATTGATACACCTATGAATACGACCTTCACATACATTTTACATGATGCAGTCATGTCTACAGTAGAATTCATCTCGACCTTTGCAGGACTTAACCCCATTTAAAGCTATTAAACCAAGATAACATTCATTGAAACAGCTCAACTGATTAAATCGGATCTTCTCTGGCTGTGCACATGTGACTGTTTTCATGTGCGATATCGCAATAAAGTTTGCGTATTATAGCTTCAGTTGGGTAACCGATTATAAAGGAAACGAAAGGAAACAATGGTATGTGTACTTTTGTTCACGAAATAAGACAATGGCGTGCATTTTGTAAACCAGCATTCTTGAAAATGAGCAACATAATGATTGTTGACTTAACACGGTTTGGAAATAATTTCTTCATATTTTTGGTGTTATCTGTCGTTTACATATCCTTCCTAAAACACAAAAGTGCGACCCTCTCCAAACATCTAAATTAGCTAAAAATTTAGGACATGTTACAAAACTTTATTTTCTAGAACCTATTTAGAACAATTTAAATGTAGCTTTTACCGTTTTTTGTGGCATCCTTCAGAAGTGAGCGGTCCGATACCAATATTTTCGGTCAAATCTCCATTCAATTAACACGGGGAGTTGGCTAGCTATGCCTTGCCCTCACTCATATTTTACAAAAGTGCGACCATTTCTGAACATCTAACCTAGCTGTAATTTTAGGTCATGTTAGAGAATTATATTTGCTAGAAGTTTTGGAGAATAAATAAAATATTGGCTGGTTATTTTTCACACAGTGATGTTAACTAGGCAAGTGTCCATTCTCCCAACATACATCATTTGTAGAGGTCACGCGACAATGGTGAGAGCACTGTGTATTGTGTATAGGAAAACGGACAGTAACTGCAGCATGACACTTTAACTCAGAATACAATTTGCCGAGTTTACGGCTGATTCGCCGCGTCCACTCACAATTAATTTGCTAATAACAAAACAATGTTGCCGAAATTCAGTTCACCCTCATAATGATCAAATTCAGCCCCCTAAATTCGCCATTTTAGGTAAATTCACTATATTCTAAGCACCATATAAATGTATTAACTCATGAAAAGCACATTTTCTATCAAACAATTATTTTACACCATCTCCCGACACACCCTAATTAACATTTAGCCCGTCGGTAATCTGTAGTTACACCATCACTTCTACGGCGAATGCTTTGCCTTCTTTATTACTTAGGCTATGCGTTATTGTCAATATTCTGAAATCACAATTTATTGTTTCACATTAGTTGCATAATATTATATGCATGTGTGTGCATATCTATTAATGCAAAGAAAAATATTCTACTTTTATGCAATACAGAGAAATAAATGTTATTTTTAGTTACATTTTACGTAGAATGACCCATTTGTATATTTATTTTCCCGGGATTTATTTATTATTATTTTATTTTGGTATAATGTAAACATCAGGGAATCAATAATACTCATTATAGAATAGACATAATGTATGCATTCGACTTTGTTTTATTCCAGTTCTGTTTACATTGAACTTGATATATAAAATTATATAAATAAAATACTGTCAGTTCAGTGTTAAGACCGCGTTATCGATATGGCTCGAGTGATAGATAGTATTCTTTATGAAAGCTAAATTACTACGAAACAAGTGAAAATATACCAATAGATTTGTCTTACAATAATACTTACAATAATATGCTTGGATCTATAATTTATTTGTTCAAAATCCATAATGGCGCCTGGGTTTATTTACCTTTCATCAGAAGCACAATATATGTTTGTAGACGAGGTTTTACGGTATGTCAATTAGCTGCAATATATTTTAATTACTTTCAGAAACTACGCTTTACTTTGTGAGTAGACTGATTATAGCAGGTTATAATCAAGGACAAAATTAAAAAGGGTAGTTTGCGTCTGACGTCAGAGGCGCGGCGTGATTCGTTGCTAACCTGCGCAGGACGGCATTTCGGTCAGGTTGACAGGACGTTTATATACACAAACTAATTTTTTTAATTCGGTCTCGGAGTGTAGATAATATCACAAATCTAGAACACATTACGTAACCAGCGAAAATTTACTTGTATAAATGTCTGTTGAATTTAGCAGCTGTAGGTATTTCTCTTTGATTGAATTATCGTTGATCATGAATCTTGTTTTGGAATATTCAACATGTAATATAAGTGTGAAGTGAAGATAATTGGCTATCATAATGACTTTACTTAAGGCACTTATATGTTCGATATCTGGATCGACCGTCGATGCTGCTTCGATGCTTGTTTTTAATTAATTAATTAACTAATTAATCAGAATTAACGCCAAATTTATATTGGTCAATATCCCTACAGGCACAAATTACTATTTTATCACAAATTAACAATTGTAAATTAATTGACTTCAAAAATAATAAGGATCGACCAAGCATCGATGCTCGATCGAAATATCGAACTAATTTGTTTCTATTGCCTAAGTTTCTTTAAACCTTTTTCCGATAATTGTGTATCATTCATAATGTGGTTTGCATGGTTCTTAAAGGAAACTACTATCCATCACCTTCTTAAGATTTATAGAACAACGGTAGTAAACAATAAGGACGAGTGCCATGAAAGGGCAGCACATTTAATTAGCAGAACATGCAAGAATACACGTGAATACCTTTCGATATCTTTCCCATTGTTTCTTGCCCTGTGGGCCATTATATATTGGAACGCCATTAGTTGCAATTTTCATTATAAAGGTTTCCGGCATCAGCCCTACCGGGGTTGCGGCCTTGACGTTTTTGTTGATACTGGGTTCCAACCCAAATAAACATCAAGGCCGCAGTCCGACAGGGCTGTGGCCGGAAATTTCATAGTGGAGTCTTGCAACTAATATATAATGGCTCCGTAGGGCACGAAAGCAATGCGTAACCTCACGTTATCATGGTTATTGGCAGCCTGTCATGTTCATTTTATGTCTTGTTCAAGTTCAAGTAGTCTTTCAGCAGCTGCCACCTCTGTAATATAGAACATCGTCAATATAAAACGGGCAGCAAGTTGTGAAATCTTGACCCTCTATAGTGCACGCCACTGAAACAAAACATACAAGACATTATGTAAGTTTATAAAAGGGATGTGGCATACGAAGGACAGGTGACGTTTATGGCAAGCCAAGGGGGCCAAGAGCGTGGAACAGCTACGCGTAGCTTCTTTCTCGTTACGAGCAGCTGTTTGACCAATCAAAATAGTCAAATTTAATTACGTGGTTGGGTCGTTAGCTGCGCGTAGTATAGTTATAGGTATCCTCTTTCACAATTATTATCTTGTAATTAATTTACGGAATTAGCATAGATAACGAACTGGTAAAGGAGGCCAAATCACAGCACGTGTCAAGAGAACATGTTGCTAATGCCTGGCTAAAATGACACAAAGCATATTTATTTAGTGTTTCCAAGTTTACACCGTGTTTAATATAATAGCAAGTAACTTTATACTCGGGCTGTATTAGCGGTGCAGGGGATATGAAGGTCAAACAACAACTACTAGGCCTACTGATGTAAAGTGCTGTGTAAAGATATTGCAGGGAAAGCGATATCACATGCCACTGTGTAAATATGGAGAGAGTAAAATGGGTCATCATTTTTTTCGGAACGGTGGGGGGGGGGGTTCCTAAATTTACAAAAAGTCGGCGTCAATAAATTGCGGCCGTCACTATTTCGGCATCAAAATGTTATGACCCCCGACTCCCACCACCGATACACCTTACCCCTAGACAGGCTAAAATTGTATTGAAATCAGTCTTTTTGAATACAATAAACACACTATCTGTAGTCATCTTGTGACTCCCTACATTTTGTCATTATCAATTTATGACCCCCTCCCCCTTATTTTTCTTTCCAAAAAAGTATGACCCCCTATATTTGAGATCCCCTTCCGAAGAAAATGATAGCCCCCTAAATATAGAACAATCATCATTCTGTTCAGATATTACTTTAATAGCACCTATACCATTTTTTGCTGATATACTACAGATATTTTCATTTACAAAAATTAACAACGTAATATTTGTGAGAGAGGATGTTTACATCTGCTCCACGTGCTTAAAACCGCGAATCTGATTGGTTAATAAGCTGCACGTAACGAGAAAGAAGCTGCGCGTAGCTAGTCCCACGTTCTGAGCCGCTTAGCTTGCCATAGACGTTTAACAGAAGCAGAGGGATGGGGAGAACGAGGCTGAGAGAAGGGTATAAAGAGAGAGGGAGAGAGGGGAAAGAGAGAGAGCTAGAGAAAGAGAGGGCTTTAGGGGGAAGAGAGAGAGAGGAAGAGAAATTGAAAGGTCTTTAGCGAAAAAGTTTGAAATCATGTATACTTCTAGCTTTTGCAATCATGCAGCTAGGCTTTAACTCTACTCTTAAGTTTCATCCAAGTTTATGAAGAGGACGTGTATATATAGGGCTTTAAACATTAATGTGATGTTAAATAAATATATTACGCTTAATCCCGTTATAGTCAGCCCGTCACCTAAATCATTCAGTAAGTATCACTATTAATAACAATTCATTTAAAAAGGAATGGGCGCCCAATGGGAGCTTTGATTCGATGTGTTGAAATCGGGGGAGGGGGTCACTCGCACTTTGGAGGGGACGCATATGGAGGGCTGTTAAGACCCCCTTTTTCACCATCGTTGTCACCCAAATACCCAAAATAAATAATTATTCTTCCAGTACTTTCCTAATTCCAAAGGATCAAATAAGTCGTCTATTTCTTTTCATATTTTTACCTTGTTCGTCACGTAAGCCCCCTATTATGTATTATAGCAAACTCTCTTCGATCTCATAGGGTTACTATCACAGCCAACAATTTTACGTTGTTACAACGTCGTATAAAAGTCATGTACTTTACAAATACGTAAATATGTGAACATGTATCCGTGTTGTGTCAACGTTGTTTTCGACGTTGATTTTCGGACGTTGATATCATTGTCACTATAACGTTGTTTCGACGTCAAGTTGCGAATGTATTAATCATACGTTGTTACAACATTCAACCGGACTTAATAGGGACATTTGAATAATACGTTCACAACTTGACGTCGAAACAACGTCATAATGAAGTTGATATCAACGTCCAAAAATCAACGTCGAAAATAACGTTCTCACAACACGAATAAATATTTACAACGTAGATGACAACCTAAGCATGCTTAGTACAACGTCAGCGAACCTCATGAAAATGTAGTTTGTTGTCTGGTAGATGTAGACACAGATGACGCATTCCATATAATTATGCGATTTGCTTCACATATTTTCTCCGTGACGCAAGGTTTTAGACAGGAAACACAATACCAAATGCCTATCCCTTTCCTCCTTCGTTTTGCCAACTTTAAACATAAAGTCACAGTCACGTGTTCCATGATGCAGTCATGGTCCATGGCAAAGGCGATTCGACCTTTGTGGCATTAAACCCAGTTAACAGGAAATTAATCCAGTAAATCGATTCAGTAAAGCAAATAAGCTCATGCATTCGATCACTAACGGCAACAAGCTTCGGTCGATTACCCCAGCTGCAGCGTGTGTAAACTCTAATTTGCATAGAGGCTGTACGTGAAATTATTGATTGGCTCCAAACAAAGGATTTGAACCGGTGCACGTAATCATGGCGCAGTGCAGTCCATTCAATCAAATGTTGTCATCAACCTATTTGATCGCAGTGCATTGTTATGTGTGTGAGACGAACTGTCGCGGTTGATTGCAATCAAACAAACGATGTCTTATGTATTACTTTGTTCCGTGATGAAAATCGTGATGTTTTATTCAATCACTCTTGAAAAATGTATTTCTTTTGTAGGCCTATTACTTTGTTTTGTGATGAAAATCGTGATGTTTTATTTCATCACGCTTTAAAACAAACGATTTCTCATGTATTACTTTGTTTCGTGATGACAATTTTGATGTTTTATTTCATCACTCACGAAAAATTGATTTCTTATGTATTACTTTGTTTCGGGATGAAAATGTTTTATTTCATCATCACGCTCTAAAACAAACGATTTCTTATGCATTATATTTGTTTTGTGATGAAAATCGTGATGTTTTATTTCATCACGCTCTAAACAATAATTATAGTTACATGCATTTCAAGAAAAAAATCTTATTAAAACGGTAGGCCCTATGTTGTTTAGAAAAGATGTAGAAAGTGATGATGATGATGATGTCGATGATGATGATGATGATGATGATGATGATGATGATGATGATGATGATGATGATGATGATGATGATGATGATGTCTCCAAAAGTGTCCCGGTTTGTTTTTCTTGCCCTAAATCGTGCGTATCTATTAATAAGGCACTTCAATAATCAATAATCAGTCCCGTGACGGCCTCCACTAACTAGCTACTAACTTGGGTTTATGGGCGCTGATATTTCATGTTCACTGTCACTTATTTATCAGAAAAGTGCGACCATTTGTCAATCACCTACAGTACCCAATTTCGGCATACTATATAAGAAACTCATCATGATGATTGCCAGAGAATAGTTAAAATGTAGCTTGTACCGTTTTTTTTGTGGCATTTTTCAGAAGTGAGCGGTCCGATACCAATATTTTCGGTCAAATCTCCATTCAATTAACACGGAGAGTTGGCTAGCTATGCCTTGCCCTCACTCATATTTTACAAAAGTGCGACTATTTCTGAACATCTAACCTAGCTGTAATTTTAGGTCATGTTAGAGAAATATATTTGCTAGAAGTTTGGAGAATAGCTAACATATTGGCTGGTTATTTTTCACACAGTGATGTTAACTAGGCAAGTGCCCATTCTTCCAACGTAGATCATTTGTAGGGGTCACGCGTCAATGGTGAGAGCACTGTGTATTGTGTATAGGAAAACGGACAGTAACTGCAGTATGCAGGTCTGTAGTATTATCATGATTATAAATAACAATAATGTAAATATGGGCACCAAATGCTTCTTATTGTGGCATCATTTTGAAAAACATTCAAACCTCTCAGGCATACATACCCTCTTAGACAACCCGCGTCGCATAAGTCTATTAGACCATCATAGCGTGGTATGTTTATTATAACAAATAACGAGGTAAAAAGTGCACCAAATGGCTTCAGTTTGGGATTCATTTCAATAACTCGGTTTCAATTGGGGCTTCGTGTAAAGTTACACTTACCAGGGCTCTGTACAACTCTTCCTCTCGCAGTTTTCATCGTAATGGCGCCATCCTGGCTCGGGCGTTTTTCTTCTGCATCCCTTCCTCGGGTATTGCCGAATCGTTTTTCTTCTGCGTCCCTTCCTCGCATGTTGTCGAATCGTTTTTCTTCTGCGTCCCTTCCTCGCATGTTGTCGAATCGTTTTTCTTCTGCGTCCCTTCCTCGCATGTTGTCGAATCGTTTTTCTTCTGCGTTCCCTCCTCGGGTTTTGTCGAATCGTTTTTCTTCTGCGTCCCTTCCTCGCATGTTGTCGAATCGTTTTTCTTCTGCGTCCCTTCCTCGCATGTTTTCTTCTGCGTCCCTTCCTCGCATGTTGTCGAATCGTTTTTCTTCTGCGTCCCTTCCTCGCATGTTGTCGAATCGTTTTTCTTCTGCGTTCCCTCCTTCTAATTCGTCTATGTTATCTAAGTAGTAGCCAGAAGAGATGTATAGAACACTCGCCAGGCAGAAGAAGGCTAACAATATCGAAGACATGGTTAGCTCTGTTTTCCTTTGATCTTTGAAGACGTGTAGTATCGGAAACTATTATATGTCAACGTAGATAATTTTGGCTTGCTTGTGTCTGGTCCAAATTCTATAGAAAGAAACAGAGCATTCAGATTTACAAATAAGAATAGTCATACATTATAAACTGTAAAGGCCACATAATCTAAAAATTTTGCGCGCATTATTTCATCGCAACAGACATTACAATTACGTTTCTCCGTGTGATTTATTGCGTGTTTGTCGCAACCGGGTGCATGGCTTCAAAATATTCTGAACCCTTACGACTTTTCATCAAGTTTTAGGAAGAAATATCTACGTGTAGGCCTATATGATGGGCTTATTGCAAATGAAAAAAGACAAAAGATTGTATGGCATGATATTGGTCATTTTCAAAATGCTTCAAAGAGGTATGGTGTTAGTGTACGTAACTTAGGCTATATTGACAAAAAGGGAAGAAATGTGTTTTTGTAAACATGGTAAATCTTACTCTTACGAAAAGATAAATTGGTTTGCAGCTTATAATTGAATATATGAATACAAAATCCACCCAAGTCCATACTTTGGCCCAATTGAGTTAAGCACGGGAAATTGTTGCTATACATAGGCCTGTCATATGTATGAAAGAACAACTCAAATTCATCCTCTGTGTCTATTGAGCATGTGAAAAATAGCATGTATGAAAGAATCACTCAATTCCATGATTTGAGTCTTGTAACACATTGATTGAAATCCAGTATGTATAAAAGTCCACTTGTAACACATTCATTGCTAGAGAGTGACTTTTGAAAAAAAAATGGGTTTAATAAAGGAAAGTGTGTGGTTTATATTACATGGCAGAATGCTTATCAACATTATACATACCTGTATGCTTTATTTTGTATTATCTTACTAGTGGTAATCTCATTCTAACATTGTTGTCTTTGTATATGATTCAAAAACCACCCAAGTCCAAAATTTAAAATGAACCCCACGAAGTCCATGAAATGCTAATCGTCATACTTAATACAGGTTAATGCACCCATTTGCACGTTAAACTTACCATATTGACCAGGTAAATCTAACTGAAGGAATTAAAATGATACACATGTTTTTCTCTCAAAATCACTTCCCATGGACTTGGGTGGCTTTTGTATTCATGTATTCAATTGCATACTCCCACAACGTCATTGTGGGGGGTGCTCGACACTGTGGTAGGTAAAACATCACATTTTGCACTTTATCACCACTTGCTGTTGAAATTTCTTCTTTCGGGAAACATGGCTCGCCACAGAGCCAGACGTCCAATCATAAATCTAAAATTATCATTCTCTTTCAAAAGCACCCAGCTTTTAATAAGCATGTGCTATTCTGATGATGTATGATAACGACATTGCCATTGTTAAATTATAAATTATAAGCAACATGGTTAAAATTACAAAACCAAACACATATCATTACTTTTGCATTTGGGTAAGAAGATGAAACAAAAACATACGGCGTTGAATAATCGGTATCATTACTTACAAAGTGTTATTAGTGTTTAGGTTTAACGCTTAGCCTCATTTGACTTCATATTATGTGACTTGTCCAAACTATATACTTTCGTTAGTAGATGTATACGTTAATATTGTTTATGTAATTTACAATGTATTTTAGGGCCATACATGGTATATACTGAATAAATTTCCCTCATTTGAGAGAATTGAATTGAACAAACAAAATTGTTCAAACTGAATTCCAGAAAAATGACATTTTACTAAACTTACCTTAATACAAGTGGCCTACAAGCTTCCACGACTGAACCCTAGTCTGTGCTCGTAACTAGAAATGTTTGATCTCAGTTTAAAATGTAACCGAATTTTATACTGGTAAATCTAGCATAAAGTTATGTTTACTGAGCTGTCACTTTTAGTGTGACATGTATGAGAAGCGTAGCTAAGGAAAAACACAAAAACCGAACCAATATCATTATATTTGTGTTTGGGTAAGAAGATGAAACAAAAACATTCGGCGTTGAATAATCGGTATCATTACTTACAAATTGTTATTAGTGTTTAGGTTTAACGTTTAGCCTCATTTGACTTCATATTGTGTGACTCGTCCAAACTGAGTTCCAGAAAATGATTTTACAAAACTTACCTCAATAGCCTACAAGCTTCCACCACTGGACCCTAGTCTGTGCTCGTAACTAGAAATGTATGACCTCAATTTAAAATGTCACCCAATTTTATACTAGTAAATCTAGCATAAACTTATGTCGAGCGTAGAACAGGAAGTATATAATTATAGCACCAATGACGAATTGATTCCACCCTAAATGCGCAACAAGTGGACGATTTATGAACGTCAAAGAGGATGTAAAATTATACAACATCATTATACAACTACCACCAGGGATATTGCCTTACACAATTAATCAAATTTCACGGATGTTACAGAAAGCAATACCATTTTCAATCCCCTGTGATAATAAATTATTCTGTCATTCAATGATGTTTAGTGAATGAAAACGCTTTAATTTCTGATTAATTCTAGCAACTAGGTTTCCTACATTAGTGGAACCAATGTTTTTGGCATCCTTAAACTAATAAAAATAGAATTGGTTCCATTTTTTATCCCCCTGATACCCTATATATCACACTAGGGGTCATAATGGGGCCAAAAGTTGGGATTATTTTTGAATTTCCCACCCTCATTGGAACCATAGTGGGCTTAGAAAAAATTGGAAGCAGTCAAATTTTTATAATTTCAGGTGTAATGATGCTAAAAAGCATGGTTGGTTCCACTAATTTAGGAATATAAAATCCGAAACCCATGGCGCGCTGTACTAATAACCATATCGACAAGGCTACCTTTAAAATTACAAAGGTCCCGTTCTGGCCTGGCCCAGGGCCCCCAAAAAGGCAAATCCGTCCATGCAGGGCCCATGTGTCACAAATTTAAGTAAAGGACACTACCCCATAATGTTTCTTTTACCTATTTTAGTGTGTAAATAGAGGTGCATTCTATAATTTCTACTCCTCAAACTGGCATCCGTTACTTAGTAAATAAAGCAGTTTCAGGGCTCTGAGTTGGTAAAGTGTATTGAGCATTATTTCATTGACACGATTGAATGAACTCCATAGGCCTAATGCTAAAACAAAAGGTCGACAGTTTCTCAGTAAATAAAATCAGGGCTCTCTTTTGGTACACTGATAGTCCGTGATCATTTTACATTGACACGGATACATGAGCTCCATTTGGTCATCCGTCTTTCGCGGATTTGAAAGTGCATCCCCACCCACCCTTGTATCAAGAACAATTTTACCAACTCCATAATTTATCAAAGATGACCAGTCGTTTCATTTTATTCATTTAAATCAACTTCTTTATTGTCTCCCCGTCTCCCCGCCTCGCCTCGCCTTCTTTCCTCTGTTCATGCTTATGTCAAATATCCATCTTCTCCCTCTTTCCTCTATTCCTCTTTTATCTGTCCCTCTGGCTTTAATACTTCTTCCCTATCAACTGCTAAAAAAATGTAAATGTGAAAACATAAAATGTATTTTTTTTTGAAAGCCACCCATGTTTCGCGGATTGTCTCCTTGTGATATTCCCGTGTTTATTCTAACCGGTTGCCTTACTCAATATGCTCACCTTAACTTCATTATGGCGCAATTAAAGAAGACAAGACCATCGCGTACATACCCGCGAAAACCAATGCAACCCGCGGTCATCGCGCAATGATACTTTAGATATACGCGGTTGCTTAGTAACCGTAAAGTATATTTTGGACCCTGGATAATGTATTTTAGGCTATTTTTGCTCATTTTTGGACTTTAATCGCTGAGATTGAAACAAAAATGAAGTGAATAGGCAGCGTAACTCGGAGTCGACGTGTATGATTAGCTTTGCAAAGATTTTGCATTAGCTTTGTCAAAATTGGGGCCCTACATGCAGGACTTGATACAAAATAATATTTATCTTCAATATTATTGAAGAGATCCAATCTTGTTTGATTTTATTGACGGTTGTTCGTGTGTACATTGCACAATGGTAGATTTTGTATCCAGGGTCTTTGATATTGATCAATTAGATCTCAATAATATTGAAGAGAAATATTATTTTGTATCCAATCCTGCATCTACGGTTCCCAATATCGATCAATCAAATTGATCGTATTATGGGCTGCATTAGTACTCTGGTAGCACTCGAGCATTATACCTAGATAAATTGGTTAAATATTATGAGCTTTAAGGACCCAAGTGTTAAAAAAAAGGTCCATTATCGTTTCGTAGCAAAACGGCGGCTACAGGACGCTAGGATTGTAATTTATAATGATAGCCCTTGAGCACAATACATTTGACAGGGGTACTTAAACAGTTATAATGGAGGCCCTCGGTTTTATTCTTCTGCTTCTGGTTGTTCCATATTTTCTCTAATAGATATTCTGAAATCACTATTGCTTCAATGCAGTTAAAGTGGAATGATCTTTCAATGATTTATTTATTTATTTATTTATTTATTTATTTATTTATTTATTATTTATTTATTCCTTCTAGAATAGAAGTTTCGCGAGTTTCACGCCTTTAAAGGCGATCGTCAGACGACAAGTGGAAAAATTTGGCTGGACGACCATCTTCTTGGAATGGAAGAATTTATATTCCATGGTGTCAACAGCCAAACTATTCCAGATTCGATCTGTACTATCATAGATAGTCAGAGAGTGCTCAACTGCATATAAACAGGAGCGTAATAACAACATGTATTCATAGTTAGACCACCTTTTGAATAGAGTGCTCATACATGTAGTTTGGCGTGAAACTCAAGTAACGACTTCTATTCTAGAAGGTCTAAACTTTGAATTTTTGTACGCTCTCCCTTCTTGGGATTGAGCACTCTATTCAAAAGGTAGTCTAACTATGAATACATGTTGTTATTTATCTATTTATTTATTTTGGTAAACAATAACATCGAGAATCAATCATTAATGAACTCGTTACTAGCTCCTTTTATATAGATAATCTTTATTAGAAGAATTTTATTCCAGTTTTCGTTGAAGTTTCTATTATAAACAAAGTACACTTCCGTGCTAAGACTTCTTTCTATATGGCTCAGTAGCACAAAAACAAGTCTATAGCAACAGTAATGACGTAGACAAGTATCTCCCAATTCGATTGAATAAGCGGAATCGTCATTACAAATTGTGGGACGGTTTTGGCAGTTTTGGTACGCTTTGAACTCTGACTTACCATGCTTACCAACGAAATTGCTTTAATTATTATTCACATATTTATTTAACATTATTACAATATTATCATTAAACTATTTTAGATAGTTTGAGAGATAACCATGATTTTTTAGTTTTTTTTTAATATTCCTAAAAAATTATCTCGATGGTTCAAAATTCAACATGTAACAAACTGCAAAAACTGCCCCACAATGCATTACGAATTTTAATGCCGATATGGCTTATTGCCATGGTCCGTATACTTTCCTCGAGAAAGTAAAAGCAAATACAATTTGATTGCAGGAATCTGTTATGCTAGTTGGATTCCTTGCATCATTTCCTTTCTGAAAATGTATACTTTTATATTCTTTTCATCAATACATTTAGAGATAAAAATAAAAACAATATCTAAATTACTGACTCAATGAAGGTATATTGACTATATAATGGGTACAGGTTACATTCTATACGTTTACCATCTTAGTAACCCAGCAAACGTTTTAAATAAGTTATATTTTGGGTTTTGGTTTAGATAAAAACTTTTTAATAACATTAAAATGTCGGGTTATATAAAGGTCATGAAATCGTTTTAAAACGTTTTGTATGAAAACACACTACAACAATATTTTTATAATGTTTTCGAAATGTCATTGTAAACTATTTTTGCAAACATTCTTGGGCAAATATTTTGTCAACACTTAAATAACATTATGTTAAAATATTTGCACCCAGCAAACACAGAAATGTTCTTAAAATGTTTTTTTCCAAAACGTTTTAATAACATTTAAATGTCGGGTAAAAAGGTCGTGAAAACATTTTAAAAACGTTATTGTAAATATTTTAGGCAAACATTTTTTGCAAAATATTTTTTCAACCCCCCCCCCCAAAAAAAAACAACAACATTCTGTTTAGAATGATTTGTACCAAGTTTTCAAAACACGTTTTTGGAATGTTATTAAAACGTTTTTATACCCTTTATAATAATTATAACCCGACATTTAAATGTTTTCTGACAACCTTTTATAACCTTTTGCGAATGATGTCGAAAACGTTTTGTGTTTGCTCGGAAGGCACTACATCCTTTTTGGTCCTATATCGCTATCGGTGCCCGAACAATAACACTATGCAACTGTTAATTATTATGCTTGATACAATTAAATTATATTATCTCCAGGGAGTGATGTTAAGAGTCATCGGTACCTAACCGGGCACCGATAGTTTTATAGGACCCAATTGAATGTGGTGACTAAATTACAACAATAAAATGAATATGAGCACTGTACAATTCATTGTAACAGCATAAAAGATAAGGCGCAACTTCAGAATCTGGTACACAATTCCTGACATACATCCTAAGTTTGGGATCGGTGCGTATTCACGGAGTAAAGCCCAGCTTGTTCGTGGCGCAATTTACTCGTTCAAAATTGGTTGTGTTCATTTCGCGTATTTTTTCTTAATATTGAGACTCTATTCTAGCGATTGTTTTATTTGGTATGATTTCATGAGATATCCATGAAATAGCTTATTTCAAAAATTTCAGTGATATTGGATTTGTGCGTTAAATACACATAATTACATGCATAACATGACCCTACTTGGCCAGTGGGTTAATTATGGGTTGTTGACAACCCGGAAGTAAATACCTATTGGATCATGTCCTCTACAAACAACGAAATCTGTAAGAAAGGCTATGTATACACAAACATACACAAACACATCCCGGCTTCTGATTGAATAAAAATCTCTTAACAGTAAGGTGGGGGATGAGGCTGTAGAGCAAGAAGTGTAAATTGGAAGATATTTACACATTGACATAAACTCAACCCAGAAAGTATCGAAACGTTTATAGAGAGGTTTTTGCTATATATGTCAGTTCCCGATATATCTGGCCAGCTATAATCGTTTCGATACTTTCTGGGTTGAGTTTATTATTATTGTTAGTTCACTCTTTGTATTCAAGTTGTAACATATGTTCTGTCACGTCATTTACCCTCCTGCGTGATAAACAAGTTTAAGTACTATGTTAGCAGCTTCCGCATTTGTAATAACCATCAGTCTTGCAGCAAGTTGTACAATCTTCACCTTCTATGATACAGTTCACTGCAATTAAACATACAAGACATCGTTTAAGATATAAAAATGGGTTATGACACAAATCATTTAGGAAGTTGGTACTTACCTGTCAGAGAGGAAAAGGGGAAAAGAGACAGAGAGATAGAGTTAGAGAGAGACAGAGACAGAGACAGAGACAGAGAGAGAGAGAGAGAGAGAGAGAGAGGGGAGAGGAAGAGAGAGAGAGGGATAGAGGGGCATAGAGGAGGAGAGGGAGGGAAGGTGGAGGGGGTAGAGCAGGCGGAGGGAGTGACAGAAGAGAGAAAGAGCAATGGAGGGGAATATAAATTGAAAGAGACTGTCTTTAAAGGATTGAAATTTGGCATCATGTAGGTTTAAACTTTCGATCTGTACGATTTTATAGTATGAAATTGGTTATTTATTTTCAAACCTGTTGTTTTGGCATATTTTTTATACACATATCCCAACTTGCACCTAAATACGGAGTCAGAATGGTTGGTTGTTATAATAATGACTTTAAGACCCCAATAGAATACCATGTAAAACGGCCAACATTGCTTTCTGTCACTTTAGAAAGTACAGCCAAAATGGTTTGCCGAGCTTAGGCAAGCTTTGCTGCCTTGCCTGAAGGTTCGGCTCCGTTAGAGACTTCAATACAAATAAGCGAACATTTTACAAAGTCAGCAAAGCAGCAGTATTATTAACACAGACCGATGCCACAACCATAATCAATTTCTTTTTCTTTTTCGTTTTTTGTTGTTGTTCACTACGTCATTTGTTATGGAATTTAGGAATGATAACAAACTCGGTTTCAAAACCAAAATTAAAGTAATAAGACAGGAAATCGATACACTTTTCTCCACAACGCAAACATTATGAGATATATATACGCTGAATTTGCGACCAATTTACGCAAGGCCGCATGGCTCGGGTTTATTATGCACTTTGGATAGTGGTTGGTAAAGGTTACACTTACCAGGGCTCCGTACCTCTCTTCTGGCAGTTTTCATTGATATAAAGTCAACCTGGCTCGGGCTTTTTACAACTGTGTCTCTTCCCCGGGTGTTGCCGAATCGTCGTTTTTCTTCGGCGGCATGTCCTTGGAGGTTGGAGCGAAATTGCCGTTTTTCTGCCACTCTTGACAACAAAGATGTTAGTACGTCATCTTCTAATTCGTCTGTATTATCCACATAATAAGCAGCAGAGATATATAGAGCACTTGCCATGCAAAAGAAAGCTAATAATATGGAAGAAGACATGCTCGGCTTCTTGGGGATCTTTGAAGACGCTTCAGTAAAGAGAACTATATAGATTCCAACGCAGATTATTTTGGCTTGTAGCATGAAAATGTTGAGCCTGGTCCGATATTCTATGGAAGAAAATACACGATTTTAAAAGTTTGCAACTAAACAAATATTAAGAAGTAGAAAGATTAAAACATTCAACTGCAGTCACCAGGTTATTTCCCCAAATATTTCGGAACCAACTGGTTCCTTCCTCAGTGGGTAATGGCGTGTGAGATTTGTTTTTGAAATTCTTGTTTACTGCCTGCACTTACACAACTGTATAAATAAATATTGTACATTGTCATGTAGTTCATGTTGAACGTTACATTTGAGCTTTTTAGTAATATCGCAAGAACGGTGCTTACTAGATAGATCAAACTATATATTCTATGAATATTTATGACTATATAAAGGAGTACATTGGTGTAATGTTTGAATTTTGTTTGAATACTATGAATTTGTAAGGGAAGAAAATGAAAGAAACATATTAGGGCTCATTTGACCTGATATTATTAGATTTGCCCAAACTCTCTCCGAGAAAAAACAACTATACAAGTGGGATTAAAACTCACCTTAATACAAGTAGTCTACCAACTCGTACCACTGAACTTAGTCTGTGATCCTGGTTTGAAATATATAATCTCAGTAAACGACGTCACCCACTGATATATTGTTATTTATAGTAAATCTAGCCCAAAATTATTTTACCAATCAGTCACATATGACGAGCGTTTTCGAATGAAGTAGGCATTTTTTATAACGAAATGATTCAACCTCTTATAATAATTATTGTTTGTATCAAGTGGTCAAGTAGGCTTTCTTTAAATTACGTTAATCGTGTAAGTGTAGCTAAATAACAATAACTATCAGCGTATTGTCTTACACGTGAGATACGGTGATTGAAAGAAAACGATACCATAATTTACTCCCCTATGACCCTATCGTGTCTTTCAATGACACTTAGTGATGACCGCAATGGTTCAACACCAATAAATCAGCACCCTATACTTTACTGTGTAAAATGCAATTTATCAACAGCAACTGGTTGCTTCAAATTTACATTTTCTTTAAAAAAACACGATCTATTAAAATGTCTATTCCAGACACGTTTTGCATATATTGTCCTGGGTCTAGTACCACTGTAGTAAAAAATGTTAATACCTATTTTAGGTCTAGTGAAATTAACGAGGTGTCACTTGGCTAGAACAAATAGGTAGTCATAACAGATGAAAATGTGTATTGTAGGAATTTTGAGAATCAATCTTTGTTTTGTAAGTGGTTTTTCTTCATAAATTAACATGTTATAAATAATAATATGATTTTCTTTAAGTGAGTTCCCATATTCCTGAGATATCATCATTGGTAAAAACTAAGAACATTTTTTTGCGTTCATAAGTACATAACAGGCGGTAATAAAAGTTTTAAAATTAGTTGTTCTGGGGCGACCACTATTGCCACCATTTCTGTTGGTACTCTTACCAAATTTTCATACTTCCCATGGTTATACGTAATTGGTAATTGTATGCCTTGAGGACGTGAGTTTGCAAAAAATGAGCTACAAACAATCTTATAGTTTCTGCTTCGCTTGACTCCGTGTATTTCAGTATGTCACAACCATAACAATACGCTCTTCCAACGTAAATGGGGTTGACGTGGAGTTGCGGCCATGATTCCTAGTAAATGAGGTTGTTATGTCAGTGCTTAGTTGTGACTTTCAAAACATCAAAGAGATACTCTATTATGTAATCATTTCTACCACTTCGTCGAATACCCCATTGTTTAAAATTACCTCTCATAACAGCCCCGACCAACCCTCGTTTAATCTTTTCTGTTTCGGGAGCTCTATTGTTCAGAAACGAAAACGCAAGGGATTATGTGAATTGATCTGCTCCTTGAATTCTCGCTATTCGCAATAAGGGCGCCGCCAGCGGTTTGCGATGTAACACCTTTATTTTGACAAACTAAAAAATATTGTCACGTGTTCCTATGTAATAGCATGGTAATATTCGTATTGCGCGGACTTGGATGTCGACCTTTTCCCATGATACATCACGATTACATCGCAAACCGCTGGCGGCGCCCTTATTGCGAATAGCGAGATTTCATTGAAGTACCAATCAGCTGATTTCAATAGGTAGATACCTGCATGCCTGTTGTTAATAAAGGCTGGATAAGACAAGAATGGAACACCCACAGTGTGTGGATGACCGGTGTTTTTATTGGTCTAGCGCCCCTTTCGCTCGCTTTAATGTCCTCTAATACCGATAGGCTTTTGATATTGGTAAACTGATTCACATGTAATGTGACAAAATGCCAATCCGAATGAAAAGGTCGACTTTTTCTGTAAAAACGTTGAAAATCAGCCCTTAAATCACAAAAGGTCCACTTTTTAGCTGGTTACACCTCAATAAATCATCTCCTCTCCTCTTCTTCTCTTCTCTTCTCTCTCTCTTCTCTTCTCTTCTCTTCTCTTCTCTTCTCTTCTCTCTCTCCTCTCTCCTCTCCTCTCCTTCCTCTCCTCTCATCCCTCTCCTCTCCTCTCCTCTCCTCTCCTCTCCTCTCCTCTCCTCTCCTCTCCTCTCCTCTCCTCTCCTCTCCTCTCCTCTCCTCTCCTCTCCTCTCATCATCTCCACTCTCTCAAATAATATACATTTAAAATAGATTTGAGTCTGGCAATTTTGCCTGAAGCAATTATCAGATTACCAATTCCAATGAAAGAAATCCTATTAGTTTCACTTCAACGCACTTCTCTGGTGTTGCATATTACCAAGTTTTAAGGTGTATTTGGGACGAAAATAATTCCCCGTTTAATCGCTACATAATAATAATATGACCGATTTTTGCGCGATTGCACGAACAATTCTTGGCAACACTGATTACTATTGATTAATTTATATTAATCGTGTTAATGTATATTTCTACGTTGGGCTTTTTTCACAATATACTCCCGCTTAGGCTGGAGTACCTATACACCCAACGCAAGTCAATTGAAGCCGTACAATTTATCGCGAATTTACGACCGTAAAATTTAGACACTTCTTTTGTCTGGATTAGCATCAACCATCTCATCTCACTTTTTTTCATGTCAGAAATTAACATAACTCCCGAAACCGAAACAGAAGTTACCTTCGTTCAACTTTTCTGTAGTCAACAAAAGACTAGAATAAAAGGATTGTTCACACGTACCATGATAACACTTCAAAATAACAATGAGATCCGAAACCGAAACCGGAAACCGAAACAGAAACAGAAAAGATAAAACGAGGGCAACTGTCCATGGTTCAACTCTTTTCAATCACTTTTGTCACACACAGACACCCCGTAGTATGCGGGTTATCTACGGTAAGCCAACGAATTAAGGTACCAGTTGTGTTCATCCCCTGTATATTTATCCTAAACAAAGACAAATATGTCATAATTGTAACCAGCAGCCAATAGCTGCATCTTTTAGCTCGCGGTGTTAAAACCTCGTTCGTTAAATTTGTTCAAGAAATAAAAACATGACGATCCAAAAACCCAAGGAAGATGCTAATTTAAAAGTTGCAGTTTGCTCCATTGCATGCCCTATTGATTTGTACACAAAGCGTTCGCGACAAAGAGAACTAGCGCCGTGCTTCCATTGATTAGAACACAAAAGTGCAACTTTTGATTTCGTTTCTTCAGTAGGTTTTAGATTACTGTTTCTTCAATTCTTAACCAATTTCAACAAATATGTTCAGGTATTGGCTGTTTGTTTTAATTTTGACATATTTGTCTTTATTTAGGATGTACAGGGCGAACACAACTGGTACCTTAATTCTTTCGATTTACTGTATTACAGAATGCGCTTATAAAATTCAATATACTTCTAGCTGTCTGCTAAGAAATAGCTGTGAAAGAAAGCCTTCACTATAATAACTGGTGACACCTTTAGATATCTACTGATAACAGTTTTGATACATAAAAAATGAAATAAACAAAATAAAAAAAGTGTTGATACATATGTGTATCTATTGAAGGTAACTTAAGTTAACTACTGAAGAGAACCTGGGTCAAAACAGTTTTATTTATTAACCCCACTTAGCTTTGAACCTACTAAAATGTGTCCAAAGGATGTCCAAAGGAAGACCTGTACCGTCAGACATTGTATTGGCATTGGGTTATTCCAGTTGAAAGCCACATTACCACTGTGGATAATTTTTTAAATACCTTCCACAGTTGGAATATGTTTTTTAATTGTATTACTACCCCTGTATTGTGGCTTTACCAATATCTTCCACAACGGGAGTGAGTAATTCAAATCGAAGTTACCCAATTGTCTATTCTATTCAAAACTCATAATCCCACTGTGGAAGACTTTAGCTTAATCTTCCACAGGGGTAGTGTGGACTGTAAATGGAATATTCCATTTTAGAGCCAATAGGGTAAATGGTACCTGATTTGTTACTGAATAACATTCTGTTTCTCTGATCAATCGCGATTTATTTCAGGTTCATGCTATCAAACAAGTGTTTGTTGTCTACTGAGGACAGCATTGATGACATTGGCAATATATTGAAATAGTTTAGCTACGTACAGAATATTTTTTACCAAAAATTCTATTATCTACTTATGGCTTTGGTGAACTATTTTAACTGATATTTACTATCTACTGAAGATAGTAGGCCAAAAAAATTGTTTGTTTGTCCACGTCCGACCGACCGTGTACTCTGGGCCCGACCGTGTCTTTTTTTTTTTTTTTTTTTTTTAATTTGCGTTGAATGTGCTGGTAAAACAGTGGTTAGTATAAATTTAAAGAAAGAAAATGTAAAGAAAATGAACAGTATAACATGCAGAACCATCTCAAGAGTTAAACCAGTAAAGTGCTGTGTGTTTGACTTATTTACCAGTCTTCAAATTGTCAGTTTCAAGTACAATATCTGTAAAAATTTTTTTTTTAAATCCGACCTACCGACCCAACTGTTTCATAATCCTCTATGGACAAACAAACAATTTTGTTTTGCCTAATAGATTTACAACCAATCTTTTCGTCCAATCATCGTTGTTCCAAAGCCTATTCCAAGAAATCATCAGAGCTGACAACATCCTGCTGATGACGCGAAGTTCCACTACAGCGCGCCCGGTATGTGAATTTGTCGTCATAGTTTATTTTATTTTTAGGCTATAATGTTTAGCTTATTTTAGATTGTTTCATTTTAATTTACTTTAATTCCATTTTTACTGGTCTTAATGTGGTTTGAATTCCATTCTATTCTGTTTAATTGTACTCTATTCTATTCTATTCTATTCTATTCTATCCTATTCTATTCTATTCTATTCTATTCTATTCTATTCTATTTCTATTCTATTCTATTCTATTCTATTCTATTCTATTCTCTATTCTATTCTATTCTATTCTATTTTATTTTATTCTATTCTATTCTATTCTATTCTATTCTATTCTCTATTCTATTATATTCTATTCTATTCTATTCTATTCTCTATTCTATTCTCTATTCTATTCTATTCTATTCTATTCTATTCTATTCTATTCTATTCTATTTCTCTATTCAATTTTATTCTATTCTATTCTATTCTATTCTTTTCTCTATTCAATTTTATTCTATTCTATTCTATTCTATTCTATTCTATTCTATTATATTCTATTCTATTCTCTATTCTATTCTCTATTCTATTCTATTCTATTCTATTCTATCCTATTCTATCCTATCCTATCCTATTCTATTCTATTCTATTCTATTCTATTCTCTATTCTATTCTATTCTATAATTCTATAATTCTATTCTATTCTATAATTCTATTCTATTCTATTCTATTCTATTCTATTCTATTCTATTCTATTCTCTATTATATTATATTATATTATATTATATTATATTATATTATATTATATTATATTATATTATATTATATTATATTCCCTATTCTATTCTATTCTATTCTATCTATTCTATTCTATAATTCTATCGTTTTAAATGGCACAGTAACATTGTAACACCATCAACTACACTTAAGCAACAAAACTCACATTGGCGATTTAAATTTAAATTTTTATTAATTATCCTAGGTCGTTGTTCCAAAGCCTATTCCAAGAAATCATCAGAGCTGACAACATCCTGCTGATGACGCGAAGTTCCACTACAGCGCGCCCGGTATGTGAATTTGTCGTCATAGTTTATTTTATTTTTAGGCTATAATGTTTAGCTTATTTTAGATTGTTTAATTTTAATTTACTTTAATTCCATTTTTACTGGTCTTAATGTGGTTTGAATTCCATTCTATTCTGTTTAATTGTACTCTATTCTATTCTATTCTACTCTATTCTATTCTATCCTATTCTATTCTATTCTATTCTATTCTATTTCTATTCTATTCTATTCTATTCTATTCTATTCTATTCTATTCTATTCTCTATTCTATTCTATTCTATTTTATTTTATTCTATTCTATTCTATTCTCTATTCTATTCTATTCTATTCTATTCTATTCTATTCTATTCTATTCTATTCTATTCTATTCTCTATTCTATTCTATTCTATTCTATTCTATTCTATTCTATTCTATTCTATTCTATTCTTTTCTCTATTCTATTTTATTCTATTCTATTCTATTATATTATATTCTATTCTCTATTATATTCTCTATTCTATTCTATTCTATTCTATCCTATCCTATTCTATTCTATTCTATTCTATTCTATTCTATTCTATTCTATTCTATTCTCTATTATATTATATTATATTATATTATATTATATTATATTATATTATATTATATTATATTATATTATATTATATTCCTATTCTATTCTATTCTATTCTATCTATTCTATTCTATTCTATAATTCTATTGTTTTAAATGGCACAGTAACATTGTAACACCATCAACTACACTTAAGCAACAAAACTCACATTGGCGATTTAAATTTAAATTTTTATTAATTATCCTAGGTCAAGGGTATTGAGTCGAGGGTGGATGATAAAGTGCCAAAGTGACAAACCTGCCCGAGGTAGGCTGTCTTACCAAATTATTAATCAATTGAAGATTCTGTAAACGAGTATATGACCCGTTACCACAAAACCCCTTAACATACTTTCGAAATAGGTTTTTCAAAGACACATAGATGATGCAATGAAGCTAAATCAGTCTGATGTTATCAAAATTAAAATCCAATTAAAACTGTCATTTTCAAAACTTCATTTTGCTGAAAATCCCATCATAAATAAATAAATATGTTCAACAACATCCACAAATTAGGTACATTTCTGTTGTACAAAATTGTCCTTGTAATAAGGTAAAAAATTGTTTTAACCTACCTTAGTAAAAAGGGATGTTTTATGCTCCTGAAATGTCGGTTGTTTGATATTTTTCAACCTAGATAATTTGTAAAAACATTTAAAGTACTATTCACATTCCTCATTTAATTACAAACATACAAAATATAACCATTTAAAACATATGTATGAAAGACTATTTTAATGTGATTAAAGTATTTATCAATAACATGATATCAAAGGAAATCATCATTGAGGTTGCTATCGCTTCCGTTTTCATTCCCTTTTAAGCTTATAGTAAACAACAACAACAACAAAACCGAACCAAAACAAGAAAGTAGAATGTGTCGTGTTTAACATAAAAGTACGTCATACTAATAAGATCTTGTCCTAAAATCCCTGTCCTAGCTTACAAAACGCAAGTGCCCTGCTTTGATGGGAATGGGACAAGTATTAATCTTCTTACGGATGGATGCCCACTTGGGAACTAAGACAAGTGTTGGCTACTCATAAGATGGTGCAATCTAGTTAATTGTATCAGGCTATGATGACTATAAATTGTGATGGATTCGAGATAGATTCTAAAATATTTAGTTACTAGTAAGTAACCAGCGATTGTTGAACGAATACCGGCCCAGAGAGAGTACGGGTAAGTCATTATACAATTTTACTTTTTTTTCGGTATTTTAATAGAAACTCATCAATTTCATAAAAATTGAAATAATAAAAGCGGTTATATCAATCTCCACGGATTTTGCCATGATGATATATTACTTTTCGACAGAACGGTAACTTACAATGTTTTTTTTTCTTCTTGCCACCAGTAGTAGCGACACGCCATGACAATGGCTGCAGTGAGTTAATTGCATTATCTCCCTATGTGGTCAGTTTGTCTGGACCTGGGAAGTCCATAAGGGTAGTAACCATTGTATATACGATGAATTGTATTCAGTTCATGCACCTTATCCTTTACTGTGGCAGATAATTTCCATCTTTGTTTTAATTTGAAATAGATACGGTCAATATTCTAACGCTTTATCCATTTTCCCGTTAGATCACCACATGGCGTTATACAACAAAATGATAGGTGTGACGTTGCATTGAGACTTAATATTTTTTACATGATATTATATGATATTATTTTGTTTTCCTTTCTTCATCAGATATTCCTACCATACCTCAAAGGAACTGATTACATGATGCTCCAAATTCATCCAGCATCTGGTAAATCAACGGACATTATGGTTACATTAAAATGTTTAGTTATTATGTGTATATTATGCAGTAGTATTTTATCTCTATCTACTGCTAATTACATGGATTACGTATACCTTGACGAGAAACTACTCTACCCTATTCAACGGAACAAACGAATCATTGACCACATGGACAATCTTGATGTAATTTCAAAACGCCTAAGCTTAGAAGATACAATTATGAGAATCGTCAAAAGATCAAGTATTTTCAATAGAAGACGTAAGTTGTTTATCAGCCGTCTTAGTCGTCTCTTGTTCTCTTCTAATTCCGCCTTTTGTTTTTTCTTTATCTCTTCGTTTGTCTGTTACATCTTCTTCTTTTACATATTTTTCATCTTCTTCTTCTTCTTCTTCTTCTTCTTCTTCTTCTTCTTCTTCTTCTTCTTCTTCTTCTTCTTCTTCTTCTTCTTCTTCTTCTTCTTCTTCTTCTTCTTCTTCTTCTTCTTCTTCTTCTTCTTCTTCTTCTTCTTCTTCTTCTTCTTCTTCTTCTTCCTCTTCGTCCTCCTCTTCTTCTTCTTCTACTTTCAAAATGTTTTTTTTGATAACATATTATAAATTGGGAATCCCCCATGTGAAATAATTTTGCTAATCAATTAATACTTAAATTTAATGATATTTATCTGCACAGTTTCTATCATTTTCTATATAGTGGTCAATGCATGAGTATTTGGTCATGCTTGCTGGGCTTGGTATGTCATGCCCATGAATCACGTGCGTATTCATAAAAGCGCTTTTATAAATATAACCGAAGTACACTGGTCACTAAATGAACAAAATGAGATGATTTCTTGTTATTAAAGAAATAAAAACTTTGCTTTTCTCACAATGACCATACTAAACCATTCACTGGTATTTCTACTTCCTTCTAGGAAAGAAATGTGCCAGACAAAGTTTTGTGAATGATTTCTTTCTTTATATGTTTATTCTTATTCTACATAGTGTGTGGGACAACGGCGGACCAATCAGCGGTTTACTGCAGAAATTGCTGCCATACCGTCGTAGGATGCTGTTAGATATACGATTTGCATGGGTCGGTGACGGACATGGAACTTTACAATACGCAAGATAAGATTGTCTGCTGAATAAACTGCGATCTAATAATTTATCTTCACAAAGATATTCAGCGAATAGAATGTCTCAACGATACTGTGAAGAATGTGTGTAGTTTGTTATTGCAAACTATGAAAACCTCGCTCGAAAATAAAACGCAGCAGACCTGCTTTTGCTACAGATACGGCGTTTTTACTTCGGAGACACGTGTTTTTAAATATTGCCTGTTAACAAAGTCAAAATGATGTATCTACAAGTAAATAACATAGCAGATACTTCCCTTTTCTCTGTCAATAGAAGTGAACTGGTTTGTCTTCAAGGTAAAGAGTTGGTAAGAGCAGCAGTATGTGGAATTTAGAGACCGTTGAACCCGGGATCTCCGATTTCAATTGGAAGTGTTTGTCCCAGCAAACACAAACCGTTTTCGACATCATTCACAAAAGGTTATAAAAGGTTGTCAGAAAACGTTTAAATGTCGGGTTATATAAAGGGTACATTAATGGTATAAAACGTTTTCATAACATTAAATAACATTTGTTGGTAATTTACTGCACAGCAAACATTAAAAACATTTAAATGTCGGGTTATATAAAGGGTATAAAAACGTTTTAATAACATTCCAAAAACATTTTTGAAAACTTGGTACAAATCATTCTAAATGTTATTTTGGGGTTGAAAAAATATTTTGCAAAAAATATTTGCCTAAAATATTTACAATAACGATTTTAAAATGTTTTCACGACCTTTATATAACCCGACATTTAAATGTTATTAAAATGTTTTTACCTAAACCAAAACCCAAAATATAACTTATTAAAAACGTTTTTAAAACGTTTTTGTGTTTGCTGGGTGTATTGACCGTCTATGCAAAAGGGGTTTGAGAAAGGGTAGTTCACTTCATCAAATGTGATATCTGTACTTAAAGATGAAGCCCCGCTTTTGGTCTAAGTTCTTTAGGGATTTAGTCAAGGTTAAAATGTATCCATGTAAATTCTGTTCTGTCTGTCATCAAAGTAACAGGACAGTTCGTCTGTGGAGAACTGGCCAAGCGGGGCTTCCTGTTTAAGGACATAATAAGGAAACACACATTCGTCCACGCTCAAATTTGATATTTCTTGAGGATTATCAACACTGCGATGTGTAATTTCACTTAAAACTGATAAAATATAACGTTTTAATATTTCTCCCCATTCCTTCTGGATTTAAAAATAAATAGGGACCATTCAATTTTGAATTTAAAATAATTATTAATCGTATAGATTTTAATTTTAAATCTGTAACATTTGATTTTAAATCTGTAAGATTTGATTTTAAATGTAATACTTTAAGTATTAAAATTAAAATTTGTCCCCATCCCTTAAGATTCATTTTATTTGAAATCATTGAAATTTAGAGTGTAAATGACTTGGGTTAGCCTATACCACCTTATTTGGATACAACGGTAAACATGGTAAACGATCATAAACTTCAGAGGATAGCGGGGTTGGTTCACTGACATTTATTTGAAGTGATAATGAGTTCCAATATTTGATATCAATTTGTAAGCGCTTCTTAGTCATTGTTCATTGAATTTACAACCGTCATGACAAAACAGGCCAAAATAGTAACTTTTTGCACAAGATTTGCAATTAAAAGAGAATTAGCCATTGCTTATTAAAATGAAGCTATTATATGGACAATATAAGTGTGCTCTTTCATTTAATGACATAACATTTTAAAGATATTGTAAGGAACACTTGAGGTTTTGACTTTTAAAACCTACATTTTGATCAAAAGTTGTGCTGGGATAGGTCGTTTTCAACAGATTTACCACATTCGACTTGCTATAAACATTGAATTGAGTTATCTGTTGACCTGATGAAAAAAGTGTCTTTAGAGGGAAGTGTTGGATGACTATTTTCTACTAGATCTCACATAGCTCTTAACATGATATGCACTCAACCGTGTAGTATAAAACAGATTGCGTAGAGGCTAGACTCGCTGTGCTTGGAAATATTTATCGAGGCGGAAACTGTACGTTGATGCATTTATAAGAGAATCGTTTTTGTAGTCAACCCTTTTTTAAATGAGACAATCATAGAATTTAGTCTTGGGACAGTTTAGGACCATGAACTAAAATCGATCCCCCTTCCCCCGTAACAATGTTGATCGGGGTCTTATCATCAGGCTCCGTGTTGGACTCTGCAACATTGATTGGTGGGGGAAGGGGAGGGATATAGCTTACAGGAGGGTTAAAGCTACACGTAGAACATTGTTTGAAAAACGTCCATCAAAATTTACGTGACAGGGGATGGAAACAAGGGGTAAAATTGACCACGTGTACCAACACAATAATTCTAAGATTGTAGATCTTTGTACGATTTGTTCAGATGTGATCCCAGTCGCTTCTCAGAGTGCTTCAAAACGTGTAATAAGATAAGATTTATACTAACTTCAAAGTTTGAATATTTCTACAAATTCAATGTCACCAAAGTATTTTACCCTTGATCTGGTGAAAATTTACCATGATATGAAATTAGCAATTGGTGATGATTAGCGGTATATTGTCTAATTAAACACGGAGGAATACATATTGTATACGAAATTAGTGGCATTCAACATTTGTTTGGTTGAACATTCATGGTGCAATTTAATTATGTAATATTGATTAATAAATTTGCAACTAGGGTAGAATTTGAATGAATCTAATTCACGCGCCACGTAATATTAACTTTTGTACGGACACTACGGATGTGTGTGGGTTGTGTTTGTTTGTGGTTGTGTGGTGTGGTGTTGGATGATAGCGATGTGTTAGCTCTCTTTTATAAATAAATAAATAAATAAATAAATATATAAATAAATAAATAAATAAATAAATAAATAAATAAATAAATAAATAAATAAATAAATAAATAAATAAATAAATAAACGAAAAAAAAAAAACTAGTGGCAAATGGTGGTCATAGACCACAAACCTAGCTGGGGCGTGTTGTGGAGGTATCTGACCTCTGCAAAATGTTTCAAAAATGTTCCCCTGGTCATCAAGTTTGTTGTCACCGAGTTTGAGTCCCCTTACAGATGTCCAGAAAATTCATTTCTAAGATTTGACCTCTGCAGTCTGCATGACCTTTGCCCTAACTCCTGCAAAAGGTTCCCCTGGTCATGAGATTTGTTGTCACTGAGTGTGAGCCCCCATACCCCTTACAGATATCCAGAAAATGAAATTATAAGATTTGACCCCAGATAACCTTTGACCTGACCCCTGCAAAGTGTTCCAAAACGTTCCCCTGATCATTAAGTTTGTTGTCACCAAGTTTGAGCCCCATACCCCTTACAGATATTCAGGAAATGCATTTCTAAAATTTGACCTCTGCATGACCTTTGACCTGACCCCTGCAAAATGTTCCCCTAGTCATGAGATTTGATGTCACCGAGATCGAGTCCCATACCCCTTATATGTCCAGATAATGCAATTGTAAGATATTACCCCTTTAATGACATTTGACCCCAATTCTGTATGCAAGTTATAGGCGTGTGGTAAAGCCGATGCATATATGCAAATGACATCATCGTACTATATAATATGTGGCAGAAGAAGCATTTTGAAGGTATTTGGTTATATACCGGAAATGCCCCCTTAATGACATTTGACCCTATTCTGTTTAGACAGAATGGGCACTGGATATAGCCGATACATATGTGCAAGTTACGTAATTGTAGGGTGTAACATGTAGGAGGAGAAGGAAGGCGCCATTATGTATCCTTAGCCCTGGGCACCACAACCCCTAGCTACGCCACTGTTATAATCTGCAGTTCGCCAGGTTGGTATACTGACAGCCATTGATCATAATACATTGGTAGGGGTACTTGAGCCCCATGTGTCAAATAATAATACAAGGGCTCTCTGTTTTCCTTCTTCTTCTTGTGTTTGTGTCATATTTTCTCTAATACAGACTTGGCATCTAATATGGAATTTTTTTTTCGCAAAATTCCAAGACTGGGTTGGAAGGGATCTGCATAAACCGCACGGGCTAAATATTAATTGGGGTGTGTCGGGATATGGTGTAAAATAATTATTTGACAGAAAATCCATGAACCGTTCCAAGCTCATACTAAAAGCAAAAGCCTGGATAGCCATGAGGAATGGTTCATTCTAACATACTGTAGCTATGTCTTATACTAGTAGTCCTGAGATAGAGCTTCATGTTTATGTTCAATTTGTGACAACATAAAGAGATAAGGTGCAACTTCAGAGTCGCGTTTACCACTCTTGACACATACACATTTAATTTAGGATCGGCGTACTCACGGAATAAAGCGCAGCTCGTTTGTGGTGTTCAAATTACTTGTTCAATATTTGCTATTAATCTTGGGATTGTATTCTAACGATTGTTTTATTTATTTATTTATTTATTTATTTATTTATTTATTTATTTATTTATTTATTTATTTATTTATTTATTTATTTATTTATTTATTTATTTATTTATTTATTTATTTATTTATTTATTTATTTCGAGTCCCTCAATTAAGGAACAACATTAAGGCCATCACCGTCATGACTGTTGATCGTCAGTGCAATCCTCCCGGCATTCACGCTTACTCAACAGTCTATACACAGGACAACCAATTCTTTTGAAATGCATAGTCGCGCTAAAAGTCGATCGATACAATGTTAAAATCAGCACAATTCAGAGATACACCTTTTTGCTATGAAATTTATTTTCTCGGTCAAATATAAAGCAATATTTTTTTTCTTCAGTAATGTCAGTTAAAAACATAGTGCTTGGATATACATTTTTTTCTAAAATCCTGGTGTTAAAATTCAAGCATCATATTTTGTCTTTTAGTGTGATATTTTTGATTTTTATAGGCCTTTAGTTCGCCCGCGAGCTTTTTACGAAATTCATTTTTTAGCGTCTCAAACTAATAATAGTTTGCTAAAGAAAGATATTTCCCACCTCTGTATGGTACATCGTGTGGGTCTATATATTATAGTTTTGTCAGAATTTCCGTTTTTATTTTACCCATTTTCCCTTCATGCTCCAAAAATGTCAAACTCAGTACTTTATCTCGAGAGCAACCAGCAGAAATTATCGATATTTCAATTGTTGTCAACCAGGTCCCTTTTCCATTGAAAACCAGGATTGCCTGGCCAGCGATTTGGTAGCCCAAATCCCGAATTGGATGTTCTGGTAAATGAGGTGAATTTTGGAAATTTGCTCCCGTGATAGCCTGCAATTTCAATTTATAGGGGCTATGAATTCGATGATTATGAAAACCATTTTGTCTGTCTGTTTGTTTGTTTGTTTGTTTGTTTGTTTGTTTATTTACCTAGGATGAGGTCCATGGGAAAATCCACTGTCCAAACCTAGAAAAATTCGCGTGTTATTATAGGGGATTTTAATTTTCTGTCCCTCCTATCTCCAGGTGAATTTTGAATGACCCCCCCCATCGCGGGTTGGCATTTTCATTACACCCCTCAGACTTGCGTTCGGGTTTGTTTTTAATTTGACATGTAGGCCTATTTGTCATAATTTAGCGCTATAGGACCTACTTTTTAAATGTATAGCTATAGCCGTGCTATATAAATAGTATTAGGTACCGGTATGTAATATTAGGCCTATGGGGGTGGGGTGGGTGCAGAGGTGTGTGAGGTGGGTAGGGGTGTGTATGTAGGGATGGTAGGGGTGGTACTCAACACATTTTAACCATGACTTACAATGCAAGGCTCATTGTTGCCATAAATGATTTTTCCTTTAGGTCATTATAATAGGTTGTTATAAACTTCCATGTTTAACCTTGTATTGTTTTGGCTGCTTCATTATGACTTTCGGTGGGTTTAAGCAATTTCAAACAAACACAAACAAAAGGCACTATACCCAGTCACCTTCATGACAATTTAAACACTAGGTAATTTCTTTGCTATATTGAAGTTCTGGCAACACTGTAGCCAGGCCGGGCACCCAGAGATATCGATCTACAATGCTAGTATTAGCCTACGATTTCACGTGTGGATTTGAAAAATGTTCAGCCGGCAGTAAAAGTTATGGAATCAAAACGGAAATTCTGACAAAACTATGATATATCGCTCACGGTGATGTGCGTTAGAAAGTTGGGAAAAATCCTTCTTTAGCGAACTATATTACTTTGAAAAGCTAAAAGGTTGATCCAAAAAAAAGGCTCGCGGGCAGAGTTGAAGCCTATCAAAATCGAAAATCTTACACTAAATGACTGAATTTCACGCCTAAGTTTAACACTAGGATTTGAAAAAAAATACAGTATCAAGCATTACAGTTTTTCCTGACATTTACTGAAAAAATGAAAATTATTGCTTTTCATTTGGCCGAGAAAATTAATTTTACATTGAAAAGGTGTAACTCAAAATTTTGCTCATTTCCACACCAAATTCGATCGTTTGTATTGCCTCATTAAATGACTGAGTGAGCCTTGCATAACAAAAGAATTGGTTGTCCTGCGTATAGACTGTCAAGTTTCTCTTCATCTCCATTTTGTTTGTTTAGCGCGTTATATAAGGGGCTGTGCAATAATTATGAGTCCTGGGGAGGGTAAAATTGAGAGGGGGTGACGCAAGCAATTTTTGGCAAGCCGAGAGGGGGGAAACAATTTTGGAACACATTCAGGGGGCACCTGTTAAATATAATGCTCTAAAAAGGCCTAGGAAAACAGTACGGAAACGCTTAAATATGCACATGTTCCTGCTCCCAACATGTATCTAGGCCATTTGAGGTTTGCCAATTGGGATCCCAAAATTTGGCATGTGCGAGGGGGGGGCAAAGATATTTTGGCAGGCCGAGGGTGGAGGGGGGAGGCAAGAGATTTTTGACGGGCCGAGGCGATTTTTGGCGAGCCGTTTGGCAATTTTACCCCATGGGGGCTCATAATAATTACTACACAGCCCATAATATATTTACGATTCCTAATGCATGCAACGGTCTATTGACGAAGGAGGGCTTTACAGCAGCAGGTTTCAAAAATTAGTCATAGTCCTCAATAGTAAGGGGCTATCATTTTCTTTGGAAGGGAGTCACAACTTTACAAAAAGTCGGCGTCAATAAAATTGCGACCCCTCTATTTCGGCAACAAGAATTTCATGAGCACCCCCCACCACCGATACACCTTACCCCCTAAACAGGCTAAAATTGTATTGAAATATGTCTTTTTGAATTAAACACACAATCTGTGGTCATCATGTGACTCCCTACATTTTGGTCATCAAAAATTTTTTTATTTCCAAAAATTCATGCCACCCCCACCCGTCTTCGAAGAAAATAATTGTCACCTAAGACAAAGTTCTGAAATGATATTTACTGATGTATGTAGACCGCATCCTCCAGCACGTATATTTCGGAAGGCTATTCGCAGTCGTAGTCCGACGTCACTTCCTGCCGAGGTCACAACTACTTCCGTAGTGATGGATCAAGCGGTTGCATAACAACGCTATCTACGCTGTACAAGTCGATGTTCTGCTGTTTGAAAATGAAGTTTTAGCCATTTCTTACGGGTTTCACTGCCTAGTAGGCTTTTGCAGGATGTTTTCCTTCTGAAATCATGAGGTTTCAGGTCTTAAATATGACAGGCAATTTCAAAATTTGATATATAAATTCCATACATACATCTCCATTGCAGTTCTCATGAAATCGTGATCCAGTCGCTATGGTAACGCCCGGGGTCACCAATATGACGTCATATCTACGATAGCGAATTGTCATGATTGTAGCAAAAACAAAAGTGTAGCTCCTGATAGATGTACACCCCAACTCTTGTGTGTATAAAAGATATGTCATGTTTTGATCTGGTTGAAAAAGGTCCAATTTCCCAGAAGTAATTTACAGAACAAGATGTACATATTACGGGGTGCTGTGAAAATCTTCTTGGGTTGGAACATTACGCCCTATCACAACTGAAGTTAAGCAGGCTTAGTATTTCTGCAGCAGCAATACTCCTTTACAGGACGACAGGTGCATTCAGTGTAATCTGTGCCATCGGAAGCAGTGCATTTTACTGCAATTAAACATATAATACATCGTTTATGATTAAAAATGGTTGTGACACAATAATAGGCAAGGTTAGCCTTAACGGGAGAGAGAGAGTAGAGCGAGAGACGAAAAGACAGACATATAGACAAATAGATATAGGGATAGATGGAGAGGGGGGGAGCAATGGAGGGGGATTTCTATCCCGTCCTAAAGAGACTGTCTTTAACGAAATACAGTTTGGTATCATACCGGCTTAAACTTTGTAGATTTGCACTATGTGTATGAAGAGGCATACTATATTATTATATGATATTAAATATAGGCAAAGGACCATGTTTCCCTTAATACCGTTATCATCAGCTCGTCACCTAAATGACGCATCACTATTAAAAAATACCAGAAATGGGGTGTGGGAATGGCATATTTTTTTAAGTGAGGCCCATGTGATTGAGGTCACCACATAAAGATGTCGTAAGTTTAGTGAATCGAACCTGTTGAATTGAAGAGAGCAAAAACGCCCTCAATCGCGGTCAGACCGGGCGGAAGTGGGTCAACTACTATGATCTCACTAGGCAACAGTGATTTGTTTTCCCACGAAAGTCTTCTAATTTGATGCTAAAGTAATGTCAAAATTAGGACTTACTGTCAACAATACAAAGGAGATGACATGTATCAATGACCCGAGGTCACACGGGGAATGTGTAAATATTGTGGCGCGAGCAGTGTGATCATGGCGGCGAACATGTAGCTTCTGTTTGGTAACTCTTGGGGTGATAAGCGTTCCAACGCATCATGAAGAGGCTGCTACTTCCGGTAATACAGGGCACAGTTTATCGTCGTGCGTATAATGCAAATATCTCGCGCCAATATCCTTCGGTTGAGAAGGATATCGATGTACGGTACATATAGATACGCCTAGTTTTTATAATGAGGAAGTTTCCAGATAATTTCTGACCGAATAGAAATTATACGTCAATGTACCGTACATCAACTTCCACTATAAGCACGCTGTAGAAGCGGATGGGCGATCGAGATTGGAGGGGAGGGGAAGAAAGATAAAGAGAAAAAAAAGGAAGAGGGTGGAAGGGGAGAGAGGGAGAAGAGCGAGGCAAGTGTAGGCATAAATAGTAATAAGTACAGAGAAAGGACATGAAAGTAGTGAATAATGAAAATAGTAATTGTTATTATTATAGAAACTAAACACAAAACAGCACTACCCAGCAGGGCCGTAGCAAGGTTGAGAAATGTGGGGCGGCCATCAATGTGTGGCCAAAATACAAAAATATGCCCAAATTGAAATATAAAGGGCTGTGCAATAATTATGAGCCCTGGGGGAGGGGGGGGTAAGCGATTTTTGGCGGGCCGAGGGGGGGGGGGGCAAGCGATTTTGGGTGAGCCATAGCATTTCCAGCCGCCCGCTTGCTACGGCCCTGTTACACTGCCATGTAACTTGAAACGGCACCAAAAAATTCGTTAAGGGGCTGTGTAATAATTAATGAACCGGAGGGAATTTTCAAACAGCCTGCCAAAAATCTTAGCCCCTACTCTGCCCCCAGCTCCTCTACTTACTGGCCTGCTTACGGCACACAACAACGTTGGCCCAACATTGGCATACAGATTGCCAATAAGGTTGGCTGGCTACGTTGGCTTAATGTTGGCATACTGTATAATTTAAGGTTGGCATAACGTTTCCATACCAACCATAAGGTTGGCACAACAACGTAGGTCCAACATTGGCTTAATTGGCATCGGCTTACCAACTGCGACCATGCCGACCATTGCCAACGTTGGGCCAGCATTGTCTGGGAGGGCTTTGAAACATATGAAGCAACATGAAGCAATGAAAATCCTTATAAACATGAACTTTGCAATAAAGCCTTCAAGTACACAAAGGCTAAAATTTCATTTACAGACTCATACCGAAGAGTAGGGCGAAACAAAGAAACAAATTGTGATTCCCGCGGTGCTTTTAACACACATACTTCTACATTGCTGGGTTTGTGAAGGAGAACCGGGACCTCCTATACCGCCACGTACAATTGCGTCGTCAAAATTGGGGGGTATTCGGAGACGAAATTTTGCGTCTCATCTGAAGCGTCTCTCATATGCCCCATCATCCATGTCGCGCTTGCATGATAAAAAATGCCTCAAGCACATTCCGAGGGAAACCGAATACCCCCTTTTTTTGCTCCATGACTGGTTCTCTGGTTTTAATTCTGTGCCTATATAACACCCTCACGGTTGTTTGATGGCATGTAAAACTGTGTAATTTTTAAGAAAAGTTGAACAATGATGGCGCTATTTATCTAAAGTCTTGTTTGCATCTTTAAAAGGGGTAGACACTTGCAAAATGGTATTAGAATATCAGCAAACAGACTAAAAAATGAAAAGGGAATTTTCAACAAACTTTTTACCATGAAATGTAAGGTAGAACTGATATTATTTGGCTAATTTAAATTTAAAATGTATGTAAATAGCGCCCTCAATTTGCACACAAATATAGAGTTTATAGAATTAAAATTACCACAAAAAAGCAGAAAAGGATCAATAATTTGATATAGAAACGAAAATCTATGTTAAATATTGCTAAAAAATATATGTTTATATACAGTTTATTAATGTGATAGCTGTTGGTATTATTCAGGTCTAGAGAGCATTATAATATTGTTTTGTTTAAAAAAATTAATAAATGATCCCATCAAACAACCGTGCCCTGTAGCCAGTACCTCAGGAAAAATAATTACCCTATTTCTCTTCAAACCATGTATTTGTATAATACAATTTATAGTCTGCAAAACAATTAGCACATACATATCATTACAGAAACAGAGACTTGACATTTTACAATATCCTTTTTAAATCCTCATTTCAGAACATGACTTCCAGAAGACCTCAAAACTTGTTCAACCTGAAGCCTCACAAATGTATATATTGCAGCAGGCATTTCCATGACACTTGTCTATATCTGAGTCACCTGATCAAACACAAGAAGCGGATTAGACCGTATTGGTATGAATCAGACGTAAAAGAAAAGCTTTATGAATGTCAACACTGTAATAAAGAATACAAAATTGGATGGACCATGAATGTACTCTGACCATTAGAAAAAAACATTTGAAGAGACGTTCACCAATTAACATACGCTCACCGATTAACAGACGTTCACCGATTAACAGCAAGCCTCATGTATGTAAAGTATGCAACAAGGGCTTTACACGTGTGTATGATTTGAAACGACACACAACGGCAATCCATAGCAATGAGAAGCCTTTTATATGTAAAGTATGCAACAAGGGCTTTACATTACCATGTTATTTGAAACTGCACAAACTAATTCATAGCAAAGAGAAGGGTCATGTATGTGAAGTATGCAACAAGGGCTTTATATTGGCACATCATTTGAAACAGCACAAATTAAGTCTAATTCATAGCAATGAGAAGCCTCATGTAAGTAAGGTATGCAACAAGTGCTTTACACGGGCATTTAATTTGAAACAGCACCAAACAACTCATAGCAAAGAGAAGCCTTATGTATGTGAAGTATGCAACAAGGGATTTACATACGCAAGTAATTTTAAACGGCACAAACTAATCCATAGCAATGAGAAGCCTCATGTATGTAAAGTATGCAACAAGGGCTTTACTAGGGCATATGGCTTGAAACAGTATTTAACAATCCATAGCAAGGAGAAGCCTAATGTATGTAAGGTATGCAACAAGGGCTTTAAGCTGGCAGAATATTTGAAACAACATGAAGCAATTCATAGCAATGTATATAAAATGGGCTTTACACAGTCAGGGAATTTGAAACAGCACAAAACAACTCATAGCAATGAGATGCCTCATGTATGTAAAGTATGCAACAAGGGATTTACATACGCAAGTAATTTTAAACGGCACAAACTAATCCATAGCAATGAGAAGCCTCATGTATGTAAAGTATGCAACAAGGGCTTTACTAGGGCATATGGCTTGAAACAGCACATGGGAATCCATAGCAATGAAAAGCCTCATGTATGTAAAATATGCAACAAGGGCTTTACACTAGCGTGGAATTTGAAACAGCACATACTAATTCATACCAAGGAGAAGCCTTTTGTATGTAAAGTATGCAACAAGGGCTATAAAACGGCACATTTATTGAAACAGCACATAGGAATCCATAGAAATGAAAAGCCTCATGTATGTAAAATATGCAACAAGGGCTTTACACTATCATGTTTTTTGAAACAGCACATCAAAACAACTTATAGCAATGAGAAGCCTCATGTATGTAACAGGAGGTATAAATTGGCACATTTATTGAAACGGCACATAGCAATCCATAGCAAAGAGGACAAGCAGCACAAAACAACCCATAGCAATGAGAAGCCTCATGTATGTAAAATATGCAACAAGGGTTTGGCAATGACACATGGATTGAAGCAGCATGAAGCAGTTCATAGCGGGAAGCATTATATATGTAAGGTATGCGATGAGGGCTTTTCACTGACAGGTGACTTGATACAGCACATAGCCATCCATAGATGAGAAGTCTAATGTATGTAAAATATGCAACGGCTTTTAGACAGGCATACAACTTGAAACAGCACACAAAAATGAAGGGCAAAGAGAAGCCTCATGCATGTTAAGTGGGCAACAAGGGCTTTACACTGGTACATCACTTGAAAAGGCACAGAATAATTTATAGCAAAATTCAGAAAGAGAAGCCTTTATTATGTGTAATGCATGTAACATATGCAACAAGGGCTTACACTGGCATCTAACTTGAAACGCACAGTAAAGAGTACCTCATTGTATGTAAAGTATGCAACAAGGGCTTTGCACTGGCATGTGTGATTTGAAATGGCACATAGCAATCCATAGCAATGACAATTATAACGAGCCTCATGTATGTGAAGTATGCAACAAGGGCTTTACACTAGCATGTGATTTGAAACAGCACAAAGCAATCCATAGCATAGCAGAAATCTCAACATGTATATGTAAAGTATGGAACAGGGGCTTTTACAAGGTTGAAAAATGTGGGGCGGCCATCAATGTGGGGCGGCCTAAATACAAATATATGCCCAAATTGAAATATAAAGATATAAAGAAAAACATAACAAATTTTTCAAAAAGTGGGGCAGTAGTTGTACTCCTTGCCCTTATAATATATACATATCTTACTTGTTCCCAATGCGCTAAAAAATTTTAAGAAAATTGCAAAAATAGGCACAAATTTGGGCAGGGGTGTAGTACCTCCTTAATACGTTACATATTAATAAAACACCCAGTCAGATGTATTCCACACCTGCCAAACATAAGTCACCCAATTTCGAAAACTGGAGGTTGAACGTACACTCTCATGAATATTGATTGGCAACATTTTCCAATTATGTCAGAGCTCTAATCGAAACGATAGAAGCATGGATGCTGTTTCCCCACATCGTCACCCTCACACATCGACATCGCCTGGCTAATAATTACTTGGTACAGCAGAGATACCCGGGATCGATACACGTGAATGTACTATGCACGATTTGATATTCAGACGATAAATCTTTGGATACCGGGATAGAATTTTTTTTTTGTTCTAAAGAAGCCATATTTAGATCCTTGCACTTGAACATGTGTGTTGAAAGGATATGATAGTCATTAGCTTGAGTATTGAGAAAGAAGCGCGCAAAAACTGACCAAAATTCTGATTTTATATTGCGTTGGTCCTGTATGGACTACATCGCGTAGGCTAGCTGCACTCACTACTCCCGTGGAGGCCGTATAAAAGTCGATGACCATTGACCTCAATGGCGTATACAAGCTTACTCACACAAACAGAGATCAATAACCAGGCTAATGCCAGTAGCCTTAGTCATGTCCCTCGGCTCATTATGCGTCTCATAGGTCTGAACAAAATGGCCATGCGTGGCTGTGGATTCAACCTACCATGGCAATTTCTGCCATGAAGATATCGGGGCGACACTGTGCCTCATAAGCAAATAACGTAAGTTTTATTTACACAAATCAATCTTTATAGCAATTGCCACTTTGTTACAAAATGACGTAGTCATTACTACCATAGAGAGCGCCTTCATAACAAACTTATAATTTTGTGCCTAAATCTGTGAGTGTGACTTAAGGCGACGTCACCCTAATAAACACATTGACATTTGTCAATTTTTGCCCTTTCTCAAAACTGCAAAAATTACTTGCTACGAGAGGACGCTTTTACATCATAAGATATGCTGAATTCGTGGGCAATTTACGCACAGCAGCATGGGTCGGCATTACTACGCGCTTTGCATAAAAAAGTTTACACTTACCAGGGGTTTTTAATCTTTTCGAAATGAAGTCAATCAGGCTCGGGCGTTTTACACTTAAGTCCCTTCCTCGGGTATTGTCAAATTGTCGTTTTTCTTCTGCATCCCATCCTCCGATGTTGGAGCGGGATTGTCGTTTTTTTGCAGTTCTTAACAATAAGGATGTTAGTAGGTCATTTTCTAATTCGTCTGTATTGTCCACATAATAAGCAGCAGAGATATACAAAACACTCGCCATGCAAAAGAAAGCTAATAACATGGTAGAAGACATGACTTCGTTTGCTGGGGATCTTTGATGCTGCAATAAAGCGACCTATATAGACACCAATGTAGCTCCCTGGGCTTGTAGTAGCAAAATTTTGAGCCTGATCCGAAATTCTATGGAAAGAAACACATCATTAAGATTTGCAACTAAGAACTATCGTACATTGTTTTGGAATTAAATCTAATACTGGAACTTACTTTTTGCAACTATTGTGACGTTGCGTCTGGGACCACCAGACTTCATCAGGCAACTGACCCGTTGCACGTGATAGACGGCTAGGTATCGCCCCGTGAACAGTCCAACGGGTCAGTTGCAGGCCTTGAAATAAGAGCAAAATTCCAAGGGTCCTCTGGACCCTTGCCATTGACATTTTCAAGGGTCCCCACTAAATTTCAAGAAAATTGGAAACATGGGTTGAAAACTTGATGGGAAACTAAAATGCAAATGTACTCAGAGAGCTGGACATATTATGTGAACCAGATTTTGCAGTAGAACAACAAAACTAGGATTTTCTGCTCTTCGCTTGGTTCAATTTTTACGGGTCACGCGGACCCGTACCGTAGGTAATTTGCGGGTCCGCACCTACTTTCTCGGGTATTTGACGCAAGGACGCGCCTTATTTCTAACGCTGGTCAGTTGCCTGATGAAGTCTGGTGGTTCCAGACGCAACGTCGCAATATTTGCAAAAAGTAAGTTCCAGTATTAGATTTAATTCCAAAACTCTGTTTGAAACAACTGGATGACTAAGAACATTCACTCAAATATCGTACATTATACACGTAGTTTAGGCCTATGTTGAATGTTACCTTGTTGGTAATAACCCACGAACGATGGCACTTAGATATGTTAAACTAGTAATTTTCTGAATCCTTATGACAAGAGAAGGACATTGTTTTATACTTATATACATTTATTTTAACCCATGCACAAAGTTTGCGTTCTGTTCAGGTGTCACCTGAATGGATGGCCTCATCCTACACCCCATGTTTGGATTTTTTTGATAAGGGATGTGTTGATATCAACTGGAATCGCGCAATCCATATTAAACTGCAAAGATTAAGTTAGGAAACAATCCATGCAAAGTGTATCTCTCTTTATAGGGAAAGGATTATAATTATTATTTGTTTCTTAACTTAATTAATGTTGTATTGTGGGGAGAAAAACAGAGAAAACATTCGGCTTCATTTGGCCTGATATTATTAGACTTGTCCAAACTCTTCTTCGAGAAAAAACATCACGTGTTAAAACTAGGATTAAACTCACCTTAATACAAGCAGTCTACTAGCTTCTGCCACTAAAAATGGTTTCTGATTCTGGTTTGAAATGTATGATCTCAGCTTCAAATTATTTTACCAATCAGCCACGTATGATGAGCGTTTTATCAGGAACTATGTAATTTTATGACGATGTGATATCAACCCTAAGATATCAACCCTCTAATAATTGTTTGCAACAAGTGGACGATTATATATACCTGGTGTGAACGACAATGCCGACAAACATAAAGTTAACTGAGGATGAACTGCCAGGGATGCTTTCTTTACCATGTAAGACAATATACGTTGTAGTTTATAACAATAACTACCAGCATATTGTCTTACAGTATAAACGTAATTTAACGAAAACATCACCATTGTTTCTCCCCTGTGACCATATTGTGTCATATACTGACCGCAACGGTTCGTCACCAATAAATCAACCCCCTATGCCACTATATTATAAATAATTATTACAATAATTATATCCAAAGTTCTAAGAAAATATAATAAGGTATCACTGGAGCTGGAACAAATAGGTAATCATAAAAGATGACAAAGTGTATTGCTAAATTTGTGAGATACAACCACTGACCTCTATACATAGATATCGGGCGGCGACCGAAAAGTGAAACCACTTGGCCGCCATATTGGTGAGGGAAAAAATTTCACCTCACTGAGTGAAAAAATTCCCCACCAACTCTGTATAAAGGTATACATTAAAATTGAAATTAAAATTGAAAAAAAAATCGCTTCCAAAGGCGGTGTAAAAGATCATTGTATTCAGTAAAAAGTTGTATATATACTGCGCCAATAAAGTATCCTTACACTTAGATAAATAATCACAATTTCAAAACCGAACAATATTGGGGGAAATTTATATTTTTAATAGATGCACTATCTAATCCTGCACATTGTGACACCACATTGAATCCAATGTGACCTCAAGAAGTAAAGTTACAGGCAATTGAATAGGCGAAGGTCTAGTTTTAAAAGGGACAAACTGGCCTATACAAAGCGCAAACAGATTTCAACAAGCACAACAAAGAGACAACACAGTTTCTTCAATGAAGCGTTATTTAAAGCAGTTTTTACTTCTCTGTACTTTTCATAACTTTCATTTTATTTGTCAGTTCTTTTGTTTCAGTTTTCTTGTGTTCCTTTTGTTTTAAATTAAAGCCAAACGCATAAATTAGCCATTCACCACTCTCAAACCAGATGTCTGGTCTGTGGAGTTTTGAATAGGGCAGTTTGTCACTTTTAAAACTGGACCTTCCTCTACTCAAATGCTTGTAACTTTGTTTCTTGAAGTTACATTGGATTCAATGTGGTGTCATAATGTGCAGATTTAGATAGTGCATCTGTTAAGAAAACAAATTTACCCCAATATTGTTCAGTTTGGAAATTGTAAATATTTTTCCAAGTGTAAGGATACTTTATCACCCGCGTAACGGTGGTAGTTGATGTCATGCAGTATCATTTTACACCTCTCCCGCTACAATAGATATGCATTGCATGTTATATTCTTTCTGTGTTTACTATGCCAATGTTTCAAATGTTTGAAAGAAGTACATTTTATGCAAGCGGTTACATTTCAGCACATCACATCAAATCTCCCATTGGGCGCCCCATTCCTTTTTGAATGAATTTTTATTAAATGCTAATGGCCATGTGTCTTGAGGTGCTTATACTTTTTTTCTTTTTGTTTCATCACTAAATTTTTATCCTCGCGCATCTATTTTTGGTTTTGGAAATGTATCTTTAAAACTAAAGTCCCAGTTACAGCAAAAGTTTACACTTTTTGGAAAGCTCATGTTCCAAGGAATCCAAATGTGCACAAATCAAGTTGTTATAAAGGGTGCGTGAGAAAATATATAGGGTGATATCATGAAAAAAAATCCCTGATTTTACTTGTAAAATGATAATTTATTGCATTTGCTACTTTTATGAAACACCTCAAAAGAAATCTAGTTTAGTTACAAGTTAATAAAATGTATACAACAGGCATAAAAAGAAACTCGTTAGCTATCATCATCCTTGCTGTTGAGCAACCTAATAATTTAGGATTATTCTGAAAAAAAAAACTTTATCAATTGGACTTTGCTTTCTCATTTGACATCCTGTTCGTGAAGATCGAGCAAGAATTGACCAAGATATGCGCCTCCAAACCCTCAAACCCCAAAATCAAAAGTTGCAATTTTAACGATTCAATTGTGCCTGTTACATTGTGTGATTTATCGATGGGCCCGTGGTGTTTGTGTGTATTACAACAATTCGTTCCCGATGCGTTCGTTGAAATTGCAACTTTTAATTTTGGGGTTTGAGGGTTTGAAGACGCAAAACTTGGTCAATTATTGTTCCATTTTCACGAACAGGATGCCAAGTGAAAAAGCAAAGTCTAATTAACAAAATGTATATTTTAGAATAATCTAAAATTATCAGTAGGGGTGGGCAAACAAAGACTTTTTAGGCAAACTTACACAGGAACCAGTTTTTCTATGGCCAAATTGCATCAGGAAATTTTTTTCTGTGAACAGGGACCCATTTATAATGAGTAATGTGTCTTTTAGGTGTTTTCATGTCGCAGACTATTAGTCTCTATACGATAATAATCGATTAATAGATTATAGTTGCAATATCTGACCTTGTTTTTTGGTAGGCACGTCTGTACCAATCATGTCATTTCAGCTTCATAACAGCTCATCATAGCAGCTGAAAAGCAAACACGGACCCACGATATCGCTAACGTCCTGCTGGATCCGCGGGTGGATCAGCCCTACAACGAGCAATGCAAGTTCAAGTCTACCGCTATAAGAAATGGATGCTTTGTGGTCGGTAGAATTATATTTCAGTGTCAACAGGCTAAAAAACTGACAACAGTCAATATCACAAATAACTTCAATATCAGCCAAATTGTGGCATGTGAACTAACAGAGGACTGAGTTCAGAAGAAAGTGTTGCTATACCCTGACTTCAATATTTCATCAGAGTTGAGCACTTTGAATGCCTATACATCAGCAATTATTATACTACAACTTCTAAGCATGTCATCAAGTAAATCAAATCCATAAAGTCCAGATAGACCGTCATGCCTACGAGACTATCAGTCCACGAGATCTAGCAGGCATCATATTTCACACAGTAAACATTGTCTTTGGTCAAGAGTTGGAAAGAAGGAAATGTTGATTTTCTTAGTGATATTTATATTGACAGTGATGATGCTGAGCCTGAGCCAAACAGAGATGGTAACACAAAAATGGCTGGTCACAAGCTCTACGACATGATAGCTGAGTGACCACATACAGGCGATTCTTTAAACAGTACGCATTAGCCAATATGTACTGGAAAAAAATAGTAAGCATTAGGCAATTTGCGAAATTATAATGTCTATATACTGGCATATGGATAGTAGCATTCTTTAATGCTACTACCGTACAATTCTCGTCAGCATAGAGTTCCGTTAAAATATGATGTGGAAATGTTTCGGGAACCAGCCAGTTTTACCAGTGATAACCAAGATGGCGATCTCCATGCACTGACGATCGAACACGAAATCAGGTAGGACCCTGTGCGGAGAGGTACGTAGTAGCAGCTTTTCTATGTAATTTATCCCTTTTCCTTACGTTTGTCGTGGATATACCTAAGGTATAATTATAATTGTCATTTTGCGCGGTTTTGATCAGGCACAACCACACAATGATGTGAATGCGTAGCCTCGGGAATGATTGAGGGTGCCGAATTCTGCGTACTTGTGTACGTACTGCATTTGTAGGGAATAGGCTTTTTTAATACCCAATTCTCTCGGTCGGGGCTAGTCCTAGAACTCTGGCCATAGTATCTGCTTTTACTTCCACTAGGGCCAGAGGCACTTACATTGAAAAATTTGTTTGAGATGCTTGAACGATCCAGTACAAAAAATCAATGCTTGATCGAGCCGAAATAGTACAAATGTGTGTCAGGTCACTAATTAACATGATAAAACCCACTTCAGAACACACAATCACCAGTCATTTCTAAAGATGCATTTATACTCAATCGCTTTTGCAGAAATCTGAATCGCACACATGATCAGTGTACTAAATCGCCGTCGTATTTGCCTGCTGAGCATGCGCATGAATCGCTGTTTTTCAAAAGCGACACGTAGGCCTATATTGACACCCTCTGTCGGTCAACGTTCTCTAGAACTGCACACATAACTTGTGCAGTTAACGACAATGATTCAGACAGTGTGATGATGCGTAACCTATGGGTATAAACTATAAACACAGCTTTAAACAATGACTAATTTACATAGGCACAAAAGACATGAAAGACCATGTTCATGTACTGTTACTCAGCCAAACAGGGCAGAGTACATTGTAGGTCCCGGATGTTCGGTACATGTTCCTATCTCGTCAACGTTAAATACCTTTCCAACAAGGAAAGAGATACGAAAAGCGAACGTCTAGTCGGGGCCACGTCACATCCATTTATGCATTGGAGTGAAAACAACTTATCGCAAATTTTTATTTGCAGAGAGTCGAACCTGGCACAATTCTCTTGGTCGGGCTGACGTCACAAAGGGGAAATAGCCTTGTAAAACCAGTGTGCGCATGTGCAGTTCCCCTTTCTCGAGCTGGTTGCTATGCACACGCTTGTGCAAAGGGACGAAGGGGACAATGTTCCCGGATGTCCGACCGAGTGAATACTCAATCATGTCAATAGTGTACAGGCCAGGGCAAAGTCAAAGTGGCAGAGCAGAGTTCAGCGAATGTTGTTTTCACTCCAGTGCAGTGCTATTGTCAGCCGGTTCATGCCCGGATGTCCGACCGACAGAATACGCATGATACACTAGAACATGGAAACATTCAAACATTAAAAGCTAGCACACGAGATCAAATTAAAGGAGTACCGGTACTTCTACTTCTACTTCTACGAAAATACTCGTCAACGCCTGCTCGGCAACTAAACGAGGGTAGTATTTCGTGATCCTATCATCTTCTTTTTAATACATGACATTTTTCAGTAGATATTCGCGAAAAAAGCTTATTCCCAAAATTTAAGTTGATTCCGATTTTGTGTTTGTGAGTTATTTTTTTGCATGATTATGTGTACTGCTCCATACGCCATAGACAATGTTACATGGGTCAAATCAACAGTGGTCGAATCCATGGGTTCCTACACTTCTACTTCTGTACTCAGTAGGTTCCACATGTGGATGTATAGCCGAGGACTTTGTCCATGAGTGGTGCAAGAGTGAGTGTGTGTATTAATACAAATACAGTGTGCGAGTAAAAAACCAATAGCTGCAGACTAGATTGATGCCGCCACAGCTCCCCTGAAAGTCTCAACAGACGGTGAGACTAGGATGGTGCCGGGAAGTGAGTTCCACCACAGTCTGAGGGCCAATGACCAGGCCGATGACAAACATTCAAATTTCACGATATCTTTGCTAAACGAATTAATCTGCAAGAAATATTTTGTACATAAACATTATGTAGCCAGAGGTTTCCAGTGCTATAAAAATCTCAACTTTTTTTAGAAAAGTGGGGATGATGATGTATGGCTCAAAATTTGGACTGCTCGCCATTCAGTTTTAAAGATGCTGCGATGGAACTGTAATTTAGGAAAAACAATCTCATAACTTGGGGAGTATAAAACCACAAAGGTCATCTGAGGTCAAAGATCAGGTCAATTTCAAAGTTGCTCCAATTGGTTTGTAAGTCGGGGGAAAATGATCCCTGACACTTAACTGCAAAAACCATATCAGCGGCTACCTGATATTTGTGTTTCTTGAAGCCAATCTAATTATCTTTGGTGTGAAGTCTGATCCCTTCCCTACTACTAAATTGAAATTGAAATGTGACCATGGTAGTTTAATTTATAATGCAGGTGTGCCGCATTCTATGTCATGGGTTCTAGGCTTTTCCTATTCAAGTACAATGTATTCATGCTTTGCTTGAAATGTTCAAAATGTCATGTTTTTGACCCGCGTTTTTTGAAGAATGAAGATATTTGGGCGTAATGGGGTCTGGCCCAAGTGTTGGGGTGGTAGGCTTGCCCATGAACATCAAAATGATTGGAGTCTGCAATACATTTGTTACCATCCATGAAGGACCCATCGGTGTTAAGTCGTAATTTTGAGTTCTTAATATTAAACAGTTGAAATCTTTTTCAATCAAGCTTTAAAATGATATATAACTTGTCATAGTTGCTTGAGAAATAGGTGCTCAAAAAGCCAATTTCTCTAAAATGTCTTTCTTTTGCTGTTAAAATATTATTGCAAAAAAATAATAAAATAAGTTTTCAAAAATGTTTTCTGAAAGCTTTTTATACCTATTATATACCTTACATTTTTTGTATAAAGCATTTTGTTTGCTGGGATGTAATTACAGAGTTGTATCTTTATTTCTTGTTTTTACAGGGCTAACATAAAAAACATGACTTACAACGGCATGGAGGTTGCATATTATGCCACAATCGTGATGCCCATTGCAGGAGGTAATTAAATGATATTAATGTCATCATGATCATTTAGACATGAAAGTGTCAGCCACAATACATCAGGACTGGGCTCCACCATGATTGTTGACACACACTATTTTAGCTGGCCTGATATCACTTATGGAGCGCTGCCTGTTCGTGGATAACATTTTGACCGTCGGTTGTTTTGGTGTTTTAGAGGAAAAAGAGGGGAAAAAAGGAAAAACAAAACAAAACAAAAACTCATTAGTCTGAGGAACCATTTGATTCACATATATGCAATACAACACATATGCAGGGTGGAATTTCGCGGGAGTCTGAGAGTCGACTCTCGCAGAGACTCCCCGTAAAATCCTATTGCGAGAGTCCATGTGGACTCTCGCTGGAAATGATCGGATCAGCGAACTTACGTTTAAGTTCAACCCGCCTTAAAACTCAAAGCCTGCAAAATATAAAGGAAAAGTCGCCAAAGATGCAATGACATATATGGAAGTGAGAGTAGGGCCTATGATGACACATATATTAAAAACTTAACTTTGTTAGTTGATTTGTTAGCTTGTTTGTTTGAATGCATTTTACGTAGGCCTACATATAATACCTTTTGGACTCCCGCAAGATTGTACAACGAGAATCCATTTACGGAATCCATGGACTCTCGCAAAACTCTCTTGCGAGAATCCACTTGGACTCCTGTGGCACTTTACGAAATTCCACCCCTGATATGGTCGCATGTCATGAACTGGTCATCTTTCGTGTAGCATAATGTAAAATGAGAAAAAAAATCACCAATTTTGATTCACTTAAACACAACCTTTAATGAAAACATTTTAGACCATTAAAAGTATATGTTTCTGGAAAGCTTATATTACAAGGATGCCGAATCAACAAAGTATAACATAATACAGGGTGGGTAAGAAATATACAAGGTGAAACAACAACAAAATTGCATCTTTCTTGTCATGATGAACCCCTTATTTTTCTTTTCTGAAAGCTATGTACATGTAGCTCAAAGTAAATATGGATTCAGAAAGACATTGCATGGGCCCTTCAAGCAAATTAGGAAAAAAGAGTTTGCTATCCCTTGCGTTAAACATACATAGTGGTCAAAAATTGTAAAATAATTGTACAATTTTAATGACATTATCAAATCAAAACTTTTCCCCTCCATTTCTGGCACTAAAACTAATAGCATAATTGAATTTCTCTTCAAATGTCCTTTCAAATATGTGTACTTTTGAATAAGCAGGGTGACTCTGGCAAGAGATAAGCCACTTAGAAATGTCGGAGTGTTACGTGCACACTTTGTACAGTAACATATAGGGAAAACTGTCTTAATTAGCATTTAATTAGGCAATTTATTAGTTTGTTATAATATTTGATCTACTATGAGGTAGATCTACAATCCAGGATGATATATGTTTATTCCCATTTCTCAAAAATTATAGCGCATTGGTGACAAGTAAGATATGTAGGGGCAAGGACTACAACTACTGCACTGAAAATTCAGCAATTCATGGCAAATAGTTATTGATATATTGTTCAAATATTGGTTTTCCCTCATTTTTGACTGTAACACCACAATTAACTGTTGTCTGTGCTGAAATAAAATTTCTAGTGCAGTAGTTGTAATCCTTGCCCCTATAATATACATGTACAATTGTACATATCTTATTTGTCACCAATGCGCTATAATTTTTGAGAAAAATGCAAAAAGAGGCACAAAATTCGGCAGGGGTGTAGTACCCCCTTAAGATACAAAGGTTTAATGTTGGCCATATTTTCTCAATTTTGTGTACAATCCTATGGGGCTCTCCCACCCCGGATCCTCCATTGACACATCTTACATACAGTCAATGGCACACATACAATATAATGATATTGGCTACAAAAACAAGCACCAAAGTAAATCAATATACGAAGCAAACAGTTTGCATGAAATGATTAGATCAATATCAGCTATGGAAGATACTTTTGGCCGAGATTTTCATTGATTTATCATCATTAGTGGCATGTCGGGGGGTGCTTTGGGGTGCTCAGGTGTATTTTTGGGATTTTATCCATTAAGCTCCCTACATAACTCTGAAAGGCCCTCCGAACCCCACACAAGAAAAGATGCTGGACACGCCGGTGATCATGCAATATTATTCAGAATCATTCATTCTAATTCTAAGTTTAGGGGAACTGTATAAGGCCAAAAAAACCAAGTTTGTTTCCTGTAGCGCGCACAAATTTAGTTTTTGACAGCTTATGTTGCGAATTTCAATTTTTTTTTCCGCAATAAACCGAAAAAAATTCCAAAAATAATATTAATATATAACACTACTGGAGTAAAGACATTATACAATAAATGAGCGTATTGAAAAACTACCAGAGATCAATAACATTCTTGAATATGAAGAAATTTGATTTTTTTTGGTGTGTGTTGGAGAAACCCACTGTAAATTTCCATTCCAATTTGCAGCAGAAATGGTAATTAAATTGTTGTTTATTTTTCATTTCAAGACATAGCTTTAAAAAAAAAGCTTTTTAAATGCATTTTGCATTTGACTTTTTAGATCTGCTACAGGAAACTGTTTTTTTTTTGTCATAACAAAGTTAATGTTTCATATCAAATGTTAAGATATAATTCAAAGTGGGGAAAATGTATCAATTTTCTGTTTTCACCTTTCCTTTTTGTTCCTTTTCTCTACAGAAAGCATACTAATAATGCATCGTAGTAACGGAGAAGATGGTTAGTAAAATGATGAATACAGAGAATGTGAAGAAGCAGTGGGGCAATTTAAGAGTAAGTGCAATCGGGTGTAATGATACTTTAGAAGCAGAAGAAATATGAATCTCAGAACATAGAAATTAGACGATATAGGTTCAAGTGTATAGGCTTTTGATCAATTTTTTTATTTTGTTATTCTTTGTCAAAATGTATGAAACAATATTAGCAGAAAGTCTTTTTGTCATTTTATGGCAAGTCGTTGCGGTGCATGAGCTAGAGCATTTGTGCTCATATATTGAAGAAAAAAAAGCCAGGGAAAAGTGTGGGTGGTATGTGAGATCCCATGCCTCATTGTAGTTTATTAATTAAATGAGATTCTGGTTATAGATAAAAAAAATTTGAAGTACTCGCTCGAAATATTTCAGTTCCAATCAGGAACCTTGTGAAATTTTTGGCACTTATTTTTTCAGGCAACCTACAAAAGTGGCGACGTCATCACAGCCACCTAGGACTGCCGACATCTAGAAACACCACTTACAGTCATTGCAAAGTGAACAAGGTTCCTGATTGGAACTGAAATATTTCGAGTGAGTACTTCAATTTTTTTTTTGATCTGTAACCAGAATCTCATTTAATTAATTGACTTTTGAACGATCCTGATGAATCTCATCAATAATCTCATTGTAGTTTGTTTTATGTGCATGATTTTTCAGTGGGGGGCTGGGGGGGAAATATTTTGTTTTTTGCCTAAAATAATGTCTAGGTTAAAATATAACTAAATAAATGCAGCACGTATGGAAATATCAATGTGCCCATTTCATATAAAGATCGATGTATCAGCATGCAGAACTAAACTGTATTTGCCAATAAGCCCTTTGGATGGTATATGGTTAAGCAAAAATTACCAAAGCTTGAAAAATATGGTACATTTCTTGGTAGATTGTACACTGATGGCCTAGTAGCTGTGACCCCACATCTAAGTTCATAGGTAATAAAAAGCAAAATATGTACATCATTGTGTAGTATAGTCCAATTATCACTAATTTGGTAGCTAGCTATAATTTGCAATAATACTGGCTTTAGACACAAGTCTTCACAATGCACATACAATCAGTTCAGGTGGGTTAAGGGTTGTCAGAGTGAGTAAATGAGTGTTGGAGGATTAAGAGGTGCTATCATATGTGAAGTGTGTTGTATTGTGTTAAGGGGTATCAAGCAATAATGTGTGATTTGCATAAAGATATTGATTCATATGTTAGTTTTCACTGATTACATTGTCCCCATTTAATTTTGAGCCTAACAAACGAGGTAAAATGAAGAAAATTGTTATTTCATTCCAGCGCATACAGTGCGTGTATTAGCTCGCTGATTGTATTAATTACTGGGGAGCTTTACGCAGCTGGGATGTATAATATCAGACGTACAGTATGAAGATAGTGATATGTACACAATTTATACATCACTGATTCATTGATACATCATGCTCATCACTCGGCATTGCAATCATGCAAGTAGAAATTCAAGAAAAATTAAGGGTGTTGCTGTGGAGCAAATCACACATTATGGCTCTAACCCTAACCGCCTAAGGGCTTTTTGGCGACGGGAAGGGAAAGAAGGAAGGAATAAAGAGAGAAAAGAAGGAAAGAAGTTGTTTGCTCTGGGTGGGATTCGAACCCGAGACCCCTCGCATGCCAGGCACTCACACATTATGGCTCTAACCCTAACCGCCTAAGGGCTTTTTGGCGACAGGAAGGGAAAGAAGGAAGGAATAAAGAGAGAAAAGAAGGAAAGAAGTTGTTTGCTCTGGGTGGGATTCGAACCCGAGACCCCTCGCATGCCAGGCACTGGGTCGGCGACACTTTGCCACAGGTCTTGGGCTTCGCTGGCCAGCGAAACTGTGCCTTTATATCACTTAGGGCGATTGCGTCATCACACCACATGGGATGCATGCACGAACAGCGCATATATCAAGTAGTATTTTGTAGTATACCGTCCTGTTAGGGTTAAGGGGTGTATATGATATTACAATTGGCTAAGGAGTGTTATGGTGTTTTAAGAGGTGGCACGTTTAAGGGGTGTCACAGTGGGATAAGGGTCTGTTATGGCGGGTTACAGTTCAGTGTTGGCAAATATGTGTGTTGCTCAAACACAGCTGTGCAATCTAGTTGTGTAGTAAAGTAAATCATAATTCATAATAATGCATGTTTTTTAGTGATTTTGGTCATTTTAGCCAAAAATGGACCCTTTTAACCATTTTTTTTTGCTTTTTCTTACATTCCAAAAGTTTGAATTACACTTAAGGTGGTACTACACCCCTGGCCATTTTTTGCCTATTTTTGTATTTTTCTCAAAAATTATAGTGCGTTGGTGACAAGTAAGATATGTATATTATAGGTGCAAGGACTACAACTACTGCACTGAAAATTCAGCAACTCATGGCAAGTAGTTATTCATTTATTGATCAAATATTGGTTTTCCCTTATTTTTTATTGTAACTCCACAACTGTTGTCTGTGCTGTGTAGTAGTTGTAGTCCTTGCCCCTATAATATACATATCTTACTTGTCACCAATACGCTATCATTTTTTTTTTTTTTTCAAAAATAGGCACAAAATTTGCCAGGGGTGTAGTACCACCTTAACTTTATTAATAAACAAGGCTTCTTTAATTTTAGGGTATTGAGAGCATTAAAAGAGAATGCAATTTCCATGGCAATGGCCATTAATGCTCACTTTAAGCAGTGTAAAATTTCCCAGTAAAATTCACAAAAAATGGGTGTAAATGGCTGTTTCCATGGGAATTTTAGCTTATTGCAGTCAGAATAGAAATTTCAAATTGATAAAGAATCATTTGACCCCACAAACACTATTCATCTGCATTTATGCAAGAAAATTGAGTTTAATGTGCTCGAAGTTCATCTGGGCAAGGAACAAGCAAATCTAGTGCCACTTGAAACTTGTTAGGAACTGATTTTCCTTTTACTGGAGGGCAGGCAGTCTGAATCTTTATTTGATACTTTGGGTGGCATCTAGTTTAATTTAAATCTCTCACAGTATCTTGGAAATATTATTTGAATGTATTTCTTGTTTGCAATTAATAGAACCCAGAGCAGTGGCGCATATTGGTTATGTAGTATCAGGCGAGAAAGAAGGAGCCAGTGGAGGTAAGTATTTATGTAAATGCAAATTGTAATTTAAATGGAAATACTGAATTCAATGAATAGCTTTGCAGTCAGGATGGAAATCAGCAAGGCAGCAGTTGACCCCGCACACTGTTCATCTAGCTGTACTTATTAAAGAAAATTGACTTTAATTTGCCGTTGTAGTGAGTGATTCATCTGGTTTGTGCTCAAGACTTGCATGGGTTGTACACCTGTTAGCAACCCATTGACTCAATTTTTAACATCGCACTACAACGATGAATAGCTTAAAGTTCCTTTGCCTTTCTCTCGACCCAAAGGCAGACAGTCGAAATGTCCATTTGATATGCTGAGGTATGTGTTTCTTTTCAGTTTAAATCTCACACTGTTTCTTGGAAATATTTGCTTGAAGTTCATCTGGGCAAGAAACAAGCAAATCTAGTGCCACTTGAAACTTGTTAGGAAACTGACTTTCCTGTTACTGGAGGGCAGGCAGTCTGAATCTTGTTACTTTGGGTGGCATCTAGTTTAATTTAAATCTCTCACAGTTTCTTGGAAATATTATTTGAATGTATTTCTTGTTTGCAATTAATAGAAAACAGAGCAGTGGCGCATATTGGTTATGTAGTATCAGGCGAGAAAGAAGGAGCCAGTGGAGGTAAGTATTCCGGGGTATTTACATTTCCGGTGTAAACTCCAATTTATATTGAATTACTAACCTTTTAGGTAAGTCATTACGGGCAAATTTCTCTTAGTAAGCCTTAGGCTTAAGGTGGCCTTGAGGCTAAAGCCTAGCCTGCTCTCGAAGCCCGAGTCTTAACTGTAGCCGGATTTCTTGAAGGCAAATTCAACCTGGTCTTAGAGGCCTTGCAGGCTTAACGCTTGACAACCGCGTCCCTTTCTACCAGCGACTTAATTGTATAGGCAGTTGGAGGTAGATGTGCATAAGCTGTTGTCCGTCACGGTTTACCGTACTAACAAGGTTACCCTCTTATTATCGCAATGATATCAGCGCAAAGACTAGCCTAAACCAGCGGTCTTATGTTTGGGCTTACACCGTACACAACTTGATGCAAGACTATTTTTTCTGTTTTTTGTGTCTTTTATGTATTATTTTATTTTCACTTTACTTAATTATGAGTCCTGCTTGCATGAATGATACTTCTATGCTTTTTACTTGACTCATTAATTTTTCTTTGCATTTCAAAAAGGGTCAAACTGCAAGCCTACAGAAAAGGAAACTTTGATTCCCCTAAAAGTAGGCCTAAAGCAAAAATTGTTTCACAATCATACACATGTTTGTCAAAAGTAAAATAACATTATTTAAGGATAATTTTGGTGCAAAAACAAAAACATAACCAAGCATTTGACAACCATCTTGCGTGCTATCTACTGCTGATATTTTCATGTTCTATTTGCGAATTTAGCATGAGTGTATAGTTGATGATGATGATGATGATGATGATGATGATGATGATGATGATGACGATGACGATGACGATGAGGAGGAGGAGGAGGAGGATATAAGAATGTTTTGTACAGAATTGCTTCATGTCATTGAAAGCAAGCAAATCTCAGGCAAAAAGAGGAAAGCATGGGAGCAAGTTCATGTGAAACGTCAAGGTTTTTGGACATGTCAAAAATGGGGGGGCACTTCTTGTATAGCAAAATATCGTAAGGTTAGCAATATTTGTTGAACAGGAAGGAGAGGGTTGCTCCTATTTGTTGACCGTTACAAGTTAGGTTCAAGCCAAGCAGATCAGTAGGCCTTAATACCGGGTGTCCCAAAAGTAACTTAACATTGTGAATTTGCCATAACTTGCGTTGGGTTAATAGTGTTGTTAAAAAAATTGCACAGTATGTAGATAATTCTTTTAGAAATGTTATGATACCAAACATGCCTATGTGGTCATGACCCTTTGGCATGAAATTAACGGATATCTACCGTACCGTACAACCCACCTTTATAAACGCAAAATAAGTCTCGTCATTTGAGACGTGATAACACGATATAACGTGTTATTGTTTTAAAATCTGTTTTGTTTAATTTTGCTGTGTTTGATTATTTGTTTGTTTGTTTGTTTGTTTGTTTGTTTGTTTGTTTTCAATGCGTAATCTTCATTTTCTCTTTATCTGGATTTTATTTGGAAACTGCTTAAGATCTTTTCTGAGGATTCGGTGAACAGTTGTACGCGGTACGTTGTTTTCCATTAAAAGTCGACGTACTGATCGTCTTGGGCTTATCGCCACCGCTCTTCGTATGACATTGATGTATGTAGCCGATCTTCCTGTTCTTCCACGTCCTGCCCGAGATATGTTGATAGGAATTTCTGCACTAGTTGCTTGATTGTATTTCGGCTGGTTAATTTACATTAAAATGTTGCTTAAACTTTGCTTGAATGAGTTTGTCCGACGTCGTCTCGGCAAAGAACCATACCATCTGAATCCGTTGATCTATAGGAAATTTATCTTCACTTAAAGTTTAATATTATCAATATAATCCTAATTATAATCTAAATCAGCATTCACGCTTACCATGCTTACGTTAGGACATGTAATCCATGAATTTTCTTAACTAAATGTAGCGTGTGCTGTGAGTGAACCAACTCTATTGTTCAGAGAAGCACATCATTCATGTGCTTGAACAAAAGAACATAATTATAATGATCTTGCTTTTGTGGGTATGATACACACATATATACAGTCGCGCAAAAAAGGTCAAGGGGTCATCAATAATGCTGTTTTGGTATCAGAATAATTCTAAAAGATCAATCTACGTGAATATGTTCTCCATTTTGGTATGAAGTAGGAAATATTTGAGATATAGCAAATTCACAATGTTAAGTTACTTTTGGGACACGCTGTACATTGTCTTTACTGAATCGGCAGCGCGATTTAAATTTGGTATCCGAATACTTCAGAAAAGGATCATTCCTCTCCTGAAGATGCTCACAACATTTATTATTATATTTAAAATGTTGAAATGTTCAACTAAATCGAACAATAATTATTACTTACTCTATGTTGAATGAAAGACAGCATCTGTTTCGATTTCTCAAAAATATGAAAGAAAAACTTTGCATTACAATTTAAGCAATTTGTCAATTGAAATAGATCACAGCTTACGACCCAAGACCTGCTCTGAGGCAGGGCCAAGAAAAGCCGCTGTAAGCCTGACCTAACAGGCTTGCGTAGACTACGGCTACTAGAAGACTGATTTTGAGAAATGCAAATTTTACCGAAGCCTGGGGCTAATCCTACAAGCCTGGCCCACAGGCTAACGAAGCCTCGAGGCTATGGTAGCCATGCTTCGGGGAACATGTTTTCAGTTAAGCCTGATCTTACGACCTAAGCCTTGAGGCTAGACTAGCCAACTGCTAAGCCACCCATCGAGAATTCACCCTACATGTACAATTATAAAAATAACCATTTTAGTATTGTTTTAGCCTGTGTAGTAGATCAATGGGTATAGATTTTCAAGGCATGTGATGGTTAATCACTCATTCATTACATTTCATTTGATTAACAAAGCACTGTGGCCCTAAGGCCAAATTAAGCAATGTTTACAGAGAAACATCAAATATTTATCAAGAAATTGATTAAACTGCAATGATACCATCTAAAATAGGAAACGTAATTAACCTATGAAGCGCTCTGTTGCAAATCCACTTTTGGCTGAAATTGAGTTATTGGTATAATGTTATAAATATACACTTTTTTTTGGTTGTTTGACTTTCATACCACCTTCCTTCTGCAGATATCGTATTTTTCCTGTTTGGAAAATCTATGGGACATACATACATACATACATACAAAGGCATTTATAGGGCCATTTCATAAAGACCATGGCGCCAAGATGGAACACAAAACATTTGAAAGGCAAAATAAAACAGCAAACTGAAACAAAGCCACCAGATTATTGAGGGAACAGGAATGTTATGAGACCTTTCTTGAAATTTGGCAGAGAAACAGCAGGACGGAGTTCAAATGGAAGTGAGTTCCAGAGTGCAGGTGCGGTGAAAGAAAAACTCTTGTCGAAAGCTGATTGCAGGCCTTTATGGTTGACTTTTAGTATAGAGAGACGTTTAGTGTCCATTGCAGAATGCGAGCCAGGACAAGTTTGGTTGTACAATGAAATTGATTCAATGAGATAATTTGGTCCATATCCATGCAGACATTTTAACACATAAAGCATGATCTTATATAATTTTGATTTGATTTGTTCGGGTTTGGACGAGCCTGGATAACCCAAGAAAGCCTACATTGAAGCTTATTTCCATTGGGGTCCATTTGAATACCGGGACGGGTTGGGAACAGTCAGGAGTTAAAACCCTACTCTTTTCGAAACTGGCTGCGAGATACATGTACAGTAATGGCTCTCTGCACACGGGAACGACGGCTTAACATCCCATCCGAAGGACAGGGTAGTATCATGATTCATTTACACAATTCTAAATGAACCATGGGGAGAGCGGAAAGTTTTTGACATCATCCAGAAGAAAAAGAGCTATATTGATGAAATTTTGTCAGTGTAATCACTGGTCCTTATGTACATTATGGTCCAAAAATGGTCTCATAAGTATGTTTACTTTCTTTACAGGTGGCGCTAGATGGGTAGTAGGCGCATAACCTGTAAGGTAGTGAAAATTGAGGCACGCATATTGATTAAGTTCCTGCATTTGGAGGGTTAGGCCTACAATGCTCAGAAAATCTATGATGAAATGAAAGCTATCTGTGGTGATGATTGCCCATCATATGGCACTGTTGCTTTTTTATTATTTAATTTCCAAACTGGCCGCATGTCCCTTACAGATGAGCCAAGAAGTGGACGTCAATCATTTACGGATGATGCGGCCACAGTAAAGAAACTCAAAAAAGTGGAGGATCTTATCATGAAAAGGTTATGTGCCTATTGCCCATCATAGCGCCACCTGTAAAAATTAAACATACTTATGAGACCATTTTTGGACCATAATGTACATAAGGACCAGTGATTACACTGACAAAATGTCATCAATATAGCTCTTTTCCTTCTGGGTGATGTCAAAAACTTTTGGATTCCCCCTCGTATATCATAACTGTGGAAAATATGAAAGGGCTGCTATTTTCAGATATGAGGGTTGAGGCACAACGTTTTGAATAACCCTTGTACATTCAAAGGTGGTGAAGAAAATATGGATGGATGAAGTTGAAGGTGTTTCTTGTCCGGTTGAAAAAAAATGGAGTAGATGATGAAGGCATTGTTTCCTGATCACGTTAGTCAAGTCTGTCTCTCAGTCTGTTTGCATCTCTTTACTTCCTTTTTTGTCTGTCTCTATTTATCTCTCTCTTCATGATGAAGATGGGGTATTATTTTCTATGATTTTAGTCAAGTCTATCTATATGACTTGAATCTGTTCCGATTAGTGGCGGCACTAGAGTTTTTTGGAGGGAAGTCAATTTCAGGAGGGTAATACCAACTACGTACTTTTGCGCAAGCAAACACTGGACATTTTCATAATTAAGGTTTTTTTCTTTGGTGTGCAACTGGGGAGAAAGAGTTCTGACTGGAGGCATATGCCCCTGGCAATGCCACTTGTTCCTATCTCTCTTTCCCTCATTCTCTCTCTGTCTGTCCCTCTCTTAGTTCTCCAGCTTTCCCCCTCCTGATTGTGTGCCTAGTGTTGTGTGTCAGTGAGTTGCATACCCACAGTGTACAAATATAAGGTGCAAGTAGTACAATTATTTTCCTCTTTTCATATTTTTTCCAGGTGACACCTCTTGCAGCCCTAAGATCGTGCCATGCACCGTGATGTTAACAAAGCATTGTGCCATACATGCACCGTATTAAGCTGTAACTATAATGTAGGTATTTATGTTGATCTGTGACAGTATTTGGCTTATTTTGTGTTTGCAATGTTTTGTTACTATAATAACATTATAATGCTCTTATGCCAAACAGAATTGCATACTAAATCACATGGTGACAAATTCCAAATAAAGGTTAAGGTACATTTTTCATTTATCATCCCAGATGGGGTAATTTGAAAAGCCAGTTTACTAAAATATCTATGTACCATGCTAAAAAGTGTCTGCAAATATGCTCAGACTGAAAATCACTAAATCTCCTTTCAAAGTTTTATTTTTGTTGTTGGTCATCAGGTGACACCGCAAAGGTCTTTATTTCAAAGTGAAACTCATTTCTATGTACAATAATAAAATTACGCTATGATCAGCTCGTAATAGGCAGGACTTGTAACATCATGGATTGATATAGAATGGCGTACGCATGCATAGCTGGCTGGCGCAGCTCCACATACATGAACTGCACTTTTCATACTAATTTAACATGCTTTTTTTAAATTGATTTGGCACTCTATTGTCCCATGCAGTATTAAAAATAAACAAGTCTTGCCTTTTTCTAGTCGACTATAGAATGGAGATAGCTATACATATTTGCTGTACCCATCATGATACTATATCTGACCGTATATTTGAGATCAAATCATACAGTTAACTTTTTGAACTTGCCATGGCAAAAGTTTGTCTATTTTGTCATCAATTGCAATGAACTTATGAATAAACAGTAGTTTTGAAAACACCAAAACTGAATATAGTTGTGTAATGGTAATAACATATGTGATCCGTTCTGACAAAACCAGGAACAAGTCACATTTTTTCATGATTTCATGATTTGAATAGAAATGTAAGCAGTAAGACAATAAACTTTAAAATGATTTTAAGATGTACTTTAGTAGATAATTTTGTAAATGGTACCTTAGTATTTTATCCAAATTGCAATTGAGTAATGGGCCAAATAGTGACATGCTTTACACAGGATTGAATAAGGATTATCACAGCTCAACAGTTACTTATTGATTAAATAAACCTCTTTTTGATAAGTACTTTCAAGGATTTTAAAGTCCACTTAGTCCCACAGTCAAATACCATGAAATCAAGAATTTCAAAATTTGATATAGTTTTTATGGGAATGTCATCTTAAAGGTGATACTACACCTCTTGATAAATTTGTGACTATATTTTTGCATTTTTCTCAAAAAATAATAACACACTGGTAACAAAGGTTATGTATATTTAGGGCCAAGGAATCCAGTTATATACTGGAATTTCAGAGACTCAAGACAAGCAGCAAGTCAGTGGCGTAGCGTGGGTCATCACATGGGGGAGCACCGACCATGATGGGGGGCACCGTATTTTAAGATGTACTTTAGTAGATAATTTTGTAAATGGTACCTTAGTATTTTATCCAAATTGCAATTGAGTAATGGGCCAAATAGTGACATGCTTTACACAGGATTGAATAAGGATTATCACAGCTCAACAGTTACTTATTGATTAAATAAACCTCTTTTTGATAAGTACTTTCAAGGATTTTAAAGTCCACTTAGTCCCACAGTCAAATACCATGAAATCAAGAATTTCAAAATTTGATATAGTTTTTATGGGAATGTCATCTTAAAGGTGATACTACACCTCTTGATAAATTTGTGACTATATATTTTTGCATTTTTCTCAAAAAATAATAACACACTGGTAACAAAGGTTATGTATATTTAGGGCCAAGGAATCCAGTTATATACTGGAATTTCAGAGACTCAAGACAAGCAGCAAGTCAGTGGCGTAGCGTGGGTCATCACATGGGGAGCACCGACCATGATGGGGGCACCGTATCTGATTGGGGAAGGGGGACAAGCCATTTTTGGCAATTTTCATATGGGATTTTTTAAATTTCATGACGCTACACCCCTTCAACAAGTTATTTATGATAAGAAGAGAGGTACTGCTAGAATGTACCTCATTTCTTAACATATATAATGAACAACTTGTCTTGAATCATTGAAATTTCAGTGAAGTAATTGGATTCCTTGCCCTATAATGTACATAACTTTTGTTACCAGTGTGTAGTTATTTTTTTTAAAAAAAATGCCAAATTAGCCACAAATTTATCAGGGGGTGCAGTACCAGCTTAAAGGCCTACAACTCAAAAGACGTGTCTGGCAACTTGTTCCGGGTGTTGTTGGAGCTGGTCACATATACTTCCATACATAGGTGGAATTTCACCGTGAATGCACGTTCATGGTTTTTAAGCATTCATTCCCTATTAGGCTAAAAGATTTGTCTGTTAATTTTTATTCCAATGTGGTATGCCATATTTTAATAAACAATGTGCAACAAAACACAATTTTAAGGGTAAAAAAATTAATAGTTTGTCTATTATTAAAATTTTAATCCAATGTAGTATGCCATATTTTAACAAACAACATTATAAGAAAATACAATTGTTAAGGGAATTTGAGTCACTATGTGTGCAACAGACAGATTTTTGTGTCACACAATGCAAAACATTAGAAAGCAATTCATGGTTAAGGAGTATTTTGTCATCCTAGCATTTTCAGTATCCATGAAAAAGCGTATTCCTAAAATTTCAGTTTATTCTGATTTTGCATTTGCGAGTTATGCATGATTATGTGTATTACACTGCTCCATACGCCACTGTGTTGTAATTTCATTCTGGTATACCAGAACGTAAGGCCTAAAACAAAAACAATTGTTTGATTGGCACAACACGACTGACCTTAAAAGTAGGCCTGACCCAAGCTTTTTGGTTGTTTTTTTGCAAAAAATAATAATAAGTAATACAAAAATAAATAGATAAAGTTAAAAGTAAAAGAAATAAAAAAGGTTCGCAAGGCCCCAAATTTACGCGATTAACAGCTTTAAAAGTTTAAAAAAATCCCTGCCTACCTACCCCTTTTTTTGGTTACGCCAATCAAACAAATTTTTTTATACTTGTGATATTTCTGCTTAACGAATTGATCAGGAAGAAATATTTGGTACATAAACATGATGTATAGAGACAAAGCTTTCTAGTGGTTTAAAAAAAGTTTTTATTAGAAAAGTGTGCATATGAGAGGATGGGGGTAGGGGGCTATGGATTCAAAAATCCCCATGTTTTCCTTGTTAGCTGTTGTGGATTGGTCAAATCATTGTATCATGTGAATAGTAATGACCACTGGCATTTGTTGCAGCTACTTGAAAACAGGCATGATGAAGAATAAAAATACCACAGTTGCACTTTTGTATGTCTTATGGTTCTTGATTTCTGATGTAATGATTTTCAAAAGAAACAGCTTCATAAAACAACCCATATCTCAAGAACCACAATACCTTAAGCAATTTTTGAAAGTGCATGTTTTGCATTCCATACCATTACCCATTAAAGTCTTAAGGTGTCATTTTTCATTAACCACTAATCTAAACAATGAAAATTTATTTTGGGGGGAGTTGAACATGTTGAGTGACCATGAATACCCCGACATGCTTTAAGACTATTTAGAGTTGTCATAATCTTTCAACTTACATGAATTGTCATTGTCTAGATTAATTCATGTACTGTGGTTCTTGAGATATGTGTTGTTTTATGAACCCACTGCACATCAGAACTCCAGAAACCACTCCTGCAAAATTAAGTGTAACTGTGATATTTTAATTCTTCATCAAGCCCGCTTTAAAATAACTGTGTAACAAATTATGCCAAAGGTCATTATCTTCACAGGATACAATAATTCGACCAATTCAAAACAGCTCTCTCGCAGGTTTTCTCCGGGATCTCCGGTTTCCTCCTGTATCGCAAAAATCGGTGATTAGTTGTTTGGTTATCAAAAACTTCCTTCACCCAATGAAATTTGGGGAGCTGCACAGATAATTGGTGAATGTTACAATCTAAATGCGGATAGGTGTGCGCCGTTCGGCAGCAACCTAGTTGATGCGATCTGATTGTGATGATTCACCATTGCAGCGAAATTACAGCGCTTTGAGTCCTCTAAGATCTGGAGAAAGGGGCTTTATAAATCCAAAATTTAGAAACTTTATAGCTATCTAATCCAACTCGCATTTCTTTATTTGTCTCAAATTTAAAAAAAAATGAACTTCAAGGATTTCAAACAATTAAAAAGGTGTGGGCTTTAAATCAATATATGTGTATCAGAAAAGAGACAAACTATTAGTACCTTTACCTTGCTGACCCACACTGGTGTTGCTAACTCTTCGATGTACCAATGAACATGTTCAGTTGTGTGAGATCAACATTGTGCCCATGCTGACAAAAAGTACTTAGTGAGAGGGAAAACCTATCATAATAGCTAATGTATGGAAATAATCCAATATTGGAGAATATCTAGAAGCAAAGATTCTTAGCTGCTCAAGCAATTGCTATAAATGTCATTCTGTTTCTTTCTACATCACTGATAAGATTTTAACTCTTTGTTTCTGTTCATTTGTGACATTATCAAGAGGAATGAGTCACATGTCGACCGTGGTCAGAAATGAGTTTTATCTATGTTTCTTAAGAGGACATTTAGAGCTTTCAAAACCGGAAAACCCCATGTTGATACGACTTTTCTTTGCGAAGTTACATTAATATATCAATCGCTAAAAACAGTATAAAACAAAATAATTTTAACACTTTCTTTGCCAATATCTCAAAATCAATATTAGCGACATCAGACTCATTTCTCTTGATCTTGTCACATTTGTTCTCAAAAAAGAAGCATATTGGTCTGAGGGTAAATAAAAGTGCACCTTTTAAAAATAAAATTTGAAGACAGCAGGCAATACCATTTCAGTTACATTCCAGATACTGATTTATTTATGGTACAAGTTATTGTTGCAAAACTTGAAAATATCTCAAAATTACCGTACTAACGTGAGTATAGTGCCACCTTCCAGTAAAGTCCCACCCCCAAATGTTCGAAACATTTCAGAAATTGTAAAAAAAATATAAAAGTGGCCTAAAGTAATTATTAAACAAGCAGTCTAAGTATAGCCCTGGAAAGAAATATTCCACTCTTCTTTCTCAGTTAGAGGGTAAAACTTCAGCAGGGATGAAATCTATCACATCGTCTAATATGTGTATCTATTTGGTGGTGTGTCATATATAACTCATACAAAGATACTTTTATTTGGATTGGCTAATTACTATTGAATACTTTTGATATAGTCTATTTTTTCCACTGCACTAGCTATAGTAATAGTTTCTCACATGTCGACCACCTCAATCCACAAATCAAAGGTGTGGGGCATGATATGCTTCTAAAATGAATGCAATTATAAGATAATTATGTTTCATTTTGTTGTCCTGGTGATTTATAAAGTTCAAGTTATTGTAAACAAATATTGAATATTTTATTAGTTCAATAGGAAGAATATTTTCATTCAGTGAAATATTGTTCCATTCAACTTGGCAAAGCCTCATTCAATGGAACCGTGCATGTAATCATAAAAATTCAATATTGCACAAAATATTGCCTAATTATAGCTGATTGCTCACATTTAGTTTCATGTATATTGTGCCTTTGCAGTATGACCTCCCTGTTTAAAGCATTTATATTCAAAGTACTTTAAGATGCTCAATTAAATATTCTTAAAGTAGGTTATCAGGGCAACAAGATAGACCTTGCAGTGTTTGGACTCAAGTTTTGAGTCTGAAATACAGCTGACACATATTCGTTGGTGAAGGTTTACACTGGGAGAATTAAAGGGGCATTTCGTGATCCACAGCCTCATCCCCCCACAAAAAAGAGATTTTTTATACCACTGGGGTACCTTCTGGATACAGAATGTTTATGTAGAAACTAATCTTGGAAATGAATTTGTTAGACAAATATGGACAAATTTGAAAGTTACAACACAGTGGCCCATGGAACAGTATAATACACATAATCATGTGTAACTCATGCAAATGCAAAATCGGAATCAACTGAAATTTGGGGAACAAGTTTTTTGTGTGGATATCTGCTGAAAAGTGTCATAAAAAGAGGATGCCAGGATCACAAAATAAACCTTTAAAGCACCTGTTCTCTTATTATTAAGTTCTCAAAACTGCCAAAATGTGAATTTGGCACTTTAGTTATGAGGGTTATGCTATATGGAAAAGTTATATGTATCACAGAAAGAATCAAAGAATAAAATTGCTTCATTGAAATGTAAGTTGATAGTTTTATTTGTACTTTATACTTGTCTTGTTGTAGATTTAGCTAAACATTATAATTTTCATTATTCTCAACATTATTATTCCAATAATGACAACGTAATGAAACAATGTATTGGTCTATTCAAACTAGGACAACCATTGAATTACACCCTTTTCCTAAACTGTATTGTGCAGACATTGGGAACTTTCTTGAAAACAAGTCACAATTAACTATTTGGAGCCTGTTGCAGTGAAAAAGGCCTCTAGCCCTGTTAGCAATGAAATAACCTCATTTAGTTACCTAGCTCTGTCCGTACCCAGGCAGTCAGCAGAGCTTCTATTTTTATAATAGTTGGCACACCACACATTGTAAATTGTTAAGCATGGTAGAATGGCATATAACATAGCGCATGCTTTAAAGGCCCATTCAGTGATCCCTGTGAGCAAACAGCTCATGGTGGATCTGCCGCCGAATTAAACATGTAATGATTTTATTCTTTCGTAAATGTCTAACAGCCAAATAAAAATAATTAAAGAGTGAGACGGCCTATCTGCTGTGTCCTAGCAGGACATTGGTCAGTGTGAAATATTAATGTGCTATGTGAAGATAGTTTTGGAAATTAGGATATGCTCTGACCATGTTTAACATTCAAGCCACATTCATAACATTTCTTTAAAAATAGATTATTTTCCATAAAATGTTAGCTTTTACTGTCAGATATGTTCCCTTTTAATTTTGAGCCGAACAAGTGAGGTACAGTAAAGCAATGAAAAATGTAATTTACTACTAGCGCCAATGCATGTTACTCCAGCGGTTGTAATACAGTACAATCCTCTGGCATGTGTGTCCCGCACGTTGTGTACGTATATAGTACTGTGTTATGAACAACAAATACACGTTCGACTAATATTTCTATCGTAATAATAAAACGACGGTTCCGGCAGTTTATTCAAAATCACGGATTTTGGCAAAACTACAGCAAGTCTTGATTTTTGCAAAGATTCTTTGTTTACTTTAAAAGTACATTACAATCATGTAAAAACGTGAATTTAAAAAAATGTTGAGGGCGTTCTTCTTAGCAAATGTTATAATATGGCTTTAAGCAAGTAGAGCAAAGTGCACTGATCAATACTATAATTATGCTGTGTGAAGCAACTTGGACATATGGTTTTCTTCATAAATCAATTTATATTTTTGTATCTTATTGTTATTATATTGTCTAGCCATCATTAAACCTGCATAATTCTATATTATGCAAATATGCAAATTAGAGGACAACTTGATTATGTAATATATAAGAAACCCTTTGACCAAGTTTCAAGGCAATTGTATGCATGATAAAAATACCATGCACATTATTGCATGGAATTTAGCCAAATATTGGCAAAAATACATATGAACCTTTCCAGTCAGTTTAGCTCATTAACTTCATTGATTATTGATAAAAACAATAAGATACATGGAAAATATAAATTGATGTATTATGAAAACAGCTAAGGCAATAAAAACAAATTAGTTTGATCTTTCAATTGACTATCAATGTTTGGCTGTTCGATATCATTTATGAAATCAATAAATTGACTATTGTTAATTGTGATAACATATGAACCTCTTTGCATGTTATTAATACTGTCCATGTTATTCATATTGACCAATACAAATGTAACATTAATTCTCATTATTGTTAGTTCAAGCATTGAAGTATCATTGACGTTTGATTCAGAGATCAAATAAATTTGGTTCTGAAGCCTTTAAACAAACTGGCATAGTGATCAGTTTACATTATGGTACTCAATTGTTCAATTATACCTAATTTCCAGAAACACCCACATACCACTTTAACTGTCTATGAGTGTCATGGTCAAAATAAAATCATGAGATGAAAGAAGGATTGTTCAGCTCTGAATAGAACTACAAATCTTGCACAGAGTGATTATATTTTGACAATTACACAAGTTTAAGACAGTTTGTTTCATCACTCATACTCATACATGAATTCTATTACAGCAAAATATGTTAGGAAATACATTTTTTCACCAACAATTCATTTATGAGTTTAAAAATATCAATTAGTAAATGTGAGGATCACAAAGGATACACGCCTAAGAAAATATGTTTGTCAGGGTAATGATGAGTGTAATGATAACGCCTCGATTTAGTAAATGTGTGGGAGGATGTACATACACCCTCTATGAATTTCATATATAAGAGCATTTAATTACATGTATATATTGATCACAGGGAATTGAACATTTTCATATTAAACACAACAGGATATCACACAATAATGGTTTACTTCGCGAGGGCAGCTTTAGCAGCCCGAACGAAGTAAACCATGCAGATGCGACTTGTTAAACGGTGATGAAAATGGCAAAACATGATTGAATCCTTTCCAACAAAGATCGTCTAATTCACAAGATTATATTGGTCATTGCTACTCAACCTTACAAGAAGATTGTTGATTTCTCTGTTGCATGATATCAGCAATAAAACTACAAAATAAAACAGCAATGTTTAGCCACTTTCTCCAACTGAATTCAACATGTAAACCAAGCTTCAGCCATGACAAATTTTATGCGCTCAGAGCGTAACGCGTATGCGCACTTCCGTTGTGTTCAGTCACGCTACATGAAAAGTGTGGATTCATCGCGGATTAACAACATTTGGCTCAGGGTACAAAGGCATAGGAAGAGTTGTTAAATACATTATCAACAATATATGGATAAAAATCATGATAATCAATTTCATATTCTTGATTTCAGATGTACAATTCAAGTCTGTCTTGGCAAGGCACTGGCATCATCAACATGATGAGGCATCTATTTTGGCATGATCTACAAATGTAGGGGTGTGTGTGTAATTATGTCTGCCCTTGGAACAAACACTCGCAATTCAAAGCTGCACATCCCATGGCAAGCACACTGATGTAATTGCCTTGCCAATGAGATGGAAAACATACACAATACAATTGCATGTATCAATTGGGGTGGTTGTACACGAGCTTACATGCATGGGAATAAAATCTGTTTATCTTTAAATCATCATAATTATGCATTGCTTCTATAATTATGCTCATTCTGTTGTTGTTCACTGAGAATTACATTATAAACAGTTTCAAAAAAGTAAGCCCCCCCCCCCAAGACATTTTAGTATAATTCAAAAACAGCTTGATAAATTATCTTGTTATAAAGTTTGGAACATAGATGAATTAGTTTTGCATCAAGTTAGCAGTTTTTGTTGCTACTTTTGATCATAATCATTGCAAAATGCAGCCATTTATGAACTTTTTGGCCCCCCCAAAAATTGCATATTTCTGCATAGGCTTGAATGCTTCAATTTGTGTTTGACAATTTTTTCCCTTTAAGTGAGTATAATTTAATCAAAAAGCAGCATAATTTAATTAAATTTAATTTAAGCTTTTCCTGATTTAGGTTAGGTGTGACACGTTCAAAAACAGTTTTTACGGTTCAGTGAATAAATTAAAATTAATGCTGCAGCTTATTAATGTCTTTTAATAATAAATAGGCCTTCCTTCATGTGAGATTGCTTCCAAGCATTGTTCTTCTCTGCTGTTGGTCAAGCTGGTGCCCTGCATGCTGCAGGATTTGCTGCAAACTCCTTTAAGGTGGTGTTGTCCCTCGATCACTTGTCCACTTATAACTAGCTGAGTCTTGATTATGGCCACCCATATAAATGTTTTTGAACCATTCGAGGAATGACCAATGAGTGTATAGGGATCCAGCATAAAAGATCTAACCAGGAATCTGTTGGTCCGTTGGTAAAATTAATCAATGAACACAAGATTTGTCATTGAAGTTGCAGTTGTTCCTTCCTAATAAGTTTAATTAGAATGAAAAACTTGTTAAATTTATGCATTTTAATGCATACAAAAAGCCAATGTAGAAAAGTGCAACATTTGATAAATAAAATTTCATAAATGGCTATATATGATTACTCACTGAACTATAAAACATGTTTGAAATGTGTTCAAATTAATTCATGAACATCTTAAGTTCTCATAAAGTTATTTTAATAAAAAACCAAAAAACATTCCTTTTTGATTAATTTTCTTCAAGTGAAAGAGGTCTGAAACCAAAAGTCATGCATAAAAAGCCTATGTAGAAAAGTGCAACTTTTTTTTGACCGAAAATTTTATAAATGGCTGTATATTTCTCAGTGAAGATGATAAAAGATAACAACAAAACTCCGTTCACGTGATGCATAACTAAACTATTTTTATTGAAAAATTAATGAGATGAGAACTACAACACGTTGAAATGACACCATTCTGGGCATCAGGTGTTGAAACGCAATTATCTCCAAATTTGGATTGATTCAGACAAGCAAACATACATACAGTCCAACCTCTCTTATACGGACCTCTTTTATATGGATCTCTCTGTTATCCGGATGTGAAATCTTCACGGGAAATATGTTTTTGATGATTTACCACAGGTAATTCCATGCTCTGAATGCTTAATTAGAATGACATCTATGTTGCAATAAGCACTCTAAAGCCAGCTTTTACTGTTATAAACACCATGTTTAAACAATATTTTGTTGTCACCATTTAAGTACTTGGGACAGTCAATGCAGAATTACATGTAATTCACTTATCCGGATTTTTTCACTTATCCGGACAATGCTTGGTCCCATCATGGCCGGAGAAGAGAGGTTGGACTGTACTCATAAAATTTAACTATTTTTGAAGACAAAATGTGCAGGATGTTAAGGGGTGGGGTATGAATGTTTGGACAGTATTTATTGTGGGACATTAGAGCACATCAGACATATCGAATTGCATTCTGAATACGAAGCATGTCCTTCTGATATCAAATAATTTTGATTTTTGCAATTCGCAATGTAATACACATTTTATGGCAAATGATTAAACATTTACATTTTTGATATTTAACAGTACTCAAAGTAAACTTTATAAATCTGATGATTTATACTTAAAGTGTATGTAGGTGGGATGAAAAGCCGACGATCAATTGAAAATTTTGACCTTTCGTATTGAAGATATGGATTTTTTTCCCCAAAACACCAAAAAAAATTAGGTCCTTTTTGGGAAAAAAATCTATATTTTATAAGTTCAAAATTTTCAATTGATCATCGGCTTTTCCTCCCAGCTACATACACTTTAAGAATATATCATTAGATTTATAGAATTTGCTTCGAGGACTGTTATATAACAAAAAAGTAAAAAATATCAAATTTTAATACTTTGTCATAAAATTTGTATTATATCCTGAATTTCAAAAAATGAAAATTATTTGTTATCAGAAAGACATTCTTCGTATTCAGAATGCAATTCGATATGTCTGATGTGCTCTCATGTCCCACAAAAAATACTGTCGAAACGCTCAAAACGCTCATTTCAGATCCCTTAAGTAATTAAAGAATGTTTAAGCCTTCCAAAACCCATCTCAAATTAAGTATTTCTGACCACCATGTCCATTTTAGATTATGCTACATCATGGCTTCCATGCACACACAGTATATTGCTCAATGTAGTAAAGATAACCTTTTGAGTTAGAGCAAATTTTTCAAAATTGATAGTGATTAATGTTACCAAACTTATGTCATGATGAAATATAATCATTTTTGAAGATAAAATGTGCTGATCTTAAAAGATTGAACAATGTTAAAGACTTCCGCTATTCATTTGAAATAATGCACTTATTGTTCATCTCCTCTATGGAGATATTTTCCATGGCAGCCATCTATGATCATACTTGAGGTTCCACCAAACAAACCATGGGTTTTGAGGTCTTATATTGTTTGTTATATGTCAACAAAATCGCTTAAATTTTCAGGATGATCTTATTTCATGTTGTATAAGCAAATATAATGTTCCAGAAAATGCTAGTTAATAAATACATTAAGAAAAAGTACCTTAAAATTGCACTTTCTGTTAGTATTCCTTTTTGGTCTTAAACTTTTTAACATGTTCTATCAGCCATATAAAACTGTGACACTCGAAAGCCATATCTCTGTAATGAAATGTCCGATTAAGATTACTTAAACGCCAAAATGTTTCTTTCATCAATTCCCAGCCAATAAGTTAGGTCTGAGTCAATTTAAAAGTACTTCAATTTTTAGTGGACATGCGTACTATTAAAGCCATAATGTACGATCTGTAACATGAAATTGGCTTATCTTTTTAAACTTGATTTTGCCATATTTGTAATGCTTACACATTAACTTGCAACTTAATGGAGTCAGCCAAATTAGTTGTGTTTGTTGTGTTGAGTTGTGTTAGGTGAACAGAGCAAAGTTAGACATCCAATAGAACTGCATGTTAAATGGCAAATTATTTCAGCATTTTGAGTATTATTTGAAGGAAATCATACATTAGGATTGTAACAGAACTTTGTGAGCAAAACATAATCTACTACCCAGCAAACACAAAAACGTTTTAAATAAGTTACATTTTGGCTTTTGGTTTAGGTAAAACGTTTCAATAACATTAAAATGTCGGTTTATATAAATGTCATGAAAACGTTTTAAAACGTTTTGTATGAAAACACACTACAACAATATTTTTAAAATGTTTTCAAAATGTTATTGTAAACTATTTTTGCAAACGAATTGCCAAATATTTTATCAACACTTGAATAACATTATGTTAAAATATTTGCACCCAGCAAACACAGAAATGTTCTTAAAATGTTTTTTTTTTTCAAAACGTTTTAATAACATTTAAATGTCGGGTTATATAAAGGTCATGAAAACGGTTTGTATGAAAATACACTATAACAATATTTTTAAAATGCGTTCAAAATTTTATTGTTAACTATTTTTGCAAACATTTTTTGCTAAATATTTTGTCAACACTTAAATAACATTATGTTAAAATATTTGCACCCAGCAAACACAGAAATGTTCTTAAAACGTTTTTTTACAAAACGTTTTAATAACATTTAAATGTCGGGTTATATAAAAGTCATGAAAATGTATTTAAAACGTTATTGCAAATATTTTGGACAAACATTTTTCAACCCCAATATAACATTCTGTATAGAATGTTTTGTTTTGTATCAAGTTTTCAAAAATGTTTTTGGAATGTTATTAAAACGTTTTTATACCCTTTATATAACCCGACATTTTAAAGTTTCTGTAAAACATTTTGTGTGTACTGGCCAGTAGATTATCAGAAAATTTTTTTTATTGTTATGAAAACTTTTTATACTCTTAATATACCCTTTATATAACCCAACATTTAAACGTTTTCTGAATTTTATAACCTTTTACGAATAATGTCGAAAACGTTTTGTGTTTGCTGGGTAAAGTCATTACAAAACACAAACAAAGTTCAAAACATGCTTCCCTGGGTGGCTTTTCCTCCATTTCTTATAAACTTTGTCCCATTTATGAAAGTTTCTTTGATGTGGATGCAAGGAATTATATTAAGATTTATTTAATACATGATTAAAACAAACACACCTATGGACAACTCCTAATCCATGCACACAGGCACAAATAAATCCTGAAAATGTGATTTAAGGAAAAATAGTTATTTTTGACAGTAAAATATGCTGCAAAGGGCAAAATGTTGAAAAAGAAGACACATGAACTTACACTTTTAAATGTTAAATATAAAACATGCATGTGAATCAAGACATTTAGAATCTTGAAAACAAAACACTTAAAAGCTGAAGCATTTAATCTTTAAATGATACATTGGTTCACCTCAAGTTTGTTAGCTCCATGTTTTGTATTTCACTGATTGCAGGATGGAATCGTGTGCACAAAGTTAATCACGCACTATACCTGCACTGGAAGTCGATCGGTACACACTTCCAAACTTCAGGTGAACCAAACTATAGCCGGAAAGTCACATTAACAGTAGATGATGGGTAATATCAGGTCACCTTTTTATTTATGGTTGCACAAATACACAAGCTTAACAATTGTCCTACTCAGATGGACAGTTGTCAACAGTTGGGGCAGAATATAAAAATAATGGATGGTATTCATGACAGAGGTAACATTGGTAATCCAATGGCCATGGCTCCTTATGATCATCAGGTTTCAAAGCACGACTGAAATCATGAAATGACATATATTCATCCTTATTACTCAGAGTTTCTTTTCTGAGTTTCATACGAAGTCTCTCTGATGGCTAAAACGGACCATGCAAAACACTTGGGAAAACACTGTTTATGATTTTCTGACCTCAGTAACTTAAATGAATCTGAAGGTGACCTGAAACTCTCCATCTTCTGGTGTTAATGTGACTTTCTTGCTTGCACTTGAAATATTAAAGCAATATTATAACATTATCATACAAAATAGATTAGCATTTCTTTGACATAAAATGTTAGTTTTACTGTCAGATATATCCCTTTATTTTTGAGCCGAACAACTACGTCAAAGCAAAGAAAATTGGAATTTACTACCAGCGCGTATGTCGCCAATACGTACCACTCCTTCGGTCATGTTATGGTACGACCCTTTGTTGTGTAGATCACCGTCCCGCACTGTGTGTTATGAACATCGTGTATGCGTTCGACTAATAATTCCATCGTAATAATAAGACGCCGGTTCCGGCGCTTTATTCAAAATATCGGATTTTGACAAAACTACAGCACCTAGAGTCTTGATTTTTGCAGGGTATATTGGTTTATTAAAGTACAATATAATTGTGTAAAAAAATGAATTTTAAAAAATCAGTGAGGGCGTCCTCAACAGCAAATGTTATAATATGGCTTTAACTTCATGGCTCAGCAATGTTTCAGTAAATAAAAAGATAGCAGGGTAAGTATCAGATCTTGTACTTGTGGATCGTGTCACTCGCTGTGATCTTGATGGTTGGTGGTCATCTGTTGGTGGCCCTACAGTGATTTGCTCAGCATCCCTATCACCAAGCGCCACTCTTTTGGTAAGGTGGCCTCCTTCCCAATATTCTTGGCATCGTCTTCTACATTTTGAAACCACTCATCTGGAAAGTCTGTAAAGCAAAATGAAAGCAATAAATGATAATGAATTGAGATATAATATTTTATTCATTGTTTGCAATCAAACAGGGAAGCCATAGAAATTACATAAAATACATAATAATGAGCATGACTTGAAACATCTACCTTCTTGTTTATGATAACTGTAGACTTTGCATTACTGACTTTGGCTCATAAACTGTTTACACATAGATGAGCAGGAGAATTTGCCTATGCAATCCGGAGACACTGAACCGAACCGGGGCCTGGGCCTGTTTCAAAGATGATCGTGATGCAAGTTGCTCTAAATTTCCATGCATCATCTGCCAAGACCCTGCACTTGGACCCAAAGAGCTGTTCAGTGCGATGAATGTGACGGTTGGTTCCACACACAATGTATGAGCATGAACACCGTCATGTATGAGGCTCTTGGTGGTTCAAATGTCTCCTGGATATGCTGCAGTTGTGGTATGCCCAATTACAGTACCTCCCTCTTCTCACAGTGGTCAATGAACATGTCTAATAGTTTTTCTGGGTTGGAAAACCTAAGTAGTGATGGTGCACCGTTAAGTCCACCAATGGCATCGTCGTCTCCCAAACAACCTCAAAAACAGGGTGATAAACAGCAACTGCCCACAAACTAAATTGGAAACCACAATCAAAGGTTAAAAGACCTTTGAAAGTGTTGGTTATTAATTTTGGCAGTTTGAAAAACAAAGTGGCAGATTTTGCTGCTTGTTTGGACAGTCATAAACCTGATATTGTCATCGGTAGTGAGACATGGATCAACCCCTCTGTGAAAAGCGAGGAACTCATCCCTGCAGGTTACACAGCTTTCAGAAAAGACAGGGAAGATTCCTATGGAGGAGTCATTATTGTTCTTAAAAATGACCTAATCGGTGCTCATAGGTTCGATCTTGATACTGCTTGCGAGGTAGTTTGGACTCAGGTCCAACTTGTTGGATGTAAGAACTTGATAATAGGATCATTTTATAGAACACCTGATAAAAAGGATCTCAATTATCTAAATTTTTTGTATGATTCCCTGGCCAAAATCAAAAGATCAAAAAATGATCATATTTGGTTAGGGGGGACTTCAACTTGGGTGATATACAGTGGAATTCTCAATCTGTGCGTCAAGGTTCCCCAGTCAAAAATATCTGTCACCAGATGATAGATCTTGCTAATGACTTCAATCTTGAACAAATGGTGACGGAACCCACCCGTAAAAACAACATTTTGGATCTGTTCTTCACCACCAATGCTACGCTCGTTGAGAAGTCCATTGTGATTCCCGGAATGAGTGATCACGATGGGATCGCTATGTTGATCATCAATACCTCCCCAAACGTAACAAACAGAAACCGCATAAAGCCTATTTATATAATAAAGCCGATATGCCTGGTATTAAAAACGAGCTCAACAGGTTTAGCAATGAGTTTTGCAATAAGTCTCACACAAGTGGTAATGTCTCTGTAATCACATCTGAATACCACAATGGATAAATACATACCATCCAAGATCATGAGCAAGCAAAATAAAACTCCTTGGATAAGTCCCACAATAAAACGCATGCAACGGCGTAAACAAAGAGCCTATAACAAGGCCCGTATAAGTGGTAATAGCTCTGACTGGGACAATTTCACATCAATAAGGAAGGACACACACAAAGTGACCAAATTCTCATATACAAAATATGTGAGAGATGTTTGTCTGGAAAACAAAAAGCAATTCTGGTCCTTTATTAAAAACATCTCCAAGGACTCCACTGGTATTTCAGCACTAAAAGACCATGGTGCTCTAGTGTCAGACAACAAACAGAAGGCTGACATCCTGAATAACCAATTTTGCTCAGTATTCACACAGGAGGACATTCATTCTACACCTAATATTGCTCAAAATACAACACCACCTGTGTGGCCCTGTAGGGTTATCGGTACATGTATTGATTGCATAGCCATAATGTGTTGTTTTAGTACACATGTTCACACACAATACACACAGCACCACAGCTAGCAGCTCTTCTTATTTATCATGATTATTTCATTTGTGATATTATGTGATTAATAATTCCCATACTTACTCATGTACTCGATGACATTAAGTAGGACCCCCTACTCTATTTTCTACGCAAGAAAATCACAACGTCAAGTGTACTTCTATCCCGGGACATAGTATAAAAATATGTCCAATCGTAAATAAATGACAGTGTCTAGCAATAGCATGAATCTCGCTGGAGTACCCTGAATCTTGCGCTTCCTTCCGTATTCGATCACAGATAAATATTTTGGAGACTTGGACAAGATCTTACTGACTGCAACGTAGGATGATCTTTGACCTGCTTCTGTCCATACACGTCAGGTACACGTTGACCTCATTAATATTAATTGTTGACGTCATCACGTTGCAACAACCGTTTGACATTGCTTATATTTAGGACTGCAAAAAAAACAAACAAACAAACAAATAAGAAATAAATACAAAAATAAAAACTAACTAACTAACTAACAAACAAACAAACAAACAAACAAACAAACAAACAAACAAACTAAATAACTAAATGACTAAATAAATAACTACATACTAAATAACTAAATAAATATTAAAATAAATATATAAATAAATAGATAAATAAATAAATAAATAAATAAATAAATAAATAAATAAATAGATAAATAAATAGATAAATAGATAATAGATAAATAGATAAATAAATAAATAAATAGATAAATAGATAAATAAATAAATAAATAAATAAATAAATAAATAAATAGATAAATAGATAAATAGATAAATAGATAAATAAATAAATAAATAGATAAATAAATAAATAAATAAATAGATAAATAGAAAAAAATAAAAAATAAAAAATAAAAAAAAATAATAAAAAATAAATAAATAAATAAATAAATAAATAAATAAATAAATAAATAAATAAATAAATAAATAAATAAATAAATAAATAAATAAATAAATACATATCCGTACCTGTTTCGGGTGGCCAGTTCTCAAAATGAACTGCCAAAATCGCATGACACCATAAAGCGTAGCCAGCAAGGGGGGGCAGGGGACATACTGCCCTGCCTGGACACCTAAAATGGGGGATGGAGAAGTGGAAAAATGGGGACGAAGAATGGGGAGAAAGAGAAAAGAAGGAGAAGGAGAAGGACTGTAAGAGAAAGCTAGACGATAAAAAAACTACTAACCAAAACTTAAAACTAGACAATACTGATGTTCCTGCCCCCCCCTTTCCACAAGATGCCCAGTAGCATGGCGTCGGGGTTACAAGGGGGCGCGGGGAGCGCTGAATTGACCGATTCGACATCGATTCTGCGCCCCTCCAAGCGATTAAAGTCAAAATTTTTGCAAGCTTCGCGTGCATTTCAGCGCAAAATCATTTGAAAGATCATTAAGACCGATATTCACCTTCATTAAACCAAAATTAATTGTGGTTGGCCATATTTATCCAAATTTTGGCACGCATCTGTTCGCAATTGTTTCAAGGATTGTATTTGGGGGTGCCATTATGTATCCGTATCCGTAGCCCTGGGCGCCACAACCCCTACCTAAGCCCGATAGCTAAGGGGCTGTGCAATAATTATGAGCCCTGTGGGAGGGTAAAATTGGGGGGGGGGGGGGGAAAGACAATTTTTGGCCAGCCGAAATTTTTGGCGAGCCGAAAGGGGGGGGGCAAGCGATTTTTGGCACACATTCATGTTGCGCCTTTTAAACAATACGCTCTAAAAAGGCTTAGGAAAACAGTACGGATCACGCTTATATACGCAAATTTTCCTGCTCGCTCCGCTCGCAACATGCATCTGCACCATTTAAGGTTTGTAAATTGGGATCCCATGCGCAAGGGGTGGGGCAAAGAATTTTTGATGGGCCGTGCCTGAGGGGGGGGGGGGAGCAAGCGATTTTTGGCGGTCTGAGAGGGGGCAAGCGATTTTTGGCGAACCATTTGGAAATTTTACCCCTCCCTGGGGGCTCATAATTATTGCACAGCCCTAAGCCACTGGATGCAATCCTAATAATGACAGTTTTTTGTCCAGCCCGGGGGGTGGGGGGGCAAAGCGGCCGCAACTACAAAAATTTGCAATGTGCATGGGGATTTTTGGCAGGCCAAGAACAGGAGGGTGGGCCAATCACCGTATTTGGACATTTACGCCCCCCCCAGCTTGCTAATTATTGCTCAGCCCCTACTATAAGATTTTGGAATCTGGCATATTTGTGACGTCATTATCATGAATATTGAAAAGTATCGTCATTACTGGGAATATAGTATGCCAACGAGTTGCATTCTGGGTAAAATAAGTACTATAAGGGCGCAGACCACCAAATAACTTCCCTTTGAAAAGCACGTAAAATCAACTTTTTTTAAGCGGCGTTTTCTACCAGGCGTGACAATATTTTACACTTTTTAACGTCATCCCTGTATTAATTAAGGTTAAGCTTCGATTTTGGGAACTTTACAGATTCAGTTTTTTATAAAAAAATGTTGAAAAGCGACGCCGCTATTTCAACGCCAAAACTAGTATTAAAACTTGTTCCGTTAGGGGTGGTGGAATAATTATGTGTACCCCCAGGGGGTGAATTATAGGGGGGCAAAGATTTTTGGCAGGCCAAAAGGGTGGGGGCAAGCATTTTTGGCAGGTCGAAAGGGGGGTCAAGTGATTTTTGGCAGGTCGAAAGGGGGGGGCAAGCAATTTTTGGCACAGATATTTTGGGCACTGTTTCTATATTACGCCCTAAAAGGCGTAGGAAAACGTTACGAACACGTTCAAATATGCAAAATTTCCTGCTCGCTGCGCTCGCATTATATGTTTAGACACTTTAAGGTTTTAAATGTGGTTTCCCCAAATCTTGCATGTGCAAGGGGGGGCAAAGATTTTTGGCACGTCAAAAGGGGGGGCAAAGGTTTTTGGCACGTCGAAAGGGGGGGCAAAGGTTTTTTGTCATGTCGAAAGGGGGGGCAAAGGTTTTTTGGCATGGCCAAAGGGGGGGGGGCAAGCGGTTTTGGCAGACCATTTTGAGAATTCTCCCCGGGGTACACATAATTATTGCACCACCCTTAGCAGTAATTTGGACAGGGCCTACTTTTCTTGTGAAATCGATTGGTATAAAATCATATCTATTTTAGTCATTAATAGGTTAGCATCTTTCATTTAAATCAGAACATGCCAACCTCACGAAGAACATGGTCCCTAAGGATGCCACATCCAGTGGCGTACCATGGCCGCTCCTATCCCGGGCCCGGATCCCGGGGGGCTGAAGAAAATTTTCCGCCCCTAGTCAACAGCCCGAAAAGGTTGACCCAATTTTTTAAGGTTGTTTGAAAAAGTGAAGAGAGAAAAAAATTTAAAAAATAAGGATTATAGGCGCTAGCGCCCTAAAAGCAATAAATGTAGGCTATAGTCACAAATTTGTATACTTTTTCAAATTTTTTCCGCCCTTTCTTCTTCTAATACTATTTGCCGTCGCTTCTTCTTTCGCCGCCCCACTTTTTGCCACCCCTTCTTCCACCGCCCCTTAGTTTTAGCCGCCCCCTGCTTTTACACCGGGAGGCTGGCGCCCCCCAAGCCCCACCCAAATACGCGCATGTCATCATCTCCAGTAGCCATATACTTTTAACTGGAACTTGTTAGAGACTGGAATCAGTTAGTCCTTTCTCGTTACCCAAAAGGCTAGAGCAAATATTGTACCGTCCAAAATGGATTGTCAAGATGCAAGTCTTACAAAATGGCATTTCCTGAAAGACGTAAAAGTTTGTAGAAATTGGCCTAGTTGGGCCAGCTTGGCGTAGACCGAGGGTGGGGTAGTGCGGGCCGTAACCCTCTCCTATTATGGGTTGTTGTCGAGTTCCTACGGGAAGATCATTTAAAACAAACAAACAAACTCATCACAATTGCACCTTTCGCGCAGTGATTTGGTGTAATGCGCCCATAATATCGGCCACTACAATATAGGGTTGGGCAAAATTTGGTTTGCAAGGCTGCAATCGGCTTGGGCGGTGACTAACTCGTCCACGCTGGCTAGTAAGTACACTGTAGTACATGTTAGTAACATTGGGAAATGGGTACTGCATACACGGCAGTATATGGACATATAATTTTGCACATTGCCTAATGGTTACTATTTGTATGTAGTACATATTGGTCAATGTGTACTATTGTCTGTATCGGGTGCCACATACATGTAATGATCGATGGGCCTAGACAAGACAATGACCACTGGCTATGTCAAAAGTTAAGGTTTTCCCATATTTTTCTCTAGCTCTTTCATCCGATTTGGTTTGGGATGCTTCATGGTTTTTTCTTTCGGTTTATTGAAAACAGTAGTATTGCCGGTAGCTTTGCAACTCACCATGCAAATATCTAGATGTAGACTTCGTCATTTCTTTTAACATCAAATTCTGCTTTAAGTATCTTTGGTAGGTATCGGTTATTGCACGTATGTCCTATTTTCATTCATATCCCAATTGAATTGCCTGACTTATCAAACAAATCTTCACATTTTTTGTGCCGCTTGTTAATATTCTCTTGTGTAGAGATTGGAATTGGTCATAGTAAGCGAGGATTCTTTTGCTCACAGAATATGCTGCCATTGGCCACTCTTCTTGATCCAGTCCTCTGTCATTTCACTTGCCTCAATTTGGCTGGTACCATTTGCATATTGTTCATTGTCCTTTTTAGCCCTTTGACTTTGAAATATCATTCTACCGATCACAAAGCATCTGTTCCTTAGATTAGCGATGGACTTGAACTTGACTTTAGCAAGACTTGAACTTGACTTGAGCAAGAACTTGACTTAAGCAAAACTTCAGCGATATTATGACTTCGTGTTTGTATTTCCACTGCTATGGTGAGCTGTTATGATGCTAAAATGACACAATTGACACTATGTACAGTCGTGCCTACCAATAATATAAAAAAATGCATTTGTGCGGTACATTTAACATAATGGTGCCTCGTGTACCATTATAAATGTATAATCCAAGGTCAGACATTGCTACTATGATTAATAAAAAACAAAAAGGTGATTTTTACTATTATCTAACCTAAATATTCATCTGGCCATTATAATAATGGTAGATTTGGAATCAGCAGCCTCAAAACACATAGGAAGACATAATACGTGGTTCTTTTTGCCTGAAACTGCTTCCTGAAAAAATATGGGTTAGTGCCCACCCCTATTATCAGGTTGTTGAACAGCAAGGATGATTATAACTGACGAGTTTCTTTTTGTGCCTGGTGTAGTTTGCTGTGTTATGATTGACCAAAGTAGTGTGTGAGAAAGCAAGGTGTGAGAAAATACGTAAGTCCATGTACTGAATGTTTTTGCATTTTTGAATATATATTTTTTATAGTGCACACTGAGAACCGCAAGTCACAAGAATCACAATTGTCCCTGTTCACTACACGGTTTTCAGTCACAATGTGCGTTTTGACTGTAAAATGTCTTAATCTTGAAAATTATACACCCTAAGATAGAAAAAAGTATACATTTTGGGAAAGCCTTTACCACAGAAATTTAAATATTCAGTTAAAATTAATGTGGGAAGTGCTTGTAAACATGATTAAATAAAATTAATGACAGAATATGAATAAGGAATGACATAAATATGCATTGGGCTTTCAAATCAAACCATATTCAACAAGTCTAACTATTCTTTTGAATAAATAAAATAAGATAAAAGTCTTCAATCTTCGCTCCTCCATTTTGCGTCTTCGTTAGCTTAATTAGTCCTGATTAATACATTTTTGTCCAATTCATTTAGTATCAAATTATAGGAAACATTCTACGGTTTAAAAAAGGTGCCTATTTGATAAATATTACATAAATGACATAAAGGAAAGGTTTTTCTAATGGGCAATTACAGCTCAAAATTTAACGTCCAAGGTTAAATACCACTAATTTTGTATTACACGGGTTTCAATGGGAAAATGGCTAATTTCGGGTGGAATTTTCTCATATTCAGAACTCGCACAGTTAAATGCCACTAAGATCAGGTGAAACTATATGATTTAGATGCCAAATGATCAAAAACTCAACATAGGTTGACCTGAGACTTTTCTTGTTTTAACGCACTGAACCGTAAACACCTTAAAATGGCAGTGCGCCCTCAAAGCTAAAAGTTACAATATGGTAGGGCGAATATTTACTAAAAACTGAAGCCGTGCGTATAAATTTTGGCACTATTACAACAAAAATGTCATATAATGAGAGAAAATATACCATTTTGAAGCATCAAGCCCTAAAAAGTACTTTTTTGTCTATATAACTTGATCAATTTCAGCGATTTTAATGCAGTCTTTTCAGATGCCATGCAAACAAATAGTTACTCGTCGTATTTCCATGTATCGCCCAGGCCTATTAGTGGTATGTAACCACTATGAAACATAGCCACTCTAAATGACATACCAGTTCATGACGCATGGCCAAATACTTTATTAATAGCCGGTGGCTGTAAAACAATAATTAGTCTGCTAGAATTTACAAAGCTGGAATGATGAATGATATGTATGCATGGAATTATGGAGTAAACTTGATGAAAAGTAAACATAGCGATTTATCGCCAATACATGTACATGAAGGACAGAGGATGTATTTTGTGTGTGTAGTAATGGGGACTTTGCCTTTAAGATTAGGTTATATTGATCAAATTTCCCAATCATAGTGCATTGTAGGAATGTCTTTAAGCTTCCTCTGCATGAAGGTCGGCAGGAACTGAGGTGGGATATGACCCCACAATTTTTAGTAAAAATATGACTATCAAGTTTCAATTTTTACTAAGCAATTGAATCCACATGAAAACAAATCTTTTTTTTTTTCAAAATGTTTATTTCATCTGACATCACGGGACTTCACAGTAACCAATATTTTCGTTTGTTTCAATCATCGTTGTCCAAAGCTTATTCCACGAAACCACCAAAGCTGACAACATTCGGCTGAGGACGCGGCTGTTCCACGTGTATGAGGATCTAATCTGATATAATTAATCTTCATAGTTTAATTTATTTCTAGGCTATAACGTTTAGCTTATTTTATATTTTTTTATTTCATTATATTTCATTTTTACACTCCGGTCACAATACTATTGTATTCTATTGTATATTCTGTTCTGTTGTCTTGTATTGTATTCGATATTGTATTGTATTGTATTGTATTGTATTGTATTGTATTGTATTGTATTGTATTGTATTGTATTGTATTGTATTGTATTGTATTCTAATTCTATTGTATTCTATTGTATTCTATTCTATTCAAAATTCTATTCTATTCTATTCTATTCGATTCGATTCTATTCTATTCTATTCTATTCTATTCTATTCAAAATTCTATTCTATTCTGTTCTACTGTTTTGAGTGGCACATTTCTTATCTGCAAGAGCATCAATAGCAATTAAACATCAAAACTCTAACATTGGTGGCTTAAATTTCAATTTTTCATTTATTATCCTAAGTCAAGGGTATTGAGTCAGTGATATAGCGACAAACGTTAAGTGCTGCGATCACTGTTCCAAAGAGCTGACAATGCTTCGTTGAACATTGAAAAGAAACAACATGAGAAGACTCACATCTGTCAAGCTTTGAAGCTTAACAAGTATCCCGACCTGCAAGGACTGACACGACTTACGAACGTAGCTGAGACCTCTGAATCTATACGCAAAGTTCTTCGGAAGAAAAACCTCCGCGTTTACTTCCAAAAGACCAATACTCTAATACAGCAACTTGTACACTCAAATGACCCTATTCCCAAGGATCTCCAATCAAGAGCTATCTACTCTATAACTTGTGGATCTTGTGACCAAGTTTACATTGGTGAAATGGGCAAAACTTTGAAGAAAATGAACTAGAGAACACCAAAGAGACACTGATTCTGGTAACACACAAAAATCAGCAGTCGCTGAGCATGTGTGGCAAAACCAACACGACATTGGCTGGGACAATACCATTTGGACATGAACACCAAGTGGTCTGAAAGGAAGATTATGAAAGCTTGGTATATGCATTCTACTCTGAAGTGTACATATATTTGATGGAAACTAATACAGTTGTGTTTGCATGAGGGATCAAGCTAAAGAAACACAGCAAAAACAAAACTCTGGTTTTTTTTTATTTTACAGGTTAAAATTATTCGGTTTCAGCTGTTGCGGACGTACATTTTTTGTGTTGCGGACGTACGTTCTGATTTTTGTCAATTTGTACGCCCGCAACGAGTTCCGGATGTTATTTCTAAATATTGGACATAGATCCATACAAGGAAATATTTTCAAAACAAAGTATTTATACTCAATTTTGAAAATGTGCCAAATTATTTTGTTTTAAACAACAACAAGAAATGGTGGTTGAAAGTGGCATTTTTGGTAATGTACAGCCTGTCTCAAAAAAAGTTGTGCAAGTGAAAATCGCCCTCTTTGGCAGTTAGAAAGCATTGTTGTGACATGATGCTTACATAAACGTCACGGGTGCAGTCTTAGCTCTCAAATGCAGTTTGCCCTGTTCAATTTGCTTGTTTTAATCTCGAGATATGTTTATTTAACAACGAAAGGGTAAAATCACAATTGTGCCACTTTTACTAGGGAAGAGAGCTGTACATGTAAATCAATGATAGCTGATGTTGATGAGTCAAATGCACTCCCCCTTCGGGGCTCGTGCATTAGACGCATCAACATTGTCAGCGCGCGTGCATTATTTTGTCTAACTTCTCTCCCAATAAGTAATACGCGTTCATTAACCTATAACATGTATAAGTGTGCAATATTTGTTTGTCTTTTAACATACATGTCTTGAGTGACAAAGAGAACAGAATTTACCATGATAAAATCATTGACATGCACAAGTAATTTTACAGCAGAATGTGTAATATTTATTTATCTTTTGATCTTTTTTTTTAGTGGAAGAAGAGAATCATTATTCCTGTATCATGATAAAACAGTGAAAAGAGTAAAACAATCTTTGTATTGTTGTGTAATTGGTGCATTCTTTTGATTTCACGAAGGAACTCTTGGTAAACTTGATACTATCACTGATTAACATGCAAAACCCTCTTCCCTAGTAAAAGTGGCACAATTGTGATTTTACCCTTTCGTCGTTAACTAAACATATCTCGAGATTAAAACAAGCAAATTGAACAAAACAAACGGCCTTTGAGAGCTAAGACTACGCCCTTGACGTTGATGTAAGCATCATTCCACAACGGTATTTTCTAATTGCCAAAGAGGGCGCTTTTTAGTTGCACAATTTTTTTTGAGACAGACTGTACGTCAGCAACGTGCCATTTTTCATATTTGCCCATATCTTGAAAATTATGTTAGATGAAATTCAATAGTAGATTGGTAAACTACATTCTATATCCTTCGAGTTATTCATATCCAACCAAAATAGATCAGGCAATCAGTCAGGCTGATAATTCTACATCTTTTCGATATTCAGAAATGTTCTGTTTACCCAACAATGCTGTAATTATAGACGTATCATTCAAATAGGATGATAAGACCTGTTCAGTTGTACCTGTTTGTTTTCACTTTGAGCAAGCAAAAACTGTCCCTAACGTCCCATTATTGTTTTATGTAAGGTTCAATATCACTAATTATCTATTACATAGTTTTCAATGGGACAATTTCGGGCGGAATTTTCTCATATTCAGAACTCTCACAGTTAAACGCCCCCAATATTCAGATGCCAAATGATCAAAAACTCAACAAAGGTTGACATGAGACTTTTCTTGTTTTAACACACTGAACATTAAAATGGCAGTGCGCTCTCAAAGCTGAAAGTTTTATTTTTCACAAGGTATGACGAATATTTAGTAAAACTTTATGCCGTGTGGATGAATTTGTGCAACAAATGAGAGAAAATATAGTCATTTTACAGCATTTAAGCCAAAAAATATTTCCATGTATCGCCCAGGCCTATAAGAGGCATATAAACGTAAGATTTAAAAATTGCTAGTAGGATGTGTTTATCATCAAAAATAAATAAGTAGTCTTCCCATTATTGTCAATCAGCAGTTACAGTGGCGTACCAAGGTGATTTTGCCGTCCTCTTTCCTTTATCAACATCCAGATGGGATGGGTTGAAAAGGTGAAAAGCAAAGAAAAAAAAGTTGAAATTTTTTTTTAATGTTTTTTTTTAAACATTCTGAAAAAATGCTCATGACTTTTAATAAGAAGCTTTCATATTATGTTTATTTCCGGGGACATATTTCGGCCACTTGAAAGACGCGCCACATTTGAAAACCGTTATCCAATCAGCGATTGGTATTACGACGTTGTCGCCCGAAGATTTGTTTGATGACGAAGGAACACAAACCGGCTACACTCTAAATTTTTTGCAACGGATAATGTAGTTGTGAACAAATGGTTAAACCGTTTGTTGGACTGTCTTGATGCTACGTACTTTGATTAAACCTGTGTATACATACAGTGCCTATATGACATAATAAATCCAATAAAACAGGAATAGGTGTCAATCGTCTTTTGGAAAAGGGCTCGCAATTGGTAACAGTCATTTCTTGGCTATTTATATTGCACTGAAAATACATGGTGTAATTTGTATAAAGAGCAAAGAATTGTCTTCTAACAATTACGAGCCATTTACCAAAAGACTAATGTTGACACATGTGGCCATTTAATGGTAATTATATATATCATAATAGGCACTGCATATACACAGCTTTATTCAAAGTACGTAGCATCAAGAGAGTGCAACAAGCGGTTCAACCATTTGTTCACAACTACATTAAAGTTTTAATGTACGATTTTTTTTAGAATATACCTTTAGTTTTTTCAAAACTGATTTGTTGGCATATTTGTAATACTTACACATGTTCCAACTTACATCTATGAGCAAACTGTCAAATTCGCCCTATTGGTAGTAAAACGGGTTGATTTTCTTTTGGTCCGACATATTATCATATTTTTCAGATTATGATAATATGTCGGAACGATCGCAAATCTTAGTCTCGTACGAAGCCAGTTTGGTTACGCTCCCTCTACATGTACCAAACTGGCTGCATATGAGACTAACTCTGAAACCGCACTCGGCGTCCTAATCCACAAAGTGCGAGATATTTCGAGTGATAGAGGTGAAGTTTATGATGTTGTTTCTTTGCAAATTCGCAATGTTTTTCGCGTTCAAATGTATTGGGAACTTAATGATTGCATATTAACTATTTTATCGTTTTGGAAGAAAAAAAAGAAAAATCTAAAAATTTTAATTTTAATTAATTGCAAAATTTAGAGTGTAGGATTGATACTACTAGTCGCACAGGTAGTTTTAATGATACCAATTAATACAATAATTATAATTATTTACACTGTTGTCATTTCTTTCTTGTTTATACGCAGAAGAAAATCATCTTGACAGTGCGGATGTTGGAGTCAATATACCGAAAAGTGATCATAACAACTATTACTTTTTATACATTTGATTGGTATGCTAAGGTATTAACTTATTTGAATTCAGCAATTAATCCACTAATATACGGCTTAACCAACGATCGCTATAGGTCACAGTTAGTAAAGGCATTCGTACCAAGGTATATGCTTAAACAAAAAGAAAGCAGTTCTATCCGCCATACACAGGCTAGTGCAGTTTCATCAAATTAACGTATTCAATACTCCCATTATTTAAGGCTGTGTTTCCACTGATATATAATTATGTTACTTTGAAATGGCCAGATTTCCCCTTCATTAAAACTAATTCAGCAGTGGCTATGTTCCTTGTTTTGCGGCAAGAGAGGCATTCTGAAGCCCTTCTGCTCAGGCCATTTTGTTCCCAAATCGAATGTGCGTCAACAGACTTACACATCACGCACTCACTGCACAGAGAGCGAGTTTCACCGAGCTTTTAAGATCGGTATACGTACCTTTGACACAATAATTAAAAAATATCAACGAGAAATGAGCTGCTTTTTAAAAAGACATTGAATAACGAAAAACCTTGCCATCTTGACTGAATGAAATGCTGATAATGAGTTTTTGGCGCTATTAATAAAGTGTCCCAGTCATTAACGCGGCTGTGTACTCTAGACATGGTTTCTTTCGCAAAATTGAGTTTTTTTGATAAGTTTGTACTTTGTTATGTTTTTATAAATACAAGGAATGAAAATCCAGATTTGTAAACTCCAACTGCAATATTTTAAGGATTTTATTTCACTATTCCACTCGTATTTGAAATTGAAAAGGAAAGAAAATCTTTGTTGTACCAGCAGGGTACACGCGCGCAACCGCGCATCGCGTTGCGTATCGCGCAATTTGTTAACGCACAAATACGCTACGCATACGCAACGCTTATCTACATGCGCGGCGCATCTTATGGAAGCACCACGGAAGCACTGATTTCACAAAACCTAGCGGTCAAATGGCTCCGTTTTAGCTGATAAAATGTGTGTTTTTCAAGTTCTTTCCCCCGATTTAAATATCAAGTTATGAATGGATTTCGCTCAAACTTCTCAAGGGGCTGTGGATTTACCCGATGTTCACGTTATATAAGGTAGAAAAACGAAAACTGCCGCATTCTCCTGTAAGATTCGATGAAAGTGCATAATGTGACCACTTTAAACTTCAACGGCCATTATTTCAATGTTCATTTTCTAAGTAAAATGACGATTTAGGTACACGATAACTCAATAAATACAACATCTATAGGTAAGCAAATATGATCATCGTAAAAAGCATGATCGACTCAAGAATCGGTTTTCTCATTTTTTTATATTTTGGTCTATTTATGATTTTAGGCATCATTTTGTGCAAATAGGCGTTTGTGAATTTTAAAAAGTTCAATTTGATACCTTATATGGTCAATATCTCCAAAAATAAGGCCAATATCAAAAAAAATAAAAAAAGTTTTTGGAATGGAGCCTCAAGATTGAGCTAAAAACAAAATAAAATATTTTGGAAAGAGTGTTTTTTGTTATGATGTACCTAACAAATATTGCCAAAAACTCACTTTTTTGTGATTTTCTTCATAATTGTTGTTTTTACCCCAAATCTGTATTTATATTAAGATTTATTGATGTCTTGCCTTCATAAAAATGTATACTTTTATATATCTTGCGCGAATAATTACAAAGTTATTGCACTTTTACTACATGCATATCTGAGAGTACACAGCCACCTTAATAATGTAATTGACTGAAAGCTGTAATATGAAGATTTGGCCCAAATGATTGTTTTCGTTTGGCCAACTTAAAAAGAAAGCGAGATAGAATTGACATCATAGTGCTGCAAAGAACATAAACAGAACTAACTTTGTGGCCATTAAGTTTATGTTTATTTTTCTTTTAAAAATTACGAGGGGTGTAGAAACATGTTTAGTGTAACAGTTCTTGGGCATGTTTACATATTATTCATGGTACCAATCTATACCTGGAATCTTCAAAACATGAGGGGGTAAAATTGGTACAGAAGCTATGTAAACAAAACTTGAAGGTAAAACATGAAAATAGAGCCAAACGCAAGTACATATGTTACCAATATAAAAATAAGCTATAAGTATAAAATTGATTTATTTATTTCACGTTATATATTATATAGTTGTAGTATATAAATAAACACACTTTTTAAGACGGCATTTGGCATTCAAATTGTCTATCAATATTTGTTTTATGTAACTCATATTAAAAAAGAAATTTCTTCCACTTAATTTTATTAATCACTAGGAAAACAAAATAAATTAATAAAATATTATAAACCATATTTATTCTAGAAGCGACACCGACACCTATGTGGCCACCGTGCGTGCTATATGCTCGCGTCTGTTAGCGTTGCCATGGTAGCTGAGTCTAAGTCCAATAGAAAATGAACTATTGCACTCCCGCGGAGTGCAATAGTCTTTTTCTTTAAAATCTTTGTATGAGTTACACAATTTAAAATAAGGATTGTGAAGAAAGGAGAATATGTTGCACTTCGTCCGGTTCTATGGTCAATCGTTGATTGTTATTTTTCTCTTTGAATGCCAAAATTGCATTGTGTACTTGACACTTTAAGTCATAGTTGCTCGTTTGTCTATCTGACTCTGAACTGACTATGCTTTGAAGAAGGGGAATCACCAGCGGTATAGTTAACGTGTACACGAGCTTAGATGTGTCGTCAACCTGCTTGGGGGCATTGATTAAATTTAGCATTGAGTAAGCAAGCCACAGAAAAATACCTTTAAACAACACAGTGCATAAACTTACTACGATTTGAAACCCTACAGCTTGGCAACTACAGACAACGTACCAAAATAATTCAGAACTAATCATAGATGATGAAGAAGGATTGCAATTTGGTCTTGATTTATCAATTTCCCTAGATTCTGCAATGATACTTTGGGAAAGGCTAAAATATCTATTATAGAATTTATTGACTTCGGATATTGCATATCCACACATTGCAATTATTAACAGAATTGCGATGTCGAGCTGTGCAAAGTTGAGTACCAAACCTACCCATGTGTAGATAATAAAATCTGTCATAGTAATAGTATAGGCAGATAAGATTTTAAATTCAGACAAGAATATTATTACGAACAAAACGATTAAACATAGGATTTGTTTACTATTTTTGTACCCACCTTGAATACAAAAATACCGTAAAACACCAAGTAGTATAAGATTAATAACATTTAATGGTAAACAAAAAAATAAAACGTATATTGTGTAAATAACAGAAAATGGAAAATTCATCCAGGCAGAGAAGGGAGAGATGTCATTCACAAAGTCGAATGTATATTGCTTTTTAAACGGTACCCGGGTGCAACGTCTAATATAATTCCGAACTTCGATATCCCAGGATATATGCGATTGCAGATTCATGTCCGAGTCTGTGTAGCCTTTCATACTCGGTACAAAATATGTACTATGCACCTTTATAGCATATTTCACTGCATGTTCTAGATGTTCATATTTGTTCCAAAGCAAAAATGAAATAATCGCTATAAAAACAAGGGTGCATAGGCAAAACAGCACGAGAAATATCAAATGAGTGTTAAAACTCACCATATACCGAAATACAGATGCACGTTTTACTTTGTATGTGTCATCAGTGAAATACATGACGATTATATCTAAGAAGCTAACTACGCTTATGAAAAGAAAAGTTAATATAAGTCGTACAGAAGACACGGATCTGGAACCACCATTCCAAGAAAACAGCAAATATTTCAGCCCAACGGGTACACTGTCATTTGATCCTATCCATACTTGGGAGTTTGAAATTTGAGTTGGTGCTTTTTTCTGCATTATCAGTTCTAAAATAATGAGGGGAAAATACCAGAAAACCAGAAGTTGCGTTAGTGTATTAACAGTCTTATAGTAAGCATGATGTAGAGTGACCTCTTCTTGTATAGTTTCAACCAGTTCATTGTTTGTTACTGACCAGCATTTGTTATAAGTGGATCTTAGTAGTACAAAATGAAGTGAATAGAAAAGTGCCGTTACATCTAAGAAACGGTCAGATATGAAAGATTGACAAATCTGATAATCGTTGCATGTTTCACGTATACTTCATTCAAAGTTGCGCATGTTGTATTACTATAAAGTGACAAAAAGTTAGCCAATATTAGAAGTCTGGCGGAGTCGGAATAAATCATGAAATTTGGACAGTCCGTTGTATCAACTCGAATTCTTGTGTAATAAACGTCCGAACTCAAGATTCCGAAGGAGGCGACTAAGTAGTTATCGTAAAAATCCCGCAAAAGATAACCTTTTCCCTTGCTTGACCAAATCCACGTGAATGGATCCAAAATGTTGGGGGTTTCATTCAGATAGGTTTCAGACTCTAAATCGGTGAAATGTAACTTCATGTATATGATGGCTGGCGAGAATGACATTAAAAGTTCAAGTTCTGATAGTGAATCGTTTGAAATTGTAAGCGCACAATTCGCTGTACTCAGGATTTGGTACGTTGACATAGCTGTTGAGTCATTGGTGGCAGACACAGTTGCGTCCATATTGGTAGCCTTCATTGCTGCAAATGTACGTGAATTCTCGGTAACCGCTGTTAAGAAAGATAAATGAAACGAATGAATTCATCTTTTGACAGGTTTATAAAAGAACTCGTTTGCTTTTTAGTTTAAGAGGTATTTTATTGTTAAATGTTACCCGTAATTATAACGCCATGATTAATTAAAGATAACAATGAAACAATATAGACAAGGTTATAAGGACAACACGGAAAAACAGTGGCATGCTTTGCGGGGAGGAGATAAGTTTAAGTGACCGCTTATGGGTTCGAGTTTCAACCAGCCTAATCATGAAGCTCCCGTTGTCAAGTGGTTAAGGCGTAGGTCTCGTAAACCTGAGGTCCTGGGTTCGATTCCCAGACGGGATCACTTTTTCTCCTTGTCTCCTTTATTATTTGCGACGGCGAACCTGATGAAAAATAATGTTTAGTTATAAGGACAATTTGGTTAAAAACAAACCGAGGTTTGAAAGACGGAAATTAACACATTTCAAAACGTTTCGACGTTTTACAGTGCAAGTGCCAATTGTCACCACAGAAGTACATACTAAAAAAAACAACTATACACACTATAATAGGCTGTTGCGCCGCAATCACGGGATTTCGGCAATGCAGACATTTGTTGCCAAAATCCAGGGATTTCGGTAGCTCCGATATCACAGGATTGCCATCCCAACACTAACCCTAATCCTAACCCTAACAATAACCCTAACCCTAACACTAACTTTAACCCTAACCCTAACCCAAACTCAAACCCTAACCCTACCCGACATAATCCCTAACCCTAACTCAAGCTCTGCCGAAATCCCGGGATTTAGATTTCATTGTAAAGGACGAATTACAAGTCAGGTAGAATTGAAGTTTGCTGTGACTGTAAAGTTGGGTATGACAACATTTTTTGCCTTTATGTTGACGTCTGAGGTGAAAAAGGTTTATAACAACCACCAACGTCGGTGCACGTAGTAACTGCGAAGTCGACACTGCTTAGCAACAATTTGGGCACGGACGCAAACGAGGGATCCTCAGCTCCGGTCACGCCATTGTTCGATTTAGAATACATATTTCGTCATTTTAGAATTATTAACGTATAGTCCTTGTCTGTTAAGGTTTCAACGGATAGTCTGTGGTCTAGTCTAAGAGCTCCTTGTGCAAAGAATAATTGACTACATAAAATCAGGAAAACGTTTAAATGTCAAACGTAGATATCTCAAAAGCCAATGTCATATTGGAGAGATTTACCAAATGATAGTTTGTTAAGTACTACTTATTATTTAGTAATTGGAAATCGGGAACATTTTGACAAAATCAATGTTTTTACATACCGGTATTACAACCCGTGAATAATAATTAGAGACAGAGCCTGGCTGACCTAATCTACTAAAACGTTAACGTTTGCCTTATGAACTCTAGTCTTACTGTAAAATGGCGCCTATTGTACGTCTAGACCTAAACTACATGTTCTTGAATCGTCACGTGATTTATTCAAATTAAATGGTGCAGGCGTTGAGGGGCTGCTATTTCTCCTCGCCACGTAATCACCATGGATACGTAGCTTCATCTACCGCCGTGGTTATAGGGATGGGCGGTCTAGATAGTCTGGGTTTATTTATTTCTTTCTTTATTTCTTTCTTTCTTTCTTTCTTTCTTTCTTTCTTTCTTTCTTTCTTTCTTTCTTTCTTTCTTTCTTTCTTTCTTTCTTTCTTTCTTTCTTTCTTTCTTTCTTTCTTTCTTTCTTTCTTTCTTTCTTTCTTTCTTTCTTTCTTTCTTTCTTTCTTTCTTTCTTTCTTTCTTTCTTTCTTTCTTTCTTTCTTTCTTTCTTTTTCTTTATTTATTTATTTATTTATTTATTTATTTATTTATTTATTTATTCACTTATTTACTTTGTAAAACTTATTATGTACTTTATTCATAGTTATTATTTAATAACATTCTACGATACTTAGGATTTGACATCTTACTATATAGCTGTATTGTTCGATACAGCAGTATTGATTTATTTAGCCATGTTTATAAATCATTACAATCATGTGACAACTTATCAGTGGTTGGTGTAGCTGAATGTTTCATAACCAAAGGGTCTCGCTTTCGACTACCACCTCTGGCGGTAAAGCTCTCCGTTCTTTGTGGGGCGCTCAATAAATGCCTATTATGTAATATTATTGTTAATTAATTATATCATCAAGTTCTGTTATTAACTTAGTCTATTTCGCGCTATAACCATTAGTTTCCTGTGGATGTTCATTTTAAAAAACAACCTCCCATGCGCGTAGCCAGCATTGTCAGTCGGTGGGGGGGTAAACGTCAGTATCGTCCATATTTTCCACTCTCCATCCCCTTTCCCTTCTCTTTCTCCCTCTCCTTCCTCTTCTCTTTCTCCCTCTCATTCCCCTTCTTTTCTCTCTTTTCTCACCTTTTTTCGTCCCCATTTTTTTGCTTCTCCGTCCCAATTTTAGGGGCAAATGACAGTCTGCCCCTGCACCCCCCTGCACCCCCCCCGCACCCCCGCACCCCCCAATGGCTAAGCTAATGCAAACTCCCTCTACAATATACTGGCTGATGAGAGTCCTTAAGGCTCCTAAAGCCACGTATTCAATTCAAATTCAAATTCAAATTAAAAACATGAACAGAACGATAACATTTCTTCTTATGCTTCCCTAAGTCAAGAAAAGTATGCATATAAATTGTATATAAATTGGCAATGGTTTAAATTTGTAGCCTATATACAACAAAATATCAGTATTTTCCATTCACATGCTGAACAGTTTTCCTTGCACAAAAAATGTTGAAAAACATTGCAATGAAATATATATTCATCAAAATATCCGCATTTTCCATTCAATGTTTAGCATGGTCAATTACCCAAATGATCCATTGTAGTGCAATGATCCATGTAAATACACACCGGAGTAATGGAAATGGAATGTTTGGTTTACTTCCCGGACTGCTTTGTATTTTGTGTAGCAAATAACCGGATCCATGATTTAAGGTGGCTATTTTAGGACGTTATGTCTTTGAAAAGGTTTAGTATGTCTTTAAAAAGGTTGAATATGTTTTTGAAAAGGTTTAATATGTTTTAGAAAAGGTCTTATATGTTTTCTGAAGAATGATGAAAGCAAAGAGAACATGCATCCTACAGTAATCGTTATGAAACTTTTCTTTAGTTTGAAGAAGGCTCTTTGTTCATAGTCAGTGGCGTAGTGACGGGGGATGGCCTTGGCGCCACCCTTAGGGGCGCCAAATCGACCAATTTAGCATCGATTCTACGCCCCTCGAAGTGATAAAGTAAAAATTTTCGCGTGCTAGGCGCGCATTTCAGCACAAAATTATTTGAAAGATCATTTTAAAACAAATTCAACTTCATTATAAACAAAAGTAATAGTGTTAGGTCCATTTGTCGCGCAATTATTCAAGAATGGGGAAAGGGAGCCATTATGTATCCTTAGACCTGAGCGCCACAACCTCTAGCTACGCCACTGTTCATAGCAGCCACTAGCCAGTGCAGTGGTTACTAAAGCCTCAGCTGTGTTCAGTACCCATATGATAATGGAAGGAAAAAAATAAGCATACGGTATCATACAGTATATCTTCAATCAGCTATTATTTCCTTTTAATGTTGCACCAACTCACTCAATATTAAAGTTATAGTCTTAAATTGTTTAAGATATATCAACACAGCATAAATTACACTGATAAATTGTGGCTGATACTGTCTCGATTTTGTGAGCCAAAGGGACAAGCCCCCCCCGGCCCGATTCGTGTGCCTAATAGTCTTCCTTACTTTCCCTTATATGCTTACCTTTTCCAGCAACCCCAGCTGTTAACAAGAGAAGACTAACAAATAAAACTGACATCTTTTGGTTTTCTGACGATTTCTGACAAAGTTATGGAAAATTCGCCGTTGTGTTCAGTTGAGACAAATTATATAGTGATGTTGTCTTCTTGTTGACTGGCTCACAGTTGACGTTGTATGTAACTAGAATACTGTAGAAGTTACGGAGCTGACTGATTTACCCAGGAAAGTTGCGTACACATATGTCGAGTAGGAGTAAGTGCAGCGCGGAAGTCAACGAGCCATGAATTTATGATGACGTGTTCCGTTAAAGTCCTGTTCCATTAGGAGGCCTTCAAAATTTACGAGGCCACATTTCCAGTTACACCCCGGTTAAAATTAGAATTGTGTAATTGCTTAAAAGTGATTTAAATCAAAAATGTATTTTTGAAATGAAAAATTTGGCAAACAACGAGAGAAACAGCAGTATTGACAAAGTTTATCACCATACAAATACATGTAGCCGATTTCTCTACTTAAGTAGAGACATTGCAGTTTACTGTAAAATCTATGCTACTAACTGAATATTGATGATGTTTACGATGTTTTGAATGTGCAAATCGCTCAATAGGCCTTTAATCACACATAGATACGTATTGTTGAATACATAGACAAACGAAAAAGGAAGTGCTCAAAGGTAATTAGGATCACCAAAAAATATTCAAAAGAAGTACTACAGGGGCTGGTTTTATTTAATGTAGTCCTACCTGGAGACATGTGTTACCGTCAAATGGTGGAAGGAATTTTCTTTTTTTACTTTTTTACTGCACTTTCTCCTCCTGTTGTATTGTGTAGTCCTACAACAGATGGAAATGTAATGTTATTTAATATAGTCCTACTGGGAGACATATTTTACAATGAAGTCCTAAAGTTTTTTTTTTCTTTTTCATTATGTAGTCCTACAACGAGGGGAGGGGGAGTTAGTCCTACTGGGCAAATTTGTTTTACCGTGTAGACTGTCAGTGTAGCCCTACAATGGAATTAGTTTACCTTAGTTTACTGTCTAGTCCTGCGGGGTAGAATATTCCACAGTAGTCATTTTTATTGAATGTGTAGCTGTACGGGGGACCTTTTTTACGGGGAGGGGACTGGGGACTTAAATACTTGGGGGGGGGGGGGACTGGGGGCTTAGTCCCCTGATGTCTTCAGCAACTTAATTCTCCAATGGTCACAGTATAGATTTCATTTAAAACTTGCCAACAATGAGATCTCTATGCATTTACAATCGCGAACCACGGGTGATCTATTTGTTACACAAGTTTGGTATCATACCGCAGGTATCGAACTTTTTCAAACGTTCGTATTGTTTTAAGATATGACCCCACAAAGTAGTGGAAACTGTTTTTTTTTTTTTTTTTTTTGTTTTTTATGTGTTTAATATATCGAATATCGTAAAACGTTCACCCACACTAAATTGTTAATCATCCTAAGCTTATACAGCCTTATGTTAATACAACAGTGATTATTAGAAATGCTGTGTTTAGTGCGTTTTATATATGAGACCGTACACTACGAATCAGCCGTAAAGTCGGCCCGGCAATTTTGTTTTATTTCGTGTTTAGAAAATATATGTATCCGATCTGGAGCAAAGAAATCTATTTTCAATCCAGCTTCAATTTACAAGAACAGGGCAGCAATCTTATTATACCTCGTGAACTCCTACAAAATGACATCGTTGTTGAAATATACAGATACAATTGCTAACGCTACTTTTTGTATGAACTCCTTATTTACCGTACGAATTTCCCTCTTTTTATCCTTTAAATCGAAGGTTCAAGGTGGTAAAATTATTTAGATTATTGCGATTACTACTGGCATTTCCTGTGAGTCTTCTTCTTCATTTTGCAGGTCATCTGGTTCTTTTGTCAATCTGTGATTGCTATTTTGAATATTGAATTCCAACACTGCACTGTGTACCCGAGATTTTAATTCATCTGCGCTCATTGTTCTACCTGATTCTGAACTGACTATACTTTGAAGAAGGGGAATCACTAGCGGTATGGTTAATGTGTACACGAGCTTAGATGTATCCGTAACCTGCTCGGTAACATCGGCTAAATGTAGCATCAAATAAGCTAGCCAAAGATACGAACCTTTAAAAAGAACAGTGCATAAACTCACTACCACCTGAAACCCTACAGGCTGGCAATTATTGACGACGTACCAAAATAATTCAGAACTAATCATTGATGATGAGGAAGGCTTGCCGTTTCCTCTTGATTTATCGATTTGCCCAGCTTCATTAATGGTTATCACAGTAAGGTTGTAAAATCTACAATAAAAGTTGTTGATTTCTGATATTACATATCCACACATTGCGATTATTAACAGAATTCCGAGGTCAAGTTGTTCAAAATTGAGCACCAAGCCTGCCCATGTAAAAATTATAAAATCTGTCATAACAATATTGCCCGTTGATATTTTATATTCAACCAAGAACGCTATGACAAATATTAGGGTTAACAATATGATTTGTTTACCATTTTTGTACCCACTTTGAATAAAAAGATACCGTAAAACGCAGAGTGAGGTTACATGTATGACAATAAATGGTAAACAAACAAATAAAACATATATTGTGTACATTACAGAAAAGGGAAGTTTATCCAGGCAGGGAAGGGGGAGATGTCGTTTACAAAATCGAATGTATACCGCTTGTTAAACGGTACCCGGATACAGCGCCTCATATAATTCCGAACTTCGATGTCCCAAGATATGTGTGATTGTAGATTCATGTCTCTGGAACCTTTTATACTCGGTACAAAATATGTACTGTGCATCTTTATAGCATATTTCACTGCATATTCCAGATGTTCATATTTGTTCCAAAGCAAAAATAAAATTATCCCAATAAAGAGAAGGATGCAAAAGCAAAAAAGAACAAGAAATGTCAAATGCGTGCTAAAACTAACCATATACCGAAAGACAGATGCACGTTTTACGTGGTATGTGTCATCAGTGAATTGCATTAAGATCAAATCTAGGAAAATAACCAGGTTTATAAAAAGGAAAGTTAATAGAAACCGTAGAGAAGATACAATTCTGGAACCATCCTTGCCACCATTCCAAGAAAACAGCCAATACTTAAACCCAACCGGTAGATCATTATTTGGTCCTATCCATACTTGAGTATTTGAAATACGAATTGGTGCTTTTTCTGGCTCTATTACCTCTAGAATAATAAGGGGAAAATACATAAGAACCAGAATCTGCGTTAGGGTATTGACCGTCAAGTAGAAAGCATTATCTATAATGATTTTTTCTTGTATAGTTTCAACCAGTTCATTGTTTGTTACTGACCAGCATTTGTTATAAGTGGATCTTAGTAGTACATAATGAAGTGAGTAAAAAAGTACGGTTACATCTAAGAAACGGTCAGATATGAAAGATTGACAAACTTGATAATCCTTGCACGTTTCACCTTTTTCATTTGAACTTGTGCATGCTCTATTACCATAAAGCGTTAAAAGGTTTGCCAATGTTACGAGTTTTGCCGAGTCGGAAACATTCATGAAATTTGAACACTTTGTTGTATTAACTTGAATGCTTGTATCATGAACATCTGATCTCAAGATTCCGAAAGAAGCAACCAAGTAGTTATCGTAAAAACCGCGTAAAAGATAACCTTTTCCCTTGCTAGCCCAAATCCACGTGAATGGATCCAGAATGTTTGGGGTTTCATTCAGATATGCGGTTTCAGACTCAAATTCTAAATCAATGAAATTTAACTTCATGTATATAAGAGCTGGCGAGAGAGTCATTAAAAGTTCAAGTTTGGAGAGAGAATCGTTAGAAATTGTAAGCGTACAATTCGTTGTACTGAGAAATTGGTCCACGGACATATTTGGTGAGTCTTTGGTGGTAGTTATAACTGTATCCTCAGGTACAGGTGTAGTCATAGTTGCTACAAATATACTTGATTCCTTGGTAACATCTACACCTGTAGTAAAAAGATAAATAAAAAGATGGAATTATTTGTAAAAGTTTTATAAACGAATTCGTCTTTTGATTGATGACGTTTTATTGTTAAGTGTTGCCCTAACATGATTATAAAAAAGAATGGTCATAGTATACCAGTGAACAATGACTTCTACATCTGATATTTATATTATCATGGTGACTTTTCGCGCATGCCATATTCTTTCCTGTCACGTTTGTGTATGAAAATACTCCGCCACCCCTTGTGAACGCATGCTGTGCAACACATGTCCCGCGCATACAGATTAAAGTCTTTCTTTCATAAAAGTGGTATCATGTTTTCTTCTCACATACATGAATAGGTATAAAACGTAGAGATAATACGCCACTAATAGGTAGGGTATCCAAGTCGAGGGTCCAGGGATTTCTTTTTCTAGGTTCCCTCACGCCATATTTTAGGTACAATTCTGGTTTACCCTGCACACCCTGCGTTTTCAATATAGTTCTGGTTTACCCTGCGCACACCATTTTTAGGGTTAGGATTTTGGTTAGGGTTAGGTTTGGGTTAGGGTAGGTTAGGATTAGGGTTAGAATTATACTTGTGCGCAGGATACATCATAATTATTAATCTATTGATGAGCGAAAGGCGATTAGTATTTGACCAATGAGGTAGTGGCGTGTTTCCCAACACAACAAAAAGCGCTCTACTTCATTGGCTAAAAATCAATCGCTGTCTCTCAGCGATATAGTATAAATTCAGCTTTAGGTGTTATGATTGCAGACAAGATCTGCTCCTGTTTTAATCCCCTGCTTTTAGATTTCTGAACAAAAGAGAAACTAAAACTCAGAACTTGAAACTAGGGAATGTTGTAAGTTTTTTTTCACATATAAATTATTATATTTGAGTTCGGGTGTCGTGTAATATTGGCCGGATCTGGTCCGTGAGACGTCGTCGACAGCCCCTGGCTCTAGGTCGTCTAGAAGGCTCTGGCAGCTAACTTATTTTTCATAATTGTCACACTCCAGCGTAGTGACTATTAAAATATCGTTAGCTGTGTGTATCACTCATAAACGCGGGGAAATAAAACCCAAATGCGCATTATATCAGGAGGGTGAGAGTTCATAGGGACAATGTCGGGAACTACGTCACGCTATTGTTCGACCTAGGCTACATCATTTTTAACGCATGCGTGTTCGTCAATACAGGTTTGGTTACGTCATTTCGGATGCCCATCCCATTGGTCCATTATTCTTGATTATATATTCTTTCAACTAGCGCTTTTCATTTTAACATCTTTAATTTGAGTACTTCTTCGTATTCAAAGTGCATTAAACTATACGTTGTACATTGTTGTTGATTTAATTAAATAGGATAAGTTTCTCCCTAATCCCGGTAAGTATGCCTATACTAATATTAGCCTTAATATTTTCCCTGTATACACTTACCCTTTTCAGCCACCACAGTTGTTAACAAGAGAAGACTACAGAAAAAACCTGACATCTTTGGTTGGTTAACGATGAACTAGTTCCGCACTTGTCAGGTCCACGTTGCCTCAAAAAAGATGTGGCAAGATTCGATGCTGCACATGTATAGATAAAGTTAAATCGAAAACTCAAAATATGTTCGCAACTTACATGCTACAGTTCCGTCCGGTACCACGATATTTCATCTGGCATGTGATTGGTCACGTGACCAACGACGGGGAAGATTTTGCAAAGATTTTTCCCGGGCATATGACAGTTGAAACCGGAGTCCATCTTTTCTTTCATGGCTCATATCTCCCGCACTCTCTCCAAATAAGCTTCCCTGGACGCTCCGTTTGGATCTTTTGCAGTGATTGCATAGTTCTGAGCTTCACCGGCGTTATGTCTACGGTGCTGGTTTAACCTAGCACCTAGGGACTGTCTCTCTTACGTAGGTTTCACTACTATTTCAATAGCCGCACAGGTCATACTATAAATCAGATTGCCCTGTTTGTCTCAGAACTCTACAGTGTTTCAATGACTGCAAAACATCCAAACATTTCTTCAAGCCAGAGAAAGGTGTGATCCTCGACAAAGAAGAAAAGGGACGTACCAGGGAAGCCATTTGGGAGACATTGGAGGAGCCAGCCATTATCAAAAAAAATTGTCCCCTCTTTTAACTATCTTTTGCCTGGCACCATTCTTTGCAAATTTTTTCGCCGTAGTTTGTCACGTGACCAATCAGATACCTGATGAAGCCTGGAAGTACCGGAAGCAACTGTAACATGTGAGTTACAAATTTATTTCCAGTATTTGAGTTGAATATATTTGAAGAGCTTTGTTGCAAAAGCCCTTTTAAACAAGCTGTTTTAATTGTTCAAGTATTACTTGTCGATTTGTTTCAATTTGGGTTCGGTTAAAGTGTTGATAAATAGAAACTAAAAAAATAGGTTTGATACCATTTTCAAGCCTTCCTATTTTTTATTATTTCTTTTATATCGCGCCTTTTGTGGATGTAAGCAGTACGACAGCAACTTCGTGACCTCTTTTGTTCGACAGAAAATTTATACGGGTTGGTGAACACGGGTTACGTAACACAATGTTGAAATTTTAGCCGGCAAACGCTTTTTATCAAAATAGCTCCAGAAATGGAAGACACGGGTCGTATATTGCATCATTCATGTACCCTGACCTGACCACAGATAAGACATCAAACATTTGTGTAAAGCAACAAATAACGTGTAAAAGTTGAATTAAATGGAAAAAAAGAAGCTTGAACATGTCCAAAGTAGCTCGGAAAATGAGAAAATTGCATGTCACGAACACAAAAATGTTCATATCATCAAGCAAGAAAAAGCGCCGGAATCAAAAATGGGTGTCATGTTATAGAATAACTTAAGTTAGCTTGCCTGAAAATTTCGTGAATTTTGGTTGGGGTATATTCGTAGTCGTATATTGAACATGTTGAAATGTTTATCTTTGTGCGTGACTACTGTCACGCCATATATTGTACGGCCGATGTTTTTCCTGCAAAGAAACTTTCATTGTCAATTGTCCATTGTTGGTTATTTAACTTGAAAATAATACTCCCAACGTTCAAACAATTTTAAAAGTCAGCATAAAGGTTTGTGTTACATTATTTGGACGGTGTTAATTCATTCCAGAAATAGAATGTACGAGTGAGGCACTGAGTGGGAATAACATTGCTATTATTGTCACCGAATTAATCATATCTCTGGTATGGCTTAGTGGTAAATACATGTATTTGGAAGTTCGATCTTGGTTCGAACCCCGCAAGCACCTCTCTTTGATTTTTGATTTGATTTTAACTCATATTTTTAAATCCTAGTTTTCATATTTTTATTAAAGCCATAATATACGATTTCGGGCAAATTTGAAGTTTTGTTATTCCAAAAATTATAACAATATTTATAATATTAGTAAATAACTGTCAGGAATGGTTTCACGTTACATTTGAAGCAGAAGTAGGGAGATGTCTTGACCGCTTAACTGTGGTGTTCTATGGGGGATTTGTCTAGACGACGAACTTGGCTGATTCCAATTATATTAGGTGTAATCCGAGGTGTAAGTTGAACATTGTGTAAAAATTACAAATATGCCAAAATATTAGGTTTGAAATTCGTGCATCTCATGATTTGATATGTATGCATAAAAGCTCATAAAATATGTTGCCGATATGGGAGGGGTCTAGTCCAATTAAAAAATCGTGAAAATCTGTGTTGACGTTCCTTTATTTGCTAGGCCTAGGCCTATATATATTCTTGAACTTTTAAAAATTACTTAAGTTTGACATGCTTTATTTGATTATATCATATTGAAAGCTACTGAACTTAAATGCTTTTTTTTTTAAAGATATGAACTCGAATGTAGGATTAGGCTTAAACATGAACAAGAAATAAATCATGAAAAAAGTGGGCCTTCAAGCCGACATTCATTAGGCCTATATTATTAAAGACAAAATGGAGAGGAAAAATAAAAGAAAAACGAACTGAAAAATTCCACATCATCGATAAGATAACATGGGAATCGAACTCTCAACCTTCGGCACTGCACACCTTCGCTCTGTCTACTAAGCCATCGCAACTTGTTCGGGCAAAGGGTATTCTTTTGCTATCTTATTTCTCGTTCAACGTTCTTTGACGACTACAATATTTTGTTACACAATAGAGTATTTTGCATTTATAAAATATATAACAATAGACGTTTTTAATTGCTATATTAATCAATATAACATGTATAATAGACAGCACCGGCTGGGATCCATTTCGTGAAGCATCGTGACACTTGCAACGTGCGCTTCCGGCACGAGGACTCAAAGAACGCAACTTTTCAACCTACGACTAGGTTGTTCCACCGCTCATTTTCGCTGAAATTTTAATACAAGCTGTGGTTAATTAATGTCTATCACAACAGAAAAGCATTAGACCGGCGTTTTCTCAAAGCTGCAGATATAACCATTTTAGTGATCGTGACATGCATTTTTTCTCATTTTTAGGCTACTTCGCGCACCAAAAGCATTCATTTTTTCCACATAATTCAACTTTTACACGTTATTCTTTGCCTTATACTCATGTTTCATATCTTATCTATGGGCTCAATATGGAAATGAAGGGAGAAACGACTCGTGTATTCCATTGTTTTGATGTTTTCTAAAAAACCGTATTTGCCACCTGATTTTCAACATTGCGTTACGTAACAGCAGAGGTCACGCCGGTAAAAATTACCGGAAGTGAGCTAAGTTGCTCTCGTACTGTAAGGGCTTTTGAAACAAAATAAATTTACCCCTTTTCTAGAAACCACCTTTGCAATCAAATATGAGCCCATTTGTGTGCACTACTTTATGTAACTTGACTATGCTTTCAAAATCGAAAAGAAAAAATGCAATATCTCATTTACTTTTTTAATTATATCCGGCAAAATGACATTTTTGAGCATTTCAGGAGCTACAGCTTTCGTTAATTACAATAATTTGTTTTCAAACATACTGACCCCAAAACAGTTCCTTTTGGTTTTAATAGTTAAAAAACATTCAAGGCTACTATTATACATCAAAAACGTATTTTCCCAAAATTTTATATTAATTTTAAGTTCAGATTTCCGGAAATTCCCCAAGATTTCCCAAACGGAAAATATACGATATCTCCGGAAGGGAATATGGTATAAAGGTCAAACAACCACCAAAATGTGCATTTCTACCCACACTATAATTTCATGCCAATAACTCAATTTCAGCCAAAAGTGGATGGAAGGGCTTTTGCAGCAGAGCTCTTCATTTACTGAATGACTATTCTACACCATGATATTCGATGATGTGCTTTAATAGCTGAGACAACTTACAGACAATGTTGTATATTCTCTAGATCAACACAGTTGACTTGTATTTAACCTTCCAGTGCAAGCGTTGTGAAGAGTTGTTCGGAAGTCAGCAAAAAAGTGTGCTAACCTACACTAAAGTCAGTATGATGTCAAAGGTATTGCCATAATCGCCTTTGCGCTAGTCGGTGTGCGGACAACGATTAAAATCTAGCGGTCTTTCGATGAGAGATTTGAAACCAATATTATGTACTGTGCTCATTCGGTGAATTTTGGGTCGAAATATAAAATATTAAAAAATAAATCAACATTTTGAATTTTTTTGGGTTAAAATGGGTATATTTTATCTAATGAATCAAATGGTAAAATAGCATTTTTGATTTAAACGTATGTCAAAAACTACATTAAAGATTTAACTTCACCACTACACGATTTGTTTGCTCACCTGGAACATATTCACTAACTCAACTAGTGTCTTCAAGATATGGCGATGCTATGATGGTATCTTATCAACAATTGGAATATCTCTCGCTGATGACGTCATGTAATTGAGTCCTTATGTGTATGGCTTCAAGAACTTCCGTTCGATCCCCAGGTTGGAGCACCTTGACGTTATCTCAATCAATCTAGTGACCTTTTGATCTCACTACATGTTCTCTGACCGCTGATTCGGAACTGCCAGAGGTAGACTTGTGTTCACTAAGCCTTTTCTCAAGCTTCCTGGCAGATTCACCGATGTAACAAGCGTCACCATCAGCGCCGGCGATTTTATACAATCCCAGACTGTTTAATGGGTTCTGTCTTTTCTTTATGGGCTACAAGCGCACTCCGAAGTGTATTTTGTGGTTTGAAGGTGGTGGATACTCCCGCAGTCTTGAACGCTCTGCTTAACTTTTCAGAAACGCCTTCTATGGCTGTTTCCGATTCTTGGTTCTGAGAAGATCGTTTTCTTTGGGGTGACCGCGAAGGAAAGTCCAGTATTTGTAACAGCAGTTCCTTAGCGCGTACTTTACATGCGCTATATCCTCTGCTTTATCTGTCGGGCTGTGACGACAGTTTCCACGCGGTAGAGTAGCGTACTAACGACAATGAGCTTGTGCTTAAGTGGATGATGAGAGGAAAAGTTCAAATATTGCTCTGTGTGAGTAGGTTTCTATAAACCATGACTTTGAGAGTTCCAAGGTTGGCGACAAACCAAAGTGTCAAGGAAGGGTAAATTTGAACTCCCGCATAAAATTGAAGTTAGGATCAATGTTATTAATGTAATCTACTGCTACGTATGAATATCCACTCGTAGAATACAAAGTTGTTACACATTTCTTACTTCGAGACTGTACCATTATTCCATTCTTATTATGATTCATCAAATTTCTATCAAAACTGAAACTATGCTAAACAGATAAATGTAGATATTATCAAACTAACGTCCTGTGTGTTTCGTTTATAAAATTATTTGAAGCAATCTTTACATTTGTGTACTTAAGCTTTTTGAAACTATTAATTAAGGTCAAGTGATTATTTCTCAATTACTTAAGAATGATACATCCGCTTCATTTAATAGTTGAGATTAGAAGCCATGGCCTGGTGTAGCCAATACGGTTGTTTGATGACATATAGAATTGTATTCGTTTTTAAGAAAAGTTGAACTCTGATGTGGCTATTTATCTGAAATTGTGTTGGCATCTTTACAAGGGGTATGCACGTGTAAAAATGTGAAATTTTCAAACTACTTTTTATCATAAAATAAAAGTAAAACGTCATATTATTGGGCTAAATTAAAAATATGTAAATATGTGAGAAACATGTAATAATGACTTAGGCAGTTGGGTTATGAGTGTGACGGTTTACAGAATAGAAATTACCACAAAACGACAGAAAAAGATTATCGGGTGATGCTGATGAGACTTTGACTGCTTGTACGCGGTCTGTTATCTTTTTCGTCCATGGTAAACTACAAAGTAATTTACAATAATTATAGAATAGGTGCGTGTTAAGGAAGGGGTATGAACGTTTGGACAGTATTTATTGTGGGACATTAGAGCACATCAGACATATCGAATTGCATTCTGAATACGAAGAATGTCCTTCTGATATCAAATAATTTTGATTTTTGAAATTCGCAATGTAATACACATTTTATAGCAAATCATTAAACATTGATATTTTTGATATTTAACAGTACTTGAAGTAAACTTTATAAATCTGATGATTTATACTTAGAGCGTATGTAGGTGGGATGAAAAGCCGACGATCAATTGACAATTTTGACCTTTCGTATTGAAGATATTTCCCAAAACACCAACAAAAAAATAGGTCTTTTTGGGAAAAAAATCCCTATCTTCAATATAAAAGGTCAAAATTTTCAATTGATCGTCGGCTTTTCCTCACAGCTACATACACTTTAAGAATATATCATTAGATTTATACAATTTACTTCGAGGACTGTTATAATTTCAAAATGTGAAAAATATCAAATTTTAATAATTTGTCATAAAATTTGTATTATATCGTGAATTTCAAAAATGAAAATTATTTGATATCAGAAAGACATGCTTCGTATTCAGAATGCAATTCGATACGTCTGAGATGCTCTCATGTCCCACAAAAAATACTGTCGAAACGCCATAAACGCTCATTAAAGGAAATGATGCACCATAAGAACAGCATGTCTAGCGTTAATTGTTCATTAGATGGTTTTATTAAAGTTCTGTATATAATTTGAACGTAAAATAAAATAGTTCCATAACATTATAAGACTATAAGCATGAGCTATTAAGGATTTTATGGAATTTCGGGATTTTAGCCGTCATCTTGGATTTAAGGTGGAAAATGAGGTGGACAGAGACTTTTGTTTTATTTCTTTCATCCAAAGTAACATTAATCAAAGTGGTATTGGCAGGAAAAAGGTTTTTTTTTCTGGGATGGACCTCCCTTTTATACGTCTCCTTAATATTATAGTTCTTCTGGTTCCTTTGTCAATCTTTGATTGTTATTTTCCTCACTGAATTCCAACACTGCATTATGTACTCGAGACTTTAAGTCATATTCAATCGTTCTTCGATCTGACTCGGAACTGAGTATGCTTTGAAGAAGGGGAATCACCAGCGGTATGGATAATGTGTACACGAGCTTAGATGTATCTGCAAGTTGCTCGGTGGCATGGGCTAAATTGAGCATCGAGTAACCAAGCCAAAGAAAAGCGCCTTTAAATTGGACAGTGCACAACCCCACTACCACTTGATACCCTAAAGGCTGGCAATTGTTGACGACGTACCAAAATAATTCAGAACTGATCATTGATGATGAGGAAGGCTTGGCCTTTCCCCCTTGATTTATCAATTTTTCTAGTTTCGTTGATGATATTCTGAGAAAGGTTGAAATATATATTGTAAAAATTGTTAGCTTCTGAGATTGTATATCCACACATTGCAATAATTAACAGAATTGCGAGGTCAAGTTGTTCAAAATTGAGCACTAAGCCTGCCCATGTGTAGATAATAAAATACGTCACGGTAATATTACCACATGACAATTTATATTCAACGAAGAGCCCTATTACACAAAATACGATTAAGCAAAAGATACGTGTACCAGTTTTGAAGCCAACTTGAATACAAGAAAAACGTACAACAAAAAGTAGAATGACATTAATGACGACAAATGGAAAACAAAGAAATAAAACATACATTGTGTAAAGTAAAGAAAGAGCGTAGTTTATCGAGGCTGGGAAAGGGGATATGACATTTACAAAGTCGAATGTATATCGCTTATTAAACGGTACCCGGATGCAATGTTTCATGTAATTCCGAACTTCGATGTCCCAGGATAAGTGCGATGGCAGATTCATGTTTGCGGAGCCTCTCATACTCGGTACAAAATATGTACTATGTATATTTATAGCATATTTTACTGCAGTTTTTAGATATCCGTGTTTGTTCTGAATTAAAAAGAAAACAACCGTTATAAAGACAAAGGAGCAAAGACAAAACAGCACGAGAAATATCAAGTGAGTGTTAAAACTAATCATATATCGAAATACAGAGGCACGTTTAACGCGGTATGTTTCATCAGTAAAATACATTACAATTAAATCTATGAAACTAACCAGGTTTATGAAAAGGAAGATTAATAGAAATCTTAGAGAAGACACCAATCGGGAACCACCATTCCAAGAAAATAGGCAATATTTCAGCCCAACCGGTACACTATCATTTGGTCCTATCCATACTTGGGAATTTGAAATATGTATTGGTGTTTTTTTCTGCATTATCAACTCTAAAATTATGAGGGGAAAGTACATGAGAACCATTATCTGCGTTATGGTATTAATAATATAATAGTAAGCATTATCCATTTTGTTTTTTTCTTGTATAGTTTCAACCAGTCCATTGTTTGTTACGGACCAGCATTTGTTATAAATGGATCTTAGCAGTACGTAATGAAGTGAATAGAAGAGTACTGTTACATCTGTTACACCTGAGAAACGGCGATCAGACATGAAAGATTGACAAACCTGAAACTCGTTACATGTCTCACGTTTTGCATTCAAATTTCCGCATGCTCCGTTACTAGAAAGCGTCAAAAGGTTAGCCAATATTAAGAGTTTTGTTGAGTCGGAAACATTCATGAAATTTGGACACTCCATTGTATTAATGCGAATGCTTGTGTCATGGACACCAGATTTCAGGATTCCGAAGGAGGAGACCAAGTAGTTATCAAAAAAACCTCTTAGAAGATAACCTTTTCCCTTCCTTGCCCAAATCCAGGTGAATGGATCCAGAATATTTCGGGTTTCATTCAGATAGGCGGTTTCAGACTCAAATTCTAAATCGGTGAAATGTAACTTCATGTATATAATTGCTGGCGAGAGTGCCATTAGAAGTTTAAGTTCGGAGAGCGAGTTGTTGGAAATTGTAAGCGTACAATTTGTTGCACCCAGGAATTGGTCCGAAGACATAGCCATTGCGTCTGCATTGGTAGCCACCGTTAATACAAGTGTTCTCGATTCCTCGGAAACATCTATTAACAAAGGTAAATGAAAAGAGTGAATTCATCTTTGAACAATCTTCTTAAAGATCTTTTTTCTGTAAAACATGTTAACTGATAGAACGGAAAGGTCATATAGCTAGCATACCATTACTTGTCACTTTGAAAACAAAGATGAGGTTAAAGGGATGAGACCGCTAGTCCAAAGATTCGATAATCATATTTAATGTTCGCTAGTCCGAATATAAGATTTGTTAGTCTTAAAAAAAGTTCGTCAGAACGACAAATAAAAATGGTTCGCCAGTCGAAAGTTAGTATTAGAATTAGGTTTTTGGTTAAGGGATAGGTTAGGTTGATGTTAAAGGTAAGGTTAGGATTAGGGTATTTAATTCGGATTAGCCACTATTAGACTAACGAAACTTAGGACTAAGTTTGTCTCGTCTCAAGTTGAGAGTAAAGCTATGTTGGATTTCGCAGTTGCAGATTGGAATCAGTTCGTTTACGCGGTTGCGTCGCCAGCGTACGGATAAATAATCCTTCAACGCGTGTGTATACACCGCGTGGGATTAGATTGTCGCGCCATTAGACTGCCACTGCGAAATCGAAGATGTCGTGACGTTCAACTTGAGAGGAGACACGCCATTCGCGATGCAACAGGATCACTTACCATAGCGATAGGTGAAAACAGTTTTGTAATGTATTGCCCGGCACTATATAAAGCAGGCTGCATTCATCACTTCCGTTTTGTATTTACGATCCTTTTATATTCAATGGTGCGATGCGTACGTCTCGTGCAGGGCAATACATTCAAAAATTGTTTTTACATTTTGCTATGGTAATAAATCCTGTTGCATCACTACTTCTATGACAAATATCGGACCTACAGATAGCGGATGTAGAGCCCTTTAAAGACGGTAAATAACACATTTAATAAGGTTAAAAACGGTTTCAATAGTTTTGCCGTTTCACATGCGAGATTTGTGTCAATTCTCACTGCAGAGGAACATAATACAAATTTTCACAGCGTTTTAATAGTTTCGCCGTCATAACGCATAATAAAGGAGGAATTAAAAGAAAAGGGGTCCATGGGATTTAACCTACATGTAGTACCACCTTTTAAAAGTTGTGACTTCACCCACGGGACCGCCATTGGCACTGGTTCTATGCTCTAGGTTATGATACACTTGGTTGGTATTGTGTAAAGTATTTGGTAATAATTATTTATCTGTATTTCACATTGAATGATTGGCGTGGGTGTTCTTTATACTATTGCATTGTGATTCAATGATCCATATATGGATAGCCATTTTCGTATATAACTGAAATCACATAGAATGTTTAATTTCCCGACTTCCTCGTCAAGTATCACATACATGTATAATAGACCTACAACAATTTTTCATACCAACAAAGTATGATATTTTGCATGAATTCGTGCTTTTTATCGCGCATACTAGCAAATTACTGACCCTCATTTAATGGGCATTAACTTTAATCCAATGCACGGTAAACCCCATGTAGTATGTAGGCCTACAGATGTACAGTACAAAGAACTGCTGAAGTTCACGCTGTATATTAAAACATGGATTAATGTGTGTAGGAACATGTCTCTCCCATGGGTTCAAAGGATATGTAATAATGCAGGGTTATGGGGGCAATGAAGATCCAGGTTATTGCTATTTCTATACACACAAATAAGTTGCCAATCTAATTAAACTGTGAACGAGGATAGCTAGCTCTATACTACTTTGCAGATTACTACTCAATCATGTTATTATTATGTACATTTTGTCTTTTCTTTGGTAGAAGAAGGCTCTGAGGCTCACGACTATTTCCCTTTAGTTGCTAATGCTACTAAAACTACATTATAATTGTGTGTAGGCCTACCATTCATTAAAAATAAATCCCACAATGAAGTCCGTGATCAGTTTACATGCCGTCAATCAAATCATTTATTACAAGCTAAATTTACATAAAGAAAGTCCGCACTTGATCCTGATCGTATTTACAATTTGATTGAGCAGAATTTTGTTAGCGCCAATATTAGGTTTTGGTGTAGGACGAGTTACATAAGTGCGAACTTTCTTTATGTGAGTATTTTATATCAATTCATCATAAGGCATACCGTATTTCACGTTGTGGTTGATACTGTCACGAGTTTAGGAGCCAGGGGGGAATGTTCTCCAACCCCTGGTGTACTTATCATTAGTAGCCTTTTTTTCTTCCCCTTACATGCTTTAGTTGCTTACCTTTTCCTTTTACCGCAGCTGTTAACAAAAGAAGACTAACGAATATTAAAGCTGGCATTTTTTGTTAATTGTAGACCGGGATTGTAGATTAACTGGTTTGAGCTTGTCAAATCACCGTTGCTTAAGAAAATGTATTGGACGATGCGATGCTGGTTTCAGCTGAGACGAATAATACAGGTGATGTTGTCTTTATGAGTGCAGCAAGCTATGTTCTGTGGTCACTTTGTATAGCACTAAATCGCACTGTAGACTTTACGAAGACTGAGATAAAGTCTGTATGTTCAGTGGCAGTGACTGCAGCTAGCTCTGAAGTCAACGGACCTTGAACCATGACTTTCCTGTTGATCCCCCGCACATAGATCTGTATTGTTGAATAACTCAGTCTAAACGCAGGACAACCGATCTTTTGTTCTGCTTAGTCGCGCTAAAAGTCGATCGATACATGTTAAAATCAACACAATTCCGAGATACACCTTTTTGCTATGAAATTTATTTTCTCGGTCAAATATAAAGCAAAACATAGTGCTTGGATGAACATTTTTTTTAAATCCTGGTGTTAAAATTAAGCATCAAATTGTGTCTTTTAGTGTGATATTTTTGATTTTTATAGGCCTTTAGTTCGCCCGTGAGCTTTTTACAGAATTCATTTTTTAGCGTCTCAAACTAATATAGTTTGCTAAAGAAAGATATTTCCCACCTCTGTAAAGCACATCGTGTGGGTATATTATTATAGTTTTGTCAGAATTTCCGTTTTTATTTTACCCTTTTCCCCTTCATGCTACGAAAATGTCAAACTTAGTACTTTACCTCGAGAGCAACCAGCAGAAATAATCGATATTTCAATTGTTGTCAACCCAGGTCCCTTTTCCATTGAAAACCAGGATTGCCTGACCAGCGATTTGGTAGCCCAAATCCCCAATTCTGGTAAATGAGGTGGATTTTGGAAATTTGCTCCCGTGATAGCCTGCAATTTCAATTTATAGGGGCTATGGATTCCATGATTATTATGAAAACCATTTTGTCTGTTTGTTTGTTTGTTTATTTATTTACCTAGGATGAGGTCCATGGGAAAATCCACTGTCCAAACCTAGAAAAATTCGCGTGTTATTAGAGGGGATTTTAATTTTCTGTCCCTCCTATCTCCAGGTGAATTTTGAATGACCCCCCCATCGCGGGTTGGCATTTTCATTACACCCTTCAGACTTGCGTTCGGGTTTGTGTAGGCCTATTTGTCATAATTTAGCGCTATAGGACCTACTTTCTAAATGTATAGCTATAGCCGTGCTATATAAATATTATAAGGTACCGGTATGTAATATTATGTAGGCCTATGGGGGTGGGGTGGGTACTCAACACATTTTAACCATGACTTACAATGCAAGGCTCATTGTTACCATAAATGATTTTTCCTTTAGGTCATTATAATAGGTTGTTATAAACTTCCGTGTTTAACCTTGTATTGTTTTGGCTGCTTCATTATGACTTTCGGTGGGTTTAAGCAATTTCAAACAAACACAAACAAAAGGCACTATACCGAAACACTAGGTAATTTCTTTGCTATATTGAAGTTCTGGCAAAACTGTATCCAGGCCGGGCACCCAGAGATATCGATCCACAATGCTAGTATTTCACGCGTGGATTTGAAATTTTCTCAGCTGGTAGTCAAAAATTATGGAATCAAAACGGAAATTCTGACAAAACTATGATATATCGCTCACGGTGATGTGCGTTAGAAAGTTGGGAAAAATCCTTCTTTAGCGAACTGTATTACTTTGAAAAGCTAAAAGGTTGATCCAAAAAAAGGCTCGCGGGCAGAGTTGAAGCCTATCAAAATCGAAAATCTTACACTAAATGACTGAATTTCACGACTAAGTTTAACACTAAGATTTGAAAAAAATACAGTATCAAGCATTACAGTTTTTCCTGACATTTACTGAAAAAATGAAAATTATTGCTTTTCATTTGGCCGAGAAAAAAATTTTACACTGAAAAGGTGTAACTCAAAATTTTGTTCATTTGAATACCAAATTCGATCGTTTGTATTGCCTTATTAAATGACTGAGTGAGCCTTGCAGAACAATAACAATCGGTTGTCCTGCGTTTAGACTGAACTAGGCGAACAAAAATGAAATCCCGTTCGTCTATTCATTATGGATATAAGAAATCGTTCAGATTGGTGTAAGTTTACATTTACAATTTGCTTCGTCTGTATATTATTTATTTTAGCTTCCAAATCCCATTCGAAAGAAAGTAGATCATCTGAGTGTGCGCAAATATATAAACTAGGACAGTAACATTAATTATTAATGACTCATTCACTACCTGGATAGAATTGATCAAAAATTGATTTGAATTTAGGCCTATTATGCCTATTATTATTAAGTTAAAATGTCCTGCAAATAAGATCAAGGTACAAGTAACTGGGTATTATCATCCCTGGTAACTTGTGAGGACACTATTTTACTTGGTATGCCCAGGGTGTAGGCACAGACGCTATCTAGGCTCTATCCTGTAGGATATATTTTAGTTTGATAAAGTTGATGGCCAACTAGGGATAGTGGTGCCAGGTGCAAGTGGGATCCATTATATGCTAGCCATGTATACAGTGAAAAACATTTAATAAACTACCATATTACGTTATCAGCACATTTATTGGTGATTTGACAAATGAGGGGTATGTGACATATAAAGCAATGATTGAATAGAGTTCTTTTTTAAATTATTATTTGATTTTTCGAGTTTTGACAACCCTGGATAACCCAAGAAATCCTCCATTGAAGCTTATTTCCATTGTGGTCTATTGGGAACAGTTAGGGTTAACACACTACACTTTTCGAAACTGGCTGCGAGATACATGTACAGGTATGGTTCTCTGCATTCGGGACCGACGGCTTAACGTCCCCTCCGAAGGACGGGGTACTTTTCATCGATTCATTTACCCAATTCTAAATGAACCATGGGGAGAGCGGAAGTCTGAATTTAATCTACAAAGGTTGCCAATTAATTTAAGACATTTTTTTCAAGTCAAAATCCCAGCAAATCGCCACCGCTGGGAATTGAAATCTTAGACTAGTAAAGGCAAGTACCCTAGCCAGTAGGCCACACTCTCCCCTTAAATGTGGCAGCTTATCTGTGTTTAACCCCCATGGAGCTCAAATTTCGACCTTTTTTAGACCTACAATATATCCTGTGTTTTTCTGTGACTTATAGGCCCCAAGCCTTGGACAAAGGCTACTGATCACTAGAGATCTGAAACTCGGTTCCTCGAGCAAGTGGTTAGGGTGCCCTAGTACTAATATGGAGGTTGTGGATGAACAGCAATTAATTGTTTTAGTCGGATAGAACTTGCTTGTGAATGTAAAGTCAGGTATGACTACCATTTGTTGCGTTATTATTGATATCTGAGGTGTAAAGACTAAGAAAATAACGGATGCCCAAATGGGCATCCCTGAGCATTCCGAGAAATCCGGGGTCAAAGTTTACACGGGGGCCAAAACTCAAAATTACTCTCTGGTTAAAACCTATTCCAAAATATTGATCAGGTAACAAGGATTCATAAAACATGTAGTTTGACCTATCTACGACTAATCAGTCAGGAGTTATTGGCAAAACGGTCAAATGTCGAAATTTGAGCTCCATGGGGGGTCAAACACAGAAAAATAACCCCATTTTGCGCATAAAGCATATGCTGAATGAGGTCCTCATTTGTTAGGCCCTTAAATTTTCTTTGTTTGTAGCTTAAGATATTTTAATCTGTTTCTGGTTGTGTAAAGCACCTAGAGGCATTTGCATTAGGCGCTATATTAAATTTGTCTTTATATTATTATTATTATTATTATGTTTTGATGAATCCAAGTGTGTGAACATATTGGATCCAACACATAATATTGATAAAATTGGATGCTTTACGCCCGATATTTATTGGTCTCGCTATGAGTTTTAAAATATTGGACACGGCTACGTCTCGTCCAATATTTTAAAACTCATAGCTCGACCAATTTTATATCAAAATGGTCTCAAAATGTGTGTCTGTTATAATAATTCAGAAACGAAATAGTTTGCACTACATACGATGTTTCGTTACCATGGTAACACAGCAAAAAGTTTATGCCCATTGAGTCCAATTGAAGTTTAGGTATTTTACCCTTTTACCAAGGTAACGAAATGTCGCACATAGTAAAAACTATTCATTTTCTGAATTATTATAACAAGAAAAACATTACATTTTCTGTATTTGACCCATGTTGAACCCAAATATCAACCTTTGACTATTTTTGCTAATAATTCCAGACTGATTGGTCGTTGGTAGGTCAAACTTTATATTTTATGAATCAGTGTGACCTGAAGAATATTTTGGAAAAGGTTTTAAACCAAATCGAGCAATTTTGAGTTTTGACCCCTGTATAACCTTTGACCTCATATTTCTTTTATTCAGTTGGAGTTCCATCATGCGCGTTTTCCGTTAAAGGTCAAATTATTAACGTCTCCAAACTCTCAAACCCCAAAATGAAAAGTTGCAATTTTACGATTCAATTGTACCTGTTACACTGTGGCCTTTATTGATTGGCCCGTGGTTCTTGTGTGCAATACAACGATGCGTTCCCATTGAAAATCGTTGAAAATTCAACTTTTTATTTTGGGGTTTGAGGCTTTGGAGGCACATATCTTGGTCAATTCTTGTTCGTTTTTCACGAACAGGGTGTCAAATCAGAAAGCAAAGTCCAATTAACAACATGTATATTTCAGAATAATTTACAATTATCAAGTTATTGAACAGCAAGGATGAATATAACTGACGAGTTTCTTGTTGTGCCTGGTGTATAAACTACAACTGGGAACTGGGCCAAGCTAAAATTGAACGAAGTAGGAATAGAATTGGTCATCTGGGAAGTGGACCAAGTGGGAATTATACCAACTGGGAACTGGACCAAGTGGGATTGTACATAGTGGCAATGGACCTAGTAGGGAAAACCCTTTATTGCGATAATATGCAACGCCCGCTTTGTTATCAATTTGTTTTATCTAAATGTATCATTATAATTATAATGATATGGACACAAATCGGCTTGTGATACCGCTGTTTGAATTGGTCACTGTTGGTGATCGAAGTTTCATAGTTGTCGCGGCAAATGCCTGGAACTCTTTACCGATACGACTTCAGACTGCTGGATCTACAGAAATATTCAAGGAAAATCTTAAGACTTTTCTATTTTAAGAACTTTATAATTCATTTATTTGTTGTAAACGCTATTGTACCTTGTAATAGCTCCCTAAATACCTATTTCTTATAAGTTGTTGTTGATAAGAATTGTGGTTGAGTATTTACAATGATCAAAGGAGGAATTTCGTAAATTTTCTTCCTCTTTAATACTAACTTGCCCTAAGTATACAGCGTTATGTTACATACGCGACCATTATTCATGTATATACGAGGGTCATTCAAATAGTTCTACCTGTTGGGTCATAACTTTTGTTTTGTTAAAGGTAGCTACTTGACAATTTGCATACATATAGTTCGTAATATCACCAATAAGGTGGTATAAAAATCATGTCAAGACCATTTTTAGATTTTTGCTGGTGACCTGAAAACCACAGTACGATATTGTTCACCGGAAACGGTCAAAATATGCACAATATTTACAAAGGCGTCTCAAGTACAGTGTGTTGAAGATCCCATAATTATTCGATTTGGTCATGATACACAGTAAAAATTGTTTAAAACACAAGAATAATCATAAATTATTATGTACTGGTTAAAAGGTTGCCACAAACTGAAAATGATGGAAATTAATATGCACAAAACTAATAGAACAAATAGCCAGTGTAATAACTTAGTATAAATGACCACAAGCACAGTTTATGAAGATATTGACTTTAATAAAACATGGTATAAAATGGTGGCATTATGTCGCTTTCTCTGGAATAAAATACCACAATAGATCACAAAAGGAATTAAATTTACTTTTTTGACTGAAAAATGTGTTATAGTAGCTTTAACTTTTGTATTTTATCTAAAAGCGCAGCTAGAAAGGTCACGCTGTAGGGATGGACACTATGCTGATTATCATTACCTGAGATGTTACAAGATATCCCTCCAAAAATTGGAATTCTGGGTAATTTCTGTCCATCAAAAGTTTACTTTTTCAGTCACAGATGATGTTTTGGACTGTAAGGTGTATATTCATTCAAAATTTATATTGTTACTAATATGATTTTTTTGCATAAAGAGGGAAGTTCGTACATTCGTTGCATGCATGTTTTCTAGTGCAATATCCAAAGATGCATCACCGTTTCCGGTGTACCATATCTTAATGTGTTTCACAGGTCACTTACAAAAATCTGAAAATGGTCTTGACATGATATTTTCACCACATGTAGGTGACATTACGAACTATATATACGCAAATCAAGTAGCTACCTTTAACAAAACAAAAGTTATGACCCAACAGGTAGAACTTTTTGAATGACCCTCGTATAAAGCCATTTAAATAAACAAAGGGTGCATATAAAAACAAGGAAATGGTGCATAAAATCAGCATTTGTAGCGTTTCATGTTGACTGATTGATTTTATTTAGTTCTACTTCCAAATACAAACATTGCATAGCAAATTTACAATGAATTAATAAAAGAGAACAATAGAAAACATGTATAATTCAAATTAAAAGCAACAAAAGCTCATTACCAATGGGGTCCTTATAAAATCAAAAGAAGAGTCAAGACCGATAAAATAGGAAAATGCACAGAAATGTGAAAATGAGGCAAGCCATATAGGGGGAACCACCCCCAAAAAAATCAATAATGGGAATCCCATTGGAAATTAGCCATTGGAAATGTGATTTTTACAGTGTACTTAAGGGAAGGGGTATGAACGTTTGGACAGTATTTATTGTGGGATATTAGAGCACATCAGACATATCGAATTGCATTCTGAATACGAAGAATGTCCTTCTGATATCAAATAATTTTGATTTTTGAAATTCGCAATGTAATACACATTTTATGGCAAATCATTAAAAATTGATATTTTTGATATTTAACAGTACTTGAAGTAAATCTGATGATTTATACTTAAAGTGTATGTAGATGGGATGAAAAGCCGACGATCAATTGAAAATTTTGACCTTTCGTATTGAAGATATGGATTTTTTCCCCAAAACACCAACAAAAAATAGGTCTTTTTGGGAAAATATCCATATCTTCAATATAAAAGGTCAAAATTTTCAATTGATTGTCGGCTTTTCCTCCCAGCTACATACACTTTAAGAATATATGATTAGATTTATAAAATTTATTTCGAAGACTGTTATATATCAACAATTTGAAAAATATCAAATTTTAATAATTTGTCATAAAATTTGTATTATATCGTGAATTTCAAAAAATGAAAATTATTTGATATCAGAAAGACATGCTTCGTATTTAGAATGCAATTCGATACGTCTGAGGTGCTCTCATGTCCCACAAAAAATACTGTCGAAACGCCATAAACGCTCATTCTAGATCCCTTAAAAGTGCAATAATTTTCTTAATACCTTTGATACTGTCTAGAAGTAAATTGCATAGAAAAAGAGTGAGAAATCATAAAGTAACGTTACACAGGTTAGTGATATACAAAGTACCCTTTTAAAGGGCAATAGTTCAACAACTAAATCAGCCATGGCTTTTTTTTTAATTGCACAGGGCCACTAACCCAGCAAACACAAAACGTTTTCGACATCATTCGAGGTTGTCAGAAAACGTTTAAATGTCGGGTTAAATAAAGGGTATATTAAGGGTATAAAACGTTTTCATAAAATTAAAAAAAAAACGTTTTTTGATAATCAACTGTTCAGCAAACACAAAATGTTTTACAGAAAACGTTTAAATGTCGGGTTATATAAAGGGTATAAAATGTTTTAATAACATTCCAAAAACATTTTTGAAAACTTGATACAAAACATTCTAAACAGAATGTTATTTTGGGGTTGAAAAATATTTTGCTAAAATGTTTGCCCAAAATATTTGCAATAACGTTTTAAAAACGTTTGCATGACCTTTATATAACCCGACATTTAAATGTTATTAAAACGTTTTGAAAAATACATTTTAAGAACATTTGGAAAAAACGTTTGCAAAAATAGTTTACAATAACATTGTGAAAACATTTTAAAAATATTGTTGTAGCGTGTTTTCATACCAAACGTTTTAAAACGTTTTGATGACCTTTATATAACCCGACATTTTAATGTTATTAAAACGTTTTTACCTGAACCATAAGCCAAAATATAAAAAACGTTTTAAAACGTTTTTGTGTTTGCTGGGCAGCTAAATCTCAGCAGTTGTAACTAGTGCTGTTGAACACGATGATGTCACTCTTTGAGACCCATGGGAAGTCAAAATGACAAGCAACTATCCAATATGTTTCTGTTCACTAAAACTGTAGCTTAATAGTCATAAGCAATACCAAAGTCTAGTCATAATAGATTTAGTTATTGAGATATTGGCCTTTAATAAGGGTACCTATACTTCTAACTATACTTCTAATAACTTCACAATGTACTCTTTTAGATGCATAGATATACTTATCATCTATCTTTTGTGCACCTCGTGAACTGATCCGTCAACGTTTATGGAATTTAGACGGATTTTGTGCCCGAACCAAATAGGGGATAATAATCTGCTATTAATTGAACAATTTAGCTCAAAATGCTCAAGGTCGCAAAAAAAGCAAATTTGAATTTTTGTGTGAGCACAAACTGTACCCATGACTATATTGTAGAACAACATCGAAGAGGTAAGTATCAAATTAGCATGGATTTACCCGTTTGCGAATTTGGCTGCCATCTTGGACTTGTACATTTTTGCAGTGGCCCCTGGATCTATTTTGATCATCATTCTTCCATGAACATACATAAACCTTTGAAATTTTAAAAGTTGTATACTATGACCATAATGACACATGTATTCCTTGTGTCATTTCGTCATTTTTTCGAAGGTAGTCATTTAGAGTTATAGGTCATTGTGGGTCAGATGGTTAGTCGGTTCAATGTATTACATATTTTTTTGTTGTGCACATTTTGTTAACCAATATCTGTATATAATTTGAAGCTAAAATAAAATAGTTCCATAATATCTAAGACTGTAAACATGAGTTATTAAGGATTTTATGGCATTTCAGGATTTTAGTCGTCATGTTGGATTTAAGGACAAAATGAGGTGGCCCGTGGGCTTATTCTATTTCTTTCATCCAAAGTAACATTCATACCAAGTAAAGTCTTAGCAGGAAAGGTGTTTTTTTTTCCTGGGATGGACCTCCTATTATGCTTAATCTTACAGTTCTTCTGGTTCTTTTGTTAATCTTTGATTGTTATTTTCCTCATTAAATTCCAACACTGCTTTGTGTACTCGAGACTTTAAGTCATAATCGCTCGTTTTTCCATCTGACTCTGAATTGCCTATGATTTGAAGAAGGGGAATCACCAGCGGTATGGTTAATGTGTACACGAGCTTAGATGTGTCTGTAACCTGTTCGGTGGCATGGGCTACATATAGCATCGAGTAACCAAGCCAAAGAAAAGCTCCCTTAAACTGGACAGCACACAAACGTACTACAACTTGGAACCCTACAGGCTGGCAATTATTGACGACGTACCAAAATAATTCAGAACTAATCATAGATGATGACGAAGGGTTGCCATTTCCTCCTGATTTATCAATTTTTCTAGCTTCGTTGATGATATTTTGGGTAAGGTTGAAATATATATTGTAAAAATGGTTAATATCTGATACCATATATCCACACATAGCAATTATTAATAAAATGGAGAGGTCAAGTTGTGCAAAATTGAGCACCAAGCCTGCCCATGTGTAGATAATAAAATATGTCACAGTAATATTGCCAACTGAGAGTTTATATTCAACCAAGAACCCTATTACAAAAAATAAGACTAAACATAAATGTGTACGACTTTTGTACCCAACTTGAATACAAAAATACCGTAAAACTAAAAGTAAGATGATATTAATGACTACAAATGGTAAACAAAAACACAATACATATACTGTGTAAATGACAGAAAACGGGAAATTCATCTAGGCAGGGAATGGAGAGATGTCATTTACAAAATCGAATGTATATTGCTTTTTAAACGGTACCTGGATGCAATATCTCATATAATACCGAACTTCGATATCCCAGGATATGTGCGATTGTCCATTCATGTCTGTGGAACCTTTCATACTCGGTACAACATACGTACTGTGCACCTTTATAGCATATTTCACTGCATCTTTTAGATATTTGCGCTTGTTCCAAATCAAAACTAAAATAACTAATATATAGACAGTGGTGCAAAAGCCAAATAATACAAGAAATATCAAATGGGTGCTAAAATTCACCATATACCGAAATACAGATGCACGTTTTACGTGGTACGTGTTATCGGTGAAATGCATTATGGTTAAATCTAGGAAACTAAGCAGGTTTATAAAAAGGAAAGTTGATAGAAATCGCAGAGATGATACAAATTTGGAACTATCCTTGCCACCATTCCACGAAAACAGCCAATATTTGAACCCAACCGGTACACTATCATTTGGTCCTATCCATACCTGAAATGTATTTGAATCGTTAATTGGGGCTTTTTTCTGTATTATCAGTTCTAACATGATGAGGGGGAAATACATAAGAACAAATGCCTGCGTTAGAGTATTCACCAATTTAAAGTAAGTACCATAGAAAGTTACCTTTTCTTCTATAACATCTATCAGTTCTTTATTTGCTACTGACCAGCATTTATTATAAGTGGATCTTAGTAGTAGATAATGAAGTGAATAGAAAAGTACCCTTAAAATTGAAAAACGGTGAATTAGGAAAGATTGACAAACCTGAAAATCGTAGCACGTTTCACGTTTTTCATTTACTCTAACGCATGCTCTATTACTATAAAGCGTCAAAAAGTTAGCCAATATTTCGAGTCTGACCGAGTCTGAAACATTCATGAACTTTAGACAGCCCGATGTATCTACTCGAATGCTTGTAAAATGAACGTCCGAACTCAATATTCCGAAGGATGATACCAAGTAGTTATCGAAAAAACCGCGTAAAAGATAACCTTTTCCCTTGCTTGCCCAAATCCACGTGAATGGATCCAGAATGTTTGAGGTTTCATTCAGATAGGCGGTTTCAGACATAAACTCTAAATCGACGAAATGTAACTTCATGTATATGATTGCTGGTGAGAGTGTCATTAAATGTTGAAGTTCGGAGATAGTATCGTTGGTAGTTGTAAGTGTACAATTGGTTGTTCTCGGTCTAAATTGGTCCGATGATATAGTTGCTGAGTACACGAGTTTAGAAGAAGATGTTTGGCCATTATTGCCAACCTGCCGGAATCTATCTGAAAGACAGAAAAATAACTCAAGGAACTTAGTAGATTGGTATTGCTATGAATGCCGTTTACTATACAAACAGAATGAAGAAAAGATTCAAATGCTCTGGTCAAATTCATATACGAACCGCGGGTAAGTAAGTTGACTTACACCGTGTGATAGACAACAGGCAGGTCCAATATTTTGAGTAGTGAATGCCAGCGCAAATGATGAGAATAACTATCGTTTATTCTCATCATTTTAACAACTGTAAACTATTTTAAATCAAAAACTAAGTTATCGTCATAAAAACTCCCCTTATTATAAAATGAACGAAACTTGTTTACATTTTCAGGTATTCTTTTGCGCGTACTGCTAGCGCGTGCGAGTTTTCCGCACTAGTCTACGCATACAACGCGATACATACACGCACCTCTACAAGCGTGTTACGCGTTATCAACACCCATGATGACGTGTGGTCGTCTACAGCCTGATAGACGACACCCAAAATCATGCGATTGTCCAATCAGATCACTGTCTACGAACTAGACCACCCCAAGATTTAGAGAATAAAGGTATTGTTTTCGCTAAAATAATGATGTCGCCCGTGTTATATGAGACGATAGATGCAAGACAGTGGCTAAAAACAATACCTTTATTCTCATTCTTAAACACTTCAATTCAAATAAAAAATATCTTAAGTATTACACATTTTAATCAAATTAAATTATACCTTTTATAAGGAATTACCTAGGGCTTAAAATCGATCAGTCCCGTTGTTGCAGTGCGCCTCCCATTGGTTCAAATAGCGAGTACGCGTATCGCGTCGATGCGCACACGCTGAACCGTGTGATATGGTGTCATATTACACGGGTAAGAACCAATAAGATTGCAGGAACATTCTCAAGTGTTTAAGAATAGATAATAAGCAAATGAACTTGGAGTTGTGTAATGAATGAAGGACCTAAGAAATGTGAGAAAATTTGGGTAGACATTAAAAGGAGTGAACAAAATGAAGCTTGAACTAAGTTAAAATCATTTTTTTGTTCATCGTTTTGACGTGCATATTCTACTGTCCATTGCATGAACCGGACATAGACGCTGTTCAACCCACTTTCAACAAAGGAGGAACTTAGTTCCTCCCACTCATGCGAGAGTGTCTGTGGTATTTTTGGAAATCTTACTTAACATTCAACATGACATGGCAATTACTAGGTTAGGATTTTAGAACAGTGTACTTCGGTTATATCTATAAATGCGTTTTTATAAATGCGCACGTGACTTATGGGCACGACATATCAAGACCAGCATTGGCCACTATACAGAAGGGGATAGGAACTCTGTAGATAAATATCATCAAATTTAAGTATTAATTGAATTGCAAAATTATTATACATTTTGCAATTCCGAATTTGTAATATGTTATCAATAAGAAACAACATTTTGTAAGTATTTGACGACGGAAAAAAATATTCAACGACGGAAACGTTTACAATATAATCATAATGACCAAAACCATCAATTTTGCTGAACAGCAGTTGTTCCTCCTTTGCATTCAAATGTATAGAAAGACCACTCGCTATGTAGAATGTCACTTCGAGACTTACTGTCTATAAGCTGTTATGGCAGCGCGGAGGTGGTTACGTGCGCATTTATAAAAACGCATTTATATATATAACCGAAGTACACTGATGTGCGATTTGATTGATACCCTCATTTAAAGTGGGCAGCAAATTCTTTCATGTGATAGGTTAGTTGTAATACAATCCACCCAGAAACTAAAACTAAGGCGCATTACAATTGCTACATGTATACGAAACAGATTAATTGCTATGATGCACTAAACTTGTTTTCCTACATGTTGTAAATAACGTGAAAATTAGGCCAGCCACTATCGCTTTATAGTGTGGCTATATATTGCTAGTATTCGTGCAAAAGCGAAACGTCCACAAATGTTTACTGTAATTAATACCATGAATACTGAACCAAGTTGCTAGCGATGACTCAGTTCACTTCATTGACCCTAAACATTATTCCCCCATCCTCCCGGGATCTACGCTTGTGATTGTAATTTATTTAGACCTTCCAAACAATGATACCCAACTTCTAGTAGATTATTTTTCAAATGTTCTAATTTCAATAGAATTATAAGTAAACTCTCCCTCAATGCTTTGGAATTACAAAATCACCTTTCTTTCTTTGAAAGTGTGTAATTTGTCAAAATTATTAACCAAAACTGGGTCTCTAAGTTAATTGGACAGACAGTAATCTATTTGTTAAAAGTACATATTCCATCGATATCGATGCACACTTACCCACTCAAGCAATGATTTCGGTTTTGGTTTTACGTTAGGGTGGGACAAAAAATCTTCTTGGAACTCACAAGGAACTAGGACACTGTCGTTCCAAGATCCAATCATGTTTCATCCAGGCAATAGATTGGTATGCTTATTTGCTATTTCTTTCTGTACATGTACATGTGTTTAACTTTTCAAAACCAGATTGTTATCAATTTATCTATACTATAAGAGGCGAATGTTGTTTGCTTTATATCTATTCTGACGTAAATATCATGAAAATTGTGTGAAAAGAATAGCATGGTGTAACATAAATTATTGGGCAAAATCAGAAATTGCTAATGAATTTGCTTCCGAAATTCTTAAGGATACAGGAGGGATCACATTTGGTACCAAATGTTTGGAATTTAAATTCATCTTATTTCAAATTTGTGACGCGATCAAGCAAAATCAGTCGGAACTCGGAAATAATAAATTTTCAGTTTCTTATAAGATAGTAAAAATAATTTACAAATTTGGATTTTGCAGAAAACACCATTCAAATTGAACAACCAGTTGCAAAGATTTGAGCAATCAAAGAGTTTCCAAAACAAGAGGAAACAAAAGGAAATATTTCTTTTTTTGCCTCATAATCAATATTTCCGAGTTCCGACAGATTTTGCTTGATCGCATCACATTTAAGTAACAATGTAAAGAACACATAAATATAATATGTGGAATCCAAATTAGTGAAATACGGTAAGAAATCTAACAAAGTCATCAGAATTCAAAATGTGGAAACTTGAAAGTGACCGCTTTTGAGAGAATCGCATACTGCAAATGGATTTTTGAATCGAACCCGCAACCTCTCGATTGAGCTAATTGAGTTAAGACACTTACAATTCTACACTTACCTTTTTCAGCCACCACAGTTGCTAACAAGAGCAGACTAACGAATAAAACAAACATTTTCGATTGACTAACGATTAACTGGTTTGGGGTTTGTCACGTCTCCGTTGCCTCAGCAATATTCGAGATTCTAGGCAGCAGTTTTCAGTTGAGACAATACAGTCGAGGTTGTCTTTATGATAGCAGCAGATTCGATTCTCTAGATCATCACAGTTGTATGGAACCTTTATAAATGAATGTTGACTACCAACAGCTCTAAGTGTGAAGTCAACGTCCTGAATGTGTTGCAAACTATTTTACCAATGAACTTAAGATGACATTACATTTATGTATATTTAGATAACATAATAATACTTTTAGTTTCTGTGTCTTATTTCCTATTCACTACTGCTTACTTCGCGGAAGAAGTGATGTAGTAATCGGATTAACTACCATAGCAATAAATTAATACAATTTTTAAACTATATTTATGACTTTGAAAGTTAAAGCCATATTATAACATTTTCATACAAAATAGATTAGCATTTCTTTGCCATAAAATGTTAGTTTTTACTGTCAGATATATCCCCTTTTATTTTTGAGCCGACCAACCACGGCAAAGCAAATAAAATTGGAATTTACTACCATCGCATATGTCGCCAATACGATACCACTCCTTCGGTCATGTTATGGTACGACCCTTTGTTGTGTAGATCACCGTCCCGCACGCCGTGTACGTACTGTGTGTTATGAACATCGTGTATGCGTTCGACTGATAATTGTAATCCTAATAATAAAACGCCGGCGTTTTATTCAAAATCTCGGATTTTCACAAAACTACAGCACCTAGAGTCTTGATTTTTGCAGGGTATATTGGTTTAATAAAGTACAATATAATCGTGTAAAAAATTAATTTAAAAAAAAATCAGTGAGGGCGTCCTCTTCAGCAAATGTTATAATACGGCTTTAATACGTATAAACTCCATATATGCTGTGGCGAATATAGAATACTAGCGCCGTGCTTTCATTGATTAGCACGAAAAACTAGCGTCGTGCTATAGAACACAAAAGTGCAACTTTTGATTTCGTATCTTCATTAGGTTTTGGATCATCGTTTCTTTAATTTTCAACCAATTTCAACAAATGAAGTCTTACATCTGAGCTAAAGAGTACAGGCATCGACTGCTTGTTTTAATTTTGAACTGCTTGATTTAAATTTTTTAATTTGTTCCTTTTTTACCAAAAATGCCAATTATTAAAACAGATATAACTTTGAAAGTAAACATGGTATGAACTTCATATTTGCTGTGGAGAATACATGTTACATGTGTATTCAATATTTTGTTAACAAAAAAAATCGTCTTTATCTTGATGGAATATTTTAGATGAAATGCATTATTGTTCAATTTTGACCAAACAAGATAATTTTACATGGTACAAAATTTTAAAATGTTTGAAATGTATTTGAATATTTCAAAATGAAACAAAATCACCGAAATGATGCATTTTCCCTCATAATTTTGTTAACGAATATTGATATAAAATTGGATTAATTGAGCTCATATGTATTGGTCGAGCTATGAGTTTTTACGTCGAGTCCAATATTTCAAAACTCATAGCGAGGCCAATAAATATGGCGCGTAAAGCATCCAATTTTATCATTATTATGTTTTTGATCCAATTTTTTCCCACACTTGGATTCGCCAAAACATAATAATGAATATACATGTGACATGTATTCCCCATCGCAAATATGAAGTTCATACTTTTTTTACTTTCAAAGTTATAGTTTTAATAATTGACAGTTTTGGTAAAAAAAAGGGTAAAAAAGAATCACAAAAACGGAATTTTTCAACTCAAATATCTTAGCCCACGTCACTTTTCATAAAGGCCAGCCGGGTAAAATTAAAAGATCAGAGTGTGTAGATACATTTTAACACCATAAGAAGCTTTGTCTAAATCTTTTAGACTTGTTATTGCGGCCTTCCTTCTATAGGCCTATGTATTTACATTTACAGGGTGTCCCAGAATGATTTATACCGAGAAAGTTGATTTTTTTCTAGGTATGAAGAGCATTACTATTGGTAATATTGTTCTAATGTCTAATATTTACATATATTTAGCTTTCTTAAAATGTTTAGATTTTACAAATTGGACGTTTCCAATAGAAGTAGAGCATTACTATTGGTAGTATTGTTTTAATTTCTAATATTTACATATATTTAGCTTTCTTAAAAATTTTAGATTTTACAAATTGGACGTGTCTAATATAAGTTACAGGACATTTATTGTGTATAAATGGCGAATTCCCAGTTTTGACAAAACCTATTTTGAAAACCTGTAAAATTACTAACCATTCAAAACAAAGTTATTTCGAAAATGTTATACAGTTATATTTGTTGCATCCTGTTCTATCGATTCTATCGATTATTTATGATGTTACGAAACAATCCTTGTATGGAATAAAGGATTTGTTAGGCTTGAGTGACCTTATAGTGTTCTTTATTTGGCAGCGCTTTTTGTAGACAATAATTGCAGTGTGCGAGTTTCATCATTTGAAATGCCGGCAGAGATAGATTTGTCATAAAAGTATGGACAAGGTTCATCCTTAGTGTCACAGCATGTATTTATATCCACAATATATTAGCAAACCCACAGCTACATAAAGGAGAAGATTAAAATTTGCTGCGAAGGATCCTTGAGGAAGTTGTATCCTCTGTAATAATGACATTTTTGGTTAAACATTATGGTCAAAATCGCATAAAAACTATGTTTTTCAACCTAAATATCTGAAGTCATTTTGAAATGTTTCACTTAATCCCATATGTGACCGTCCACGGCGAATGAGCTGTAAATTCCTCCCCTGGTCAATTTTGTTTTATTTCGTATTTAAAAAATAAACATCATAAACTTAAAAATGGTATATCATTTGACTTCAAACGATATCCAGAAGCGGGGTTATGGTTTGTTAAACTTTGCTCCTTCAACAAAATTATAGCTTTTTACGTTTTTACATGTGTCTCTTTTTCCACATTGCTGGCAATATATATCAAACAGTCATTTTTGGCGGTCATTTCAAATCATCCCCAAGTCAACGAGGTTTAAAGGGCAGGTCTATTGCTCGGACAACATCATATCATTGGCAAGCTAATATTATAAGGACAATGAAAATGACTCCTTTTTTGAGAAAATAAAACGTTTAAAATTGATATTCCGCAAAAACAACTTAAGCTGTGAGTTCCTTCGAACGAGACAGATTTGGCCTAGAAAAACGGTGACGTCATGAAATGAGATGTGCCCGCTGTGAGAAAAGGGACTATAAACGCTCTCAATGGACAGAACGTATACTGTTGTTGTTCACAGAAAAAAAACTCTAAAAAGTATGGCAAATTTAATGGTTTTTATACCTATGGATAAAATCAGCCGGTTCTTTTTTTATATATTAGTAAATTGTGATATTACAATTCAAGTGTATATCAATATCATGAGAAATATTAGGCCTAAAAATAAATACATAATTTGAGCTTAGAATTTCATCTGAGACTAGCATATAAACCGTGTTAAGACCACAAACTCATGTAGTTATTATAGTTTCAGTTGGATGAAATATTACAAAGCAAACGCATATAACAATACTGTGTTGGCTTTGTTCCCGAAATGAGAACAAAAGTGTGCATATTGTTATGCAGCATTGTTATGGTAAATGATAGTACAACTCATTGTTGCTAATGTCAAACTTGTCAAAGTGATTGTGATTGTATGATGGGAGCAGGGTATAGTGTCCGCTTCATTTACCTACGTCATCAGCCAAACGGGGGAGAACATGTACGCTTCAAACGGGGGAAGAACACGTACGAGGCTGAACTTTACCCACACAATTTGTCCTTTTTCAGGAGAAAGACGCACAAAAAAATTGCAACAAGTATCAACTTATAATGTAATAATTATTCTCTTCGAATAGAGATAAACTTATTTTTGCAATAGACCTGCCCTTTAAGAAAGTTCTCTCATTGTTAATTGTTGGTTATGCATACCTGTACATGATACAATGCCTGGTAACCCACCACTTGAACAGGATTTAGCAAAAGCAAACAAAGACCAGAGCTATTAAAAGTTCTATAGCCGGCCATCTAAGGTAGAAGCTTATTATCCACTTCAACAATAGGATTATTGATTAGTTTTTGACTATCAAAATAAGACGGATGTCGGGCCAGCTTAAGTTATCGATGAATACGACCTTCGTACACATTTTACACCGTAACACAGAATACAATTTAGGGAATTTACGGCTCGCTTGTGCTGCCGGGTCACATATCAAGAATTATTCAGCTTTGTAAACTCTACGTCTGTGCCAAATCTGATGCATTTCCTGTAAAGGAATGCATGATTTCTCCAATATATTGCACAGTTCGGCTGGACGATGGTGATAAAGGATCCATGTGTTATGACGCCTTTGCACTGTAAATTACACATACCATTTTCATCCATTTTCAATAATAGCAATGTCACGCCAAAACGAATCAAGCTATTTATATATATGAATGTCAAAGAATAAGTAGGAGACACGTTTGTCATTGTATTACCCTGATTAAAATTGGATACGCTGTTGACTATATATTTTTAATATTTTTTCAAACACGGTATAAATAATTCTGGGACACCTTGTATAACAGTTAAAAAATACAAATAATGCGCATTTTATGCTGAAATGTCCTATGGGTTTCTGAAAGGCATAAGTCAAAAACTATGGGTCACAGAAATAAGTCACTGTCAACTTTTTCAATTCAAAGTTCCAGCTCAATTGAATAACATTTTTTCACAATTTTTTCCAATTTTCACTTAAAAAAATAGCATAAAATTGAAATTTTTGTTAAAAATGATAAAAATCATGAAAAAAGCATGTTTAACCCAAATTTCGCCACTATATGTTATGATTGAAAATATTCATATACCCTCTATTACAAAAATTAAGGTTGCAGTCAATGTTCTTTGGAAGTTATGGCTACTTTTAGATTTGGCATTTTGGGTAAAAAATGAAGAAAAAAAGTCACAAAAACGCATTTTTTAACCAAAATATCTCAGTTCACGTCACTTTTCAGTAATGTCAGCCGGGTTAAACAGATAAAGGAGAGTCTATCGATTAATTCTAACCCGGCTGGCACCTTTGTCCAAAAATGTTGCACGCAACCCTATGTAGCTAGAAAGTGGCCTTTATCATATTTAAATTGTCAATCCTCCCATTTGAAAAAATCACCCCCGAAATGAAATTTATTGAAAACCACCCGGAAGTCAATATAAAACATATGGGCCTATACGGTTAAAATCACTTTCACAACTGTATTGCCTGGCGCATAGAATAAAAAGGGCATAGACGGGGAATCCCACGATTCATACTTCACACAAGATACTTCACTTGACGGACACACCACTCACAACGGCTTCTGTCCTTTATAACAATATAATAATGCAAATACCACACAGGCACATTAGTGGCAGCGGCTGTTTTTTAAACATTGTCTTCGCTTTATTTCAATACGAGTCACAACACATTGTCGATTAAAAGCATTTGCACCAAAGCCAGATTTGTTTTTAATGAACTATCAACTGATAAATCAGGAGAAATGGTCAATTTGTAACGGCTAATACACAGTGGCGTAACATGCGGGTGGACGGGGTCCTCTAGCAAAAACGAATATGAAGGGGGGGCTCACGAGGCTCTTGCTACACCCCTGACAATACATTACATGTATAGATTATTGTGTTATCATAATTTACCATAGTCAAATAATTGATTTCATTAAAATGATAATAAGTATCGACCAAGCATCGATGGTCGATCGAAAGATCCAATTAGTGGCAGCACATGTACCGCAGCAATAGATTAATACAATTTTTGAATAGATCACCCCGCACTACAACGTTAACTCGGTACCTATAAAATGCTGACTACTCGCACCTGTAAAATAACTCTCTTTGAAGGAGCACTATTATATTCAATCACTGACATCTATACAAGGATAGCGGGCGGTGACCGAAAAAGTGAAACCACTTTGTCATGTTTGTTGAGATTTTTATACCACTGGAAACCTCTGGCTACATAATGTTTAGGTACCAAAAATTTCTTGCAGATCAATTCGTTTAGCAAAAATATCATCAAATTTGAATTTCGATCTGGGATACCAAGTATATGCAAATACATGGAGTACAAAATAATCAATACCACTTTAAGAGGTGATTGGTAATGTACTCACTGACCTCTACCATATTGGAGAGGGCAAACATCGATAGTCGGTGGTTTCAATCGGCGACTATCCTATTACGTGCGAGCCAGCTATCCATGTATAGAGGTCAGTGGGTTCAATCTATGATTGCAGACATACACAGGTGATGTGTGCAACATGCTTGTAGTGCAGGGAGATCTATTCAGAAATTGTATTCATTTATTGCTATGGTAGTTAATCCGATTATTCGGCAGCGAACTGACATTATGGAGGGCCGTGGTATTTAGAGTACTATTAGTGCATGAAAGCAGCAGCAAGGAATTATCAGGTCGCCAGCTAAACTAACCGCAGCATGAATTCCCACAGCAGTTTGTGCAATCTTCACTGCCAAAAGTTCCACACACTGTAAAAACAATAAATAAATAATTCAATATGTTAGTTTCTGAACTATACAACAAGTATTTTGTCGCACCAGGACAAAACGTCCTATGTACATGTGACCTTCGAATGCAGCACCGAGACCGGGTGAGATGTACATAACGCCTGTTCACTCAAACCGCCACAAGCTAATCAGGGTTAATTAATGAAAAGAGTGTACTTTCTATTTTCATGAGCAACTTATTTTCTTTTAGCCATGGTTGAGGTTAACTTTGAATTACTTGTTAATAACACCAAGAGACCGCAATGTTACTGTCTTTTGTGTCCTAATTGCTTTACTATGTTTACAAGTTACATCCTTTTTAGAGAGATTGTCTTATAATAAATTAAAACTAACATTCCTCTGAATGTCTTTACAATAAAGTCATATCATGTTACCATGTAAGCTGATCAAAACTTTTCGAAATAAATAGAGTATTTACTCAAGTGGATAAAACCCTTGTGACCCAACACCATACTCTGGCCGCAACCTTCAAAACACTTGAACCACCCAAGGTGAGGCCAACCTGTGAACTGATAGGCCAGGCAACGCATTTGGCAAAATACGTGGAGTGAGGCAAGCCCCACCGTAGTGAGGTCGATTTGTGTTCTCACGCCTAAAGTGATTAAAAAAGTTGCCAATGGCAAAAGAAAGCAACATGTTAATAAGGTAATAAGTTTTTTACCATATTAGAGCCGAACTTACCTGGATTTTTAACGGGTCGGTCTCATTATGGGGTGATAAAGACGTTGACTTTAAATTGTCTGATATTCCTTTTTGTCCATAAAAGTAATTATTCCATTTGGCTTAGAAACCATTATATATTTAAATATTTTTAATGTATTTAAAAAGGCCCATCGTGACTTACAGACCAGTATATTAATTAAGAAGACTTACCTTTTATCATTAACCGTTTTTCGTTGAAACTTCAGTTGAATTAAGTGAATATGTCGCCGATCCGCCCATATTTATAGATGAATTGACTCAATGTTTATCAACAAAGGCAAGGAACTGATATATACAACCATATATTGTTCAATATCATTATTGCGATGTGGCGGGAGTTTTAAAACCACGGGCCCTAAACAAATTATGATGCGCGCGCATACTGCCAGGCAAGGACTTCAAAAGTCAATAGGGATAAGCAATTGCAATTTAGTTACATGACGTGTACACTCAGAACCAGGGCTCACTCAGTCATTTAATTAGACACTGAAACCGATTGATATCGGTGTTGAAATGAGCAAAATTGTAAGCTACACTTTCTCACGTTAAAATATATTTTCTCGACTGAATGAAAAGCAATAATTTTCATTAAAAATTTTCAGTAAATATCAGCAGAAAACCACAATGCATAATACTGTAGTTTTTAGAAAAATCCTGATTGCAGAATGCAACGCACTATATCTTTCGACATGCACAATTCACACTTCACAGAAAATACTTCACTTGACGGATACACCACTCACAATGACTTCTGTCCTTTATAACAATTTAATAATGTAAATGTCACACAGGCACATTAGTGGCAGCGGCTGCTCGTTGTTTTTCAAACATTGTCTTCGCATTACATTGTCAATGAAAGGCACTTGCATTGAAGTCAGATTTGCTCGATCTTTGGATCGACCGTCGATGCTACGTCGATGCATGTTTTAATGAATTATCAACTCAGCAAACTTATTTACTCAGCAAACACAAAACGTTTTTAAAATGTTCTGAATAGGTTATAATTTAGAGAGATTATCTTGTAATAAATTAAAGCTAACATTCCTCTGAATGTCTCTACAATAAAGTCATATCATGTTACCATGTAAGCTGATCAAAACTTTTCGAATTTGGATATATAAAATAAATAGAGTATTTACTCAAGTGGATAAAACCCTTGTGACCCAACACCTTACTCTGGCCGCAATCTTCAAAACACTTGGACCACCCAAGGTGAGGCCAACCTGGGAACTGATAGGCCAGGCAATGCGTTTGGCAAAATATGTGGAGTGAGGCAAGCCCCACCTTAGTGAGGTCGATTTGTGTTTTCACGCCTAAAGTGATTAAAAAAGTTGCCAATGGCAAAAGAAAGCAACATGTTAACTAGGTAATAAATTGTTACCATATTAGAGCCGCACTTACCCGGATTTTTAACGGATCGGCCTCTTGCAAATTTCCTCAAAACCTCTAAGTTCGGGCGTTTTACAATTGCATCTCGGGAACCACCTCGGTTAATTAGTCTTTTGCTTAACATGAAACTATAGAGATCATCATCTTCCATCGGGTTTGCGTAATCGATATAGTCCCCAGTAGTAAGACAAAAAATGGTAGCGATAAACATGAACGCTATCAATGCCGAATGTGACTTCATCTTTAATACTCGTTAAAGTGTATTTGACGTTGGTGATAAATAGAATCCACTACTTTGTAGTTTTCAATACTGGACTTTCTTCAGCAGAAAACCACAATGCATAATACTGTAGTTTTTTAAAAATCCTGTTTGCAGAATGCAACGCACTATATCTTTCGACATGCACAATTCACACTTCACAGAAAATACTTCACTTGACGGACACACCACTCACAATGGCTTCTGTCCTTTATAACAATTTAATAATGTAAATGTCACACAGGCACATTAGTGGCAGCGGCTGCTCGTTGGTTTTCAAACATTGTCTTCGCATTACATTGTCAATGAAAGGCACTTGCATTGAAGTCAGATTTGCTCGATCTTTGGATCGACCGTCGATGCTGCGTCGATGCATGTTTTAATGAATTATCAACTCAGCAAACTTATTTACTCAGCAAACACAAAACGTTTTTAAAATGTTCTGAATAGGTTATAATTTGGATTTTTGATTTTGGTAAAAACGTTTTAACAAAATTAAAAGGTTTTGTATGAAAACACACTATAAAAGGTCATGTGTCAAAAGTTGGGACCCCTTTCGGTAACACATGGAAAATTTTGAAAATTACAATGGCTTTCATCTTGCAGCTAAGTAACATCTTACTTGATGAGGCTTGTTTTCCTGAGCATTTTGACATGTTTTAAAATGAAAATTGGCCAAGAAATGAGCTCGTGCTGGCCAAAATACCATTTTCAGGAAGGGGGAGGTCTCAAAAATATATATTTGTAATAAAATGATATTTAATTTCTTATTTTGAAGCTTTTTGTTTCATTTTGGTGTCTATTTATATGTATTTGAGGTCTGTTAATCCAGAAATTGTGTTTTCATGACACATGGACCTTCCTGTTTCTTTAAAATAAACTTTTAAAGTGTGAAAATGGCTCCCTAGCCACCCCCTCAATCACCAATTTATGAATCAATTAATCATAATTAAAACTGAAATAATTGTAACCAATTTTATTTGTTGGTATGGAAAGAGTATTAATTACACTTTGAAATGACACCAGATTTATCACTGTATGACAAGTATTATGGAAAATGTGACATCATAAACATCACTGAAAGCGGAAAAGTGTTACTCCCCCTCCAAATTAGGTGTCCCAACTCATGGCGCATGACCAAAATATTAATGTTTTCAAAATGTTATTGTAAAATATTTTTTGCAAACATTTTTTTTTTCCAAATATTTTGTCGACACTTAAATGAAATTATGTTACAATATTTGCAGTTAGTTATCAAGAAACATTCTTAAAAGCTATGAAAATGTTTTATACCCTTTATATACCCTTAATATACCCGACATTTAAATGTTTTCTGGCAACCTTTTCTTATCTTTTGCGAATGATGTCAAAACTGTTTTGTGTTTGCTGCGCTATTAATCAAAATAAATGCTGCGCTATTAATCGATAAATACACTGGGGCGTAGCATGCGGGTGGACAGGCTGGATGAAGTTCACGACCCCGAAGGTTTAGGGGCCCCGAGCAAAAACAACAATGAAATAAGGAGGAAAGAAAAAGGGCCCGCACTGCTCCTTATCCATGCCCACCAGGCACTTGCTACGTCCCTACCTAATCAGTTAATTGATTTCATACAAGTATCGACCAAACATCAATGGTCGATCAAAAGATCAAACTAAAATGGTTCTATTGTCACTAAACATATTGACATTAATTACTGGCCGTGGTACCAGGTGTCCCCAAAAAAGTCACATGTAGATTTTTGAACACAATCCAACATATATAAATATCTTTTTCATGACATATTCTAATGTACCCTCTACTAGACTAACTACCCCTGTAAACGTCAAGTTCACAACTTGGGCACTAAGCCCGCATTCCACGCATTCCTGAGCAAGTTGTTTGCGTGACATAATGCAACACGAGTTTCATTACCACAGTCACAGCCACCATGCTTTTGTGGCACATTTGAGTAGGCCCAGCCACAGCATGGCTAATGCAGTATTGTATTCTGATGAGAATACAATACCGTTCAGTTTTATTTCAAGAGTTCTGTCAGAAAATACAATATTCTTGCAATCAATAATACAGAAGCGATTTAAACTCAAATATATTCAAAATATGGTTATTCGTTTCACTATGTTGACGACAGGAAGAAACTCCTTCACCAAAAACGTTTTATTCTCCAATGACTACCTTCCTTATTTGTTACCACCAAGGGTCTAGAAGCTCTAATATTTTACCTGTACAATATTTAATTTTCAATATGTTTTTTTTTTGTGCAATAGATTCAAATATGAAAAGTTAAGTTGCTTTTAAACTCAGAGTTGAAACTTAGCAGACAATTTATACAAGAACGATGAATAAATTATATCTGAAAAATGACATTATTATGTTGTACCATGACAAGTCGTTCATTGTCTACATGTAACCTTTTTATGAGACACCATGTATTTAGAGTAATATTCTTGTATGGATGCAGTAGCAAGAGATTATCAGGTCACCAAATTAACTAACAGCATGCAGTCCCGCAACATGAAGCCACACAGCAAGAAGTATCACAATTGCAGCTTGTGCAGTCGACACCACCAATAGTTGCACACACTGTAAAAACGATAAAATGACATTTAATATGTTGGTGTATAGAATACAAGAAGTATTTCGTCGTATAGACGAATCCAATTCCACGCATTCCTACACCTCAATGGCAGCCATAGCTGGGTCCCCGTCGGCTCCATTTCAACTAAAATATGAAATGATGCGGCCTTGGAGGGTATTTTAAACTGCATTCTATCACCCGTGTTACACGTAGACAAAAGAATGATGAGAGTTTACAACACAAAAGAATCTAACATCGAATTTTAAGCGGCTTTAATCCACCCAATTGGGCAGTCACAACACCAGTTTGGTGTTTTGGGGACCCAGTAATGGCCGACCAAATCCTGAACATGACTTGGCTCGTTGGATTCGTTTATACTAATACACAGCGTCCTTTGTACATGTGACCTTTGAATGCAGCAGAATGGAGGCGAGCAGTACAAATGCCCCTCCACTCATACCGCCAGCAAGATGTAACCTCTCCTTTCTCAGCCCTGAACCCTCGGGCCCTTGGACTTCGTCCACTCTGTCCACCCGCTTGCTACTCCACTGAAAAAGGTTGTAAAATACTGCACTGTTACTGTTTTTGCCATGGGTTACATCTTTTTTAGAGAGATATTATCTTATAATAAATTAAAAATAACATCTTCCTCTTATAAATACCTTTACAAAAAGGTTATATCAGGTTACCATGTAACTTGAACAAAGCTATGACAAAAGAAAGTAGCATGTTAGTGAAGCAAGATACACACTTTACCAGACTGGGGCTGAACTTACCAGGATTTTGTACGAAAACACCGGTACGGGTTCTTGTACATTTCCTAATAACCGGACAGTTTTGCCATGGGTTGGTCACCTTTATGACATATCCATACTTCGTGTACTTTAGCAACCTATTGTTATTCTCTTTAATTGCCTTAATTACAAGGGACATCCTTTTTGTATAGAGATTATTCCTCTCTCTCTATTGTCTCTGCACGATATATCATTTAAAATGGTATTTATGTATTTATGTTGAAATATTTCACTTTCTGCGCTTGGAGCGGGGTACAAAAGCGATTAAATACTGAAATGGTTGATTCAATGGCTGATTTTGGGAGATTCGCAGCGAGTGATATTTAGTGTCTATGGCGAGTGGAAAATCACTCACTAAAATCGAGTTTGGGCGAGCGGTGGCGAGACAATATTTCTGTAACAGAGTCTCTTCTCTGATATAATACCGTACTCGTAATTATGTTTATAGGACTATCAATAACATTGTAAATAAGAAATCAGATTCAGAACTCATAATCGATCGACACAGGCGCCACAGCGGAAAGGCACCAAGCCGTGCAAAAAAGGAAACAACAATTATTATAGTTGGCTCAGTGATGTTGTCCCGTAGAACACCCATAGGCCCCAGACTAAAATTGTGTTGAAACTAATGTAGGCATATTTTGTATTTTCACTCTACTGTCTGTTCAATTAGCTTAGATTCTTGAATTTTTAAGATATTTGAAAAAATAAAAACTTGTGGCCAAAGTCATCAAAGAGAAGTGTTAGCACAGCCTTAGACCTAACGTGATTTATACTTTTCAAATTCCCAAGTTCAATTTAAAACCCCATTTCTTTTCAATTTTGCCTCATTTTGGGCAGTTACTTGGGTCCACCGAAAGGGTTCGCGACCTTTTTACAAATCGAGTGGGACGGTCCATTCTCAACTTAGGGCATAGACCCTATCCAATTTAGCAAAACAACCTGTCCTGCCATTTCAATTGTTATACCGTTCCGGTTATTGGATAGGTTCTATAGGTGACGATGGTCCACCGGTTTTTGTTACACGAAATTATATGGCGCGAGTATGTTTTATGCATAACATTATTCTGAGCATTATTTTTTCCTAAACAAGGACATTAAAATTATGGATTTCGTTCTCATTTCAACTGGTTTACAATGTAAATTGAGTTTTGTTTAATACCACAATTCCTTCCCAAGAATATCAGCATTCGCTTGACATTTTCAGATACAGTAACTTAACAAGAAATGTTTTCTGTAACCTGATTGTTTTAAATAATATTTTCTTGTATAAAAGTTCTTTTGTTTCACAGTTTTTTCAGTTTGTATTCAACAAACAAAACGAAATAACAAATTGAAAATAAATGTGTAGTTTTATAATAGGCCTATAGGCCTACACCTTCTCAGACCCATTCTCAGACCCATTCGCACAATAAATAAATAAATAAATAAATAAATAAATAAATAAATAAATAAATAAATAAATAAATAAATAAATAAATAAATAAATAAATAAATAAATAAATAAATAAATAAATAAATACACAAAGAATGTAGGCCTATTTATATAAGCTGGGCCTATTTTAGAAAACCTTAGTTCCCATAATAATAACGTAATGTTTCGACAGTAGGGTTTCAACACAAATAAGGCATACTGGCAAATATTTTGCTGGACAATACTTCCTGATGCGGATGGTCGAATAAATACCATCTCTGCGCATTGTGACATTCGTCCCCATTGCTCTAAATGGATTGATTCCAAAAGTTTATGGTACCCGACGTTCTACGGCTTTTTATAAAAAATATCGCGGGAAAAGACCAAAATTGAAAAGAAATGGGGTTTTAAATTGAACTTTAGAATTTGAAAGGTATAAATCACGTAGGTCTAAGGCTGTGCTAACACTTTTCTTTGATGACTTTGACCACAATTTTTTATTTTTTCAAATATCTTAAAAATTCAAGAATCTAAGCTAATTGAACAGACAGTAGCTCTACCTAGGTAGTGAACACTCTTTCAAGTACACATTTCGCTATATTCAAATGGATATTAGGCTATGGGACTGTAGACTTAGTAGGGGCCTATATTGAACTAGGCCTATATATATTTCTGGAGAAAGAGCCCTAATTTATAATTTAAAATCTTTATCTTTAACATAAATAAATATAATTATAATGATATGCGGAACTGAAACAGCTTTAATTTCCACATTATTATTTAGAATTAGAAATGATATCACTAACGCTTTAATTTCAGACATATGAATTAGTTTTCATGAAAATGTAATGTGACATCAATGGTGATTTCCTCTTTTTTGTTGCCAAAATTTACGTGTTTTTCTTTTATTTTCAGCCCATATTTGGCGTTTTTACCCTGATTTTATGCTGTATTTAGTGATTTTCCTCGTTTTTTCTCTGTGGCCTCTCACACCCCTGGTATTAAATAAACTTAAGTTATGTGCATCGTATCATTATATCCACAGATCGCAGTTAGTCCGTGCACATCGTGCATTAGGCCTTTCGATGAATATCAATTTTCTTCAGTCGAAACACATTCCCGGAGCACATTATAGGCCTACCGGACATGTAATCAAACCGGAGAGCACCATCAGCATAATAGGCCTGCCACTTGTTTATTAGTACACACCTGGGACGGGTTTCAAGCAATCGATCATGCCACTACCCGCGGTATAAAAGGGGTGGAAAGTGCATAGGAGTGTGTAATTGAATGGGAGTGAAATTGCGAAGGTGCGAAATGTCCGCACGGTGTAAACTACGAGTTACTTTTAGTAGCTAAAATAGATTGTGTAGTCCAACGGGTTCACGGGGTCACATCAAAAAACTTGGATTTATTAATTTATTTTATACTTTGAAACACTATGCACTTTATTGATAGTTAATATATTATTTACTGATATAATACGGTACTTCTATTTGATTTGGCATCGTAAATTGCTGGATTTTCGATCCAACAGTATTGATCACTTTTGCTAAGATTATTGTATAATAAAATCACTCGTAATTCAGCATGGCGGTGTAAAGTATAGTTGTTTGATCGCGTGCGTATTGATGTAGCGTCCCGGGTTCGATTCCCACCTACGGTTTATTGAAAATAATGATCATCTGCACAGTGTCAACACGCTATATTATAAATATTTTGTTTTTCATAAAGCTTCATACTCCGTTGGTGATCAATATTCTATTGTTGACACAGATAAAGAAAGTTTACATATGCATTGTGATATACACGTGTGATCGAATTTTCTATTATACACGCACCTGGATCATAAATGTGTTCCTTTATATAATTGTAATTCTCAAAATTAAATATATGTGATGCGATCAAGCAAAATCAGTCGGAACTCGGAAATATTGATTTTGAGATATAGCCAAACAAAGGATATATTTCCTTTTGTTTCCTCTTGTTTTGGAAACTCTTTAATTGCTCATATCTTTGGAACTGGTTGCTCAATTTCAATGGGGTTTTCTGCAAAATCCAGCTTTGTAAATGTTTTTTACTATCCTATAGGAAACTGAAAATTTATTATTGCCGAGTTCCGACTGATTTTGCTTGATCGCATCACATATCACAATTTTAACTTTCGATTTAAAAATCGTTACGTCAAAATTGCAGTAAAAATGTATCCAGAGCAAACAGTGATGGCCGCTAATTAGTGTATTTAATTTCAAGTTAGTGTATTTAAAACAAAACCTTGGTTTTACCTCAAAACAAATCGAATTTCCTTGTAATAGCAACACCATATGGGATAATAGAGCATGCGCAAATCGTAATAATGTGTAGAATAGAACTTGATGGCATCTCATATGATAGTCGTACTATGCTTAGCCTGAGTCGCTCGGCCTATCTCGAACAAAATCGCCATGCGTAGCTATTGAAAAACGAGAGGATTCGCCGTACTATCACGCCAATTTTTGACACGAAGATATAGGGATGATGACATTGTGATCTGTTCATCTTTTTTCAATTACGAAAAAGAAAAACTATATTGTAAATCAAGATGTGTGATTATTTATAATTTATTAGCCTATTTTGCGCTCACTTTTAGTTCATACTCTTCTGTGGCTATTCCGTTTAAAGACAAACCTCCCTCTGGAATCTACCGGCGGATGGGTACAGCTGGGTACATGCTACTGCCCTTAAGAGTTTTAAACATTACGATGACTTTTCCAATACACATTAAGATTTTACATTTGGGTATTATAAATACAGTATTTACTCAAGTGGATATAATCCCAACCCAACACCAAATGGCCTCACTTCACAATACTTGCACCACCCAGAGTGAGGCAAATCTGGGAACTGATGGACCAGGCAATGCGGCATAGAAAATATGTTGAGTGAGGCCAGACGGCGGCTGGCCCCTCATTAATACTGTCGATTTGTGTCTTCACGCCTAAAGGGGATCGAAATAAGGTTGACAATGGCAAAATAAAGTAAAATAAGAATCTACCATGATATTATTAGGGCCGAACTTACCAGGAGGTGCAACGGTTCGTGTTCTCTTATCCAGGTCTTCTAGGCTCAGGCGTTTCACAACTGCATCTCGAGCATCACCTAGGTTAAATAGTCTTTTGTTGAACCGGGAAGTGTAGAGATCATCATCTTTCAACAGGTCTGCGTAATCCATTTTGTCCCCAGTAGTAAGACAAAAAATGGTAGCGATAAACATGAACACTGTAATTTTTGCTTGTGACTTCATCTTTAATACTGGTTATAGTATATGTTGGTGATAATAGGAGCCACTACTTTGCCGTTTTCGATACTGGATTTATGGGATTGTTAATCTGTCAAAGAAATATGTTAAATGTCGAATTACTGCAATTAGGAATAAAAATACAGATAAAAACAATATTTGTAACGTGTGTTGTACCTAACATTAACATTGTACATTACCTTAAGGCCTGTACCAAAAAGTATGATCATTCCCAAGTTTTGAGTTAAATTACGCTAGCGGTTTTTTATATTAGTAGTAAAGCGTGTTTCACAACGGCCCATTGAACAATGTGTAGTAACCGTCAGATACAACCACTTTTTGTTCACAATATCAAATCAGAACACATTTCTGGCCAAGAATTGCACTAGTATTTTTGAAAAAATGTTCTTTCTTATGTTGTCAAAATCTCATTTCGATAGAATAAAGTGGTGGTGGGGGATTTAGATGTCGATCAATTCTGCTCACAATATTTCAGCGTTTGGAACTTTTCAACGGTAACCTTTTCTTTCGATTAACTAAAATCTGAACTGAGATGTGCAATCAGAATAATAGATTCCATTTAGCTTAGAAACTAAATATTTAAAAAGGCCCATCATGATTGACAGAGCAGACCAGTATATTAAAGGAGTATTTCGTGTTCCTAGCATCCTCTTTTTATGACATTTTTCAGTAGATATCCATGAAAAAAGCTTATTCCCAAAATTTCAGTTGATTCCGATTTTGCGTTTGCGATTATGTGTATTACACTGCTCCATAGACAATGTGTTGTAATTTCGTTCTGGTATACCAGAACGAAATTCAAATTTCACGATATCTTTGCTAAACGAATGTATCTGCAAGAAATTTTTTGTACATAAACATTATGTAGCCAGAGGTTTCCAACGATATAAAAATCTCACCTTTTTTGAGAAAGTGGGGATGATGCTGTGGATCACGAAATGGCCTTTTAATTAAGAAGACTTACCTTTTCTCATACACCCTCTTTTCGTTGAAACTGCAGTTAATTTAAGTGAATATGTCACTGATATGCCCATTTTATATATGTGTTGACTCAATGTTTATCAACAAAGGCAAGGGATTGGTATATCGATATGCTTGAGCGAACTGCATATAACCACTACACTGTTCAATATCATTATTGTGATGTGGCGGGAGTTTTAAAACCACGGGCCCTAAACAAAATATGATGCACTCGCATACTGCCAGGCAAAAAACAATGACAATTGTGATGATGCGCGCGCATACTGCCAGGCAATTACTTCACAAGTCAACTCATAGGGATAAACAATAGCTACTGAATTACATGACGTGTACTGCATAATTAAGATGTTCACTGTTCCCGAGCGTTTGGAATATGATCCCAGTCGAACTCGGTCACAGATTCTGGTAATCAAATTGAGCTTTGAATGATATAACCTGTTCAGCGGCATATACAGGGTGTCCCCCTCATTGCGCCCTCCTTTTCTCCTATTTTAGACAAGTTGATCAGTATATTAACCCTCTCACATTAATTGGTGATCCCTTTACTGTCTAAAATGTTAATTTCACATGTTGTAGTCAATGTGGTGTATAAAAGGGAAGACGTGTACTGAAACTGTTTTCATTTAAAGGGACGTGGTTTCATGGAAGCCGTTAGGGGGAGGGTGTCCTTTCTATTTGTGGACCAGGCCTATCATCTAGCCTATTATATCACTTTTTAAAAAAATAAATCGAAGGTTCATAAAGCGTTTTATATTTCATTTAACTCAAATGTTGTCAATATCTTTTTCTATAGCCTTCTTTGCATAGATGATCCCGCTTGACATTCAATTCTTTCATGATATCAAGAATAGGCCTACTATGCTGTATATTCTTAAACACTTGAGAACGTTCCTGCAATCTTATTGGTTCTTACCCAGCTTTACCCGTGTGATATGACACGATATCACACGGGTCAGGGCGTGTGTGTCAACGCGATACCCGTACTCGCTATTTGGACCAATCGGAGGCGCACAGCAACAACGAGACTGATCGATTTTAAGCCCTAGGTAATTCCTTGCAAAATGTAGATTTAATTTGATTAGAATTTGTATGATATTTTTATTTGAATTGAAGTATTTAAGAATGAGAATAAAGATATTGTTTTTAGCCGCTGTCGTGCATCTATCGTCTCATAAAACAACTCGGCTTCGCCTCGTTGTTTTACTTGATAATGATGTCGCCCGTGTTATATGAGACGATAGATGCACTCCAGGGGCTAAAAACAATACCTTTATTCTCTAAGTCCTGCTGTATTCTGTGAAAGACCCCGTAGGCTTTTGATCTATGAGATCTGAAGACTTGCACTTGACCTGAGAGGAGGAGGCACATTGAAGTTGCTTGTCCCTTCTCATTGACAACTTCTCCTTGACACTTATTGAATCCCACACTTCACTCAGCACCGATGCTGTGGCATGGTTGTTTGATGTAATCATTTATTAATGTTACATAACATAATTTTTAACTCTAGACCTTTACAATACAAACAACTATCACACTAATATACACATTTTTAAAGCTATTTTTACCTTAGATTTTCCTTTCTTTATCAATTTTTGTCACATTTGTCTGCCTTTTTGTGGTACTTTTGTTAATCTATCAATCTATATCTTTTGTGTAAATTGAGGGCGCTAGTTGGAAATTCCCTTGCTATATGGTACTCATTTTTATGATGTTTTGATACCATTATACAAGCGTCCTCCCCTTGTAAATATGCAAACAAGATTTAATTTAAATAGCCCCATCAGTGTTGCTTAAAAATGAAAAAAATCCTACATGCCATTAAACAATCGTGTTGGGCAGGAGCCTGATGTAGTTTTGATGTTTAAAGGGGGTCTCCGGCAATCACAACATTATGCCTTATATGTTAGAAAATAATTATCAAGCACGAATCACATTGTTTCATTTAAAACAAATTCATAGTGACCATAAACACGAATAAAAACATCAATCTCTCAACACGCGATATTCAAAATTCCCAGGCGCCGAAATTGTCGAGTGCAATGACGTCCCAGTAATACAATGAAGGCTGACGACAATTGAGCAAAAATAACCATTACGTCATTGCACTTAGACAATTTCGGCCCGGGAATTTTGAATATCGCGTGTTGACAGCCGACTGTTTTTATTCGTTTTTATGGTCAATGTGAGTTTGTTTTAAATTAAATAATTATTTTTCTAATATATAATGCATAATGTTAGGATTGCCGGAGACTCCATTTAATGATGCGGGATCACTCTCCCGAACCCCTCCGAATCCACATATGGCTCCTTTTCGCTTAAGAAAGCATGCATCGATGGTAGTATCATCGTGAGGAGTTTGATGATCTCTGATCTGAGGGTGGCTTCCCATGCACCTGTATGGTGTTTCACAACCTAGACTCAGGAACATGTTTATACAGGACCTTAATTTCCAATTCCTGAAATGAAAACAGTTTTAGGATAGGGAACTTGGGGCAAATGGTCCATGGGGCAAATGGTCCAGATCTAAGGTTTTCTTGCTACATTCCTGGTATGCCGCCCTCTGTGGACTACTTTTAGAGTTTGATATTGGACCCGATCTTTTCATAAACTTCTGTCTGTAATAATGATTTATTCAAGTGAAATACTGATAATATATCAACTTGACATTTATTATGGAATATGTTTTTGCAAAATTCCAATACTGGTCTGGAAGGGGTCTGCATAAACCTCACGGTCTAAATATCAATTGGAGTGTGTCGGGAGATGGTGTAACATAATTGTTTGATAGAAAATGTGCTTTCCATGCGTTAATGTAGTGAATTAGATTAAAGTGGCGGATTTTAAGGTACTGAATTTGAGTTTTGTAGGGGTAAAATTTCCGAATTTTTGCAAGATTAATTATTATGATATTGTCAAACTTACTCAGGTTTGAAGTGATACTTACTGAATCTTTATACCAATAAATGTTCGTCAGAACTGAAATGCATTTTCTAAGCCAAATGGAATAATAAGTGGTAGGAAGTTAAATGTGGTACGCCACCAGAAAGTATGAATGGCCCTTGGGGTCAAATGTTATGAACTTAATGTACACAAAGAAACAACGTGAATTCATTGGACAACCATGAATCCACACAGTTGTTTTTGTATCGTAAGTTTATAACGTTTGACCATTTTGAGCCTTCAAACTCTCTGAGTACGTATCACTCTTAAGGGCCATATTTTTAAGCTCCTCCCATTTTCTAAAAATTGGTATATTGAAAGTGTATTTCAGCTGGGACGAATGCCAATTGCTGACGAAGTTTAGGAAATATCATCTCAAACCTCAAAGAATTTGACGATAACAGAACAATGTTACATGAAGGCCGAAATTGTGTCCCCCACAAAGCTCAAATTCAGCCTCCCTGAATCCGCCACACTACATTAAGAACACCATAATGTAAACGCATCCGTAGAGCAGTAAAATGTTCAAAATGATGATATGTGGTATTATTCAGATATCGATGTACCAGTTGAATACGACAGTAAGCTTATAGTGTATTAAGTCTACCCATATTAGGCGTGTTTCTTCATTGTTTACACATCACAAAATATACTTCACATGACAGTCACACCGCTCACTACGGCTTCTGCTTTTATAGCAATATAATTATGTAAATACCACACAGTTGGTTTAAAAAAAATTACTTCGCTTTATTTTAATATGAGTCACAAAACATTATCATTTAAAAGCACTTGTTCGATCTTTGGATCCACCGTCCATGCTGCGTCGATGCGCGTTTTTAATGAACTATCAACTAATAAATCAGAAGAAATGGTAAATCATTATTTTGTAACGGCTAATACACAGTGGTGTAGCAAGCGGTGGATGGAGTTCCCTACCAAAAACTAATATGAACGGTGGGGGCGAGAGCCCCCGAGGCTCTTGCTACACCCCTGCCAATACATTACATGTATAGATTATTGTGTTATCATAGTTTACCATATTCAAATAATCGATTTCATTAAAATGATAATAAGTATCAACCAATCATCGATGGTCGATCGAAAGATCCACCCAATTGGTTCTATTGTTCTAAGTGACATAATAATCTCATTAACTACCATAGGACTAGATGAAATACAATTTTGAATAGATTGCCCTGCGCTACAACGTTCACGCGGAACCTATGCATTGAACCATAGATGTCAAAAAATGCTGATCACTCTCACTTATAAGATTAGTATCTTTGAAAAGAGTGGTAGTGTATTCAATCTATGATTGCAGATATTCAAAGGTAATGAGTGCAACGTGCTTGTAGTGCAGGGCGATATATTCAAAAATTGTATTTATATATTGCTTTGGTAGTTAATTCGATTATTACGTCGCTTCGACAGCGAATTGACATTATGGAGTGCCGTGGTATTTAGTTTATGAAGGCCCCATGACAGGGTGTAATTCCCATTATTCCAGTAATTCCTAAATGTTCCCTGTAAGTCCATATTATTCCCAACTAATTCCGAATAAGTCCGGTAAGTCCCTATAAGTCCATATTATTCCCAAATATTCCTGTAATTCTGAGTAACTCCAAATAAGTCCGGTAAGTCCCTATAATTCCATATTATTCCGAACTAATTCCAAATAACTCCTAATAAGTCCAGTAAGTCCATATAAGTCCACTTAATTCCCAAGTATCCCTCTAATTCTGAGTAACTCCAAATAAACCCGGTAAATCCCTGTAAGTCCGTATTATTCAAACTAATTCCAAATAACTCCTAATATATCCCGTAAGTCCCTAAAAGTCCATGTTAATTCCCAAATATTCCAAATAAGTCCATATAATTCAAAATTTTGAATCTCAATGAGTTCAGGCAATTTAAACATCACCGGGACATCATGCACCCCTAAACATACCCAGATATATGGGCCCAAAACACTCACCTCCCCCACTTGTCACCCCAACACCGTCGCACCTCAGCCCCCCACACACACATCCATCCCACCCGTCACCACAACAGACAACAACCCCCACTCCACATACACAGACATCATTTAAAGTACCGATATCTTTTATTTCTGAAAAAAATGGCACATTTTTTTTATCAATTATCTCTGTATGTTTAATGTGATTAAGGGTAGACGAGGTATTGTTTGTCGAAGCAACCTAAAAATCGATTTTCATTATCTAGATCAATATATTATTGAAAAATAACACCTTGATGTTTTGCAAAAGTTCATTCTACAAATTGCATACTTTGCAAACTTGCTTAATTTATTGTTGTTAATGAGTTATGTACGTTTTACTAAAGTGTTGTTGTTTCAGCGCTCTTTACAACGTAACTCAAGAACCACAGGACCTACAAAAGTATATCTGTGATATTTGAATTCTTCTACACGCTCGCTATGAAATGAGCAATGCAGTTTTTGCCAAAGTTCACTCATTCGCAAGATGCCTTGAACTACCAAATCACAACAGTTTGAAATTGTTAATAACCTTAAAAATTCAAGCTTACATGTCATATAGTTGTGCACACACCGGTGTACACAAAACACTCGGGCACCCAAAATGACACACCCAACCATGTCTTACCAATTAGATAAAGCATTTCATGTTCTGTATTATTCCCCCAAGGTTACGGTAACACTGAAATAATGCATTGATAGGTATAATTCAATGGGATATCGACTTACATATTACACACCACAACCCATCAACTTACGACACCCCATCAACAAACTCACATACCCCAACCTCACACACCACAATATATATACAAACATTACACATGTGCGCTACACCCCGCCCCCTCACACCCATCATTAACATACGCCGTACACATTCATTGCACACATACACTAACATACAGGGACACCAACAAAAATTAAGGTACACCAAACCACTCAAACATAAAAAACCTGAAAAAAACACTTAAACTTTTTAACTGTTTTGTCTGATATGGATATTTTTCAAAAACCTGTCATGATTATGCATCTACATTTGTATACCCATGAGGAGTATTATGCCTACAATGGGACTTTGCACATGTTTACAAGTAGCTGTAAGCCATTGTCTGACATTCTGAAGGGGATTGGAGTTGGCCATGTTGACTGAAGTGGCAGAATATATTAAATAATCCAACAATACATAGGACAAGAGGCAGAGGAGTTCCAAACCCAAGTAGATGGGAGAGGAGTGTGTCAAGGGTGTCTACTGTAACCCAGGACTGTAACTGATCTCTTCTGCATTATATTATTAATTGATGATAGGTGATATGTAGAGTAAATAGGATGGGGAGAACACAAGAGTGTGTACTTTTGGAGGGGACTTATTGGATGATGTGGTATTTGCAGATTGCCAAGCAAGTATGATAGTCCTATGGTACAGGTCTACAAAGATTGATGGAAGGCTTGAATGGAAGATTGAAAGAATATGACATGAAAATTCATGTAAAGAAGTTCAAAGTAGTGAAGACATGACGAGGGCCGAATTTTAAGCATCACCATAAATGGACAGCAGAAAAGCAGGTAACTCAGCATGGGAAGAGTCGTACTAGAGCCCGAATACTAGAGCAAAGATTGGCATGACAAACAAAAGAAAACTCTGCTTTCCAAAGCTTACAAGAAGGACATAAACAGATGCGAGTTGTAAAAAGTCAGTAGTTTGGAGTGTAGCCTGACATGGATTTGAGACATGGACACTGCAGAAAGAGGATACATGAAACTGGAAGCTTTGTGAAATATGGGTGTGGAGAAAAAAGTACTTTGGAAAGACAGAAGACTAAGTGTTTTAACACTTACCCATTTGTCATCTCTCTTTCAATACTGTGGAAAGAGAGGTTGATAGTATGTATATACAATCAGAAAGAAGAATTGGACTGGAATAGATGGAACAGCGGAAGGAGGGAAGGGATCAAGAACGCTTGTGGAGTTAAAACAGCTGTTGATGGGAACAGCGAATTATTACCTTACCTAGGCCTATACATTACGCAAGTAAGCTAGGCTACATGGGCATGGTCATGATTCTATAAATATTCGCAATGTGCACTGCTTTGCCTGGGTGCTTTGCCCGTTTCAAAAACATTTCATGATTTCAATGGGATTTTTAATTGATCAATTTAGAGGAATGATGAATATTCTCTTCAGTTTCAATATCATAGAGTACAAACAATGTTAAAGAACGTCACAGGCTATTCGAAAAGTGCAGGGCATCATCCCGGTACTGTTGACTGTACTTCAAAAGTACACTCATGTACTCTAGGTTCCAGAGTAAAAAATAAGTACAACTTGTCTGTACCAGTGCGATAATAATCATACATATGAGGGAGGCACTTATAAGGAAGAAGAGCAGAAACATAATTGTGGTGTTGAGAAAGGAATGAGGAAACATATAAACTTGTTTTGTTTCAACATCAGATTTTCTTTACAATGATTAAATTGCAGCATTATAATAGACATGCATATACCTCAAGTGGATAGTGTTTACTTAGAAAAAAGATGACACAAGATGATGACTCAGTATCATTGGTCATGGGAAAGTATGTAACGGGTATGGGTCCCAAGCCATGAGTACGGGTACGGGCACGGGCCCAGACCATGGGTACAGGTACGGGTCCCAGGCCATGGGTACGGCTCCCTAGCCATGGGTACAGGGTACGGTCCGAACCCAAAATAGGGTGCTAGTACGGATACGGAGCCACGGGTACGGGTATGGGTACGAAAATTGGGACTCGAGTACGGGTACGGATAGGCTACAGGTCCCAGTATGGGTAAGGATACGGGCCATGGGTACATCAGGTACGGAAATTGGGACTTAATACTTGTATGGGTCCCACTATGGGTATGGGTATAAACAAAGCTATTACTATTGGTGTAAACATTAATTTGTTGTTAATTGCTATTAATACACTCTTGATGTAATAAATAAATAAAACTACATTCCGCACCAACAAACATTTATAAAGAGAAATGTATTATGTCATAATCATATGCTACATAAGTTTTAAGTTGTTTTATGAACCATGAGTTCCTGAGACATTTTTACTTGCTAAGTACTCTCATTTACAAAAAAAATGTAGAACTGGTTTAATTTTGTGGAATCAGATCCTTTTCCAGGATCTGTGGTGGAATTAATCAAGTACAAAAAGAGATTTGATGTGGTCTTAGTGAATCGAGCAATATATTGGGATGTGAAAATCATCATGTGAAAAAAATATGTCTGCATGTGTATTGACACACAGACTGCACAAATAATAATTTCAACATACATTTAGTAATTTCATCCAATTTAATTGTTTTGTCAATTTTCCGAATAAAGAGCCTTTCATCATGTTCATTTCATGCACATCCACACATCCCTTCTACTTCTAAGGTAATACTGGACAGGACCAGGCGGTATAAATATCCAGACTTCCGTTACATCTCAACTTCTTACACACAATGATTAATAATATCATTAATTATGCACATCTGGACAACTATATCCAAGTTTTATCAATACTTTACCTATTAGCTTCTGTAAATCATAAATTTCTGTAAACATGGTGGTATAAAGGAACTCTATTCATTTGACTCCGATGCACAAGCATGTGGCGGAGAGCTATGCTCACACAAACATTGACATACATAGTTCTTCATGTGTGCACTTGTGCATGCAGGGAGAGTACCTGTGTGAGCCTATACGGAAGACGTTTTGATTCAGCAAGTTAGACCTGTGCCAAACAAGTTTTGATTAGCATTTGCATATTGACTGATGAGGTGTTTTTGATTGTAATTCATATAATTTATAGTTAAAATTGCAGAAAAAAGCAACATTTACTAGGCTACCAGTGCTAAGGTGAGTTATGGCCCGAAATTGGAGACTTGGAGAAATATCAGTATAGATGCACTGTTAGGTCAATGCATGAACAGGTAAGCTTACCTTTTGTGGGTGTGTGTGTGTAGGGTAGGCTAAGCTTAATTATGACAGGCAGCCAAATTGGAGATGGAGAAAACATTGGTATGGTGGCACTGTTATGTAACTGCCTGGATTGGGGGTGGGGGGGGGGGGGGTGGGTGGGGGTGTCTAGGCTAAGCTTATGATTTCACCAACATGATTAAAGACCCATGTAATTCAACACTTGTATAATTCATGCATTTGCCTTTGTGGTCCTGCTGCTTCTGTCATGTCTGTGTGTCTGTCTTGCTGTCTGTCATAAGTTTAGCCTGCCTCCCCCCCCTTCTACACACACATAAGGTAAGTTTACCTGATCCACGGCCCGGTCATGAGCTCCAGCAGCCTTTCGGTTTGTTTGTTTGCTTGCATTCCCCATGTCTCAGACATTATAGGCCTACAGATTGGGATCAACATTGTCAAAATAAATTGATTTTAATTTGTTCCATTACATGTGCTATCTACAGTAGATAGCACATTATTTGAATTTGGCGCCAAGTTGAATTTGGCCCCAAAAATGTCAACTTGTGATCGGTCACTCAAAGTGAAGTTATATAATGTTAATAAGTATTAAAACTCTTAGGAAATTATAAAATCAAACATCTTGAGGTCCGTGAAGATTTCACATTACCAAATAATGTCTCTTGTGGGATTCCGTCCTGATCTGCTGTGTTTTTACATTTCGGTAAAAGTTAACCAACTATAAATCAATATTAAAAACCAAAAATATTGTGCAGATTTTGGGAACAATTTGTGCCAGGTAATAAATGTAGGCTTGAATCTAAGCATCTGCCAAGATTGGAAAAGATTCTGGGCTTTTATTCAGATTTTTCATGTATTTCTTAAACCGGCTGCTTCTAGGTAAAATCACAAGTGCTTCTATTTTGAAAATTGGGTGAAAAAAGTGTATTGCATTCGTGGTCCGGTAGCTCGAAAATTCAATGGTCACCAATATATTTAATTTAGTTTGTTTACTTGCTTGTTTGTTTGTCAGTCAGGAAAACATCACTTTGAAAAATTGAGTCGCTTCGTAAGGTAGGTAGAGCCATTTGAATAGAGGCCATTTTGTACACAAAGTATAGGGAAATTTATTACTATTGTGCACCCTGCAGGAGAGTCAGTGTATTGGAATGGGGACTATTAAAATGATGAATAAAAGCTAATAATAATGATATTAAACATGATAACTTGAAATTCACCACAAAGGACAATTCTTGAAATGTTTTTCCAGTTTGCTGGTTTTTTTCTGTATCATAGTGTGCACGAATGCGACATGTATACATATGTATGGGTGCATGGCATAAAGTGTGCACTGCAGTGTGGAGACTGTCACAATCTACACAGAGTGTAGCATAATATGTACATTTTGTGTAGCATTGGCTAGATTTAAGTTTTTCTGGGCCCTGGGCCAGGCTAAAATTTAGGGCACTTGCTATATGGATAGTGGATCCATGTGAAGAGTTATCCATGTGGATCCATATGTTACTCACCACCCAAACCCATCCTATTTGTTTTGATTATGATCAGTAACTGAGAGGAGAAGTAGGAGAGGAGTTAACATGCATCTGGGAAGTGAGAGTAGATCTACTCTCACTTTCAAATTTGTATTCACTTGTATGTATTGATTTGTCCTGATTGAGCACCATTGTCTCATGTTATGGTTAATGAATATAAAACACAGTTAATTTGTCCTCATTGAGCATCATCATTGTCTCAAATTGGTTGTTGTCTTGCATTTTTATTTAGGTTTCAAGTTTCATTGTTTGGTAACTTATAATATCTACGGAAGAGCTGCCATACACCTTCCAGCATTTTCCTCCATAATGTGTCTGTTTATTGAATTGTGTTCAATATTGTTTTCAATGTATTTACCATTACCACTAGGCCTAGTATAGACTACTCTAAGGTCAAGTGGTTGTAATGAAAAAAAAGGAAGGTAGTGAACCTGCAAGTTTTGGTAACATTTGTAGACTCCTATATAATAGGCCTACAAGTGAAGTGAACTTGCTATCAACCCAAGATAGCACTCTCCATTGATTGATCGATTGACATATAGGTACAGGATGAAAGTCCCATCCTGAGATGGGTAGGCCCTATCTGACACCACAGGGGTTCAAATTACAATCAATTGCGGGAACCTGTTTAGGTTCTCGCAAAGGGTTTCTAGAACCTTCGGTTCTCATCAAAACCAGGCTTCTGATTCCTGCAAAATATTGAGAAAAATAGGTAACCTTAATTTTTGTGCAGTTTTTCTGACAGACAATGCATGTTGCTTTCACTACCCTTTCACAACAATGCTCAAACTTAAAACTAGTTCTAAGTTCATCTGAACAATCGGCCACTGTTGCCTTTGTCACCGATTTAATTTTTGCCTTGGAACAAGGGATAGATTAACTACCAGAGCAATAATTTATGAATACAATTAATATATCTCCCTGCACTATCATATTTCTGCTGCAGAAAGGTAAAATATAACACAACATGTGATCTGAGACTTGGAAGCTTACGCGAACCAATTTTGGTTCTCCTAGTTGTAATCCAGCGAGAACCTTCAGGAGAACCGGTTCTCGGGTTCTCCTCGAATTTGAAACCCTGCACCATTGTATATTTTATACTCACAAATATATACATGGGGTAGGGTGTGGTTCTACCTGGTAGCACATTCGGAAACAACATGGAAAGTATTTGCTATCTACTGCAGATATACATATAGATGAAGTTTGCACGTCCAAGTGGTTTAATTTGGGGTCCTGGACATGTGGACCTTCAAATGCAATTTCTGGGAAGTCATTTTGACTTCTGTGAAATGCATGTAATTTGTGACACAATCTGGTCCATGGGGGGGCAAAGGAGGCATTTTTGAAAATTGATTTACTGTAATTATTACATAATACGAGGGTCATTTAATAAGTTCTACCCGTTGGGTCATAACTTTTGTTTTGTTAAAAGTAGCTACTTAAAAATTTGCAAACATATAGTACGTACCTGTCTTCTACAGGTGGTGAAAAAATTATGTCAAGATCATTTTCAGATTTTTGTTGGTGACCTGAAAAACACAGTAAGATATGGTACACCGGAAACGGTGATGCATCTTTGGATATTGAACTTGAAAACATGCATGCAGCCAATGTACGAACTTCCCTCTTATACAAACAAATCATATTAGTAACAATATAAATTTTGAATGAATATACACCTTACAGTCCAAAACATCATCTGTGACTGAAAAAGTTAAATTTTGATGGACAGAAATTACCCAGAATTCCAATTTGTGGAGGGATATCTTGTAACATCTCAGGTGATGATAATCAGCTTCAGCATAGTGTCCATCTCTACAGTGTGAGTTAAACTGCGCTATTAGATAAAATACAAAAGTTAAAGCTACTATAACACATTTTCAGTCAAAAAAGTAAATTTAATTCCTTTGTGATCTATTGTGGTATTTTATTCCAAAGAAAGCGACACAATGCCACCATTTTACAGCATGATTTATAAAAGTCAATATCTTCATAAACTGGGTTTATGGTCATTTATACTAATTTTATTACACTGGCTATTTGTTCTATTAGTTTTGTGCATATTAATGCCCATCATTTTCAGTTTGTGGCAGCCTTTTAACTAGTACATATAATTGTATGATTATTCTTGTGTTTTGTACAGTTTTTACAGTATATCATGAACAAATGCAATAATTATGGGATCTTCAACACACTGTACTTGAGACGCCTCTATAAATATTGTACATATTTTGACCATTTCCGGTGAACCATATCTTACTGTGTTTTTCAGGTCACCTACAAAAATCTGAAACTGATTTTGACATATTTTTTCACCACCTGTGGGTGACATTACGAACTATGTGTATGCAAATGTTCAAGTAGCTACCTTTAACAAAACAAAAGTTATGACCCATGGGTAGAACTTTTTGAATGACCCTCGTATATACATACAGTACTCTATCATTTACTGAAAACACCAAAGGTCTAGCATACTCGGTTTTCAAGTTATGACGATTTTGATGTTTATTTTCTTATGCATGTTATTGTTTTTACTCCATATTTTTACCTTTATCTCAGTTTCAAATTTGCCGCTTTAGCCCCTATGGACCAGATTGTGTCACATTATGACTTCTGTGACATCATATCCTTATTTTAATCTCCAATCTCTCTGACAACTTATGACAGCGTTCAAGCTTTGACTTACGTTTGGCAGATCAGACAGAGTGGTGGAAATTTAAAGTGAAAGATATCCTAAAGGAACATTTTCTAGGGTGAAATTTTGTGTAGAAACTGAATCTAACATAAAAAAATGCATAATTATCAACTTGAAAATTTTCCAAATAGCACTGCACAGGCACATTTCTGCCCCAAATCCTCAAAGTTGAGTAAAATGTGCTGTTAAAAAATAAGTCCTTCAAAATGGAGATACTTAAGACTAAACAAAAACATGTTGCTCTAGAGAAAGATATTGGTAAGAGCAACATGTTCTTTGTTTAGCCTTATACCTCCCAGTTTTGAAGGACTTATTTTTTAAACAAAATCCATTAATTTTTTCATGCCCTCACAATTCTTAGGGTGGGGGTAGCATACTGCAAGTTATTTTCTTTTCTGTAAATCTAGCTTACTTATTTGTTATAATGACCTTTAAAACATCCCTATAGCTTATACCATTGGGCTATTCCAGATAATAAAGGACCCCCTATAGAGGGCAAATGTTTTTTTGAAAAAAAATCTGGAATTCCAAATTTGTTTTGGAAAAAGCATCTGGAATTCCGGACCCAATCTCCGCCAAAACTTATGGAATTTCAGGTGTATTCCATAGAACTACTATAGAGGGCAAACTTTTTTGGGAAAAAATATCTGGAATTCAGACCCAATCTCTGCAAAAAAGTATGGAATTCCAGGCACATTCCATCAAACCCCTATAGAGGGCAAACTTTTTTGAAAAAACATCTGGAATTCCAGACCCAATCTCCATAAAAAGTATGGAATTCCAGGCGCATTCCATCAGACCCTATAGAGGGCAAACATTTTTTTGAAAAAATATCTGGAATTCCAGACCCAATCTCCGCAAAAAGTATGAAATTCCAGGCGCATCCAATCAAACCCCTATAGAGGGCATGCATGAAATAATCAGAATAATCATGGAATTTTTTCCCGATGTGTGAACAAATAACAGGAATTCCATGTATAGGCCTAGTGAGGGGCCTATAGAAGGCATCCATGGAAATGTTTAAAAATCCTGGAATTTTTACTTGTATTTCCATAAAAGTCTGGAATTCCAATGGTGGGATAGAGGACATCAATGAAAATTGTTAAAAAATCTTTGAAATCTGGAATTTCAATGCACCAGATTTTAACTTCCAGATATGGTACATTATGCATGGTAATAATGAGCCCTGGGGGAGGAGGTTGTGGGTGGCAAGTCAATTTTTGGCAGGCAGATTTATTTGTTTAATGGTGGACTGGGTACCTCTCATCTGGGCATCCGGAGTAGATCTGGTAACTCGGGGAATTGCGGCAGATCCACCATCGGACAAAACCACAGGTGTTTCGCCAGAACGGCGCGATCAGAACGACGCTGCAGTCCTCCCCCCCCCTCTTGGCCACCACCCTCGTGAGTAGTGAGATCGGGAAAGCGTATGCAGTCATCCCTCCCCAGTCTCACGGACAGAGCGTCCACGGCGAACGCTTGTGGTCTGCGACCCTCAAGCAGTACACCGGCAGTTGATGATTGCGCTGAAATGCGAACATATCTATCGAGGGGTGGTACATCACCTCGAAGATCGCTGGACGACCGCGGAGCAAGGGACCATTCTGTTGGTCCCGACACCTTCCCTCGTGACAGATCGTCCGCGAGGATGTTGGTGACGCCCGCTATGTGCATCGCTCTCAACGTAATATGCCTGGACTTGCACCACCCAATCAGGCGCAGTTCATGCAGGCACAACCGAGGTGACCTGGTGCCCCCTTGTCTGTTGAGGTAGGCCACCATGCACCACGGCTGTGTTGTCCATCTGGACAACGATATGAGATCTCACGATCACCTCCTCGAAGTGCTGGAGAGTTCTCTCCACTGCCCATAGCTCGAGAAGGTTGATGTGAGACTGTGTCCCCGTGGATGTGGCCCTCCAGCCCAGCTTTGACGCGTCGGTCAAATTGGGCTGATGGGTCCACCAGCAGAGTTCCTCTCGCGCGATCTCCGACATCGGAACCGCGAACGATATCGGGTGATGACTGGGCCTGTAAAAGGCGAGAAGGTGCAGTTGGATATACCTCATAAGGCCCAGAACCTTCATTCATGCCAAGATCTAGCGATGCCGCCCACATACCCTTGATGGGACAGGCTAGCACCGAAGCGAGAGTCTCCATTCTGAACCTCTTGGGCCTGATGAACTCGTTCAACGGCTTGAGGTTCAATATGGGCCTCCAGTCGCCGGTCTTCTTTGGAGCCAAGAAGAATGTGCTCCAAAACCCCTTGGGGAAAGGGGGGTAGACGGGACAATCGCCCGCTTGTGAGAAGCTGAGTGACCTCCGATAGTAGTGCCCGACGCTGGGGGCCGTCTGACGGCACTACTGTGGCCCTCTGAAACGTGCAGGCGCATCGAGGGGAACTCCAGTCTGTAACCCCGCTCACTACCGACAATACCCAGGCGCCGGAGAGATGGCTGTCGATCGACCGCCCGTACTTCAGGAACGATCTGACTTGCTCCCCTTGGAAGAACGCTTGCTCTTCTTGAGGGGTTTGTCTGATGATCCTGCACTTGCCAATACTGTTGCGCTTCCCAGACTTTTGGGTGCTGCAGAGGTAGCCTCGGGCTCCGGTGTAGTCAGTGGTGCACGACCTGCTGAAGCCAGAGCCGACGAAGAGGAACGCTTACCAGAAGACTTGGACTTATTATGCGTTTCTTCTTCGTCTTGCTGCCCTTCCCCTTGGTCAGGGCAGCCTCTGACTTCTTCAGAGTGCTCGCTTTGGTTGCCTTCTCGGCCCGGTCCTCAACCGTGGCGCAAAAAGCCTCAAGAGAAACCCCTGTCACTCCAAGTCGGATCTCTTCATTGCGAATGCCTACATGGAAAGTATTATTTGCCATCTACCACAGATAGAGCAATTTTGCAGGTTCAAGTGGTTAAATTCAAAATGCAGTGCAGTTTTATGGGAAGTCATTTTGACTGATATAATTTTTTTTAAATTAATATGACACCATTTGGTAATCTCCAATCTATCGAACAATTTATAAGTGTTCCTTAATCCTATAGCTTTAAAGGCTTAATGTACGATTTCCTTCAAATTTAAAATTTGTCATTATATACTCAAAATGCTGAAATAATACTAGTAATAATGATCGGGAATGGTTTCTGTCCATTTTGAGCTGAAATAACGAGGTAACGTGAAAGAAACACTGCTTGTTATTTTGGCCGTTTAACACGCAGTTCTATGGGGGACATAAAGTCATAATTTCTTGAATTATGACTTTATGTCGAACTTTGCTTTGTTTACCTACAAACACAACAAATTTGGCTGATTCCATTTAGGTGCAAGTTGTGACATGTGTAAACATTACAAATATGCCAAAAAATCAGGTTTTAAAAAAAATTAACCAAATTCATATTAGATTGTACATTATGACTTTAAATGGCACTTCCCTGTTTAAATAGTGAATCCAAAATGTCATCAATAATAATTGAAATGCCATGCCAGTAAACTTCAACTTGATTTGATTTTTGTATTTTTGAAGATTTGTATTAAAATATAGTTGGAACATGTTGTCTAAATAGTCAATGTGTACAGTGTAAATAAGTAATTTACATTTCTTTATAGCTGTTTATAAATTTAACAATTATGAAGCAAATGGGATTTTAAAGTTTCCAGTCATAGAATTCAGTTTGTGTGTAGTTTACTTGAAAAATGAGTTGTGGAATAAATACTACTATGAACTTTTAAGCAGCCAGTATCAGCTGTAGTGACCTGGAGTAAATGTCCCATTGGGACTAGTCGTGTGCGTGTGCGTCCTTGTGTGCCCTATAAAAAACAAGCAATTTTCACTGTGAAATCTGCATCATCATACAGGTGTTTGGTTTTTCACACCCTCATAGATTAGGTGTAGGGGCAAAACCCAGGGTGGGGGTTGTCCAAACAAGTCTTTTTGCTGCATATTAGGTCTTCCAAAAAGGGAATGGGGCTACTTTATCATAAAATATTCCCCATGCAGTCTCAAAGAATGACCGGGGGATTTCATCAAATGACTCCTTTTATTTTTGGTGTCAATTCTCTCACTGAAAGACACCTAGTTTCAACTTGGTGTCTGCACATCCCTGTCATTTCCAAATTCGAGTGCCCCTTCCCATCTGGAAATAGGGCTTCTTTTCCTTTTTCCTGTCAATCCTTTCATCTACTGAAGTAATGAAATATATACTGTTTTAAAATTGAGCCTATTGTCAGGTCAGCTGGATAAGAAGTTAGTGAATTTAGACAAAAAATCATTCTGTGAGAGATTATCAAAAAATCAATGTTTTTCACTTAAAATTAATATTTTATTGAAAGACTAGTCTTTAATTGATGTCTAACAGGTTTTTAGAAGTCAAAATTGACAAATGTTTCCTAATTGAAGAAGCATTATTTAATATTTGAGGGATTTTTAAAACTGAAGGTTTGAAAAAAAGAAGAAAAAAAAGAAGAAGAAATCTGACCGTCCGACCCAACTTTCCCATTTTCCCACTTGAGGGCAACACAACAATAATATTTTTTGGCCTAAGTGGATTTACAAGCTATATAGGCCTATTTACAAAATGTTACAGAAAAATGTACAAGATTGCAGTTCCTTAATAACAGAACCGTAGCCACGAGTGCAACACCCCCCCCCCCGAACCTGCAAAAGTATACAAAAAGTCCCAAAATTTAAAGCATTTGCGAGCCTATATAGCGAGCCAAAACAATTGGATTTTTAAAGCTTTTTTGGTCAAAAAAGGGTCCAAATTTGGGGAAGAAAGTCCACTTTTCACAAAATTGCACCACCTTTTGGAAAAAAGCCTACTTTTTCAAAATTCAGCACCCCCCCTAAAAAAATTGTGGCTACGGGCCTGCTTAATAACAAGATAATTGGACAAAAGACATGTATATGAAATTCGCACATACACTATAGTAGGCCTACTGAATAATTTTGATATCAGGTCCAGGCAAGATAATATTAAAATAGAAATTAATTTCTTCAGACTCAGACAGAGTGCCCATGACATTGATTTATCCTCAATAGTAAAATACTTACTCCCAACAATGGCTAGAATACTTCACTCCCAAATACCCCCGAAAAATACAGCAAAATTTGTATATGCAAGTTGGAACTGACTAAATTTTTTTTCTACATGTAATAGGCCTATATTTTCTTTTCTCCCAACAATTACTTTCATTTATACATAGTTAACACAAGTAGAGAACTTTATACATTTCATTTAGTGTGTTACCATGGTAATATGGCTACCCGAGTGTCAAAACTCTGAAAATACCATTAGCCTCTGACCCCGTGCCAGGTTCAACGGGAGGGCTAAGCACATAGCGGGCATTTCAAACTCTAAAAAGCACTAATACAGTAATAGTTACACACATGCAATATCCACATGTAGTTATTACTGTGGATTGCACATGTTTATACATGTACAGCTATTTTCTACGCAGGCTAAGAACTACCGGGAAAACTAAAAGGTGAAATTTTGTGTTTACCGGGCCATTTTCAAGTTTACAGTATAGCATTTTAGCCCAAAATAAATGTTAAACAAAATTCCCATTTTAAATGTATTTGTGTGTACTGTGTACATAGCCTTTATACCCTATACAGTGTACATGGCAATGGCATGCATGTATGTAGGTAAATACTTGAAAATAACAGAGTACTGACAGTGAGTTTGAATTTGTAACCACTTCTATTTAAGAAAAGGTCAAATGTGGGGAGGTATCATGTTAATCCAGGGATTTAGTTTTGGCACTTCAGACCTACTCCTGATGCATGCATGGTGGTGAAACAAGAAAGATAAAAACTGTAAAAAAATGTATAGAAATTGTGACACAAATTGAATTATACATACAATTTGTTGTTTTTCGTTGCTAGCTGTATTTTTTTGGCTCTTCACTTTTTCAAACCGTCAAAAATAATTTGGGGCAAACAATCCACAACGTCCGTCAGCAAAAATGTTTTCGTCGGTACATACATTTACAAGTTAATGTGCCACCCCCCCGCTATGCCACTGTCTGAAATTTCCATTGAATTGTTATTTTTACCCAAGGCCAAAATCATCCGGCTTATCGCAATGTAACATGGGAAAAGATGGTAAATCGCACAATATATTTGCACAATCTCTGCTCATTAGGCACTTGAAACTTGATGCTGAGTTTAGCGTCCCCCGCCCGCGTTATGAATTTTGTGCCGCGTTTGAGATGTAAAATCTGAAAATAATTCATTATTTTGCAAATTACTACTAAACCAGAAAGAAAATTTGTTCTGCAAAATTTTTAAACCCCTCTTTTTGTATTTGAACCCTTCAAAAACTATAGAAAGCCTTGAGAACTATTCGATGAATCCATCTAAATATTTTAGCATTAAAAATATACAGGTTTTTGACCCTTGCTCTATCCAATTATTTCAATTATACCTTTGGGATACCAGGGTAGACTAGAAGTGAACTTAACCTAGCCAAAATGTTTTTACCAGATTGTTGATGTTGTAAATAATTTAACTAGGAAAGACCTAGTTTTTACAAATTGGTGCCAAAAATTTATTTCATAATGTTCTGCACATGATTGTTATTTGTGTATTTAATGAGTCAACCCCCCCCCATATCTCAAATGTATGTATACGGAGAGTTTATCATGTTAGTACAAATTGGAGTGAAGAAGACTGGCATGGTATACTTCGGAATACATTTAGTTTGTTTTAAAACTTGAAAAACAAAAAGCAAGATAATTATACTTTTATAAATGTTTATGTGTGTTTGTGACACTATATTGCGACTGGCGATACCCAATTAGAGTGAACAAAAGTGCATAAGCATTGGTAAAAGGCATGATAATGAAACCTTGAAAATAATGAATAATGAATAATGAAATAGTTGCCTCATTATGAGCTGAAAAAAATGGGACGCTAAACTCAACATCAAGTTTCAATAGCCTTAATCACCATTTTGTAGAATTTAAGCGATTTTTGGCGATGTTAGCCGTTTGATCAAAATTTGAAACTATTTTGTAAAATTTACCTCATTTTGCTGTGATTTATGAAAATTTTGCACGATTCATAGTGATCGGTCACAATTTAGCATAATTTACTGTGATTTCCAGCAATTTGTAGATTTTAAGCTTTCTTAGCAGAATTTTGGCGATTTTACAGATTGATCAAAATTTGAAACAATTTTGTAAAATTTACCCCAAGTTGCTGTGATTTATCAAAATTTAACACGATTCATAGCGATTGGTCATAATTTAGCATAACTTTCGGCAATTTACTGTAATTTCCAGCAATTGTCAGTTTTGGGCGATTTACCGTATTTTCTCATGTGACATGGGTTCTTACTTCAAGATCAAAAATTTGGTTTTAGTGTTATACAAAATCACCCGGGTTACAGCAAGTAAAAATAGAACAACATTGGGGTGTGGGGTCGCTGTGTGTGCGGGGGGAGGGGTGCAAAGTGACATTTTCATTTTTTCACCCAAACTTTGAAATAGCCCATATTTTCTACACACAACATCTCCAGGGAGGCAACATTAAGGAAAGTGCCAAAAGGATAGAAAAGTTCAAGCATGTGCTACATACTGTATACATTTCTTTAATTGAACTGACTAATGTGATGTCAATTCCAAACAGTTTTCCTTCTCAAAATTAGACAAAATATAATGTTCACCAGTTTTGTGTTGCATTACCAGTTAACACTTCAAATTATTTTTTATGAATAAGGTCCTGTTGAATTCCACATTCAAACAACATCTCTGAACTTGACCCAGCCACCTGAAAATCTAGGTGAAATGTGAACACGGAAAATACATGACAATGTATCAGATAGGGTGTGAATGGGACATGTATAGCAGGTACACTAGCACAAATGGGCCCTTGGCCAGGCTAAAATTTAGGGCCTCTATCCGAATTCATGTGTTACACTTCTACCCAACCAAATCCATGTTATGATGTAACCTATTCCTCATTCCAAACCAGTGCTTCACTCAATTTTTCCACTTTCCACGTAGCAAGTGTGTGTCAAGAGCAACCGCGATGAATGCATCCCCGCTTGATAGTATATGAAAGCAACAGAGCCTGAAAGTAGTGCTACACAATGTATGTGTACACTTGTGTACTTGTAAAACATCACTCCAGATCCAAAGTCAGCTGGAGAAATATTACGGAGAAATATTTTCAAAGCAACTGTCAATACTTTCATATGTAGTCTTATGCCCATATTATAAATAATCCAATTTAGGTGATTTCATTTCAGAAGTACAGTACAATGTATTGTGGGATGTGTGCAATTCATAAACAATTGTGACACCCATATTGAATGTTTGCCCTGCTTTGCCTTTGCATATTCCTGTATACATAATTTTCATGTACATGTAGTCCAAGTGTTAACCATAAATTAATCATAGCAGATAAATTGTTCTACTTCTTATAATAGGGGCCTATATTATTTTACTACTGATTATTTTGGGATTTTAACACTGACAGCCAAGTTAATTTTTCTCCATCCAGGCCATGGTCCCGATACGTTACACAGAAATGTGCTGCTTTATAGCACATGTATGACGAATATTGCCATGGAGATGTTTTATAAAAACTGAGTTGTAAGCAAATCACACATTATGGCTTTGAAAGTTCAGAATGTGAAGAATATTATGTTGACATGTGTTGGATTTGTGAACAACTCGCAATTCAACTCGCAACTCCTCTTGGCAACTCACAAAATTTCACAATATTTCATCTCGCAACTCGCAAATTTCAACTCGCAAATGTCAACTCGCAACTCGCAATCCAACTCGCAACTTCCTTTGACAACTCGCAAATTTCAACTCGCAACTCGCAGATTTCAACTCACATCTCGCAACTCGAACTCGCAACTCGCATCTCGCACTCGCAACTCGCACATTATCCAAACCCTTGTAAGCTTATGATGGATGGACAGAAACCCTAAAAATATTATTTCTGCATTTCGGGTATAAAAGAATAACATAATGAAAATTTGAACGAAATCGTACATATGGCTTTTAAGTTTTTCTGGAACTGAAAATTATGAGGGAAAAACTCTGGAATTCCAATGCCCTCTATAGGTGTTTTGGTCAAAACAGTAAAACATCTGGAATTCCAACGCATTGGGGAAAATAGTCTGAATTCCAAGGAAAAAGTCTGGAATTCGACGCCTCTATGGTTTGGAGAATATGACTTTGAATGGATTTTCAGAAATTAAGAGTAAAAATTGTGGAATTCCTAACGCATTGGGGGAAAAAGGTCTAAAATTCCTAACGCATTTGGGGGAAAAAGTCTGGAATTCCGGCGCCCTCTATAGGTTGGAAGTATGTGACTGTAAAGAGTTTTGGGGAAAAAAGTCTGGAATTCCAGACCAAAGTACATACAAAAAGAGTATGGAATTCGTGCCCTCTATAGGGGGTTGATTATTATCTGGAACAGCCCATTGATATGGCCTTTTCAAATCGAAAATGAGGTGAATATTATACTTTTTTCCAAATCAATTGTCACCCGAACCTTAGACTATGCCATAGTCGAATTTTGATAAAAAAATATGTTATTATTAATCATGATGAACGCATTCCTTGAACTCAAAATTATACTGATGTTTATTAAAATTAAATTGTTCAATAGTAAAATGGTCATAAAGAGTTTATATAATTAGCTGGTTAGTGACAATAAAAGTTATATTGAATGCAACATATCTTGCATAATTATAATTGCTCACTTAATATTGAACAATTCTGATCTTGGAATCTACCAGTTTAAATTGATCGCGAAAGCCCAAGTAAAAAAATCCCACTTGGGAAGCTAGCAAACAGAGGGAGTACGGTGACTGAAAATATCAGATATGTTAAAATCTATCAATTGCACACAAACAAATTAATACAAATCGGAGTTTTATGCTTATTAATGTAATAGCCAGAGTACCGGTATGCAAAATGGGCAAGTGGACTACGGAGAAGTCTACGAACCTTTGAGTAATTTCTACTCATGCTACGAAAATATAGAAATACATGGATCCCATTCAATGCTTTTAATACCAAAATTGTACCGCTGTTGCCCAATTAGCATAGAAAATTAGGCACTATTTGGTAGTGTTCATGTTCATACACTCACAAGAAATTAGCAAATCAAAATTTTTGTCACCCCAAACCGACAATTTTCGGCCAACATCGGACAAAAATTGATTTTTTTTCCTGGAAAAATATAAAAATAGGGAATTTTAAGTGCCAAAATCTGAAACTAGATGATATTTTATCCTGGAAACATATAAACAATCAAGAATTTTTATTGTTTTACCCCTAAATAATTTTTTTCACACATTTGTCCGCCAAATGAAAGTCAAAATTTGAACGCTGTCTTATTGGTATTCCTTGGTGTCAAATACATAGTGAATCCAAAATTGCCCATAAATTTTAATTGAAATGTCCTTTTAAATTTCAACTCGGTGTCAAGTATTTTTGTATATAGCTTTTGTAAACATCATATTTATCAATTTAAAAGTAGGAGCATGTTGTCTATATAGTCAATGTTTACAGTGATTTACATTTCTTAACTTCATAGCTATTTTCAAATCTACAATTACTTTCCAGTCAATGAGTTCAGTTATAGTCAGTTGTGGAATATAAAAATCCAGCCAGTGTCTTGACCTAGAGTAAATGTCCCATTGGGAAATATTGATAGTATTTATATAGCCCAGTCGTGTGCTGGTGTTGTATTGGTTGTGTGTCACATTCACTGCCCTCAAAATACCATACAGGTTTTCATGCACTCATCAACTTTTCACAGGTGAATTGGCGAGAAAAATGGGGAGGGGGGGGGGGGGGCTGTTATTCAAACGCGGCATTTTGCTAGAAATATAGGTCTTCCACAATAAAGTTTCGGGCTACTTTTGTCATGTTTGCTATGATGTGTTTACATCAAAGTATTGATTTGACCAATATATCCTGGTTGACCTGACAATTAAAGGAAGGTGACCTGATATAAACTGAGCTCAAAAAGAAACTTTTTTTCACAAGGTCATATTTTGAAATCCTGTCCATCAAATTGAACTAAATTACACACAGGTTTTACTTCAATACTCTACTGTATAACACATGTCAGTAACCAAGCAGTTATCCAACTGACACAACAGCAAAATGCACTGACATGGAATAGCTTCCTGGACCACATTCACAGCCCAGCCCTGTTTCATGAAAAAGGTGTATGAAAAGCAGAAAGCAGCACCGTTGTATCATCTGTGCAAGGATCTTGTGTGCATTCTGACAGATTTTTTTGTGCTGGGTGCCAAATGTTGGGCTGTGAAAGTGGAGGAAGTCCAGGAAGCTGTCCCATGACAGTGCATTTTGCTGTTGTGTCAGTTGGACAACTGCTTGGTTACTGACATGTGTTTTGAGTAGAGTATTAAAGTAATCCTGCAGTTTTTTGATGATATCTTTGGAAATTATACCGATTTGGAATGCCAAATTCCAATATGTTTATTAGAAAATATGAGCTTTCATATCTGATACCAAAATCAGCATTTTGATGAGGTAAAGTGGGGATGAGATTGTTAATCAGGTTACCCACCTTTAATTGACAGGATGGTACGATTTCTTCAAAGACGTGCGGTTTTCACCTTTTATGCCCAAAACATGTGCACATGTGCACTTGCATTTAGGGGTGATGTATATTACCCCTATGATGGTGAATAAGGAGGGGGGCAATGATTGTTTGGCAGGCCAAGGGGGGGGGTGATTATTTGGCAGGCTAAAGGGGGAGGCAAGCGATTTTTGGCACAGATATTTGGCACTATTTCGATATTAACCCTTAAAAGGTGTAAAATCATGTTATGAAATGCTCAAATATATGCAAAATGTTCTTTTTGATGCACTCACATCACATGATTAAAGATAATTTCAGGTTTTAAATTGGGGTTCCCGAAACTCTAACATGTGTAAAGAAAGGGCAAAGATTTTTTGGCATGTTAAAAGGAGTGTGGCAAAGATTTTTCAGCATGTCAAAAAGGGCAGTGAGGATTTTTTTGGCATAATGAAAGGGAGGAGCAAACAATTTTTTACAGACCATTTAAAAATCACCCCCTATAGTACACATAATCATGCACAGTCCCTAAAATAACTTGCAGAGGATTGGCTTGAAAATTCAAACAACACTTCTTTAATTCATGTCTACACTTGAAGACCTGAGTGCAAGAAGACGGTAAGTCATATTAGCATCTTGAGATATGATCGTTTAGACTTATAGGCAAGAAGAATCATTTTGTATATCAACCAAATAAATATCTATAATATTGATCGATATATCATTTTTGGACTTACAGTATTCTTGCGCTCAGGTCTTCACTTTCACATAGCATTCATATGGTCAATGATAAATAATGAGTTTTCTACTGATGCAAACAAAAATCTACATTTTGATGTGGGGAATAGGCATGATTATCCTCACCAACATATGAACAGGCACTTGCACAGACATATACAAACATAAATCACCCCCACTACCCCACTACAGTAAAAATGATAAGGGTGCCCATGCTGTGGAAGATGACAGAGCCCAAGAATACGAGGGTTTGTAAATAATATCCCGCAACCATTATTTATCTCCGCTCATGCATGACTTAGATGACTGTTACTTACGATCAATAAAGTTTACCTTTGTCTTTCAAAACACACAACAATTAGTATCAGAGTACCTTTAATTACGTAATCTCATTTGCATAAAATCATTGCCATATGTACACTGACAATTGTCAACATTGGCGGGAAATTCGAATTGTAGTTGAGGAACGTGTTTAATAAAAAGAACCAGAAGTAAGGAACAAAGCAATTTACAAGCCTTATTTTTGGTATGAGGTAATCTGAGTATATTCAATTGATAATTTTGAAAGAAGAAATGATGTATCCGTCAACAGATCAGGAAAAGGACTGTCTTTGAATTTCACCAAAAATAGGCCTTAACGACAAAGCAAAAATGGTGTGAAAATCTGGAGAAAAGAGCCCACACGGTAGAAGAAAGAATCCAAATTATCTCCAAAATAAAACAAAAACAAATATGATTGTTGGTAATGGTATGGTATGAGAGATCATAGTCAAGACAATAGAATTTGTTGCAATAAAAATAGAAATGTGCGCATGCGTAGATGGTACACATGATTGAACGTACCAAAAATGTATGAAAAAAGTAAAATTTCATCAAAAAAAACGCTAAAAATATGACTAATACAAGGTTTATGGAACAGTAGCTGTGTAAGTGAATTGCTATACCAAGTCTTATGCTAGAATTAGACATACCTTTCGAAATTCAAATTTCTTATTCAATCCAGAGCCTCTCAATGGTGTGCTACTTTGATTACAAAAACAAGACCTTTTGAAAACAAAGGTTTATTAAGAAAGAAATGTTTGTGATTTCACCACTGGGATCTCCTTTTAATAATCAGTAGATACCCAATCAAACCAGGTACCATTTGTTAAATTTTGTCATCGATTAATATTTCTATCCCTTATTATGTAAAGAACAATAGGTGATTAAGCCTACTCAAAATTGGAGATATTCAACATGATCTCTTTTCTTTAATAAAAATGGTATAGATCTAAAAAGAGTACAGCATCATTCCTATGTTATCGGTCTACAAAGTTGCAAAAACCGCGCCAGATTCCATACTTTTATTCTCGAGATATTTGGAATTATGTAACAATACCTCAATTTGGCAAGATTGTCTTGACTATTTTTCACCATAAATCAGGCAGTGCCCATACACTATTGTGTTTATGCTAATGTCATTACGTAATCAAGTATTCAGCAGTATTTAGCGTATGAAGTAACAGTCATCCAAGTCATGTATGAGCGGAGATACACCATAGTTGCGGGAACTTATTGACCAGCCCTCGTACTTTGGGGATAATGATAAGCCCATACATGTATGCATTGACAGGGTCACAGGGGTGCATAGGGTGGTGGTTGGAGGGCTGTATGAGGGGTAGGAGGAGTTTAGCAAGAATGTAATCATAGAGGGAAATTTAAGGAACAACTTTTTATGAATAAGCCTTTTAAAATAACACATTATGATACATGGTGAACAAATGGAAGGATTTGACAGGTTTCGTGGTTTTTTGTTTTTTTTGCTTGTTTTTTTTTATTTTTTGTTTTTGTTGTTTATTTTAAACAAAACAGTTTGGAAGATATGAGGATGTGCACAGACACCAGTTTGAAACTAGGGGCCTCAATGAGATACTTGACACCAAAAGATGGAGTCATTAGGGTGTGATGGCCCAAATAGGAGGGGATGTGAGAGTCATGGGAAACATTTTATCAAAATGAGGGTCTTTCTGTCGGAGTGTGGACAATGAGGTCAAAATATAAAAGTTGATGAAGTTAGGATTTTTTTTTCAAAAAGCCATGGAAAGTTTTAGGAGGAAATATTTGAAGAAAAATACTTTTTTAGAGTATCAGAAATTGGGGAGGTGTTGTTTGGTGAGGCTACATAAATTGATTTAATTTTTTGGTAAATGAAAAAATATAGGCCCTACTGCAGTTTCCATATGATATTGACACATAACACATGATACATGGTGAAGAAATGGAAGGATTTGACAGGTTTCGTGGGTTTTTTTTTTTTTTTTTGTTTTTTTATTTTTTGTTTTTGTTGTTTCTTTTAATCAAAACAGTTTGGAAGATATGGGGATGTGCACAGACACCAGTTTGAAACTAGGGGCCTAATTGAGATACTTGACACCAAAAGATGGAGTCATTAGCGTGAGATGGCCCAAAATGGGGTGTGAGAGTCATGGGAAACATTTTATCAAAATGAGGGTCTTTCTGTCGGAGTGGTGACAATGAGGTCAAAATATAAAAGTTGATGAAGTTTGGATTTTTTTTTCAAAAAGCCATGGAAAGTTTTAGGAGGAAATATTTGAAGAAAAATACCTTTTAGATTATCAGAAATTGGGGGGTGTTTGGTGAGGCCACATGAAAATTTGTTTCAAGTCCCAACATTTATTTATTTTTTGGCTAAATGAAAAAAAAATACTGCAGTTTCCATGTGATATTGACAGTGCTAGCAGTTTTCAGTATCTAACAGGAAAATGATGAGGCCCTTTTTATATTTAAGATTATGAAGGGTTAGACTCTTTTAGAGTTCTACAAAAATACTTGCAAGTGATTCATAGTGAAAATTTAACTTGTTTATCAACATTAAGCCTATATAACCTTAAAATTAAATATGTAAATTGAGGGAAAAAATATGGACTGATCCCAGAAATTGAGGAGGGGCGCGAAATGAATTGATTGAAGGGATCATTTTCCGGGGATCATTTGAGCCTCATTTGATGAGAGGCAGTTGAAAAAGGGGGGTCAACAACAAGTTGAAAACTTGGCCCAGAAGAGCAACAACGTAATTATTTACTCTTGACCTACACATAACTATAAGGCCTATATGAAATTCATGAATACAAAAACAGTACATGTACTAATTCAAATCTAGTCTAATATCATTTTCTTCAGATTGTCTGTGCCATTTGATTTATCATCAATAGTAAAACTCCCAATATTAGAAAAACACAGTGCAAGTGTTTTTGTGTAAGTTAGAATCAGATTAATTGCCAGTCAATGACTGGCAATATACTTACAGATGTTCTTTTTTCCCAATATTTTTTAAAAGAAGGTGTTGGTGTTAGATTGTGGATATGGGTAACAATGCATATTTGAGGAAATTTACAATTTATCATCAGAGGAGGTATTCAATGTAATTTAACAGGAAAAAAAAGAAGTTGCGTGAAGGCAGGTACAGGTGGTAATAGGGCACATATCTGAGGAAATTTATTAAGTTAAGGCAATGAGGATTGTATGGGAAAAAAAAGAAGTAGTAAAGGAATTCAGTGTATCAATGCTAAAAAATCATAAGTGCTAGTGAGGAAGTGACGACCTGGAAAATTATGAGGGAATTTAAAAAGTGAACATACATGTAAAGCACTGAACAAGTTGTAAAGGATGAGATGGACCCATCAACATTAAGAGGTAAACATAAAAAGGTAGTAACCAACCATGGTAACAGAAATGGAGATACAAGGGTCAGCAAGTGGCTCCTACTAACCAGTACGATTTGGGGAAATTAAAGGAAAAGAAATAGAGAAGGCCAAATCAAACTACTTGAACATGATATGCAAATTTGATTCCCTATTGATATAAAAATGAGGAAGTTAAAACTAAGGGCATGCTGCAAACAGATGCTAGTGCTGTAGTAATTCAATCTTTGTACCTTTCAAATGATTATTTCAAATGAACACTTGGAAGAAGAAAGACCAAACACAAAAAAAAGAGGTGAAGTTTCTTCATAAGGAAAAGTTATCAGAAGGGGGGGGCAGAATGACAAAAAATGAAAGAGAAAAGTGCTCTCTCTGACAAAAATTGAAAGAGAAAATCGGGAGGGAGGGGCAAAGGAAAATAAATGGAAAGGAGCCCGTGTCCCAGCAAAATTCACACCAAAAATACCCAATTTTTGCGCGCTTACTTTCCCAAATAGAGCCATTTTTTAAAGTTTGAGACTTTACATGTAGAGTCTCTTTAAAAAAAACATCCTATGTTGCCATTCTCATCGTTCGAAATGCATAACAAACCTATTTTATGTCTTGTATGATTGAGGAAATCTTGAGCCTAAAAACCTTGCTCCTGAGGAAGAAATCACAATTTTGCACCCTAGCTCTGAAAATGCTATTAGCCTTTGACCCCTAGCCAGGTTCACCACAGAGCCGGGTAATTCAAATGCCATATATACTATGTGGATCAAGATGCATGCCATATATACTATGTGGATAAGATGCATGAAGTTATGACATTCCATATTGTATACAGCTATGACAATGGTGACATTTAGGCCTATATAGAAGTTAATTTGTTCACAGCTGGATTGTACCATGGAAGAAAGACATTAAAAAAAGAAATGGTCAAAAGTGGCCCAAATTGCCGCCCAATTAACTTGTTTTCTGGATTTAAAGTTAATTGAGAATAGCGTTTGAGCCTGAACTAGTAAATAAAAGAAATCAAGTAAAGTTTTTCTGTGATCCAAGATGTTTCTGATTCCACTGTATATAACATTTTTGTCTTGATCTCTTTAATTTTGTCTAAGAAGCTTAAATTGAAATTGTAGGCATTTTATGCATGGGGATTGCAAATGTATAAGGATAATTTAATGGGTCGGCAATTTAATTTATTTTGCACTCAAATTAGAGAAAATAATTTACTGGGTGGGCAGCAATATAATGTAAAAAGTGAACTTTACACCCCGAAATGCATCTTAATAGATATTTAACATATTCATGTTGCAACTTTCAAGAAAAATTATATATCGTATTCACTTTGGACATTTAAAAATCTTACTCTAATTATCACGCACCATTACTCCTATAGAGAAAAAGCAGTAAAGTTATATAGATGGGAAAGGTAATGTTTTTATCCGGTTACAGTGAAATAATGTTTTGCCTTTTACTCTGTAACTTCTTTGTCACAGACAAACATCACTCACATGATAAATTTAATTATACCTGTTTTGGATGAATGGCATTTCCTAAAATGTATTGAAATTATTTGATAAGAATATGAAAATGTGTTGAAACATGAACAAACTATTTCTAAAATGTATACATAAATTATTGCAAAACCAGTACTACTAATTTCAATGTTTACAAGTATTTCCCAGTATCAGAGATGCTGCCTTTCCTTCTCATGCCTGAATTCCTTCTTTTATTAAGTCAAAATGTCCGTACTTTTAATAAATTATCTTTAGCCCATTTTGGGGACTTTTTATCCAAATTTACACATTATTACAAGCTATTCCTATAGCCAGGGCTGTCAACGTTTTGGAATTGGAATTGCTTGGCGTGAGACACGTGGCGTACAGGGATTTACCGACTACAATGTTCATTTTGACTCATATAGCGTGACACCGTGAGAAAGTGACCCAATGCGTGAGACTCACGGCCAATGCGTGAGAGTTGACAGCCCTGCCTATAGCATGTGTAAATAATTTCCAAATTGTTATGTTGAATCTGTTTTTCATATACATTTCTTAAAAGCTCTTTTGTTACTTTTGAAGAGATAGCGCCAGTGGTAATACTAATTTTAAAACTGCTCAATACAAGGTGTCCCAGAAAAATTACCGAGCAAATAAAATTGGACGTAAGTCAAGAAATAGACATCAAATTCTAAAAATCTAAATATCAGCATGTGACCTATCTTATTCTGCATCTTATACATTAATTTTACTGAAATCGGTTGACTGATTGCGAAGAAATGAGCGATTACGTAACGCATGCATCAATTCAATTCATTCCAAGTTATAAAGAAAGATCATTCTACACAATGAATGCGCCGTAGTGGTTTACTGTCAATTGGCTTCATATTTTGTACCGTGAAATAATTTTCGCTGTTTTTAAATAATCTGTTTCTTGCAAAACATTTAATTAGGTTTTGTTCAAATTTGAAAACCTGCACGATATTGAAAATTAAAGCTTGCATGTAAGGTACTTGTAAATATCTTTTTTCAGTAAATGTTGATATAAATGTTGCATAAAGAATTCCATCTGGCTTAACAAAATTCTCACACACATTAATGTTTTCGGAATATTTCCAAAGACTTGTAATGCAAATTTAAATGTTAAAACTTCAACATTGCATTGTATCAAAAATCACATGTAAAGCTGTAAGCACTAAATCATTGTCATTCTTGGCTCAAAAGGTAAAATATAACATATTTGCCCAACCTAAAGAATTAAAGTTGGAAAACTTCCAATTGCAGAAATCAAAGTATTCTCGGACAAACTGTTATTCATCTCCATAACACCATCGGATTATAAAATAGATAATGTGGACAGGCCCGTACGCAGGGGGGGTGCGGGGGGTGCGACCGCACCTCCCCAAATTTGCAAAAGTATACAAAAAGTCCCAAAATGTAAGAATTTGCGAGCGTAGCGATCAAAAAATCAGGTTTTTTACGGTTTTTGGGTCAAAAAAGGTCCAAATTTTGGGGGAAAAGTCCACTTTTCACAAAATCGCCCCCCCTTTTGGAAAAAAAGTCCACTTTTTTCAAGATCAGCACCCCCCCCCCAAAAAAAAATCCTGCGTACGGGCCTGAATGTGGACTTAATTTAATGAGATACACAAACCTTAGGAAGCGAAGAGCGAGTATGAAAATAGCGCCTGTTGATCAAACTTTGAATAAACTGCATTGATGCGCACATTATGTAATTTTTAATTTCTTCGTAACCATTCAACCTAATCAAATATCTTTTTTGTTTGTGATGCACAATAAAATAGGCTATGCGCTACATTTTTGATTCTGATGTCTAGTTCTCGACTTACATTCAATTTTATTCACTGGTAATTTTTTCTGGGACACCCTGTATAAGTGACCCTTCCTGCATTCTTATAAATACTGTAATTAAAACATTTGTAAAAATTTGAAGCTACCGGTTTAAGAAATTGAGGATGAAAGACTTTTAATACTTATTCAATTGAATATGTCGGTCAGCAGACAACAGTGTGAAACAAGAAATATTATTGCCCAATACGCACTGAAACAATGATAGGAAAATCAGGAACAACAACAACAGCCCCGGGCAACAACACTTAGGAATTTCATCACTATTATATACTCATACTTTTATGTATACACTTGTTTTTTTGGGCTCTAAACATATATGTTAGAAGCAAAGCCAGAAGCAGGGTATTTCAAAGTCAAATAATTATAACCACAATACCATGTTCTTTATATAGATTTTGTACCAGGATTTTGTATTTACTTCATCAGATAATTTATTATAAACTATTTACAGTGCATGTGTAAATAATGTGTAACATACTGTGTAGTATGGCTAACATGCTAAATACTAGCAAGTACACAACCAGTTCAAACTTCCCACTTTTAACTACAAAAGATCAAATAGGGCGAGCTAGGGGCCAGAGGTTAACATGGTAACATGATGATGGAATGCGTGTGTATACTGCCATTAAAGGTGCACTAGTTATTATATTAGCAGTATTTAATAATGCTTTAACAGTCTTTAATAGTGTTTTAAAAGTCCATAAGCTATCCAATCATTGAATATTGTGTAAACAATGAGTTATAAAGGGGAATTGAAAGAAGAATAATTTTAAATGGATAATGGGGAAGCAATGCCAATAAGCATGCTAGCAAGAAGTTGTTTGTGATAGAGTGGGGCCTAGCCCCGGGGCCTAGCCAGTTGCAAATCTGAGTATGAGACCACATGAACCCTAGGCTTTTATTATTTGAGGCACAGCTACACTGAAGTCTGAAGTGAAGATCCTGTACTATTATGCCAAACCTTAGCCTCACCCCAGCGCAAACTGAACCCCAAATGATTCTCTCAGAACTCAGCATTTGAAGAGCAGTAGACATGGTAGAGCTGGGGTATGCTCCCAGGGGGGGGGGGGACTTCAAAATGAATTGGATATCTAGGTGTAGGGCTGGCACTTTCACAGTAAAGGGCATTCGGTGAGAGCAAAATATAAAACACATGGAGTAATTGGGTGAGAGCATGATTTTTGGCATTCGGTGAGAGCAAAATGTATATAATATTGGGTCATTGGGTGAGCGACAAACCATTTGGATCTAAATTAGTTGGGCGTTGGGTGAGAATATGACCTCTTTTAAAATAGAGTCCAGAAAAAGCCTCGAAATTGATTTTCTAGTTCTAAATGGCTTTGTTATGTCAAAAGAAGTTTTTATTTTTTATTTATTACACTTTATCACTGGTATATACAATAATTATAATATCCCATCAAAATATATTGCACATGAATATTCAAAAGTATGCATACAAAAAAGGAAGTATAGATAAAATTTTGCACCAGTGAAAGGCAAGGACTAACAGGTGCAAAGCACCTCTAGGACAGTCCCACCAAAGATCAAAACAATGAGGACACCCCTCCCAAAAATTTGAAAAAAAACCCCTACACAAGCCTACAACCAGAACACTAGCAACATGTAACCCATAAACAAAAGCAGTGATATATGACCATGAACACCCGTTGCTGTTCAAATGTTAATATATAAGGGGCTGTGCAATAATTATGAGCCCTGGGGAGGGTAAAATTGGGGGGGGCAAGAATATTTGGTAAGTCGAAAGGGGGGAGGGCAAGGAATATTTGGTAAGCCGAGAAGGGGGGGCAAGCGATTTTTGGCACACATTCTTGGGGCCCTTTTAAATAAAAACGCTTTAAAAGGAAAACCGTGACGGAAACGCTTAAATATGCAAATTTTCCTGCTCGCTGTGCTCGCAACATGTATATAGACAATTTAAAGTTTGCAAATTGGGATCCCCAAAATTTGGCATGTGCAAGGAGGGGCAAAGATTTGGCGGGCCGAGAGGGGGGGTGCAAGCGATTTTTGGCGAGCAGTTTGGGGCTCATAATTATTGCACTGCCCCAAAGGGTCTTTGGGTGACCATACCCCACCCCCAGGGGGTATGCTGGACATGTTGCAGTTAATTTCATTTCCTGGCATTTAATTTGGCAAACATGGCAACTCCACATGTAGTGCACTGCTAATTAACCCTGCTCCTGAACCCAGTGCTATATCATTCGAGTCTGCACTCGGACTCACTTTTTTTTTGTCGAACTCACAGACTCAGCTCGGACTCTGAAAAAGCCAAGTCCAGTAAAAATTAAATATATGTCAAATGTGAAATAATTACCTCAAAATTATTTCAATTAAATTTTATCAAGAAATGTTCAACTTCACTAACTCATTTTCCTAATTAATTGGGGTTGTTCATATCCCACATCCATTCAGATTCATCTGTCACTTACTGCAGAACATGTGGAATTCAGGTAGCTCATTCCAGGGAAATTTTGGGATTTGGAGGGAAATTAACTTCTCCATACAATACATTTTAATATTGTGGAAAAGTTTGCTGCATTTTTAGTGAAAGTTGGTATTAGGCTACCAGGAAATAAACATTTTTTAGCCCTAATGATTAGAAGTTCAATTTAATAACAAAGATCCTTATTTTTAGGATCTTGTAATAATTCTCTGCCTAAAATGCAAACTTTATGAACTCTTTAAATCATTAAACTCAGTGATGGGTAAGATTGCATGCTCAGCTCATCTCATTGATGGTGAATTATACATGTAAACATGAAACCCGGGGGGGGGGCACTTCCATAACAGATATGCATCATGTGCCTCGGGATAGACCCCCTTTTTCAAACCGGCTTGTACCCAATGACCCCCTTTTTTGTGTTATGGTCCTACCTATTACCCAATGCCCCCTTCAAAAAAATTCATGTACTCAATGACCCCCCTTTTTCTATTTCCTTATACCCAAAGACCACCCTTTTAATTCCCACATTTAGGTGGTATTTGTGTTCTCCTCCGGAAATAATGAGATTTTTCACATTTCCAAGGTTGTTTTTACGCAGTTTGGCACTTATTTATGTGTACTTAATGATACTCTTTTGCAATCCTGTACTCAATGACTCCCATTTTACTTTTTGTTACCCCAATGACCATCCTTTTTTCAAAGTTTCATACCGAATGACCCCATTTTTATTCAGATTGTGTACTGAATGACCCCATATTTTTGTAATTGTACATTTGACCTGAATGCCCCCTACTTTTAACATGGCCGAGGCACGTCCCTGCCATTTCAGATAGGGAGTGCCTCCCCCGGGCATGAAACATTAAAAACACATTCAGTACATGTACATTACATGAACAAGCGCAAAAAAAAAAAAAAAACTTCTCATCTCACATGACGAGTGCACAGCTGAGAGTGCATTCAGAGAAATTGATAATATTCAAAAATAATTTTTACATGTAATTAGCTGCAATTCTATATTCAGTTTTCATTGGCTTAGGAAGATTTTTAACATGGGGGGGGGGGGGTGAAAATTGAAAACATTTTGGTGGGCCACATTGGAGGGTGTTAGAGTGGGTTCGCCCTGGGAGTCAGTCACATAAAACAGTAATAGAAGGGTCAATGCTCTGTGTGGTTAAATGTAGATCATGAAGCTGAAGTCTCTATTCTGTGAGAGGCACACGCCTACCCCCATTGGGAGTTTCATCATTAGGTCAGCCATATATGCCACAGCACAGACCTGGAATCATGGCCACTACATGTAGCAACTAGCTTGTAAATTGTTACTATTGTCTATTATAGGCCTATAGATAACATAATAATGAGATCGAATTGCCTTTTCAAGGAAAGATTTTATGTTGGAAATTTTCATGCCATATAAAAAATGGGATAGAGAAAGGTCACCTTCTAATTTTTATTGTTCTAAATCGAAAAATCTGGATTTGTTCTGGCTAATTCCAAGTAAGCACATGTTGTTTTGGCTAATTTCTACAATTCAATCCAAATTGTTCCAAACTATTCCGATAACTCTATCTTGTCCCGACTAATTCTGATAACTCCGGATTGTTCCAACTAATTCCTATAACTCTGCATTGTTCCGACTAACTCCATTAAGTCCGGATTGTTCCGATAACTCCGGATTATTCCGGCTAATTCCGGATTATTCCGACTAATTCTGATAACTCCGGATTGTTCCGACTAATTCTGGTAACTCCGGATTGTTCCGACTAATTCCAGTATCTCCGGATTGTTCCGACTAATTTCGATAACTCCGGATTGTTCCGATTAATTTTGATAACTCCAAATTGTTCCGACTAATTTCAACTAACTGCGGATTGTTCCAAATAATATCGCTAACTCCAATATCGGACTCCGAAATCGGAATTAATACCCTGTCGTGGGGCCTTTATGAATGCAGCAGCAAGAAATGACCCGGTCACCAATTAAACTAACAACATGAATTACCGCAGCAGTTTGTGCAATCGTCACCATCAATAGTTCCACACACTGTAAAAAATACAAAAATACAATGTTTTAGTTTATGAACTATACAACAAGTATTTCGTCGCTGACCAGGACAGAGCGTCCTACGTGCACGTGATCCTCGAATTCAGCACCGAGACCGGTGCCTTCCCTTTAGCGACAAGGGGTGACCTGCACATATGACCTTTAATTCACTCAAACCGCGCAAGGGAATCATGGTCAATTAAAGGTTAAGAATGTACATTCTATTTTGCATCATTCGTAACTTATTTCCTTTTGAGGTTAACTTTTTACGTGGAAAAGGCCCGGGGGATCACTCACATAAATGGTCTGTACGCATGCGTGACCAAAAAAAAAAAAAACAAGGGGGGTGTGTTTTTTTGGTCACGCATGCGTACACTGTCATATTTGAGTGCCCCCCCCCCCCCGGGGGAAAAGGTTAATAATGCAAAGAAACTGCAATGTTGCTGTCTTTTGCCATGGGTTGGTTAACCGTATGACAATTACTTTTGTTTCCTATTGCCTTTAATAACTTCACATCCTTTTTAGAGAGATTATCTTATAATAAAGTAAAACTAACATCTCTTAATGCCTTAACAATAAAGTTATGTTACAAGCTGACCCGAGATATGGCAAAAGAAAGTATCATGTTAGTAAAACAAATACAAGATACTTACTTTTCCCATTATAGGGCATAACTTACCTGTAAATTGTACGGATTCATCCGTACGGGTAGCTCTTATGAATTTCCTGAAACCCAGATTGAAATTTTACTATCTTTCGTCATGGTTTTGTTAACTTTATGACATGTTCATTCTTCGTGTACTTTAGCAACATGTTGCTATTTTCACATCCTTTTTATAGAGATTATTCCTCTAATTGCCTTTACAAGTTCCTTTTTAACATATCTAAGGAGAGAAAGCATGCACAAATCGGCCTCATACTAGTGGGGCCGGTCCCATTACTCTGGTCCCAATGTAATCTGAGTGAGGTCGACTCATAGTCGGCCAAAGTACTTGTAGCCGGTAGCACTCACATATATAGTGTTTACTCTTCTTGGTATATCTGTAGACAAGCCGCATCAGTGAACTGGATCTCAGGCACAAAAGGCTTATAAACGTAGTAATTATAATAGCCCCGAAATACACACATTTTTATTACTACAAAGTGAACAGAAAGAAGGAAATCAAAATTTGTAAAAATTGTTATGACCCAACACTCTGGTCGCAGCCTTCAAAATACTTGGACTACCCAAGGTGAGGCCAACCTTTGAGCTGATCATGAAGTAAGCAATGCGGCAGGCAAAATATATGAAGTAAGACCATCCCCACCTTAGTGAGGCCGATTTTATGTGTTCTCACGCTTAAAGAGTGATTGTAAAAAAGTTGACCATGACAAAAGAAGTAACAGGTTAAGAAAGTAGGACGATTTTACCATATTAGGGCCGAACTTACCCGGAGGCTTAATGGTTCGTTGTCTTGTAAATTTCCTCATAACCAGGTCTTCTAAGCTTGGGCGTTTTACAACTGCATCTCGGTAACCACCTCGGTTAAGTAGTCTTTTGCTTAATAAGAAAGTGTAGAGATCATCATCTTCCAACAGGTCTGCGTAATCCATATAGTCCCCAGTAGTAAAACATAACATGGTAGCGATAAACATGAACGCTACCAATTTTGATTGTGACTTCATCTTTTAATACTGCTATATCTAATGTTTGTGATAATAAAAGCTTATAACCTCGTATACAGTTTTCAACACTGTACTTGTGGGATCGTTATTCTGTAAAAACAATAATGCTGTAATGAGGAATAGAGATAAAGATGATACAAATAATTTTGTGAATGACATAATGTGATTTAAAGAAGGGTGACCAGATTTGTTTATATTGTTGTACCTCACATTATTGTACCTCACATTAAGGCATGTACCAAAACAGTATGATTCCCGGGCTTTGAATTCAATATAAATCTTTGATATTAGAAGTACAACAAGTTTCACAACGGGCCATTTAATAACGTGGTAACCGTCACATACAACCCTTTTTTGTTCATAACATCAAATCAGAACACAATTCAGCCTAGACTATGCCATAATCGATTTTTGATAAATAAAAATGTTATTAATCATGATGAACGCATTCAGTTGAACTCGAAATTATACTGATATTTATTACATCAAAATACTAGTATAAAATGGATATGAAAAAGTTTATGTAATTATATTTGTGACAGTAAAAGTAAAGTATACGTAGGCTTATATTATTGAATGCAACATATCATAATGGCATAATTATAATGGCACTTCAATACTGAAGTTTAAGTCCGCCTAAAAACTAACAAACAGAGGACGTACGGTGACTGAAAAGATCAGTTGTGAAAATCTATCAATTGTGCACACATTAATTAAATCAGAATTTTAAGCTTAAATGTAATAGCCAGAGTATGCACAATTGGCAAGTGGACCACGGAGAAGTCTAAATTCAGCCAAGAATTTCACCGGTATTATTGAAAAAATGTCTATAATTACTCTGGTCACTTCCATATCAATAAGAGTAATGAAAGCAAGAGTTGCGGCTACAAACCACATTGACGAATCATCGAATTATAACTTTTAAAGCATGTAAAAATCAGTATCCCATACATGTATTTTGAGGGTGCTGAAGACTATCACTAGTGGACATTTAAAATGAGCATTCTTTCAAAGAGATGCGAATTGGACAAAAGTATAAGAATTGAAAAGTTTCCCATTTCTATGAGAGCATTTTCAATTCTCATACTTTTTTTTCCAATTCTCATCGCTTTAAAATGATTCGGATAATATTTTTTTACTAATGTATGTCCTGTTCATTGGAACCAACCTGTCAACAAACCTACTAACACTAAAAGGGTGGATCTACGATTAGCCCAGGTCATTTGGACGTAAACACGTACGTCTTTTTATGACGTACACCCTTTCGTAGTTCTAGGGTTTAATCTTATTCATCTTCGTTATAAAAAAGAATTAAAATTGTTATACACTTGTTCCTTATGATGTTTTTTGTTTTGCATAACAATGATTTCTGTTTTAAGTTTTCTACGTCCCACTATTAAACTCCACTATAGTAGGATCATTTTCTTGGAATCCGTGACCATTTTGTTCCTACTTTTTTCTTGATACTATAATCATACATGTATAGCGTTGTAAAAGTAAATTTTTTTAGCGTTTGAAATTTGTGAATGGTAACCTTACTTTCGATCAACTAGTTAATCATGATAATCCATCCAAAAACGATATAACAACTGAAATGTACAATTACAATGATAAATTAAGATTAAATTTGACTGAGAAACCAAACATTTGCACAAAGGCCCGTCATGATTAACGAAGGAAACTAGAGTATAAAAATAAGTAGACTTACCATTTACCCGTCGCCTTCTTTCCGTTGAAACTGCAGTTGATTTAAGTGAATATGTCGTCGATTTGCTCATAATTTATAGGGATAAGTAATAACAATTACGTTAATTACATGACGTGTTAGGTAATTGATAGTCACAGGTCCCCAGCGAATGGAACATGATCCCATTTGAATTCGGTCACAGATTCTGGTAACCAAAAGTGGCGTTTACATTTCCTTTTGTATTTTTGCTATTGGAGTCAAGATGGGGGTTGGTATAAAATCGGTGAAGCACAAAGTATGGACCGTCGTTCGTTAATCCCAAAATAACTTTCCTGATACAGGAGTCATTTTAAGCTAAAGTTGTGAAAAATGACGTTAACCTTTGAAATTGTCTTCGAAGTGCACGAATGTACAACTATTAAACCAAAATTTAATGTTAATTTAATCAAAAACACGTACGCATTTGCGTAACATGGTAAAGATGATGTTATATGTGACGACGTTGTCGTCCTTTCTATATGTGACACAATCTGGTCAATGAGGCCAAAGGCGGCAAATTTGAAATTGAGATAAAGGCAAAAAATATGGAGGTAAAAAACAATAAAATACGTAAGAAAATAGACGTCACAGAACTTCGTGACTTTAGAACTAAGTATGCTAGACCACTGTTGTATATGATAGCCTAATGTTTGTAGAAGGTACTGATTATAGTAACTAAATTGTCAAAAATGCCTCATTTGTCCCCATGGACCAGATCGTGTCACATATGTGAAAAAGAGGGTTTCTTCTCCCGGTGATGATTACTGTATGAGTGACCTACTCGCCTCTAAAGTGATGTGTGGTATATAGCTATGGCGAGTGACTCTGTAAGCTTAAAGTGGTTACACGGTTCCTCACTTTGGCGGCCAATGTTATCTTACAAAGTTAGTTTTATCATCGAATAAGACAAACAAAACGGATGTACAGTTTCTAAACAGTCTCAGGTTTTATATTTTTCCTTTTTTATTTTTTCCTTTTATTTTTGTAGAAACCAACATAAATAGTGATTTCGTTGTAATTATTCAAAGTCCTTCCATTTTCCCAACTACTCATTATAATTTATGCCCGAGCACAGATTGGTATTTTAAAAGTAAACAAGTAAAATACTGTGCATATATGCGCTGTGATTGGTCAACGCTACGGGAAAGCCCTGGCTGTATTTATGCAGATCTATTTTTATAAATGGTCGCGTTCCAAAAAGAAGCAAGGCGCTGATTGATTGAAAAAAAAATTACCGTTTCACAGTTCATTGCTACTCGTGCAATAATAAAGTAATACGACGCATTACTGCATGCCAACATGGATCATCCTCCCTCGCCGTATATGAGTGTACGGTGTTATCCCTGAAGATCTACCATGTTTACGCCTGATGACAAGCCCAGATTGCGCATCTGTGCGAACGTGTATGATGCCCATATTTCCCATGCGCACGTGTTAGTTAGGTCAAAAACCTCAATTCCGTGACCAATCTCTGGCTAGTAAGGTTTGATGATTGATTCGACTTCTATGGCCCATTTAGAAAAAAAAAATGCCCCATATGTCCCACGCGAGAATCCCGGCCAAATTCCAAAAAAGAGGCCTAATTCCAAAATGGCCGCCGCCACCATTTTGAAAATTTAAGTTTTGAACCAGAGCACCTATAATCATGCACAAAGACAATTTTTCTAAATGGTCCAGAGAAGTCGAATCAATCATCAAATCTTAAGGCCCGGTCACACTATGACGAATAGGGGTGAACGGCAAGCGACGTTAAGCTGCGAATTGCAATTTTGAATTTACCGTCACTCACCGTGTGCTGCCGTTAGTTGTCGCTGACGAATCCGTTAGCGACCGCAGACGGCCGCAATTATTCGTCGCGTTCGTCGGCAAATTTTCAACATGTTGAAAATTTTGTGACGGCAAAAGAATCAGTTGTGATTCCGTTCAGATTTCGTTGGAGACCGCAACCCTCATTTCTTTGACGTTTCCATACCGTGCGAAGCCGTGTCTAGTCGTTTTGAGGTCGTCACAATTTCGTTGGTAGTCGTTGGTAAACGTCACTTCGATTTCAATAGACTACCCGGCACGATGCAATTTTAAAGTTCATATAAAAAGAAAATGATATCAATAATAATCAAAAATATTAATATTCTGATTATTATTGATATTGTTATTGATATTGATGTTAATATTTTTGATTATTATTGATACTGATATTAACATTTTTTTATTATTATTGAAAAACAGATATTGATGATAATATTTTTGATCATTATTGATATATTGATATTGATATAAGTTTGGATTATTATTAATATTGATTTTCATATTTTGATTCCTATTGATATTTATATTAATTTTTTTTGGATTATTTTTGATATGTGTAATATTTTTGATTATTATTGATATAGATATTAATAGTTTAGATTATTATTGATATTGCTTTTACTATTTTTGATTATTATTGATATTTATATAATTTTTGATTATTATTATTGATATGTGTAATATTTTTGATTACTATTGATATTGATGTTGATATTTTTGATTATGATTGAAATAGATATTAATAGTTTGGATTATTATTGATATTGATTTTACTATTTTTGTTTATTATTGATATGTGTAATATTTTTTTTTTTATTGATATTGATGTTATTAATCCTGATTATTATTGATATAGATATTAATAGTTTGGATTATTATTGATATTGATTTTACTATTTTTTTTTTTTTTTTATATTTGATGTTAATATTTTTGATTGTTATTGATATTGATATTGATATTTTTGAGTGGATGATCAGAACGTTGTGAAGAATGGGAACGCCAAAGGGGACTATACGACCCGCACACACACAGGCTTTGATGTCGGCTGCTGAGTCACGTCATCATCACCGCAATCCACCGTCAGCTGCCGTTCCTTGCCGCAAGCAAATCCGCTGCCAGCCGTCTGACCTCGTTGCTTGTTGTCGGGCTCCGTCGAGACTTCGTCACTCATCGCCAAGACAACGTCCGGATTTGGTCGCTAGTCTCCGTTTCCTGCCGCAGCCTTACGTCCCTTGCTGTCGTGTTGTCGCTAAAGGTCGTTCCTACTCGTCACCGAATCTTGTTTTTCCTCTTTTTGTCGTCGCTTTGCCGTCAACATTTTGTGATGTTCACGTTCGTCACCTTTCGTTGCTTATCGTCCGTCATAGTGTGACCGGGCCTTTACTAGCCAGAGAGTGGTCACGGAATAGATGTTTTTGCACTTACTATGTAGTCTACGCAGCTTGCCCCTGCGCATGTGCAGGATGCGTAGAATGAACATATTTGAAATGCAGTATTTTTTTTCCGGTAATCTTATCTAAATCTTATACACAATCGAAAAAACTCAGCTTTTACACTAGCCGTTTTGTATATTGGCCCAACAGTCTCTTTATTAATATTCTAAGTCCGTTACTCGAAGACAATATACAGGGTGTCCCAAAAAAGAGGCCCCTCATTGAGCCCACTTTTTCTCCTATTTCTGAAAGGTTGATTAAATATATTTTGGTATGTAAAGAAACCTTTAATCGTTAGCATTAATAAACCAAAACAATTATTTCAATCGGCTCACAACTTTTGAAGATATGCCCTTTTGAATAAAAGTACCCGTTTTTAACTCTGTCCACGGATATTAAACAGAGTGGTTGGGATGGCTCATGCTGTGGAGTGGCCTGCACGATCACCAGACCTCACACCACTTGATTTTTTTCCCTTTGTGGCAAAATCCAAGATCTTCGCAAACGTATTACTGAATGCATTCGCAAGTATCCGGCGCACAGGGATGGTACGCAACGCAATTGATGCAATGAGAACCAGGGCTGAAACCTGTATTCGCCAAGGAGGCAACCAGGTAGAGGACAGAGCAGCACGGTAAACTCACTTCAGAAGAACCAAAGACAAACCAAGCAGCCTTTTAGGGCTACCTTTTATCCTAAAAAGAGAAATGACTTATGTTGTAAAGAAAAAAAAGAAGACAAAAAGCAAAAAACAAAAAACAACAAAGTAAGAAAGTAAGAAACATAATAAAACAAAAAGGCATAAATAATAAAGAAAGAATAAGTAATTGCAAGTAAAGCAAAAGAAGTCCCATTCGTCAATGTTTGGCATCCATTTTACCCACACATTAATGACACTATTAACAAAATGCATTGCCATAACCCACCGGTAAAGCCCATTCCATAAATAAAATTATTTTGAGGAATGTTTGATATTCATGCATGGTGTGTGTACTCCTCGCTTTTCAATCTTTGAAGTAGTCAAACCTTCTCCATGGACAGAGGGAAAAACGGGTACATTTCTAAAAAAGAGCATATCTTCAAAGGTTGTGAGCCGATTGATATAATTGTTGTTGTTTTCTAAAGCTAACGACTTAAGGTTTCCTTACATACCAAAATTTATTTGATCAACTTTTCAGAAATAGGAGAAAAAGAGGGCGAAATGAGGGGCCTCTTTTTTGTGGGACACCCTGTATTAGAGTATGTACCCCACAATGTGCCAATGCAGTATACTTCCGCCTGAGATGGTCTCACGTCAGCCTTTAAGGAATCAGTGAATTTTGGAGATGGTACCCGAACATTATTTTGTCTAAAATTGTGTACTTGTTGGGTCTAAATGGTGAATGTAAATTGATTGTTATTGTACTTCAACCATCGGGGTGGGTACTAGCAGGTATGATACATACATACGATCAGATAGTGTTACCATATCAGGAAATTGTTAGCAAAATGATCATTTAAAATTTCGATGATAATAGCACGTATTGAGCTTTGAATGTGCTGTTGGTGAATATTTTAATGTACAGGGCACAGACCCTTGATACTATATATCACCCCATCTTAGTATGCGATTGTTCGACTCACTAGCAGCAAACCCCATTTCTTATTTCGACTAGAGTACGGCAGCATTTGCGACAGTTCACTGGTGATTGGTTCACTGATACTCCACACACTGCAATAAAAAGCATGTTTGTTAAGATAGAAGGAAAATTAGTCAATAAATAAATAAATAAATAAGAAATTACCATGAAAACATTACTAGATATAGTGCACTCACCCATAAAATATGTGAGCGTAATATAATATATAATTACACAACTGAAATTCCGCTAGTATCATAAATAAAGTAAGAAAGAAAGAAAGAAAGAAAAACAAAATAAATAAATAAATAAATAAATAAATAAGTAAATAAATAAATAAATAAATAAATAAATAAATAAATAAATAAATAAATAAATAAATAAATAAATAAATAAATAAATAAATAAATAAATAAATAAATAAATAAATAGTGTAAAATGTACACGATGGTCGTATTCAACGGTACCTCAAGTTGGTTTGACATGAATCTCATTTGATAGTCAAACAACTTTTAAACCAATCAATAATCCTTTTGTCTTTAGATGTCCTTAGATCATAATAGGATCTTAATAGTTCTGGTATCTGTTTGCGTTGGCTAAATCTTGTTCGAGTTGTGGGTTACAAAGGATTGTATTTTGTCTAGGCATGTTGACTTGGGGATAATTTGAGATGATCGTCAATTACGAATGTTGTATATTTATTACCAGCAATGTGGAAAAAGAGACACATGTAGAAACGAAAAAAAAATACCATTTAGTTGCAAAGTTCAACAAACCATAACCCCACTTCTGGATACTGTTTGAAGTCAAATGATATACCATTTTAAAGTTTATGATAATTTCAAAATTGACCCGGCCGATTTTACGGCTGATTCGTGGTGCACAGTCACATTTGGTATACAAAAAATGCATGACGGCAATATTGAGTCGGAGTAGGTTTTGGCGGGAGCAGGTAATAAAAACTGTATACATGATGTCACAGTCTAGGGTTTTTTTAAAGTCGGATTTATGACAAAATCCAACAATTCCGTGGCCGTGGGTAGCGTGGACGACAAAAAGGAATGGAGAAAACGAAATGGAACAATCCCTCAAAAATTAAAGAAAATTCGTTGGCCGGGCCAGCGAAAGATCCATGACTACCAGTCGATGACCTTGTGCTTGGCACCCAAAGGGTATAAGGTGCGAATCCCGGGGTGCTCAGTAGCTTCTTTATTTATCATCTCTCCTTTTTTGTTCACTCTTTGCTTTCTGATAGCCAAACACAACTTTAGCGTTAGGGTTTGACTTAAAATAAACAACATTTGACAATTGACATCTTGTCACAGGTTAATGTGTAAATGCTGTCCGATAATCAATCGACCTGCTGTTGATGCACCTCATATAATGTCGCTCAAATAAATCTGAGTCCATTGATTTCATGATCTCCAAACAGATATGCAAATGAACTACTTTAAATGCTAATTTTATGACGCCACACACCACAAGTAATGCATGCCCTATTATACATACCAAGTTTGATGCAAATTGATCGTAGTTTTCTATGGAAAGTTTTGTGTGTGTATGTGTGCTATGATTTTTTTATTATATTATTTTCTTTTCCTTTTTTAAACTATTTCTTTATTTATAAAAGTAAAGAAATTGTTCGAAAAATAAAAAAGTAAACTTCAAAAATAACAATAACGAGCTACTTGAATGCCCATTCAGTGATTTGCTCACCTGGACGACCGTAAAAAACATCAAAATTCAGATTGTTGTTGTCATTGTCATAGATGTGCTAACATAGCATGCTAGTGCTCCAGCCAAAAGCCTTGCATTTAAGACAAAATAAGGCATTTACATGAATCTGAACTTGTATATATATACTGACATTACATAAATTAGCTACATTGTATTTGAATAAGGCTTCAACTTAGTCAAAACTGTTGTTTTTGACAAATTTGTTATTTGTTATTTCAAAATACCAAATGACGATTTGATTGACTTATTTCACTTTTAAGCAATCTACAAACAATTTTTGTTTACACTTGCACTGCGATCACTGAATGGACCTTTCATAGGCGCCTTTATTAAATGCCAGACAACATGAGCACCAAAATAAATCATTGCCTTGTAGTAAGAAAAGAAATGTATGAAAAGGATTTGTGAAAAGCTGTTACGAACGAACGATAATATTGGTATTGAGCTGTTTAATAGTCGTAGCTAAAAATTTCGGCAATGGCAGAATACGATGTACCTCTTTAAAATTAGGCAATAAGGTTTAAAGTTAGGATTAGGGTGGGAGTTTAAGGTTAAAGATAGAGTTATAATTAGTTTAAGGGTTCCACTGAGTCTAGGGTTGGGGTAGGGTTAGGGTTAGTATTAGAATTAGAAAATAGATAGCAGTGGTGCCCCGTATTTTGCAATAACACCGAATATCAATTCCAGATTATGGCACGTGCTAGAATTGCATATAATGAAAGAGTATTAAGGTATCGTGATAATAGTTTTATATTTAAATATTTTATCCGAGAAACTTACATGATCTGTTGAAATCAGTGTAAGATCGCCTGGCGATATTCATAATTGTATCTTCTAAACTCGGACGTTTCGCTAACAAGTCAAAAGTACCTCTGACGTCAGAAAACAAGTCTGAGTTCCGCCTGATGCCAGAGAGCAATTCGGAATTTGGGCGTTTCGTGATCACGTCTTGAGTACCTCTGACGTCAGAGAGCCAGTCGGAGTTCGGGCGTTTTGTGATCAAGTCTAAGTTACCTCTGACGTTTGAGAGCAAGTCCAAGCTGTGCCGTTTTGTTATTAAATCTAGAGCACCTCTGGTCTTATCCACGAACCGCTTGCTCAACAAAAAAGGATCAAGTAGAACATCTTCATATATGTCCGTGTAGTCGTCCATGAAGTCAGCGCTAGAGAGAGATAACACACTGGCTACCCAAAGGAGAAGTATACATTTTGAAGACACCATGATGTTCGTAAATTGATTGGTTGGTCAAGTTTAAGAGGTAATACTTCGTGGATACTGGGTGACAAATTTCCTCAGGTAGTACTTTGAAAGTTCTAAGCAAATGGAAAAGATAATATATTCCATAGTAAAAGAATAAAACAACAAACTTATATTCAAAAAAGCCGCGACAGGTTATAGGCTATAACAACGGTAATAAGAACAAAACCAATAGAAAAATAAATTATATAACAAGAAAGTAAAACACAAAACACTATACCGATGAAACCTAAAAGCTTACAAAACGTGGCGTAATTATGTCCCGCTTAGGGTGCTGTTTTTGTTGTTCAATTTGCTACGAGAAAAAAAATCTTTTGTCTTGGCTCAATTATTGGCTCATATTGAAAATAGCTGGTTACATCAACTGTAAAACGTATACATGATGGATCATTTCCTGGAATGCAGAAAATAGTTACGCACTCGCACCCGTCTTGTTTAATATTCGATATTCTTTACAAAAAATCAAATATATATTAACAAACATATAATGACTTACCGTCTCCTCAGCTCGCTAGAGATTAGTGAATATGTTTTGGTGGGAGTCATTAGACTTTATAGTAAGTTGTCAGATACAATGCAATAAATTGCAAGATTGTTTATGACTACCACTTGCTTTATTTCCCTTGCGGTATTTTGGATATATTTATGTTTCGAGAATTAAAGTGACAATCGGAAAGTATCTGTACAAGATGTGGTGTCTAAATAGCCCCAACAATCGATAAATGATCATAAATATTTAATCTAAACCTGGTCTTACTGACATTGGGTTTACTTAACTTTTTCTTTATTTTTGACAGACGCTTGTTCCTTTCAGAGTAGAGGGAAAGATAGGCCGTCTTTCTAAAGTCTCCGTGGATAGCATCTGTAAATGTTGGTGTTATGCCTGGCCAGTAGCTGCTTGACTTCCTCAAACCATCTTCTTCTGTGGCTTTAACAAATCACTGGGCCTCAACAAACTGCCCACCCCCATCATATCACAGTTCTTGAAGTACATGTATAGTGAATCCAGCACCTGTTGCCGACAGAATAATCTTTTGGTACATAAAAATGCGTGCGAAGCACATTAATTTTTTTTTGCTATATTAAAGCTAAACTGGTTAAATTTTATGGTATGGTGCGACAGTGGAATAAATTCGCGCGAAGCGCACAAAAAAGAGCACTTTTTAGGAAAAATTGTCAAATATGAGGTAAATTTGCTCATTGGGGGGATTTTATGGGTCACACCCTATCAAGATATTGGGTCTCCCGTGATCTACGCTTATGGTAAGATGAGGCATTAGCGTAAAGGGTGGAATTGCGATTGCCCTAAGTCATTTGGCGTTGAAGATACCCAGCAAACACAAAAACGTTTTTAAAACGTTTTAAATAAGTTATATTTTGGGTTTTGGTTTAGGTAAAAACGTTTTAATAACATTAAAATGTTGGGTTATATAAAGGTCATGAAATCGTTTTAAAACGTTTTGTATGAAAACACACTACAACAATATTTTTAAAATGTTTTCGAAATGTCATTGTAAACTATTTTTGCAAACATTTTTGGCCAAATATTTTGTCAACACCTAAATAACATTATCTTAAAATATTTGCACCCAGCAAAAAAAGAAATGTTATTAAAATGATTTTTACAAAACGTTTTAATAACATTTAAATGTCGGGTTATATAAAAGTCGTGAAAACATTTTAAAAACGTTATTGTAAATATTTTGGGCAAACATTTTTTGCCAAATATTTTTGCAACCTCAAAATAACATTCTGTTTAGAATGAATTGTACCAAGTTTTCAAAAATGTGTTTGGAATGTTATTAAAACGTTTTTATACCCTTTATATAACCCGACATTTAAATGTTTTCTGTAAAACATTTGTGTTTCCTGTGCAGTAAATTACCAACAAATGTTATTTAATGTTATGAAAACGTTTTATACCATTAATGTACCCTTTATATAACCCGACATTTAAACGTTTTCTGACAACCTTTTATAACCTTTTGCGAATGATGTCGAAAACGTTTTGTGTTTGCTGGGTAGCTAAGCCGTAAAGCAAGACAATTTTTATCTAGCGTGGTGAAATCGGTAGGTAACCCGTAAAACTCGGTGTATATGAGACAATCTCGGCATTGAAGTGTAAAATAACGTACTTTCTTCATCATATTAGGCTGTGGAATTATGGGACCATGGTTAACATGATATAATTGTATTTACATTTCTCAACGCACATCATAAAGGCAGCGAGCGAGCAATATTTTTCACTGACCGATTTTAAAAACTGGAACCTTAGGTTTACTGGTCCAACTGAGGTAATGAGTCAATCTAAAGATTTAAAATATAATTCCTCCCAGCTCCGTCTGTAGCTAAGCTAAGCTAAGCTAAGCGCATTTATAAACAGCTTTATACCTCGACATTTAATGTCAAATTCTGCCGAGCATTCAGTCTTTATAAATTGCTTTCACTTTCGGGATTTATTTTGGTATATTAGTTCTAAAAAGTACAAAATAGTAAATTTTGATGAATTTTGGCTGTTCTTGTTTAGCAAATAATTTCTTTATATAAACAAATTATGTCATTAATTTGTAGTCATTTTCATTATCGAACCCCGGCGGTTTTAGCTTGTATGTATATTACTTATTAACATAGGCCATTTGTTTGTGATATTTCAAGCGTTTTACAATTTCAAAATAATCCCATTCAATTACACGGTTGACGATGAAAATTTACTGAATTTAGAGAATGCAATGCGGCCACCACCTGGAGATACCCAAACTAGCAGCTTGTAGATTTGAATGCAAATAATTTATTCTAAAAACATTGTTCTTGGCAGGTTAAAATTGAGGGCGCTTCAATGCTTTATTGGCCCACGTAGAAATGTGAAATAACTAAATGCTGGCAAGTAGTCCCTGCATTGTAGTGAGCATTATTATATAATACTGCCATCTACGGTGATTTATATTATTGCATAGCACTTTTTGATTAATAAGAAATGCACGTATGTGCGTAATTTTAACTTGCTTCAAATTAGAAACCATATCAGTATCTCATGAAGAGTCTGATACAATTTTTGGTCCTCTTATAAAAAAGATTTTTGTAAGAGGAAATACTAATGGCAATAAACTTGTGTTATGAAACTGAACACCGTGGAATCTAACCTCATATACTTACGTACAGAAAAAAATTCCTCCTAGGAACAGCCTGGGTACACCAGTGTAAACATTGACGCACATTTACCACATTAAAAATTATACGATGCAGGGTAGAATCATCGTGTTTCCCCGACTAGGATGTTTTTCCCTTCTTGTCTCCCTTTGCGTACGCCACGAAAAAAAAAAAGATTTTTTTATCCGTCATGAAAAAACCCGCACTCGTTTACGCACAGACGACCTAAGCTAATCGTAGATTCATCCTTTGGATACAATATTTTAACCAGGCACCTAACCCGGGGGTAGGACCAGCCGTCAAACATATCAAAGATGACCAGAGGGGAGGCCCACCATTGGTTTCTACAGTATAATCAATGATTTTCATTTCACTCTTGTAAAATTATCCCAAGAGCTACTGACTTTTTACTTGTTATTTTTGTTGAAAAATTTCATTTTTCTTTTATACTGAGAAGAAAATTCGGTGCAAATTGCATTTTTGTAGAATTTTTAGTCCAAAATCAATTTTGCCTATACTTTTGTACATATTCAGAATTTCCCACATTTGCATGGACGCAATCACATTATGACGTCATAGCGATGTTATGTATTATTTGGGGAATGTTTGTACTTATTTTGGTATCACTGTATAGAAAAGAACCATAGCTGTACATTGGTATCAAATGTATCGGTATATAGCGTTTATAATTGAAAAAAAAAATAGATGGGGCCGGGGTGGTACCCCCAAACAGTAGCGTAGCCAGCGGGGTGGCAAGGTGGGGGGGCAGAGTGCCCCCTGACAAAAAATGAAAGAAAGAAGTGCCCCTCTGACAAAAAAAAAATGAAAGAGAAAATCTGAAGGCAAAGGAAAAGAAAAGGGCAAGGAGCCCTTTTCCACCAAAATTCCCCCCATCATGGGCCAAAATAGTGTAAAATACAATTTTTCTGCGCGCTGTGCGCGCACATTGTCACTATAAAGACCTTTTTATCCCGATCATGGGAGAAAATATTGTAAAATATAAAAATTTTCCGCGCTACTTGCGCATATCGTCACAATAAAGCCTTATTTAAACAAATCTGATATATGTATTATATGATGCAACTGCAATTTTTGTTTCGTCAGTGGCCCCAAAAAATTGCCCCCTCTTACCAAGAAACCTGGCAACGCCCCTGCCCCCAAACCCCCACCCCGTAGTTGTCCGCATATGGGTCAGTAGTTCTAGGGTTAATGTATGCGCAGAATACTGGGCAAAAAAAAAATCATGACCACCGAGATTAAAAAATTCCCACGTACCCAGCAACTGACCCGCCACAAGACCCTATAAAAAAACTTTTGGGAAAGTTAAGGAAAGGTGCTAAAATTCCGACAGTATTTTAGGATATAAGTGACGTCAACCATTTAGTCAAACGTAATCGGGAACATAATGTTCTATTATGAGAAATGGTGCGTGTCATACATTAGAAAATACAATGAAAGAGCAAATATATATGCATTCGATTCCGTTGTAAACATTAGATGACATATCATTTTCGTCATTATTGACCATATCATCCACAAACCCATGGATTTGTAGTACAATCCAATATGAGCATACAAAACGGCAACGGGAAGCACAGTGTACATCAGTGCACCTGTTGAACGCATCCTAGCCCACTGGCGACAGCCAATACAATCGCGACAATTTCCCACCTTATGAATATTAACGAGTTTAGCTGTCACTCGTGCGCAAACAACGAGATCACACGTGGTTTACTTTCACTGCCAAGATGTTACGAAATGTAATTAATCGTCTTGTTTTTATATGCCATTTACTATATATGTAACGCAGTTTATTTCCATATAATATTCCTAGAAAATCATTTTAGACGAAGAGTGGGCTATTTTTGGTAATTTATTGCCATTACGCAAAAATGGATGTGGGACGGGAAAATATAATTGGATTTTCCGCATACTACACCACCGCAATCATATGTGGGGCTGCACATATGACGACAACCCACCCACATCTGCAGTTGAAACTTTCGTCCTACTATTGGGTTTAAACCATATCAACAGGAGTTTTATCCGACATATTATTTAAGTTCGTATTTACACCCAAATGACTTGGCAAATCGTGGATCCATCATTTGCGCTCATTTCAGTGGTAACATTTTTCATCCACTCGACCATTTAAAGGAGTATTTCGTGATCCTAGCATCCTCTATTTATGTCATTTTTCATTAGATATCCACGAAAAAAACCTATTCCCAAAATGTCAGTTGATTCCGATTTTGCGTTCGCAAGTTATGCATGATTATGTGTATTACACTGCTCCATAGACAATGCGTTGTAATTTCGGGTGCACCAGAACGAAATTCAAATTTCACGATATCTTTGTTAAACGAATTAATCTGCAAGAAATATTTTGTACATAAACATTATGTAGCCAGAGGTTTCCAGTGATATAAAAATCTCAACTTTTTTGAGAAAAGTGGGGGAAGAGGCTGTGGATCACGAAATGCCCTTTTAACATCCAGGTGTCATTTTACACTCGTATTTAACCTTTTTTTTATTTTGCTCTAGTGAGAAGATATGGCTATGAACTTAAGGGATCTGGAATGAGCGTTTTGAGCGTTTGGACAGTATTTTTTGTGGGACATGAGAGCACATCAGACATATTGAATTGCATTCTGAATACGAAGAATGTCTTTCTGATATCAAATCATTTTCATTTTCACGATATAATACAAATTTTATGACAAATTATTAAAATTTGATATTTTTCACATTTTTGATATATGTGACCCGGCAGCACAAACGAGCCGTAAATTCCCTAAATTGTATTCTGAGTTATGGTGTAAAATGTGTACGAAGGTCGTATTCATCGGTCACTTAAGCTGGCGCGACATCTGTCTTATTTTGATAGTCACAACACCAATCAATAATCCTATTATTGAGTGGATAATAAGCTTCTACCTTAGATGGCTATAGAATTTTTAATAGCTCTGGTCTTTGTTTGCTTTTGCTAAATCCTTTTCAAGTGTGGGTTATTTGTATAGGTATGCATAACCAACAATTAACAATGAGAGAACCTTCTTAAACCTCGTTGACTTGGGGATGATTTGAAATGACCGCCAATTATGACTGTTTGATATTTATTGCCAACAATGTGGAAAAAGAGACACACATAGAAACGAAAAAAGCTATAATTTTGTTGAAGGAGCAAATTTTATTTTTTAAACACGAAATAAAATAAAATTGACCGGGGGAGGAATTTACGGCTCATTCGCCGTGGACGGTCACATATAACAGTCCTCGAAGTAAATTTTATAAATCTAATGATATATTCTTAAAGTGTGTGTAGCTGGGAGGAAAAGCCGACGATCAATATTCATATTGAAGATATGGATTTTTTTCCCAAAAAGACCTAATTTTTTTTGTGTGTTATGGGAAAAAAATCCATATCTTCAATACGAAAGGTCAAAATTTTCAATTGATCGTCGGCTTTTCATCCCATCTACATACACTTTAAGAATAAATCATCAGATTTATAAAGTTTACTGCGAGTACTGTTAAATATCAAAAATATAAATTTTTAATCATTTGCCATAAAATGTGTATTGCATTGCAAATTTCAAAAAAATCTAACTTATTTAATATCAGAAGGACATTCTTCGTATTCAGAATGCAATTCGATATGTCTGACGTGCTCTAATGTCCCACATTAAATACTGTCCAAACGTTCATACCCCATCCCTTAATAGTTAGGTCACAATAGATCTTTTTCATTATTAGCAGAAAATGCGGTGAAATCGCCCGGGAAGCGGGAGGTGGATCTGCGAAAAAAATTGTACAGAGATGTTTTACGCCAAGTTTCGGATTTCTGGCTTTCTATATACCTACTTTGACATTTTTGCAACCCATCAGTATACCCTTTTTTAAGGGATTTTAAGGGCACTTTTACCCAAATGCGCCTCCACTAAAAACCAAACCATCGATATACCAGAATTCAAGAATTACTGAAAAGGCGACCCCGCCCACTATGGAATCTTTAGCCGAAAATCAATTTTACAACTCGTCTACATACATTCCGTCATGCGTCATTCACTCATTAAAAACAGCTATGGCATGATTTAGGGAGTAATATCAATGTGAGGATTTTGCACCGCACTCACATTACCGCCCTCTACAGTCTCTGCACATTTTCCTATGCATGATAATCTTGAAGCTTTCATCCCTTCGATATATGTCACAAGGATGTCCGTTTAGGTAATCTACAAGCTCTCCACATTTTTCGCATGCATGGTATTCTACAAGCTTTCATCCCCTCGATATCTGTAACAAGGTTGTCTGTTTAGGTAAGCAACTTTTTTTAACGTCAATATTGATTCATGCAGGTATGCCAATCTGTTTATGTTGATATTATTATTTTTCGTATTGTAAGCGTATTGTTCACTTAACACATACAACTTAACATCAACACTAAAACTACCGTCAAATAAATACATGAAATATTGAGGGAATATATGAATTTATTTCTCACGAAGTAAGGGCTAAGAGTAAAATTGTACAATTGTGTTTGGGAGTGGCCTTCTCTCTTTTCTCTTTTTTTTTTTTTTTTTCTTCCATTTCTTGCTTTGTTTATCAAAGCTATCTAGGCCAGCATGCATATATTAGCCTACACTGGCTATCCAGGCTTGTGCATTTGTATGAGCTTGGAACGGTCCATGGTTTTCCATGGATTAGCATGTGTTCCTCACGGACCAATCTGGGTAAACAAACAATTAGTGAATACAATTGTCCAAGTTCTATACATTGACAACATCGACGCTAAAAGTAAACAATAAGCTTACAATACGAAAAATAATAATATCAACATAAACAGATTGGCATACCTGCATGAATCAATATTGACGTTAAAAAACTTGCTTACCTAAACAGACAACCTTGTTACAGATATCGAGGGATGAAAGCTTGTAGAATACCATGCATGCGAAAAATGTGGAGAGATTGTAGATTACCTAAACGGACATCCTTGTGACCGATTTTTTTTACACCCTAAATCGTGCCGTATCTATTACCTTACACGTTTTTACGAGTATGTGCACTTTGGGAATAAAAGTAACCCTGAGTTTTTGCTCAAATTTGGACCTTAATAGACGTCAATAGTCGACTAGTCGCGACTATTTCATAACGCCTAGTCGAATACTGAAAAAGATGAATCGTGCAGCCCTAGTAAAAACTACATTAACCGCCTTTTCAGTGATGCCGGTGTATTAAAGTGCATACAAAATATTTTGGCTAAGTGTGAGGAAAAGTCATTCAGTTTGTCATTAGGTATTTTTGAAGTGAACAATTTGGCCAAAAAGAACAGTATTGATGAAGTCGAAGTCACATTCAAATATAAGCAGCTAATTTCCCTAAGTAAGTAGAGAAATTGCAGATTCGTGTAAAATGTCTTAGAATTGTCTTTAATACACGGTTTTCAGATTAACTACGATCAGGCTATGTTAGTGCATCTATGACACAAACAATGGTGCCAACACCTGAATTTTGATGATTTACGATCCTCCCGATGATCAAATCACTGACTGTCCCTTTAACTTAACCATGTTAACGTTTAAGGTATTCACAATTACACCGTAGGTGAGCAACATATTCCAGCCTCAGTGTGTTAATAAATTTCATCAAAATTGATATAGATACCTGCTGCCAATTAGAAGCTGTGTAAGCATGGGTAGGCAGTTCAATTATATCCTCGATCGGCAACAGGTATTACACGCAGTCAATATTTCGTAGGATTTGATGTGCGAGAGAATAATTTTGTTTCTATATTTTAAACAGTTCATTTCGTAATTATTAAAAAGTTCTGATAAATTGGGCTGTAATTATAGAGTGGATAAAAAATGCATGTGAAACCGAACGTTCGTTTTTGCGGATATTTGGGGGTCAGTGAATGTCATAAAATAGGTGAACGGTTTTTTTTTTTAACTTTGCTTGATTTAAAACAATACTATTGTTTCATTCTTTATTATACTCAACTTAAAATAACTTCCCTTAAAGTGTGCCTTCAATTCGTAACTTTTGGGAATAATTTTTTTTGTGCGAATATTCCACACAGATTTTAAGTCTGATAATTATAAAATATTTTTTGAAACTAAAATTATGACTCACTTTTGGCCAAATTTCCCATCTCTAGAAAATAATTAATTTGCAAAGGTCATGCGAGGGTCATTTGTGCTACCTCCATCCCCACATCTCTGTTATCTTACGTGTCAGGATATCGAAATTATCAATGATCTATAGGTTACAAGATAAAGTTATTTGATAAAATGTGATTTTTGGTTGTTTAGATATTTTGGTTAAAGCGAATATAGATTTTTTAAGCCGGAAACGGTTAAAAAATGAAGCCACACGTTTAGTAAGCATCATTTTGTAGCTTTCGATCATCTACATTAAACGTGTTTGGAGATGCGGTTGTCCATCTGCTTACTCAGGATATATATTTTTGTTCCTATTTGAGCTCCCTGAAATGCCTTTGGACTTTAAAACAAAATACAACATGCTTTATATGAGAAAAAACATTGAAGGGTTCAACAGAGACGTAAATGTTTTGATATTAGTCAGGTTTCGGTAATGCTATTAAATATGCATTTACATCCTTATTTTAAAAAATGGTTGCATCTCGACATGGAAATAAGATGAACAATTTATTAATAACTTTGTATATACTTAGAAAATACAAAAATTGTGCATACGACTTATTTGATTTTAACTCATGAACCAATTAAGGCTGTGTGGGGTGTGGGCGAACTCGAAGTACAGGTATCTGGAGAGGGGAAGCGACGAGGTATCCCAAATCACAGCTGCATGTAGTGACTGGGCCGCCGAGTGCGAATATGTATTTAGTTTGGAAGGTTCGTGTTTGTCTTTCCAAAATTTGATATTTTTGGTAATATTTCAAAAAAGTGACATGCCAATAAAGACAATTCTTTGAGCACATACTTTTTAATGTTGTTCTTTTCCACATACCTACGTTACCATTCGCTTTGGTGGTTTACTAATATTATATATTTTGTGACTGTAATTTGGTGTTTTCAATGCGTTTTAAGCTTACCCTGTCTTTAAGACGGATTTCTGGTCATGCTGTTTTTCAAATTTTGATCTGATGGTCGGCTTTTGCAGGCAACAGAATGCAGATTGGCTCACGATAGATGTCGTATTCTACTATGAGGGTCTATTGATAATAAAATTACTTTGAATTCCTTGTAACAAGATGATTCGGTTCTATACAACGCTCTTATTCAATTAATAAATTACAAGAAACTGTGATATCTCTATACTTAAGTAGAAATATTAGTATATATTTATATGTCATTACTGCTATATGTTCCCAATTTGTTCTCTTCAAAAATACCCAATGACAATTTTAATGTATACACATTTTTTTTTCACTTTCGCTGGCAATACTGAATTTGACGCAGGGTCATATGGAAATGGAACCACCGTTACGGTATCATAATATAGTTATACTTAACTTACAGAAATTGATATCGTTTTGCCTTTTCAAGGACTTTGTAGTTTTAAGTCACCGTAATTTTATGTTCCTTTCCGGTTTTTTTATGACGGTTGTTTATATCCATACACAATATGGTCGGTGGGGATCATTTTATCTTCCCCGACCTTCCTTGAGTGTGTTCTTCAGACGTATTGCTTCATCCGGGTTGATTTGTTAATGTCTTTCATGATAAAATGCGTAATTAAGGAACAAACGTGGGCATTGTTTTATTTATTTAGTGCACCAGGGCCAGCTTGAGGATGTTGCAGTTCTTTATTTCTATTTTTGTTTGTTTAAATTTGTTTTGTTTTGTTGTATCACTTATTTTGTTTTTGCTATTTTACTCCTATAGTGATTTTACCATTTTTGACACACCGGCTGAATAAGAAAAGTGTCTCAAAATTCATATCAATGAATCATTGTTTTATATTGAAAGATGAGTGTATGGGTGACTGAGTTATCGGACACATACAATAAAGGAAAAAAATACAATGATATCATTCAAAACATTGACTACATTGATGTCGAAAACGTTTTTGTATATTATGTATAGGATATTGAAAAGTGCCTAAAAGCATCATTTTTGGAAAATGCAATTAATTTTGACCAGAGAAAAATGCATGCATGTTGGGAAGAAGATTATTCTATTAACAGGTATTTTAATTTTTCAATCAACAAAATGTGTGTCAAGTTATGCAAAGAAATGTTTTGTAATTTTAGGGGGGGGGGTATTTTTAATCCTTATGTGATCCCAACCCTTACAAGTGTAACATTATTTGAGAATGAATAAGGTAATTGGCACGCAATATTATATGCGTGCACATCGTTTCTGTAAAATTTAAGTTGCCCATGTCTTAATGAAACGACCAAACTGCACTACAAGTACAATGCAATTTGTGGCTGAATAAGAGCGTTGTAGTGAACATCAAACCCCTAACCAACCCGAGTCTCACTAAAGTTCACTATTAAAACCACTGGGAGTGCATGCATTCCACGTGATAAGATGACGTAATCAGCTTAAGGCATATATAATACCCAGGGAATCGCTGGCCGGTTCGGCGTAACCCCCGTGGCTACAGGTCGGTGATTTTGTGCGTGGCATGCGATCACTAAATGGGCCTTTAAGGCTTGTCTTATCTAACGGTGGTCAATCGTACTATTACTGTAGTGGTCGCGCAACTCAAAAACATAACGTAACGTCAAATTACGACTTATATAGCGCATAACCTGTAAGAAAATACTTCAGCTTCCGATCGACATAATTTTATGGAACCGAACTACGATGTAGAAGTGTGGTATTATGAACCAAAAGACGACCATCTCCTTAAAATGAACAATAACCTTCACAGTGAAATTGGCACAAATGGAAATTTAAGAACAAAAATGATTGGAAATGGTCCTTCTGTGGTACGATATGATAGCTATTTAAATATAACAAGCAATTGCTACGACACAAGCCTTAAAAACATTCTGAAAACTAACGTAGCAGATACGTGAAAATAAATAAGCTTTCGTCGACTGTGTTTGGATAAGGCGCACAAACTTTGTTTCCCGTATTTCATTTGTTATGCTAGTCGAATAGAACAATTCGTATCAAAATAATACACCAGTGAGCATGTGCTTTACGGCAATCCTGTGTTGTAGAATTGATCATGGAAAAAAACATTATTTTTTCTGCTTAGTGCAATTGCTAAACATGTACATCAAAGCGTAAAGCTGAATTTATACTCGATCGTTGAGCAATTGCGATGATTTTGAAAAACGATGAGCAATCGTAAAATTTTGCGACGCGTCGCTCGTCGCTTTTGCATATAGGCTAAACTATGACGATCACGATCTACGAAATTTAAAATGTTCAAAATTCATTTTTAGAACATCCAAGGTTGTCAATAATTATTGTTTTGAATTGATTAATCTCCGAAAGTTAATGAACGACAGAGGTAAATTAGGCTAGGCAATAACTGGTTGTTGCATTATTGTGACAGGGACATTGCTGGTATTTTTTCAATTCACATAAGTGTCGTCGTTTTGCAAAAGCGACGGGTATTGATCGATCGGCTCGACACTTTAAAAAGGGAAGTCAGTACTGAGCATGCGTGAGAATCGCTTTTCTGCGAAAGCGATCGAGTATAAATTCAGCTTTTAAGCTGATTGCACATCTATTGTTCTCGTTACTCTCAAGAAACATGCTTGTTTGAGTTCCTCTACCTACTTGCTAATGATAGAGAGCAAATTATCTGAATAATTATTTTCAAATTCCATCAAGCAATACGCTTGCTGTAAGACTACACCCTCGTCTCATAAAGCGTACAATGAATCGTATTTATGTTGATATGAATTCAACAAGAATTAAAGCATTGGCAGTTATGTTTTTTATTGATCCAATAACATTGTAAAAAGGAAAAATCTTTCTTTAACCTTTTATTGGATCGCAGAGAAAAATAACATCATGTCAAAGAAACAATATACAACATTCTATTCTTTACATTACTTCTCTCTTTTCCTTCGGAATATGCAATCAATGTAAGTAACGGCTAAAAAGTTCTAACACATTTCTTTTAAATTTTCCTTATATAATCTGCAAAAAAAAAGTCACTACCTTGAAAAGCAGTTAACCAATATTTGACATGGTGCTAATATTTATGAAATATTGTATTTGTTGCATTTTGCTATGACAGTTGTTATCAATATAATTAAATTTTGTAATTAAATTTTACACAGGACTTGAAGTAAGTCTAGATACCATGGTGATATCATACCGTAGTTTGGTTGTTAAGGCTGCGCGGTTAATTTTTCATTCGCTTACGAGATGAGCAATTGAATACCTGAGCGCAAGAAGACCGTAAGTCCACTTGGCCCCTCAACATGTACACACTAAAGTTACGTATAGTTTCTTAGGGTTTTATCATGTTTAATACATGTTCCAGGGTGAAAACATCATGAAAGGTTGTGAAAGACTTGTTTTGGCCCCTGAACATGAAGAAAACATTACAAAACTATACGAAACTATATGCAACTTGAGTGTATACATGTTGAGGGGCCAAGTGGACTTACGGTCTTCTTGCGCTCAGGTCTTCAATTTTTCATCGCCTTACCATCTTGTCTATACAGTGCTATTTAGAAAAGTACGATTTACCTGATTGGCTTCAAAAGCAACCGTTTCTCGCTAGGTTTTGAAAGGATCGTTTTAGTATGAAATCAACTGTTAGCGTTGATACCAGAAAATTCACGTCATTTTTTGTTGGAGTCTGATTAGCAACTTAAACAAAAACAGCACCATCTGCGCCTTTGAAAACCCTCAGACAGATTGGAAAAGGTATGTCATATTTAATTGTATTTATTCTTTTATTATTGAAGTTGCTGTCGCAATTTGATGGTGAGGATTACTGCTATATTGATTACATGAGCTTGTTGCGTTGGTATTTGAAATCGGAGTGTAACGGAATGTTTGTGCATTTAATGCGAACAGTCGCTGCTAACTCCATTGTATCGATTAAGTCAATATTTTTATAGCGTATATATAATATATATAATATGTGTAATTGTTCATACAATTAGTTCGAAAATATTATTCAATCAATTCTTTTTTTAATTTAGGCAAAGAGTTTCCTAAGAATATAATTGTTTCCAGTAGTTGTAGACATTGCCCCTATTATATAAATTTATATATCTTACTTGTCACTAACGCTATAATTTTTGAGAAAAATGCAAAAATAGGCAAAAATTTGGCCAGGGGTGTAGTACCACCTTAAAATCCTTTTTTACTATATAACAGTTGACAAAGATACGTAAAATTAAGTCGTCATTTGTTTCTCATGAATCAAAGGGTTAACCCCCCCCCCCCCCTAAAAAAAAAATACAAAACATTTCTTTGCATAACTTGACAAATTAAAAAAACAGTGAATATAGGAATCGGTTTCCTACCCTCCCAAGGTTGTTTTCTTTCCAAATTATTTTTGTTTTGACCAAAATAATCACATTGTCCAAAAATGATGCTTTCAGAAAAAGTTGCACTTGTTAACATTCTATACATGTAATGTACAAAAACATTCTCGATATCAATGTTTTGATTGATTTAATTGTGTTTTTGTTTTCTTTAATTTTTATGTACACGATAACCCAGTCACCCATGCAATCATTTTGCGGTATAAAACAATGATTCAATGACATGTAAGGGATTTCTCTAGAAGGTTTTATTAAGCCGGTGTTTCAAAATGGTAAAATCAATTTACGAGATATAAAACATTTCTTTACATAACTTGACATTTATGTTCTTAATTTGAACAAATTAAAACCTTAATAGAAGAATCTTTTTGCCCCCCCTACCAAAGTTATTACTTCTCAAAATCCTTTTTCAACAATTATGCTCGCACTCTTGACCATCCCGTACAAAACATTCTTTATATCAATGTTATGATTGATCTAATTGTTTTTATTCTCCTTCACCTTTCTGTCTCTGTTCCAATACACCATCATGTATTGCAAAGTTTTTTTATCATCAGTTGTCTCAAATTGTAAAATCACCGGGAAGGGAAATTACTTTGGGAGGGTAGCAAAATGATTCATCTATTTATTCACAGCTTTTGAAACATTAGCTCAATAAAACCTTCCAGAAAAAAAACCCTGTACATGTCAATGAATTATTGTTTTATACTGGAAGATGATTGCATGGGTGACTGGGTCATCGTATACATAAAAAAACACCATTAAATTAATCAAAACGTTGATATCGAGAATATTTTTGTTCACTACATGTATAGGATGTTGAAAAGTGCAACTGTCTCTGAAAGCATCATTTTTGTAAAATGTGATTATTTTTGAGCAACAAAAAGTTTTTGGAATGGGACGACTAGTACGTTCAGGCGGTACCGCTGCATTAAACCATAGATGTCGCACCTGTAAGATTAGTATCTTTGATTAGAGCGGTAGTGTATTCAATCTATTATTGCAGACATACATAGGTGATGAGTACAACATGCTTGTAGTGCAGGGCGATATATTCAAAAATTGTTTGAACCAATTGCTACGGTAGTTAACCCTGTTACATCATCATTACAAAGGCCAATACAACATCCGTATTGTAATAACAAAAGAAATGAATTAACCCCGGAGCTAACATATTTGTCAGACTTAACAATAAAAAGGCAATACATGTACTTATTTTCTCCTTATAACTAAGTCTTGTAGCCTTGTCTTTTGTATTCTATGTATATCTCTTCCATATTTTTTCTTTTGTATGTATTTTTTATTTAATTGTGGAAGTAGTAAAGTATTCAATTGATGCCTAGGATTTAATTCAATAGGCATTCGTCTTCAACGTAACACAAATAACTATGAGGAGGTCAGAACAATAAATAAATAAAAGAAATACACCCTTCATTTAGACATTAGAAAATAAGCTTACGACAAAACAGAAGAAGTCCGTTGTGCTTGACTGCAACTCTGTGTACATTGCCCAGCTAAATTATAATAAGCGAAATGAAATGCAAAACGTATGAAGCAGTACTAACGACCATTCAGATGCAACAAAGCTTATGCTTGTCTGACTATTGTATCGTAATGCAATTAATATAATTAAGTTGCATTATATTTTAAAGACATGCAAGGCTACAATAGGCTATTTACAATACAACCTATGTAAAATTCATTGGAACCTGCTCCCCATTCCAGAAAAATACGTCACTAATTTTTTAGATTAAAAAAAATGTGATCAAATTTTGCCAAATGAAATACAGCTCAATCCTAATTATTCATTTTGGTACTAACTAGCAATAAACGTTCAATATCGCTGTTTGGTCACATTTATGAATTGAGTGCCAAAAACGTGCTTTTTTAGGGTGTTTTTATATGCTTTGATAATGATGTCTAAAGATTTGTACGACGTCTAGTTTCAATTTATGCATTCTAATTTTTGGAAAAGACTTGTTTAATTCTCATAACCATGTGTAATTAAATTAACACAAAAGAGTGAACTTTAGAACAGAATTTCGGCATACTCAGAAGTTTGAATGCTTAACCTTGTTACAAGACTAGTTTTTGATCTTTTTTTTACTCGATTGTCAGAAAACATGCCGAAAATTTCGAGAAATTAGTAAAAAGTGAACTTTTTTTTAATCTCCAGTTAGTATTACCCAAAAAAGTAGTGCTTTATTTTTTGGAATGGGGAGTAGTCGTTTGATAATTGATGGAGGGTTTCACAATGGAGAAAGAGGGGGTGTCTTTAGGTGGCATTTTAGTGATAAGGCAAGGTATACGGAGTACCACCCTCTAACAGATTATATTGGAACTATGAACTTTTAATATCCTTTTAGTGTAGCATCCATTCGGGCATAGTTTAATTATTAATAGAAAAAGAGAGTCTTCATTAATTTCTTCCTTCTTACTTGAATGAATACTAAAGGCACTTCCCTGTTATATCTTATAAAATATTGCTTATGAGTAGAAAGTGACTTTCAGTGAGTTAAGTGAGTTAACACTAATATCAAGGTCAGACTGTAATTCGTTTTATAGTAACTTTTTTTTATTTCAGAAACATTAATAGAATCTATGTTCACATGAACAGATATCGTGATTACAGCTCGGGTTGTTGAGCGTAGTATTATAGACTTCATTGAAATGTTTTAAGGTTATTAATTATTTTAAACTGTTGTGATTTGGTAGTTCACATCATCTTACGAATGGTAGTGAGCTTTGGCAAAAACTGCATTGCTCAATTCATAGCGAGCGTGTAGAAGAATTAAAATATCACAGATATACTTTTATAGGTGCTGCGGTTCTTGAGTTACGTTGTAAAGAGGGCTGAAACAACAACACTTTTGTAAAACGTACACAACTTATAACAACAATAAATTAAGCAAATTTGCAAAGTATACCATTTGTAGAATGAACTTTTGCAAAACATGAAGGTGTTAATTTTTAATAATATATTGATCTAGATAATGCCAATCGATTTTTAAGTTGCTTCGACCAACAATACCTCATCTACCCTTAAATGTCTTCTCTTATTGTCTCGTTTGATTTGTAATTGCAATTTGACACTGTTATGCATCATATTGTATCTAGCAACCTGGTTCGTAGACAAAAAGAGTATTGGTGTTTCTTCCATTAATCTTTTCAATTCTTCTCTTTTCTTTCTTTCTTTGTTGGGTTAACTTTTTTTGTTTTTGCATTGTCTTTGCTATTCCCTTGTTGGGGAAAATGTAAAAATCATCATCACCCCCATCATCATTATTATTATCATCATATTATTATTATATTAATATTATTATTAATATTAATATTATTATTATTATTATTATTATTATTATTATTATTATTATTATTATTATTATTATTATTATTATTATCATTATTATTATTATTATTATTATTATTATTATTATTATTATTATTATTATTATTATTATTATTATTATTATTATTATTGCATTCAAATCAAACATACAAAGTATAAAGACACACAATTTGAATGAGGAGATACCCAAAAGACCCAGAGGCCTGTACACTGACTTAAGTTTTTTTTTTTACAACATACAATTACACAAACTTACCAAAATTAAAGAAGAAAACAACATGCAAATAAATAACCAATACTTATAATATTCCTAAAGTTTTAATAAAATGAACATTTCACAGTGCACATGAGAAATTGGTAGTTCGAGTGGGGATGAGTGGGGTTATTTAATAATGCCGAGACATTAAATTTATTATGAGACTTTTCTCTATTTGTGACCTATATATGTTCACTGATTTTGCCATCTTTATGTATTATCAGTAATATTCCACTTCTTAGGGCTGGTAGCTCTTACTGTTTTGTGAGCAAATTCTGTTTTTGTATGACATATATTATAGTCATCGGCATTTCTTTTGTGATACTTATGTCGCTTAATCTGCTGCTTGAAATACATGTTGAATGCTACAGGTATCCAAATATGTCTTACATGTATTTCCCCATGCTAAAATAGTAAAATTTATATAAGGAAGAATTAATGTACAACATAGTAAATATAAAATTTTCTCTGGCACAAAATGCTTAATTTGGTTAATCCAATACCTTTTAATTAATGATTTAAACCTATGATCTCAACACAAAATTAAGATGTACTTCAAATTGTCGGTCACAACTTTGACCTTCATCAGGAGACTGGCAACCCAAGACAGGGATCAGTGATCTTTTGGACTCTTTGAAAGATACTTTGAAGGGGTATTTACAGTCAACCAACCATCACTCAATCACTGTTCCCAAATTTGGCTTACCAGTCTCCTGATGAAGATCAAGGACGTAACTCAAACACAAAATTAAAATTTTGTGTTGAGATCTTAGGTTTAAATCTTTTACTATGAAGAATAACAAGACAGAAGATGAACTGTCATGCTATCAATAGTATCGAAGGCTTTTGCAAAGTCCAGGAATATTCTGAAAATTGTTTAAGTTTTTTCAACTGAATTATTGATTCTGTCAATAAATTCTAAGATTGCCATATGTACCTAAATTAAAACTGTCTATCATCTATTATAATTGGTCAGTATAATTCATCCATTTATACACACAAGTCTTTCAAGTAGTTTGGAAAAACATGGCAAAACAGAAACAGGACGATTAAAACGGGCTGTTTTTTGTTTCTATGATCGGTCCTTATAGTACTATATATTTAACTTCATTTCCGGTTTACCAGGTTTGAAGGAACATCCCAGCGCTTTATCTGTATAGGACTCACGAGACCGTTATTCGACTTTGAATTAGGGTAATGTTTTCTGCAAAGGTGTGGGACCAGTCGAGGGTGAAATCACTTTGAATATTACCCCTTTAAGAAATAGACAAGGCATATTCATTTTCATATCGCGAATAATATGTTTTAAAAAGATTATATTTAGGTCTGAATAAATAAAGTTAAGCAAACAAATTTTGTGAAAAAGCGTAATCTGGTATATTTAGACGAATGATTAAAACAATCTTCTCAACGATAATTTTCCGCTGCAAAATTACAAATGCATGTGTGCCACGAACATTAATTTTTTCACAGCCATAGGGTATTTAAAACGTTTATACACTAGCTCAGGTGCAAGCGAAACCTGTTCATAAATGCATTATAGCTATATTTAAACCGTGCGTTATTGGCGAGATTGCTGGAGCTATTAAACGTTTATTAATATATCAGTTTTGTTGTTCTAAGCGTTAATGTTTAAACAATGTTTTCTGAAATTCATTGTTTTCTCTAAGCTTTAAGCTGGTTCGTTGATATACCAGCTGACGAGGTTGTATTGTGTTAAAGCGTTAAAGCAATATTATTGGGGAGAAATATCAAAACTTTTTATAAAGAGTAATTATTAGTTTCAGTATTTTGTGTTGATATTTCAGAAATTGTGGAATATACTTACGCCGTTATGTATACTTTGTTATTTTCATAATTATTATGGGATTCTTAGCCAAGCTGGAATACTTATGACGCTAGTAGTTCTGCGATAAACACACGCGCGGTCCAGAAGATTGCATGCACGCGCCTCACACTACGCACAAACTTAGTACGCTGCATGGACGCAACAGGTACGTTCCAGCTTGACCAGTCAATAATTAGCTATTGCATAATGATTTAATCGACAAAGAGGCATTGTTATTATAATAGCCTAATGTAGAAAAATTACAAGAGGGTGTAGAATTACATTACACTGGGCCATTTTCTTGAAGGACTAGTGTAGAAAATACCTTTAGTGTTGGTAATGCGTTATTTCAATAACGTCGGAGCAGGGGATTCCCTATAAGCTTGAATTACCATCCTAACCCTAGCCGTAGTAACTTTAACTCTCTACATTTGTGCTCAAACTATCCCCATTATACACATAATTAGGTGCTAATTATCCACAGGTATTTATTTAGCACATTTTGTGTATCATACAGTTAGCAGCCTGCACAACCGATTCTTTAGAAATGCTTAGTCGCGCTGAAAGTCGATCGATACATGTTAAAATCAGCACAATTCAGAGATACACCTTTTTGCTATGAAATTAATTTTCTCGGTCAAATATAAAGCAATATTTTTTTTCTTCAGTAATGTCAGTTAAAAACTGGTGTTAAAATTAAGCATCAAATTGTGTCTTTTAGTGTGATATTTTTGATTTTTATAGGCCTTCAGTTCGCACGCGAGCTTTTTACGGAATTCATTTTTAGCGTCTCAAACTAATATAGTTTGCTAAAGAAAGATATTTCCCACCTCTGTAAAGCACATCGTGTGGGTCTATATAATTATAGTTTTGTTAGAATTTCCGTTTTTATTTTACCCTTTTTTCCCTTCCTACTCCGAAAATGTCTAACTCAGTACTTTTATCTCGAGAGCAACCAACAGAAATAGTCGATATTTCCTTTGTTGTTTATCCAGGTCAATTTTCCATTGAAAGCAAATTGCCCGACCAGCGATTTTTAGCCCAAATCCCCAATTGAGTGTTCTGGTTAAACATGATCAGTAGGAGCGCTATAGGCCTGGGAATTTCTTTGCTATATTGAAGTTCTAGCAACACTGTAGCCATGCCGGTATTCCTATTAAACCCAGGGATATCGATCCACAATGCTAGTATTAGCCTATAGATTTCACTCGTTGATTTTGAAAAATGGTCAGCCGGCAGTTAAAATAGTGGAATGAAAACGCAAATTCTGACAAAACTATGATATATCGCTCACGGTGATGTGCGTTAGAAAGTTGGGAAAAATCCTTCATTAGCGAACTATCTTACTTTGAAAAGCTAAAAGGTTGATCCAAAAAAGGCTCGCGGACAGAGTTTAAGCCTATCAAAATCGAAAATCTTACACTAAATGACTAAATTTCACGCCTAAGTTTAACACTAGAATTTGAAAAAAAATACAGTATCAAGCACTACAATTTTTCCTGACATTTACTGAAAAAATGAAAATGATTGCTTTTCATTTGGCCGAGAAAATTAATTTTACATCGAAAAGGTGTAACTAAAAATTTAGCTCATTTCAACACCAAATTCGATCGTTTGTATTGCCTCATTAAATGACTGAGTGAGCCTTGCCAAACAAAAGAATCGGTTGTGCAGGCTGCTAACTGCATAGAAAATATAGGGTCTTTTTATCTTTTCAGTTTCCGTAAGTCTTTTGTTCAGATACGAAAACGCAAGGGATTCAGTAAGTTACTGTAATCTGACTTCATTGTTAACTCTGAAGTACCAATCAGCTTATTTCAATAGAGGTGATTGCTTATGTCAATAAAATCGGGAGAGAACAGATTATGTTAACACCAGTGTTTTTAATGGCCTAGCGCCCTCTCGTCTTTAACATTGGTAAATCTATATTAATTTGACAAAATGCATGCCAATCCGAATGACAAAGTTCACTTTTTTCTGTAAAAACGTTGCAAATAAGCCCTAATATCACAAAAGGTCCGCTTATGAGCCTGTCGAACCCCAAAGCACGTGTGCATGGCCACGGTGTCGCCCTTCCATCAATGTCTATCTCCCTATTTTGCTTCCTCTTGCCCCCCCCCCCCCCCCATGATCAGTCTCCCACCTCCCTCCCCAGTCCCTACTCTCTCCTCTCGAGTTCTTCTCTTTCTAGTCTTTCAGTCTCTCCTCTCCTCTCTTTCTTCCTCAACCCTCCCACTCTCACTTGTTCAGTCTCAAGTATTTCCCTCTCTCCCTCCTCCCTCCCTCTCCGTCCCTTGCGAAATTTATCAGTATGATCCATGACTGAAAATAAGCTCTGCAAAAATAAACATTTAAAATAAACCCGGCCTTGCATATAGACCCAACCAATTATCAGATTAGCTTGCCAGTGATACGAATGAATAGAATACATTATCTTTGCTCCAATGCAATTCTTTTGTTGTATTTCAATATAAAACATGATTACCAAATCACCACTTGTACGCGCCTCATTGGGAGATATTTGACTATTTTAGACGCTCGTTTCATCGCCAATATGTGACCGTACAGCACGAATGAGCCGTAAATGTCCTCAATTGTATTCTGAGTTACAGTAAAATGGGCATGAAGGTCGTATTCATAGGTACCTCAATTTGGTGCTACGTGTACCTCATTTAATGAGATACACGTAGCACCAAATTGAAATACCTATGAATATGACCTTCATGCCCATTTTACACTGTAACTCAGAATACAATTGAGGACATTTACGGCTCATTCGTGCTGTACGGTCACATATGAAAACTTTTGCTTATAACTTGGCAAATGGTTAGTATATATTTCAATGCAAGACAATTTTTACGAGCCACTTACGTCTAGGCGTAAGTGCATATACACCAAACACAAGTCAATTGAAGCCGTACAATTTACCGCGAATTTAGGACCGTAAAATGTAGACTCTTCTTTTGTCTAGATTAGCACCCAACCGCACATCTCAAGGTATTATGTAAAAAATCTATATAACTTACCAAAACGAAAACTGAAATTCACGAGCTTCAAATTTTCAGTAACTAACAAAAGGCTAGAATAAAAGATTGGCCACACCTGGGAGACTACCACTTTAGAATAACAATGACTTACAAAAACTATTACGGTTACGGAAACAGAAACTGAAAAGATAAAACGACGGATAGTATAAAGGAAATACGTGTTGACAATTATTGGTCACACCAGTACGACGGCAACTTCGTGACCTCTTTTGTTCGATAGAAATTTTTTACGGGTTGGTGAACACGGGTTACGTAACTAAATGTTGAAAATTTGGCCGGCAAACATGTTTTAGCGAAATAGCTCCAGAAATGGGAGACATGGGTCGCTTTTTGCTTAAATTTTGTACCATGATCACGGATAAGATACCAAACATTTGTGCAAAGAAAAAAAAACGAGTAAAAGTTGAATAATATTGAAAATAAAGAAGCTTGAACATGTCCAAAGTGGCCGGGAAAATGAGAAAAATTGCATGTCACGATCACCAAAATGGTTATATCTACATCTATGAGCAAACGCCGGTCGTATGCTTTTCTGTAATGATAGATATTAACGAAATTGAGCTTGTATTAAATTTTCAGCGAAAATGATTGGTGGAATAATCTAGTCGTAGGTTGGAAAGTTACTCTCAAAACGGCCCGTGTCTCAATCGTGCGTGTCCCGTTAGTGACAAGTGTCACTAGCAAAATAGCAGCCGGCCTTGTCATTATATCAAATAATAATCGTCAGAATCGTCCAGTTGACTCCAGTGATATTTATTTATTCAAGCAAAATACTGCATTGACTTACAAAATATTGAAGTCAATATAAAAAGTAATATCATCTCATTTGACTGAACTTAAAAGCAGTTTTAAAAATATTATTGTTGATCGAGTCCCTGAATGAGAAATAAGATTGCAAAAGATACGAGTATGGTACAGTAGGGTGTGATGGTCTAGTGGTTGACGCCGTGGTTTGAAGTGCGAGAGGTTGAAAGTTCGAATCCTACAGCATTTCGATTTTTTTTCTCTCTTGTTCTGTTAGGCCTATGGTGTATGTGTGTAGGCCCGTCAGTATTATGATCAATTGAAAATATTTCTATGCGACACGTTTGCAATGTTTTTCTTTATGCGTAGGCCTACATATTAAAAAATAAGATAGCGTCAGCCATAATTTACGAATTTCAAACCTGATATTTTGGCATAATATTATTTGTAATTTTCACCGTTCTTACACCCTACCCAGACATACACATAATTGGAATCAGCGTTTCGTTGTCTAGAGTAACTTTAATTATCTTCAATAGAACACCATATAGTAGACTTGCTAAGAGGTTGAACGCTGCATTTTTTAGTACAAAGGTCCCACTTGGCATGGATGTTCCTTGGGGCAAGAGAAAAAGATTCATCCAAAGAGACACGCTGTCTCTATGCATAAAACACCCTAATTAGCATAAAGTATGCTAATTAGTACCCAAAATATGGTATTTTCTAACTTTTGGACCATTTTACCTAAAAAGAACTATAAATTATTGAATTTGGCTTACTTTAGGGTAAGGAATTCATTTTGGGGTTGTGTTTGGAATCCGCCCCCATTTTGACCCTTAAATTCAAGATGGCCGCTGGCCGCCATCTTTTAAATAGGCATTTTTACAACTTTTGAACCATTTGAGCTACAAACTTGTGTGACATATCAATTTGTACTAATTTGGGGTTGGAAAACTCATTTCTGGCACTGTTTATGTGATAGAAGGTCATTTGAAAAGAGTACCAGGGTTTTTAAATGTGAATTCCGAGGTCCCTGTCATTGGCTATATGGTAGAAGGATGAACATCAAACTTACTTATGAATATGTATACCTGAGGATACATGTTACAATGCATGTTTTTACACAGTTTTACCATTATTTTCAGGTCATTCTATTGACAGCAACCAGCGTTATTTGATTTAGAATGACCAGTATGGATGGAAACATGATTATGACTGAAATTTGTGTTTTATTTGTCAGTTGGTCAGAGATGAACCAATCCCGCATCGGTAAGATTATGTGGCCAACAAAAAAACGACAAAAATATCAAATCTCAGTGAGTATGGCGATTTGCCAAGCTTTGTAGTAGTATATGATATATCTGGTTGTGGCGGAAGTGCGAGCAGTGCAGTAGTAGAGCTATTGCAGAAGCGCTGTCAACCAACAGAATGTGAATCAGGCAAGGCTAATAGAAGTACACACCAAAACAGCCCGGTGAAATCAAGGTGAATGAGCTGTGGCATGGTTTATGAATCCCACGGCTAAATTATCAGCGTCTTGTATCTCTTGGTTTTCCTCTTCCACAGGATAAGGTCAATTTGATCCCTGACATCCAGAAAACACAAAGTCATTTGGGATCTAGTGTTTAATGAAGATCTCAGTCAAGTGGTCAGAAGGATATCACCTCACCTCTCACCTAACATGAGGATTTTTGCCCAAGCAGCCAAGATTATGTGAAGGGATATGCTGGATAAAAAGCAGATGTTTTCAGACTCAACTCAAAAACCTCAGAAGCAGACCCTTTTGTTCCAACATTGAGATCTTTTCTATTATGCTGTTAGATGGCCCTTGTATCGATGTTAATATCATGCTTCTCAGATAAGCTTGTGTTATCACTGGCTCAAACCACCATGTTTAACTGTATCAGCAAATCCCCAGAGTGTGACACATTATCTGCATGAAATAGAGGCCACATTATCTCTTATGATGGCAATAAAGGTACATTATGATGACGGGAATAAAGGTTCTTGTTGGCATGCCGGCAGAATGAGGCTGAGCATTGATATTGCCAACTCATTACTCATTGGGAATGGGAAGATGTTGTAGTTCTTGAAGCCAGTCGTGAAGGAGTCTTCACGACTGGATTCCATCACTGCATGACATTAACAGCCATCCAATACCTGCATCCAGATCACTGCAGCAGGTCCTCTAAGATGGCTATCAGTGGTTGAATTATGTAGATGATCACTTGGAAACGCTGCTGACTAGTGACGACTGGATTACTTGGGCTGCCTTTCACGCACAGTGTTCATCCAGGTCCTCCCTCATTCTTTTCAAAGCCCTATATGCTCCCACTTACTACAATATGCTTCACTGTATGATGATTGATGACCATCAAACGCGCCATTGAGTACCTCAATCCAGGACAGACACCCGTCGTGGTAGCTGATCAGCTACTGTACACACTTGCAAAGCGTTTGCAGTAGAAGTTATTAGATACATACATTACTGAAGTTAAGTACCTTGTCTTACTTGGGGCCATCCACTCTTGTTGTGGTCAGTTTTAGGTGACAGGTTGGAGTGCTGTGGGTGGACCACAACTATGAATAAACAAAAGGAGAGCACAGTTCTTCATTAGTGCATCTCACATCTGCAGGACTAGATATGTGCACCAAGTATCAGGCACAGCTGTTCATTCGGATGAAGAAAACATATACCCAATATGTTCAGTTGAGACAAACTACTGCTATTGGCCTTGGTCAAGCCTTTTCCATCCCGAAGCAGACTTCTGGTTTAAGTCTTCGTTCTGCTAGCATGTCAACAAGATGCTCCTGCATGATTTCATATGCACCTTCATAGCCACTATAAGAGATAATCGAGCCTGTCGGTGGCACACTCTGGGATTCGCTGTTTTTTTGCATACAGAGGTGTACATACAGGGTGTAACAATAAAATTTGTACAATTTTGAAAATAGAATGACACAAGTATGCCGCCTATTTTTTTAGCCACCAGATAAGCTTTGTTTCAATAAAATCGTAGGTATACAAGTGAAGATATAGCCAATTATGTAACCTAGTCTTAAAACCGCTTGGGCCACTTTTGTCTAAATGTTACAGAAGTGACTGAATAGAGTTAAACCATGGACCAGTTGCACGGTGCTCTTATGATATGTCAATTTAAACAATGGGGTATTCGAAGTGGTAGAAATGATTACATAATAGAATATCTCCTTGAGCTTTTGAAAGTCACAACTAAGCACCGACATAACAACTTCATTTATATACTAGAAATCGTGGCTGCAGCTCAACACCTTCAACCCCAATTCACGTTGGAAGAGCGTATCTTTATGGTTGTGACATTCGGTAGCACATGGAGTCAAGCAGAAACCATCAGATTGTTTATAGCTCATTTTCCAAACTCACGTCTTCCTTCAAGGCATACAATTACATATAACTATGAGAAGTATATAAATTTTGTTGACAGAAATGCTGGCAATAGTGGTCGCCCCAGAACAACTAGAAGTCCAGCTGAACTTAATTTCACATTTTTATTAGGGATGACCAATGAACCATCAACTTGATTAGAACACTCCCATAGACATGCAGGGAGCTCAACTGTGCACTGCTTGCACATACATTTCTAAATTGATCTCATTCTTTTATTTTTCAATATTTTTCTGTAAAATTTGGGGAAGTTACTGCCAATTATATTTTGTAACTATCTTGCAAATTACAGCAACATAACTTATTGAAAGTCACAACTAAGCACCGACATAACAACTTCATTCTTTGTTGAAATTGACAATGAAAAGAGTAAGAACATCATTGTGGGAGTAATCTATAGACCACCAACATCAGGAAATAGTATTGAGCTTTTTAACTCTGAGTTTGATTATGTTCTAAACAAACTCAGCTCAGCTGAGAACAAAATCAGCTATCTCTTGGGTGATTATAATATTGATTTGCTTAAAGAAAAGAGCAATAAACATATTAGTGATTACTTGAGTACAATCTATTCTTATGGTTTTTACCCAACAATTGATAAACCAACTCGTATTACCAGAACATCTGCAACTATTATTGACAATATTATTACGAATAATTGTTGTGCCAATCACCAATCTGGAATCTTTGTAGTAGATATCAGTGATCATTTTCCCATTTTTACTAACACTAATATAAAAATAGATGGAAATAATGCTACACCTAGTAAAACTCAAACTGAATATAAAAGACAAGTTACGGATGATAATATAAATTTGTTATTAAAAAGACTTTCATTAATTAATTGGAATGACGTTCTAACTGAAGAGGTGGATACAATGTATACTAATTTCATATCTAAATTCAATGACTTGTATGATGAATGCGTACCTAATAAAAAAATTAATCGTAAAAATAATCAAGAACCACATTCTCCATGGATAACAAAAGGACTCTTAAAATCAATTAACCATAAAAATAAATTGTATAAATCTTTTTTTGAAACATCGTACGACTGCCAGGCAAGATCGGTATAAAATATACAGAAATAAATTAAACTCACTCCTCAGGAAAGCCAAAAAAGTTACTTTACAAATAAACTAAATAAATACAGAAACAATATGAGGAACACCTGGAAAATACTTAAAATATACTGAATAAAAACAAAAGTTCAAACTTCACCACCAAATTTCGTGATAATGATAAAGTATACACAGATCCAAATGACATTGCAAATGGCTTTAATGATTACTTTGTTAACATAGGTCCAAATTTGGCTTCATCAATTGAATGTATTCCAGGTATTGATTATTCGCATTATCTGTCAAAGAGTAAGATCAGTCATAACAACAGCATGTTTTTTACACCTATCACTGAGCACGAAATCCTAAAATAATCAATGGATTGGACTCCAACAAAAGTCCAGGGTATGATGGACTTGGTTCATTTATAATAAAAAAAAAGTTGCTCCAATGATAGTAAAACCACTTCAGATAATTTTTAACGAGTCTATTTGTACTGGTAAAATACCTGACAGTTTTAAAGTAGCGAAGGTAATTCCACTGTATAAGAAGGATGATAATGATTTGTTTTCAAATTATCGCCCAGTATCTGTTTTACCAATTTTCTCAAAGATTCTGGAACGGCTTGTATTTAACAGATGCATGTCATATTTAGATCACCATCGCATTTTATATAAACGTCAGTATGGTTTTAGAAAAAACCACAGCACATATATGGCAGTGATTGACTTGGTTAACAAAATTACTGAAGCTGTTGACAATGACAATTTTACAGCAGGTGTGTTTTTAGATTTATCAAAAGCATTTGATACTATAGACCATACAATATTGCTTGATAAACTCTATCACTATGGTTTTAGAGGTATTACACACAGATGGTTTGAAGATTATTTGAGTAATAGAAAACAATATGTTTATTATAATGGTGTTCCATCTCAACAGCAAAATCTTACTTGCGGTGTGCCTCAAGGTTCAATACTGGGTCCACTACTTTTCATTATATATGTTAACGATATTCACTTAATTACTGAGTCACTTGATGTGATTTCATTTGCTGATGACACCAATTTATTTTACTCTCACAATCAGTTTAATGTTATTGAGGAGGTCTTCAACAAAGAGCTTATTAATGTGAATAGATGGTTCCAGGTAAATAAATTATCTGTCAATGCTAAAAAAACGAATTATATGTTACTCGGTACCAAGAAGAACACAAAACCTGAGTACAATTTGCAATTGTTTCTTGACTCTGACAGGCATTCAAGAACACCGCTTGAAAAAGTGCCAAGCACTAAGTTTCTAGGTCTACAAATTGACCAGAATATCACTTGGAAAGAACATATTGATAATATTGTAAAAACATGTTCAAGAAATGTCGGTATCATTAATAAATTAAAAACTTCCTCCCACATGAGGCGTTATATACATTGTATTGCTCTTTGATATTACCGTATATCAATTATGGTATCTTAGCTTGGGGATGTGCATGTTCATCATACATAAATGATCTTTTTAAAATTCAAAAGAGGGCACTTCGTATTATAAGTGCAAGTGATTATAGAAGTAGCACAAATCCCTTACTGATTAGGTATAATACTTTAAGTGTCAGGGATATGTATACATTTGAACTTGGTTTATTTATGTACAAACATGATAATGGACTTTTACCGAGTGTTTTTGATGATTTATTTGTAAACAGTCTAAGATCCATGACTTGAATACCAGATATAAAGATCGTCTGAGGCTTCCATTTATCAAAAGAGCTTTCTGTGAAAAATCTATTAAATATGCAGCTACTAAGTTATGGAATAATGTTGATAACAGTATTAAAAGTTCATCATCGATTAATCAATTCCGCCATGTATTTAAAAAACATCTCATGCAAAGTTACTGTTAATTCCTATTGTATCTGATTTATGTGACCACATTGGATATTTATATTTTATATTACTTATTGTTGTGCATTTTCTTATTTACTATTGTTTACTGTTATTTTTCATGTATTTAGGTTAATTCATATCAAGATATGACAGCTTACTGTTGCTTCTTCATTGAAATGACAATCTGCTGCCATGTCTAATGATGAATTAACCAATCAAGGGATCACAGACTTTCAGGCCTCTTCTTGGTCTTTCCTGTGATTCCTTCACTCTCACTTGTATTATGATTTTGTATGTGTCCTATGTATATTTGCTATTTGATGAGTGAAAAAAATAAATGAATGAAATGAATGAATGAATGAATGAACTTATTTTGTTTTTCTGTAAGTGCGAGTCAAAATTGGTCCATCGCCACAGTGCGCTTAATTGCCAGTGGCTGAGTTTAGCACTGCTCAAGAATGGCACAAAATATTCAAATCAGTAAGATCAGGTGAAAAACGTAGCCTACTGAGCTGTAATTTGGCAGAGTTGCCAGTAATACCTCTATCATACCCTCTGTATAAAGGTTAAAAAATTGAACAAGTAGATCTCGAGTTACAAATTAAATCACCAGCTTCCCTTTGGAATTTTTATATTCCTTTCAAATCATGTTAAGAAGACACCTTTCTGAACATAAATGTGAAGTTTCGTGCTCATTCGATGTATTGTTCACCTGATCTTAACCCTAAACGTTTTCTTATATTTAGGCCTATAACATCCACAACTTGCTGCTGGCTATACCTTGTTTAGGACTTTCAAAAGAAGTACCTGAATGTGCAACCATAACTGTTTCAAAATAGCCCGCGATAGTCATGCAGGTAACTCCGAGGTCAAGCATTGAATTGGTTTGAACAAAGATACTCATAATGTATTGAGTGCTACTTTGGTTTGAATGAGGAATACTACAGGAATACACATGAGCATGATGAGGATAATCTCTATTGTTGTGAATGAGTCAATGACCTTCAAAACTTAAGATTTTGTTTACATACACCTACTAATTGGTCATATTAAACCCAATAACATTGAAATTCTTGGTTGTGAAAAAAAGTTCACCTACTTAGTGCAATTTTGATTTTGTGCCATATCGGCTATCTTGGATGATTTTTGGCAAATGTCCTCTAAATGCATGATTTCAATGCCTTGGTTTGAAAAAATAAGTTATGCCAGTGACTAGTTAAGTGCCATTTCATAAGAAACCCTTTGATACTTTCACAATATGCTTGTTTCATGTTTGCAAATATGTTAAAATAAAGAAATATATAAAGGTAAATATATGCTTATGCCAATTTTGCTCCCAACTGCTATTTTTGGACCTTGTCATTTTATTTCGTTCCAATGACCGGTCAGAATGGGAAACTTTGATAATTCATAATTCGAAAAGTTTTTGACCGATTTTGACTATTTAACCACCAAAATACTTCTGTTGATTAGTTCTACTCAGAAAACAATCTTTTGTAGCAATAGGGTCAACATGAAATTTTGATGGTTATCCCTATTTTTATTGTTTTGTACTTATGGATGCAAAAACTGTTCTCAATTTACCAATGATATCTCAGGGATATGAGAAATTACTTTATTTATAAGATAATTCGAAAGAGATTTCATGACTTTATTTGTAGATTTTAAAGAACTATCATATTATTATTAAGTTTATGTTAATTATATGAAGAAACACCACTTATAATTCTTTTGTGTCAGTTCTTTGATGTTCAATGCACGATAAACACAATCAACGCGGTTCAAACTTATTATACGCTAACATGGCAAAAGTGGCCCAACACGTTTTCTGGACGATCTAATTAATCGGACATAACTTTTGAACCCAAGCTAGTAAAGAAACCAACTAAACGTCTTCTTTTAGCCAATATATCACTTATTCTATTGCATATTACATTTGTGCCGTAACTCTTTTAGTTTTTTCCTGAGGAGTCAAAATGCAATTGTACAAATTTTATTGTTACACCCTGTATTGGTTTGTGCCAGTGATAACACAATCTTCTGTGAAGAAGTAGGACGTATAGCGACATCGATGTAAGTTCCATCTAACAGCATATGTAGGAAAGATTTTAATGTTGGAATAACAAAGTCTGCTTCTGAGGAATTGGAGAAGGAGTCTGAAAACATTTGTTTGTTTTTTAATCCAGAATATCCCTTCACAGAATCTTGACTACTTGTGCCAAAAGATTTTCTAAGATTCTCCAGACTTCCAACAAAGAAGCACTTTGTTTCAGAAGATACTCTTTTTGCAGTTGCTGTCCCTAGGGATTCACAAACCATGCCAGAGCTCATTCGCTTGATATCACTCTCTATGTTCATTTGGCAACGTTTGGTTGGTAAATAAATAAACAAATATATTGAGATATTTACCTCTATATTTCAATGTGTACAACACACATCTTCATCAGGAGGGATCCAATGATGAACTGATTGAGGTCAATGTCCTGCTCTCGACCTTTGATGTCCTTTCTGTTGATCGGAGGGCATTATATAATAAAGGGAGCTCATTCACCTTATTTTCACTGGTCTGTTTTGGTATGTAGTTCTTTCGGGCTTTCTCCTAGCTTGCCCGATTAACCTTCTGTTGGTTGACAGCACTTCTGCAGTTATACTCTATCTACTACTGCACTGCTTGCACCACCGCCACAACCAGGAATATCATCTACCACTAAAGCTGGGCAAATCGTCATACTCGCTGATATTTTTCAGCAGTTCTGTGTAACAAGCTTCTATTTTTTTTTTGTGTATCCACACTGGTCATTTTAAATCAAATAACGCTTGCTGCTATCAATAGAGTGGACTGAAAATTCAAAAACCAAACATGCATTATAAAGTGTGTCCCCAATGGTGCTAAAATTACCTCCTATCACATAAACAAGGCCAGAAATGAGTTTCCCAGCCAAAATTAGTCTAAATTGATATGTCACTTACGTTTGTAGCTCAAACGGTTCACAAGTTGTAAAAACGCCAATTTTAAAGATGGCGGCCAGCGGCCATCTTGGATTTGAGGGTCAAAATGGCCACGGATCCCCAAAATAATCCCAAAAATGAATTTCTTAGCGTAAATTAAACCAATTTCAAATGTTTACACAAGTTTGTAGGCGAAATGGTCCAAAAGCTAGAGAATACCGTATTTTGGATACTAATTAGCATAATTTATGCAAATTAAGGGGTTTTATGCATAGAGACAGAGTGTCTCTTTGGATGAATCTTTTCCTCTTGCCTCAAGGAACATCCATACCAAGTGGGACCTTTGTACTCAAAAATGCAGCGTTCATCCTATTTTCATCCCTTAGCAAGTCTACTAATAAGCGGTCAAGATAAAAAAAAATGCTTTCTTTTATTTTACCTCATTTTTTCTGCTTCAAATGATCAGAAACCCTTCCTGAAAGTTGTTTACTACTATCATAAATATTTTCAACAAAAAAAAACCCGCTATGGTAGGGTTCAAACTTCCAACCTCTCGCACTTCAGGCACGGCCTTAGCCACTAGACCATCACAACCTGCTAACTTATTCTCGTACCGTTTGCAATGTTATTTCTAATTCAGTGTCTCGTTCAACAATAATCTTTTATAAACTGTTTGTAAGTTCAGTCAAATGGCTTGAAATTACGTTTTATATTGACTTCGATATTTAATAAGACAGGGCAGTATTTTGTATGAATAAATTAATATCACTGTAGTCAACTGGACGATCCTGACAATTATTAATCGATTATATGGACAAGGCCGGCTGTTAATTTTCCTGCTGGACACTGGTTACTAATGGTCATGCACGATTGCGAGGGGAAGCCGTTTTGAAAGCAACTTTCCAACCTACGACTCGATTATTCCACCAATCATTTTCGCTGAAAATTTAATACAAGCTCAAGTTAGCTAATATCTATCATTACAGAAAAGCATACGACCGGCGTTGGCTCATAGTTGCAGATATAACCATTTTGGTGATCGTGACATGCATTTTTTCTCATTTTTTAGGCTACTTCGCGCACAATAAACATTCATTTTCTCCACAATAATTGGACTTTTAAGCGCGCTTCAGACTCCGTATTGTACGTACAATATTGTATGTACAATACTTTCCGTGACGTCAAAATGTATTACACGTGCAATAAATAGTATGTACCGGGAAAATATATATTTTGCTACAATCATAGGTTGCTTAATTGATACGGAGTTGCCAAATTTCTAAGAGTTCTAAATTTAGTGAGTGCACGGAATGATGAACATCTTTTAATGTCTTCTTGTATTCAACCATGGTAGGTATCATAATACCTACCATGATTCAACTGTACTTGAATTATTATATAATCAATGGGCACCTTTTTAAAGTTAATAATACGTCGTATTAATACTAATATTAATAATATTAAAATTGTAATAATAATATAAATGGCACATTCAGATCTTATTTATTTATTTATAGATTTATCTATTTAGGCCTATTTATTTATTTATTTATTTATTTATTTATTTATTTATTTATTTATTTATTTATTTATTTATTTATTTATTTATTTATTTATTTATTTATTTATTTATTGATTGATTGATTGATTGATAACTGATATTTAGTCATATATTGATTTAGAAAGTTTAAAAGTGTTATTTGTAGGCCTTTGTATTTTATTCTGGTTCTGATTTTATTGATACTGATATTTTTGTTAATTTTTAAAGTTTTGGCATAGCATTCGTTACATTATAACACGCTGTGTTATGAATTTGCAACACCTTTTTACATATTGATATCGTTGAGGCGTGTTATGATAGGCCTACTTATGATCATCACAATACATCCATAAACGTGTTAATGCAGTAACCGTAGCGTTAGGGGCACGGAAGCCCTCCCCCCATTGATCTGAAATATTAGAAAATCCCACAGGAAAACTGCCGAAAACGGCTTGTGCCCTCCCCCCTGATCAGAACCGGATGCAACGCCTTCTATACTTTTTCATTCATTAATTATAGGCGTATTAATAGTAATGGGTTGAGTTTTTAAAAAGTAATATCCGCCTTTTTTTCTTTCTTTTTGAAATGACATACGATACTTGTTACAAAAATAAATCAGCATGGAAAACATTTTTTTTTCGTCAGAGGCAGATATTTGGCCTATTCAGTGTCATAAAGCTACAAAATAGACGATCTTTTAAAATCATTTTTAAATATTTTTTTTATTTTTCAACCTTATTGTTTGTATTTGTAATGTTCACACAATCTGAACATGTGCTTGTAGGACAACGATTTTGAATTAAACATGTTAATTCTGATATTTTAATTCCCCTAGAACACCAGTTAAGCGTCCAAAATTGTAAGTGGGTTTTCTTTTATTTAACCTCATTATTTCGCTAAAATTACTCGAAAACCCTCCTAAGAGTTGTTGTTACTAATAAACATTTCATAATTTTGGGCAAAGGATAGCCAAATAGTTGACCGAAATCGTATATTTGCACCAATATTTGACTGAAATCGTATATTAACATTACCGCCCTTCGTGGCTTTATTGCAAGCCAAAGTGTGAAACGAGATTACTTGAAATATATATTTCAGAGTTGAAAGAGTTGCAACCCTACGAATATATTTCTGAAATATGTCTCTCTGATTGGTTGATGGTCAAGAGGATTACGGCATCCTCAAAGCCTGTTGCTGTAATTCTCTAATCGATATCTATTATAGGACCGATCTTCTGAAATCCATACAACCGTGTCAAATGAAATAGTCTCGAATCATAATTTGTGCACGATACAACGTTGATACGTCAGATTTCGGAATTTTATTAAAAATAGGCATAAATCACATTGAACAGGTTGAATGCTGGCAAAAGTAGATAAAATAACTATGGGTCGAATTTACATTAATCAGTGTTCTGGGGCCAGGATAACATTTAGGACTCCTTCGAATTCTAAAACAATACTTCGCCAAATGTCCTTGCTTTCATTTTCTCATTTAATTTGTTTTAATTTTAATTAATTTCTTTATCCACTGGCTCTCTGGTAAATCCGGTATTGCCAAATATTTCTTGTCCATTACCCGTGTTAATCTATTTATTTATTAAAATGAACCATCTATTAAATTCCTATAATACAATGTATAGGCCTAGTGTATTTGATAACAAATTTGTTTTTATTTTTGATTGGAATTTGGGTTCCATTACACGATTTCATAATAAGATATGTTTGGGCATGGCGGAATTAGTATATGATTAAAAATAGACATACTCTTAGGCCCCCTTTTTTAATGTTTTTAGGCCTACATTATTGATATTGTTTTGTAAACATTAAATTTGATGTTTACTCATAATTATGTCTGGAAAGTCAGGGAAAAACTAAGGAGTATCGGTATTTAGTTTCCTGGGAAAGTGGATCAGATGAGCAGTGAGTAAAAACATTTGCCCTAAATCTTTATTTGATTTTTATTGTTTTATGAATTTATTAGGGCTACTGGTAAAGTGCAGAAAAAACCTTCAAACGTACTCTAGGATTTTTCATCAGCAGCAGTAGAAATTTCTCTTGCATAGATTTTCTGGTGACCTCGCTTGGATTTAGCAAACAATGAACTGTCAGGGTTATAGCGCGTTATTTAATCTGATTCAACTCGTCGTGGCACGTATATTTATTGCACGTGTAATACTTTTTGACGTCACGAAAAGTATTGTATATACAATATTGTACGTACAATACGGAGTCTGAAGCTAACCTTACACATTACTGTTTGCCTTCTACTCATGTTTCATATCTTATCTATGGGCTCAATATGGAAATGAAGGGAGAAACGACTCGTGTATTCCATTTTTTTGATGTTTTCTGAAAAACTGTATTTGCCACCTGATTTTCAACATTACGTTACGTAACAGCAGAGGTCACGCCGGTAAAAATTACCGGAAGTGAGCTAAGTTGCTGTCGTACTGCACTGTTCATGAAATATGAGAATTAAACGAAACCCCCTCATTTTCAAACCTTTCCAAAGATTCTAATATCAGTCGATAATATCAGCCGATGTTTTCGGAGTGCTAATCACTGCGCATCGTCAGCGAATGAGGCGTCTTTTGTCATTGATAGATATTTGACTCCGTGGAATGGATTGAAAATGAGGTAGATTCGTAAAATTCTTTTATTTAAAAAAAAAAGTAGTCAATTGTCAAAATTCAAGAAGTATGTGATAGCTGATACTTCCTCAATCAGCTATCACATACTTTTTGAATTTTGACAATTGATGGGTCCTTACTAATTTTACCTCAATTAAAATTAACACCTTGAATAAAATAAAACTTACTACCAGCAGTTGTACTTTTCAGACACTTCATAGGAGGCATTGGGCCATTCCATTTGAAATTCACACACCTTCTATGGAAGACATTGTTTTAATCTCCCACACAAGTGTCAAGTTCCAATAGGTTTACTTGAATGAGTGACTCCATTTGAAGTCTACACCCCCAGTGTAGGATATTAGGGTCATATATTCCATAGAGGATGTATGGGTTTCAACTAGAATAGCCCGTTGCATCACTGATACGTGAATGATGTTGTTAACACCGCCAATGCATACAGGGGCGGATTTAGGGGGGGCGCAGCCGGCGCGCGCCCCCTCTATTTTTTGACTAGCAAAGGGCGCCGGTAACTTAAAAATACAAAAATTGTAAGAAATTAAACAAAAAGGAACAAATTCGGCCATGAACAGCAAACAATGGGCCAAAACCGTTGAGTTTTCGAGGGGGTAACCCCTTTAACACATTTTTTTTTTTGTTGTCGACCAAAAGGCGCCCCCTTTATCAAAAATTCCTGGATCCGACCCTGGTAATACTTTGATACGTGCCGAAGACAACAAAGCTTTTTTATTCGCATAAAGACATTATAGAACTACATTTCAATTAATTAATGATGAAGCAAGTCGATAAATGGTTCGTAGAAACAGGTTATCTGCTTTAACCACATAATATGATAATAGATCAAATTATACATACTGGGAAAACCCCATATGACAACCAGAAATTGAGCATAGCTTTTATTACCTGTTCATTGTACTTTTGTTCTATACATAGTAAATTATGGGATATTGAGACATGGAAACAGGTGTAATGTTTCTTGAATATTAAGTAAAACTGTACAAATGGGTAATAAGGATAATGATACCTTATATTGTCCGCAACCTATATCTTACTGTCCATTTTACCAAGCCATGTTTGATCATTGATATCTTACCTTCTTTGGCAATGTTGCATTACCTGATGACGTAATATATAATAAGTTGACCTATATTGTTCTAATTCAGGCTGTAATTCTTACTACCTATGCTGTAAGAAACAAATTATTGAATCACATGGTTATTTCGACATGAAGAATAAAATGCCATAAATAATATATAGGTAGGGTATACCAGAGGAAATTTAGATGATTTCGTTTAACAAAATAACTAATGAAGGGGGTTACACCCCTCCTCCCTACTTTTCAATAATATGCGTCATATACCGTTATATTGGTGCCAATGTATAGCTAAGGGTGTCCTGTACAAACATGTCGCTATGACGTCATAATGTGAACATACCCATGCAAATCTGGGAAATTCTGGATATGTTCTAAGAGTATATGCAAAATTGATTTGAGAATATGCGATTATCACCGAATTTTCTCCTCAACCTAACTATCAAGTAAAAAAGGAGCTTTGGAAGATTATACAAGAACGAAATGAAATTGATGTATTTTACTGTAGAAACCAATGGTTGGCCTCAGCACTCCCCACCCCTATGGTCAGTTTTGATGACCGGCACAATCCCCGCTGGGGTAAAACTTTTATCACTAAAATGAGCGCAAATGACGGATCTACGATTAGCTTAGGTCGTTTGGACGTAAACACGCGCATTTTTTTGTTACGGATAAAAAATCAGGGGGTTTTGTACTTTGTAGTTCTAGGGTTGATTATCGGGTTCAGAGGTACGTCATGTCCGGTTATCGAAAGCGTCTAGAAAACGAGTTATAATACTTTCACTATAATCGAGAATTCCATGGTATTGTTATCATACACGTCAAGGAACACACAATTTTATTGAAGTGTCGGAATGAATGTAATGTCGCAATGACAACAAGCATTCTATTTTTTCTATATAATATAGCACGTGTTTACACTGATCAAGCGGAACTAACATCGGGTGCATTTCAGTTTTCAAAACCCATTGATGAGTACAATTACTTAAATTGCAACCTTTTTGTGCAGGTAACAATACGTCAGCCTTTCTCTCGTGAAAACCGCGATGTCTCAAAAATGTTACCATTTTTAAGTACGTTTTTCGGACAAGAAGACAAGAGATATCTAGAATCTTTTTTCGTTGGCGGTGTGCAGCATGATGTCGACCAATTCAGGTTTTTTTTCTCTGTTGGATTTAGAACTTTTGTATTAAAGTGACAGTCAATTTACAGGGCCATACCAAAATCACATGGTCCAAATATAATACATTGAACTATAGGTATTTCAATAAGCATTGACCACGCCACCCTAAGTGTAGGGAAAATGGATCAACTATGATTTCTTCTATAGTTTATACTGTGTTGACTCATTATTCTGTAGCCAGGTAGGCAAAGAGAGCCCTTATAGTTTTCCTTTACATTGTCACATTGTCTTTCTGATACACGCTGTAAAGTGTAATGTTCGAAAAGTGGGACCACAGGTGGAACTAATTCACACAATTTCAAGACTGAAGCAGTAAATGCCCACCCGATATTGATTGAAATGTCTTAAGCAATGTTTTAAGCATACGTCAATGTATCAGAGTCAAAAGCTGTGAAAGAAACCATATGAAAGCATTCAAAGCATGTCAATAATCAGCTAGTCCAACATTAATTATAACAAACTTGGCTAATTATGATCAAAGGTTTATTAATTGTCACTTGTCGCAATAGGCAATGTTTATTAAGCTATTTTACGAGTGTCATTCCAAAAGTTCTACATCCATCATCGTATCTCTGTTATCTTGCCGGCCAGGATGTTGAAATTACTCATGGTTATACTCTTAAATCTTGGCTACAAAATAAAAGTTATTTGATTAAAGTGTGATTGTTGGTTTTTAAGATGTGTTGGTTAAATTGGATATAGACTTGGTATGTCGGAAACAGTCTGAAAGGAAATGCTAATTGTGACTAAAAATGTCGCGAACATCTATGTGGAAATCATTACAGATTTATTTCTGAAAATGATGAAATAAATTGCTTTAATTTTCGTACAGAAATGTTATCAATATCTAATGCTTGCAGTACAGTTGTACTAGGTATCCTGTCTTTTGCACAACAAAACCGATACATGTTCAGAATAGCCTTCGTATTGACCCTTTTCCATAGGTTGTTGACTTCGATCGGGTAAACACTTGTTCGTTCAAGTCATATTAATTGGTTCATAAGTTCAAATCAAATTAGTCTTATGCAAAGTTTTTGTATTTTGTAAGTATACACAATACAAACTGTTCATCTTATTTCTACCTCCAGATGCATCTATTGCTTTAAATAGGACGTAATTACGAATTACCCTTAAATGTGGTCTAGTCGAAAATGGCAAATGTTTAGATGTTTTCTTCTTATATTAAACATGTTTTATATTGTTTGAAGTCCCAATGCATGTCTGGGAGCTTAAATAGGACCGAAATATTTATCCTGTAAGCAGATGGTCATTTTTCAAAGCTCCAATATGATGCTTACTAAATTTTGACTTCAGTTTTTAACCATTTCCGATGCACCAAATCTGTATTCGCTTTAACCAACACATCTTAACAACCAAAAATCACATTTTTATCAAATAACTTTTATTTTGTAGCCTAGATTAATAATCATAGGGAATTTCAATTGCCTGGCACGAGATAACAGAGATATGATGATGAAGGTAGAACTTTTTGAATGACCCTCGTATATATGTTATATATCCATACTGCCACATGCGGAATACATAAACATGGTGTGCGAATTTCAAATGGGGTTTCGGGCTGTGCAATAATTATGAGCCCGGGAGGGTAACATGGGCTGATATTTGGCCTGCCAAAGGGGTAGGAGCTGTCCATATTTGGCACATATTTATGGGGCACCAATAAATTAAATGTTCTAAAAAGCTTATGAGTAAGGACATTCTTAAATATGCACATGTGAAACTGACCACTTTTATTTACCACGAATGCAATAATACCGCGATGATTATTTACTAGATACAATGCTACATTATTTACTCGCGAAACATAAACTGCAAGTTCTTTACAGAACCAAAACCAAATTGCGAAAAACAGCAGTTGCGATAATTTCACAAGTCTAGGAACTGCTACATTTGGTAGTCAACTCTTATGGACTTTGGAGTCACAATTTGCTCTTTACAGTCATTTTTCGGCAATTCAGGTTAAATTACACCCACTTTTAAAAGACGGATTGACGCCATTGGAAGCTTTTTTCTGATTGGGCTGTTCCAGTTAAAATCTATGGTATACTCCTATATCAAAGACCTTAATCATCCACACATTGAGTGTGAATTCCAAATGGTGTTACCTGAAACTCCATTTGAAATCTACACCCCTGGTTGGGAGATTAGAGTTTTGTCGTTCATAGGGGAGTATGTATTTCCACTGGAACAGCCCATTGTGTGCACTTGTTCGATATTATTTGATCATTAAAATACAAATCTTTAAATCAACTGCGATTGCAGGGGAAATACATCAATAATTTTAATTTACGTAAAATAAATGATCCATTCTTTTTTCATTATGATGAAGTCTTAAGGATACTGTGACAACAAATATGTTTACAATAGATATAGATCAATATAAACAAATAATCTAAAGAAGAATGAGCACTTCCAATTTGGTATTAAAATAGATAGGTTGTCGCCGAAGCGATTGATGTCATAGCGTGCGTTAAGGAAGTTACAGATGTTAGTACCTGGTGTATTTGAAAAGGACTTTGTTCGCTGCGGAATTTACCAGCCGGGCGCCCAGGGGCTGCTGGAGTTCATTTAAATGGGTGGGTCGTGATCAAGAAGTGATCATTTGCGTGAATATTTGAACAGCGTTAACAAGTATTACTGGTCTTTGCTTTACGTAAACGATATGAGTAGTTGATGACTGAAAATTCTGAACTTGATATCGACGTTTCATGTAGGTATTTGATGCTAAGAGCATAATTATTATCTAACCAATCTATATCGTGTATATAATTTTGTTGTTATGGACTTCTTTGTTCCTTTTCTTTGCTTTTTTTTCTTACTTTTCAGCTTTTCATTTTCTTTTGCTTCTCCTCTTACCTCTTCTCTGTTTTCATTTTTTTTTCATTTTCTACTAAGGGGCATATTTTCACGAATGCTCCACATAATTGTATTATTATATCCTTTTAATACTGTAGTTATATTTTCGTATTTCTGCCGCATTTCATATTCTTTCCTTTCTTTTTTGTTTCCTTATATACCATCTACTTTTACAACCTTCAAATAAGTGTTATGGTTCATATCATGTTTACCCGCAAACCCTTAACAAGGTATATTCACCCAACAGGACCACATGACCATTGTTAAGTATTCTTCCAAGCGTAGACTGTGTACAACTGGACATACATAGTTTGTACTGACATGGCCACATTTGACAATTTTCCTGATGAGAAGAGGTTGCTATATAACAACAACCTCCACGAAACAAATTTGTCGGAATAAAAATGAACCCTGCTAATCCCATCTTTATTTTGAATTGTACATATATATTGGATATATGAAATTTTATGTATTTCTCTTTTCTGTGTGTTTTTCTTTACAGCTTTAACCACCATCTGAAATAGAATAGACGAAGACGTACAAAGAGGAACCTTTTCGCCCGCCATGGTCCAACCAAGAATAGCTACATGGTTCTTCGCTGCCACCTTAGTTGTATGTGTCGTAGCTGGTCCACTCGATGAAGATAGAAATAATGCCGCATTACTGGAGAAATTACTCGCAAACAAGCGCAATTGGGAATTCAATTTACAAGATGCCGATTTTATGGACAATAATGGCCGACGTACATCAGAAGAAGAAGCAGCCTTTCTTGCGAAGAAAAGAGAAGATTTATGGAACCTCGCTGTAAAAAGATTCGACGATAGACGTGGATGAGCTGTAAATTGCACATGGAGAGATTTAAAAAAAGAAAACTTTGGGACTATTTTTTAACTCTAGAACTTTTCAACTGACTCTGTAGCCTTTGTATAAATATGTTTCTTTATAACATTGATGTCTTGGGACATTTGATCAAGTTTATGGCTGAGTGTACGAGAGTGTCAAGGTGACTATTCTATGTTATATTATTCTTTTAAGTTGTATGTTTGCAGTTACTCAAGCAATCCTTTTAGAGTACCTATAAAGTATATTATTAAATTTACACCCATTTCAACTGTGCAAAAGCAACGTGAATTTCCCCACAGAGTGAATGAATGTTTATAATACGATGTTAGTATTCATTTGAATTTTTTGTTAAATCAACATTATGATAGGGTATATCACAAGAAATTTGAGACAACAGATTCAACATGTTTCGACAAAAACAGATTCAACCTTTTTCGACAAAAAAACAGATTCATCATGTTTCTACAATAAAACCTGATCCTTACCAAAACAAGGAAAACTAAAAACTGAAAAAAAGATATCGAACTCATTCAAATAATTTATTACTTAACATGCCAAATAATTTATTTAAACGATAGTATGCTGCTTTGCCAACAATTAAACTAAAATATTCACGATCGCAATGTTCATTTTTTTATATACGGTATGCAAGAAATAGCATAATTGGATATATCCAACGATAACCAAAATGTGGATTATTCATTCTATCAACTAATTAATCGAAATCTTGAGAGTAAAACTTATTTTGAGGAACACATAAGTTATTGAAATATTTCAGTTTGGCTGAATAATGGATTATGCGATATAAACTTCAGTATTACTAGTGTTTTACTCATTGCATATTAATTTTTTTCTATAATTATGATGATAAAATTGAGCATTTATCTGAGAAGAAGTTACAACAATTTTACTTGAAGATTAAAATTTTACTTTTCCAACATCGTTAATTCATTTTAAAGCTAGCATATGATAATGACATAATGACATAGTCCATTGATCACACACAGTTATAGCGCGTATGTTTTGGGTAACGCGTTTCCAAAATGTGTGCCGGGCGGATGAGAAAAACACGGTTTCCTAGTATATTATGTTATGTATACTACGTTGATGTGATTTTGGGAATGTGTATTTTGCAAAAGATTAATTAGTATGCCAAAAATATCGTAAACATTTTTGCATTTCTTTCTCAGTTATGACGTTCTCGAATTATTATCATTTCCATGCACACAACCGCTTTATACATTAGTAATTGCGCCGCATGAATAAGTCAAGCTGTAAATTTCCTTATGCTATAAAGGTGCTACTTAGTAACAAAAAGGTCTCTGAATACATCTATATTAAATTTGGTTGGGTGAACCTACATTATCATCAAAAAATATATAACAAACTAATATATTTATATTAAAGGTTTTATGTTTATTGGCTCATTGTAACACGAGTACCTCTGGTTAGTTTTGTTGCCAACGACATGTGGACACATCAAAATATTTTAAGGCCTGAATTATTGGACTATTTGAGTATCTGGACATTTGTGGATCAAATTCGACTCAAATTGCATGTTCATTTGTGGATCAAATTCGACTCAAATTGCATGTTCGTGAAATATTTGAATATGTTACGAAATTTAATTCATGAATACAATATCCCGACAAACGTTTTCAAAATTTATAAACAGGTTATATTTTGTGTTTGTGTTTTCGTAAAAACGTTTTGATAACATCAAATGTCGGGTAATATAATATATTATAGGTCATGAAAACGTTTTAAAACGTTAGTATGGAAACACATTACAGCAATATATTCAAACTGTTTGCGAACATGTTTTGCCAAATGTTTTTTTCCAACACATAAATAACATTATGTTAGAATATTTGCAGTAATCTATCAGATAATGTTTTTGAATGTTATGAAAACGTTTTGTACCCTTCATATACCCTTCATATAACCAGACATGTAAACGCTTTCGGGCAACCTTTTCTAACCTTTTGCGAATGATGTCGAAAACGTTTTGTGTTTGCGTGGATCATCGTCATTATAATTATGTGTAATGATCTATTGTTAACCAACTAAAATCACACGAGTACACCCTATTTCTGCTGGTTCAAATTCCCCAGTAATGACTATAGACTCTCAGTGCCGATTTGCTAGTGTGGACTCGGAATCCGTGTGTGCAGATGGGAGTCATTACTTGGTAAATTAACCTAGCAGTAGTAAGAGCGGCCCTGATTTGGTAAAATGATCTAACTTGAAATTAAAATCGCTGTTTCGAGAAAAAGAGCTTTAAAGTTTGAACACTTGACGTTTTTCTTTTTGAATAAAATAAATTATTAAACAGATCTAATGTCTTAGAAAATATATAAATATCATTATTTGGTGGCATGGTGGTGATTTGAGGATGTCACCAATGGAAAGAGCACCCTCACATTACCCATGATATGGATTTATCTCAAAATGTCAAAATTTCAAGTTAGATCGTTTAACCAAATCAGGGCCGAGAGTGTAACTGTTTATGTAACGAAAACGTCTCAATGTTGCACATTTTTAATCCGAGCTTTAATTGTAATATGTTTTGTACTCTCTAAAATAATGTGAAGATTAAATGGTACGTTAGAGAACTTTGATCAAGTTTGATCAAAAGAGCAAAATATCACCACCACCTGGTATTAATTCCAAAAACTGGTCCATTTTATTGCTCATTGAGCGCCTTTTAAAAACGCCGATTTACATAAAGTCAGTACGAGCATGGGTAAAATGACATTGGTATCAGTTTAATACAACTATTAAATCATGTATTAAAAGTGTTAAGAATTGTTATATAATACTGCAAAAAAAGCTATTTCTTTAAGCACAAAATCTAAATTACAAAATAAAGTAGTCGAAAGTGTGTTTGGTTCTTCGTGTTTGATACCTCATTCGGTACGATACGATTTTATACGAACTTATTTGATTAAAAAAAGACGAGTTTTTCAAAACTGACCGAAATTTGAACTGACTTTTCCTCCCTCGAAGCATGTAAATATTGATCACAGTGGAGTGATCATCCGTTTCGCTTTATTGAACACGTAACAGTAGGTAGCAGAAGTCACCTTGGAGGAGGAAATATCTAAATTTTTCACTTTTGAAATTCGTCATTTGCCATTCAAATGAGTATAGCTTAAAGGAATAAAATTGCTTCGTGTCGCGTCGAATAAGGTACGCAGAACAAAGTACGCAGAACAAAATTCTCCATCTACTGACTACTTTATTTTACAATTTAGATAATTTAGATGTAGTGTCTTTTAAATTGTCAATAGATAAATAATGTTAAATATAAAGTTAATGGCTATATGTTTCTTCAAAAGCTCCACAATGTTGAAGCTATCTTGTAATTAACAATTGATGATAATTTTAAGAAAGCGAAATTGTCATTGTTCATATTTGTTTATCTTCTTGAAGGTAACTACCGGTCATATTTGGTTATTCCGTTTATAATTCATACACCCTCTGTCATCCTTCCCTGTGGCAAAATGACATAAATCTTTCACAAACGGGTGTATAATTCAAATTTTATATATACGTAATCTCTAAAGTCAAGACTTCCAGAGGGGTGTATGGATTTCGTATGTAACAGCCCATTATGAGATTTTATCTTCTGACTAAAAAGTAAATAATTATAAAGTGTAAACCAATAAAAATCGATTTGATTTGCAGAATGAGATTTTAAAAACGCGTGTATTGTTTGCAAAATGCAACTTTCTTATTTCAAATATTGTAGATTTTATTGTACGGTATTAAAAGTTATTGATTTCAACATGTTCAAAATGGCATAATAAATAATGAGTTAAATAAGTATAGTACTAATACTATTTATTGCAGAATATAAAGGGGACGTAGCTTCACCGGAAATTAGTCTTTTATGTTTGAGTATTGAGTGAGAGTAAAATTTATTGACTTCGCTTTCTCTTTCCTTTCCTGTATTTTCTTTAAATGAAAGACAATGGTGAAATGTTATAGTTCTCCATATCTAAATAGAAAAAAGTTTACAAAGTTGCAAAATGTGTTGTAACGGACTGAACACTGTGCTATAGTCTGATTTTAGAAGTTAACTTTATGCCAAATTACTGTCCCAACGTGGGCATATGCCGAAATCACATTTCCTTACAGAAATATAATAGTTCATTTGGGAAAACACGTAGTTACATTGAGTGGCGTTCGTTAAATGTTGAATGTGTACATAATCAAGTCAAAATATTACCCACCACTAATAAAGAAAATCATTCACATGCATTCATCTCGTAAACCCTCAAAAAAGGTATAGCAAAGTCTTATTAGTGGAACAATGCCTAACATTTGCATTGAACTTTCAAGGTTGGTCAATCTGTATGAAAACCCCATCAGAAGGATTCAGAAAAAACCAGATTATTCCAGGTATTCCAAAATTTGACTTGAGTAAAAAGTACCAGAATATACAATATAGTTTTAACTACATGTATATAAATATAAAAGTATATAGCACAGTGTTTTACTAACCAGTGTGTGTTTGAAAACAAAGAATATTAGTTTCCCTAGTGTGAAAAATGTTAAATCACATAAACAATTTTCCGTAAGAAATCCTTTATTTTATTTCAATTTTATTGCTTTTTGAAGCTTACATAATGCCAGTAAGCTATTATTGTTTTGTACTTTACGCATACATCATTACCATGAGAATGGAATGTATTTGAGTTTTACTTTTGGTTGCAAAATAAACTGTTGTTAATTATGTCAACTCTGCATCTAAATGTGTTGATTGTTTTCTTTTTGAGTTCGGGACTTGTTATATAGTTAATGTTAACTTTTGACAGAAATCACATGCCGCCCTACTAGCAATAGGGCATATAATAGATATTTATGTAAGAACCAAATCAAACTGTTCCATTATTGAATATTTTCTATAAATGTCACACTCAATAGTCACCTTCTGTGAAAAAATGAAATGAATCGCAACTACCGTTTAATTTCTATGAGTCCTTTTGCTGCGATACCCAATTTCATTATTTGTTCATGAGGTACTATGTATTTTGAATTAGAGCAAACAATGCACGATAATGGTATCAGCTCTGAAAGTGACTTAAACTTAAATAAGGTTGAGTTTTGTGTTATTTTAACTTTGTTCCAACAATCTTTCTAACATTACTTTAAGTCCTTCATACCTCACTCGACTCCAACTCTAGTTTATTAATCCCAATATGTCCAGCTTCCTGGATATTTGGTAATTCACTCCACTTCAATTTACGCGCATTTCATTTCGACATTTGAAAACCCCGCCTACAAATTTGTATGTTTTTGATAGAGAATAAACATCTTTAAAGTAAAGGTAAATTGAAAATAACAACAAAGAATGTTTCTTCTCCTTAAACAAGACGAAGGGCAATAACACTTTGGGTGCTCCATTTTATTTCAATGCCAATGAGGTTAAGAAAATAGCAGTTGTTCCAAATCTACCTTTCACAAAGTGGACATTCAAATTGTAGATGTCTCTTGAACAAACATTAAAATTGGGTATCGCTATAAAATGTCTCAGTGTATGGAATCCCAGCATCTTGTTGGAATCAATAATCAATCAATAATCAACAGCATCAATTGGTGGGACATGGCTTGTTTTCTTGATTCCACCAGCATTTTACCCATATCTCAGTCCAAATGTTTCAGCAACTTCCTTGGTTGTTTTTCCAACTCTTTTAAGCGTATGCAATTCTTTTTTCTTCATGAATTGTTGGTTCTTTCTTTCCTGCCTCTTATCTTAAATGTCCGGCACAATCTTGGGAACTTCCGGTATAATTAAGTTTCACCAATTCATAAAAATATCCAGAACTCAGTGAAAACTTGGTCGATTTTGATGAACTAAAAAGGTAGAGAAAGCTTAAGATGCATTCAAGACGGGTGTATGGGTATTTGAGTTGCATCACAATTTTTCCTTCACTTATGATATAATAACAAAAAGTGGTAGGGTACATCAATTCTTTAGGTACCGATGACTCTGTGTTTTTCATAATCATGTGACGTAATAAATTGTATCACGCATAATAATTAACATTTGCAACGTGTTATCGGTTTTCATTTAAATAACAAATAAAATAAGATGTTCAAGGTAAATCTAACTTGCAAGATTCTTCCTAAACTCGGCAAATAAAGAAATTCTACACTTATGTAATCCGTCCTTGTTATGACAATTTGATTGATACGGTCGTATGCAGAATCCACTTTGATACCAAATTAGCTACCAAATACTCTAAATTGATCAAGATTGCTACCAGTATATGAAAGTCAACAGTTGCAAATCAACAACGATGCACTATTTGAAACGCATGGGTGAATGATGCAAATAAAAGGTTAGCTTCATTATTGAAGAGATTGATCAGGAATACAGTAATCAGATTTCAAAGTTTTCATAGTAAAAATTCCAAGAAAAAACTCACGTTTTCCATACAGTTTCGGCAATACTGTCTGTTGCCTTTCTCAATGGTATATGCCAATTGATCCTTTGTTGGATGGCATGTCGTCATCGGAAGATGATAACGCCCTCAAGATCAATTGGTCATAGACGTGACTCAGTTGGAAGGCCCCCTCGTCGCCGTTCATTAGGCTCTCTTTCATGCTTTGTCGTGATTTCCTCCGGATCCAGATAGACTCCCTTATCCATCTGGTGTTTCTCGTGTTGCCGTAGCTAGAATTTTTTAATTGTCTCAGTTAATAAGATGGTTTTCTTTACTGGCGTGTTCTGCAATTGAGGATTTCATTTCAATTGACTGCGAATCCTTTCGTCATTTCCATCATTTTTTTCCGTTTCAACTCTGTGCTCTTTTTTTCGAGTACCGAACCGGCGGCCCGTTTCGCCGACATAAGTTTTTGGGCAATTATGACAAGGGATCTCATAAATGACGCCGGTTTTGTCGTCCCCCCCGCGCGCCGAATGAGCATGGATGAGCTTCTTTAGTGCGTAAATTTATTCTTGCACATGTCTGATATAAAGACGTTTAAGGGTAGGCGAGGTATTGTTGATCGAAGCAGCCACAAAATTGATTGGTATTATCTAAATCAATATATTATTGAAAAATAATATTTTTTGCACAAGTTCATTCTACAAATCATATATCGTAGTTTGAAATCTTGCTTGATTTATTATTGTTAATGAGTTATGTACGTTTTACAAAAATTTTCTTGTTTCAGCCCTCTTTACACTATAACTAAAGAAACACATGCTACTTACCCTTTGCTTGCTTTGCTATTCTTACTATACTAAATGGTCGTAGGCACAGGAGGCATTCCATCAGTCCTCTTGTTCCTAATCGCCTCTCTGTAGTTACCAACCCCCACGTTCTCGAAGGTTGCAAGTCAATCGCGTATCGCCTGTATGTTAATGGCTCTGCCTTGCGGCAAAGTTAACAGACGGGGGATCTGGGGGCAATATTCTCTGACCTGAAAGGCTGTTGGAGCAGTCTGGATGGTTGCAGATGTTGCTTGCTGTAAGACATCTCAAGAACATCGAACCTACATCTCCAGGAATGTCTACAGATAGGAGGAGAATAAGGGTGAGGTAACCCTGACAGAAACCTCAATCGACAACACGCCCTGCCAGCGCGTCGATTTATGGCAAAAAACCTTCATGATTATGGAAAGTAGCAAAACTAGAGGCCATAGAGCCCATGGCCAGAATGGGCACAGCTATCAACCATGCAGAAGCTGTAAATTGCCTAGTCATAACTCTCAACATGACGTCTTGAAGCCAAAGCCGAACGGAAACTTCAAGATTGAGACTGGAAAAATGGCTGGACAAAAGTTGAACATTTGTACTTATTATACAAGGACTCTGAGAACAGAGGAAGTGTTTGAAACACTGTTGGATGAACTAGTAGAATTCAAATGGGATATCATTGGATTAGCAGAAACCAAGAGAGAAGGACAGGGGATTGTTGAACTACAGGGAGGAATGTGGTTGTATAATCATGGTAAAACTGAAGAGGACACAGAAGCAAAAGGAATTGGATTTCTTGTACATCCAAAACTTACCGATTATGTCACAGAAATAAAAAGCTACTCCAACAGAGTAGCTGCACTGAACCTTCACTTGACAGGAAAAGACCAAATGAGCATCATCCAAGTGTATGCGCCCACTAGCGAGTACGATGATGAGATAGTAGAAATATTCTATGAAGACGTGAGTAAGGCAATAGAAGCCAACAAAGGAAAGTATACCATTGTAATGGGCGATTTTAATGCCAAAGTAGGAGAATGCCAACCAGATGAAGAGGCCATCATGGAAAAATTTGGTTATGGACAGAGAAATAAAAGAGTTGAAATGCTACTGCAATTTGCAGCACAGCATAAGCTGGTTATAGGCAACACATTCTTCAAGAAAAATAAAAACCGCTATTGGACATGTGAAAGCCCCGATGGACACACCAGAAACCAAATAGACTTTATTCTCAGTAGCCAAAAGGGAATTATCCAGGACTGTAAAGTTATCACAAAGATAGATATAGGAAGTGATCACAGAATGGTGAGGGCTAAACTTCATATTAGCAAAAGACTAGCCAGGCTTAAATTTATCAGAAATGAAAAGAAAAGCAAGATTAACATCCTACGACTAAAAGAGAAGAGGTCAGAATTCCAGTTGGAATTGAAAAATCGCTTTGAGGACTAGACATTGAAGAGTTGGATTTAGACCAAAAATACCAAACTATATCCAGCACTGTGATGGAAGTGGCAGCAGAAGTATATAGCTCCACAAAAGAAGAGGAGGAAGCAAATAAATGAGGAGGACAAAGAGATTGAGGCCCTGGACAGAAGGAGGAAAGAATTAAGAGAAATTATCGACAAATCAATACCTGAAAAGAGCAAATACAGGGAGCTCGTCAAAATGTGAGGAAAAAACGTAGACAGAGGAGCAGAAAGAAGAGAAAAGAACAAATAGAAATCATTCTCAAAAGTGGAAGAGGACCTCAGCATATTGCAAAGCTGAACCGGGAGAAATCAAGAATGCACCAAATGAGACAAAAAGATGGTGTCTTAACAAATGACAGGCAAGAGATACTTAATGTATGCGCAGACTTTTATCAAGACCTGTATAGCTCCAAATCAAATGAGGCAAAACCAAATACAATATCACCAGACATATCAGCCATCCCAAGTATAACACAAAAAGAAGTGGAAATGGCGGTAAAGGAGATGAAAGACAGCAAAGCACCAGGAACAGATGACATTTGTAGTGATATAATCAAGATTGGAGGAGAGGGGATTACTCAACATTTAGTTGGACTCTTGAACCAAATACTGGATGAAAAAAGGATACCAGTTTGCTGGAAAGAGGCAAAAGTGATTCTCCTTTACAAGAAAGGTGAAAAAACAGACATTAAAAACTACAGACCTATCAGCCTGTTATCACATGTTTACAAAATTTTCACAAGGATAATACAGAACAGAATTAAAGGAGTGCTTGATGAAAACCAACCAAGAGAACAGGCAGGCTTCAGAAGTGGATATTCAACAGTAGACCATCTGCATGCCATCAACCAACTTATTGAGAAGGCAAATGAATATAATTTGAAGCTATGCATTGGATATATAGACTATGAGAAGGCCTTTGACTCAGTGGAACATAAAGACCTCTTTACAGCACTACGTAAAGTTGGAGTCAATGAAGGTTATGTCCAAATTCTCGAGGACATATACACAAATGCCACAGCCAAAATCCACATTGAAAACGATGTTTCAAAAACAATCCAAATTCAGCGTGGTGTGAGACAGGGAGACACAATATCCCCCAAAATATTCACAACAGCAATGGAAGATATATTCAGAAAGCTGAACCTACAGGAGAGAGGGATCAACATAGATGGTGAGAAGCTAACAGATCTGAGATTCGCAGATGATGTAGCTTTGGTGACAAGATCAGTAAAGGATATTGAGGTCCAGTTAAATGACCTGAATAAAGGAAGTAACAAGATTGTGGACTGAACATACACAAGGGCAAAACAAAATATATGACAAACTACCTGTCAGAGGATGTCATTGAAGTTGAAGGCGATGTTATCGAAAAGGTGGATGGTTACAAATATCTTGGCCAAACAGTGAAGATGGAGGACAACACCAGGGAAGAAGCTTTGATCAGAATAAAGGCAGGTTGGAGTTGCTTTGGAAGATTAAAGGACATTCTATGTGATAAAAAGTTACCAATGTATCTGAGAAGTAGAATGTTCAACCAGTGTGTATTGCCAACAATGACATATGGGGCAGAAACATGGACAACAACCAAGTACCTGGAACAGAAATTACAAACAGCCCAAAGAGCAATGGAAAGGAAGATGCTTCATATTACCTTAAGGGGGTACTACACCCCTGGCCAAGTTTGTGCCTATTTTTGCATTTTTCTCAAAAATTATAGCACATTGGTGACAAGTAAGATATGTATATTATAGGGGCAAGGACTACAACTACTGTACTGAAAATTCAGCAAGTCAAAGCAATTAGTTATTGATTTATTGATCAAATATTGATTTTCCCTCATTTTTGGCTGTAACTCCACAACTGTTGTCTGTGCCGAAATAAAATTTCCAGTGCAGTAGTTCTAGTCCTTGCCCCTATAATATACATATCTTACTTGTCCCCAATGCGCTATAATTTTTGAGAAAAATGCAAAAAATAGGCACAAAATTAGGCAGGGGTGTAGTACCCCCTTAAGGGATAAAATTAAGAACACTGAAATAAGACGTCAAACTCAAGTCAAAGACATTATGGTGAAACTCAAAGAAGCGAAATGGAGATGGGCAGGTCACCTTGCACGAAGGGAAGATAACAGATGGACTAAACGGCTTACAGAATGGCAACCAAGAACAGGGAAAAGATCAAGAGGAAGACAGAAGAGGAGGTGGCGTGATGACATTACTGCCTACATGGGACCTACATGGACAAGAAATGCACGAGACAGAGAACAGTGGAAGAATCATGAAGAGGGCTACGTCCAACAATGGTCGAACACAGCCTGGTGAGGTGAGGTGAGGTAAAGACACACATGACCTACAAAAGTCCGACGGTCATTCAAAAAGATCTACCTCTATCATCACATCTCTGTTATCTTTAGTGTGTGCCAGGATATTGATATTATCCATGATTATATTCTTAAATCTAGGCTACAAAATAAAAGTTATTTGATGAAAATGTGATTTTTGGTTTTTAAGCTATGCTGGTTAAAGCGATTACAGATTTGGTACGTCGGAAACGGTTAAAAACTGAAGCCAAATGTTTAGTAAGCATCATATTGTAGCTTTGGATAATCTCCATAAAATGTTTTCAAGATGTGGTTGTCCAACTGCTTACTCTGGATAAATATTTCGGTCATATTTAGGTTCCATGATTTTAGGAGACCTCGTTTTAGAGATACTCTGTTTTGGGGGATCTCGTTTTCGAGGTGCTTATTTTACCAACATCCATTCCATCAGGGCGATTCGCATCGGCTTTTGTTATAAAGCGTTAAATGACATTCTGAATACGAGGAATATCCTTCTGATATCAAATACTGTTGACTTTTTCGCGATATAATACAACATTTTATGCAATTTAACCAAAAGTAGTAATTGGTAATGAATAACCGCGAGAAAGTAAGATTGATGTCAACAAACAGTAATTTGAGTTGTCTGTAATCGGTAGCACAGTGATATCCATATCATGAGCAGTAACATTACACTCGACTAAATCTGTGTTGTTTATAGGATTCTGACAGGTCATTAATAGGCATGCTAATCTGATACTGTTGCATACATAAAAAAAATATAAAAAAAGCGGCCATGGTTATAACTCATGCCATGTCTTACGTCCTTGGCATAAAAATGATTAAAGATATGTGGACAGATACAATCTATTTCCAATTTTTACACGGTTGTTTGATGACTTTTATAAAACTGTATTCATTTTATAGGTACTTACCTTTCTGGTTAATTTGTGCCTATTTTTGCATTTTCTCAAAAATTATAGCACATTGGTGACAAGTAAGATATGTATATTATAGGGCAAAGGACTACAACTAATGCACTGAAAATTCAGCAACTCAAGGCAAGTAGTTATTGATTTATTGATCAAATATTGGGTTTCCCTCATTTTTGACTGTAACTCCACAACTGCTGTCTGTGCTGAAATAAAATTTCCAGTGCAGTAGTTGTAGTCCTTGCCCCTATAATATACATATCTTACTTGTCACCAATGCGCTATAATTTTGAGAAAAATGCAAAAATAGGCACAAAATTGGGCAGGTGTCCCAGCAAACACAAAACGTTTTCGACATCATTCGCAAAAGGTTATAAAAGGTTGTCAGAAAACGTTTAAATGTCGGGTTATATAAAGGGTATATTAAGAGTATAAAACGTTTCCTTTACCTTAAAAAACATTTTTGATAATCTACTGCTCAGCAAACAAAAATGTTTTACAGAAAACGTTTAAATGTCGGGTTATATAAAGGGTATAAAAACGTTTTAATAACATTCCAAAAACATTCTTGAAAACTTGATACAAAACATTCTAAACTGAATGTTATTTTGGGGTTGAAAAAATATTTTGCGAAAAATGTTTGCCCAAAATATTTGCAATAACGTTTTAAAAACATTTTCATGACCTTTATATAACCCGACATTTAAATGTTATTAAATTGTTTTGAAAAGAACATTTTAAGAACATTTCTGTGTTTGCTGGGTTCATATTTTAACATAATGTTATTTAAATATTGACAAAATATTTGGCAAAAAATGTTTGCAAAAATAGTTTAAAATAACATTTTTGAAAACATTTAAAAATATTGTTGTAGTGTGTTTTCATACAAAACATTTTAAAACGTTATCATGACCTTTATATAACCCGACATTTTAATGTTATTAAAACGTTTTTTACCTAAACCAAAAGCCAAAATATAACTTATTTAAAACGTTTTTAAAGCAATTATTTTTTATCTTTCGACATTTTAAAGCAAAGTTGAACAATGATGGCGCTATTTATCTTGATTTTTTACAAAGGGTAGACACTTGTATAATGGCATTAAAACATCGTAAAAATGACCAATATGTAGCAAGGAAATGCTCAAACTACTTTGTGTCATGAAATGAAAGGAATGACTCATATTGTTGGGCTTAAGGGGGTACTACACCCCTCGATAACTTTGTGTCTATTTTTGCACTTTTTTCAAAACTAATAACACACTGGTAACAAAAGTTATGTATATTATAGGGGCAAGGAATCCAATTACTACACTGGAATTTCAGTGACCCAAGACAAGCGATTCGTTATTTATTATAAGAAATAAGGTACCGCTAGGATGTACCTGATTTCCTATCATATTTACTGAACCGCTTGTCTTGAGTCACTGCAATTTCAGTGTAGTAATTGGATTCCTTGCCCCAAAAAAACACATAACTTTTGTTACCAGTGCATTATTATTTTTGAGAAAATGCAAACATAGTCACAAATTCACCACAGGTGTAGTACCCCTTAATAATATTCAAAATATATGTTAGAATTCCAAAAAAAGGAGCAGTTTTACTCTGAAACTTGATTTTACATAAGTGCGGGGAGGAGGGGTAACTATGCCTCTGTTTTTGAATACTACAAAGTCATACCATTGTGTCTTCACTGTTAAAAAATCGCATATCGCGTATCTCAAAAAAGCGTAATGTAGCACTTAGCTTTTTAACCAATTGTGTCTGAGACTCACTTTTTTGCCTATTGCATTATTTACTTTTAAATAACTCTTTTCAAACATGTCACACAACAGCAACGCGACGCTCGTGGTATGTTTTACATGAAACCGTGCACGAAGAACACGAATACATGTAAATCGATAGAAGGAATATGATCATCAAGAGAAACCAATTCTCGCGTTTCACAATACGATGCGCCGCCAGCGGTTGCTTTTGGCAGTCAAATTTCGACTCCAGAGTCGACATCGCCGTTCTAGCTGCTATTGAATTTTGACGCGAGTGTGATAATAAATAGGCCTATGTTGAAAACAGCTCCACGAAGGATTCCCTGTGATCAATAGATAGAAAATGGATCTACTATAGTTGTACATTGTTGTTTTAGTGTGCATTTGCATGTAACATCATTATAATGACATTTAAACCCACAATGATGCATGTTCGTATTGTATTCGTATTACGCGGGCTTTGGATGTCGACTCATTAATTTTCCCATGATGCACTGCGTATTTTGGCCTCGACCCAGCGACCGCTGGAGGCGCATCGTATTGTGAAACGCTAGAATTGTTATATTATTATATTATTGAAAAATAACACATTGATGTTTGACAAAAGTTCATTCTACAAATCATATACTTCGAAAACTTGCTTGATTTATTGCTGTTAATGAGTTATGTGCGTTTTACATAACTCAGGAACTACAAAACCTAAAAAGTATTATCTGTGATATTTGAATTCTTCTACACACTCGCTATGGAATAACCAATGTCATTTTTGCCAAAGCCCACTACCATTCGTAAGATGCTATGAATGACTAAATCGCAACAGTTTAAAATAGTTAAAAACTCAAGACTAGGGCAGTTATTGACAATGAAAAAAAAGCAAAGCAAGATGGATCAAAGACGCAATATATGGATTCGCAAGAGAGTGGACAACGTCATCTACATACACATGGCACTCTTTCTAAGTCACATAATTTGATCCTCTGCCCAAAACTAAGACAGAGGGAGTAACACTTTCGGGAAAACAAGAACAACTAATCAAGGTTCCCGCTAAAAGCAGTTGAATCAATAACAACATCAACTCCTTGTGAAAGCCCCCTCAAATGGTGATGTAACCGTCCAAAATGACTTCTGGGAAGAGCCTATTTTTTCTCTTATTGTCGGTAGTATGTGGGCTTTACCATGCACATTGGCGCACATGAGGCATGTCGCGGAAAAAGGAAAAAGCTTTCCAGTCAGTGGTCGTTTCCGATTACGATTCACTGAAGAGTTTAATATTTAAAATCAAAATATTAACAAAATACATCATCGGCTAGGTGTCAAGTTCCTACTGACCGAGTATTACCTCGGCTTTTACGAGATCATGCATTTTTTTTTATATATAAGCCTATTAATCACATGATATGTCACAGAGTAAAATTTTCAATCAAAGTTCCATTCAGTGATCCCAGCCAACAAAAATTTTAATTGTTTGCGTAAAAGTAAAGGATGAGTCATTCAAATTGTTATTTGGTATTAAAATGAAATATTTTGCAAAAAAACAAAGAAAATTGCAGTATTGACGAATTTGAAAACTCATTCAAATACATGTAGGTAATTTATAATTTATACTGTCAGTATTACAGATTCATGTAAATGCCTTATTTTGTCTTAGATACGCGGCTGTCGGGTGAACCACTAGCAGACATTGTTAGTACATCTATGACAATGATAAAGGTACAAAAATCTGAATTTTGACGATGTTTACGATCGTCCGGATGAGTAAATCACTGAATGGGCCTTTAAAGACGCGCGATGTGGAGTGCAAAATTATAGTAATTTACTAAGATTTTAAAAGAGTTATTTAGATTTTTTTTAATGCGCAGCGTCAGGTTTTCTATTGTCCATACAATATGTCGTGGTATATATCTGGATTGTCCTGCACTTAAGCGTCAAGTTGAATTGTTATCCGATGCATATCGTGGTATATATTTGGTTTCAGTCTCCTATGTACATTTTCCTTCCGTTGTGGTGAGAGGATGTGTTTCCAAATGACTTGTTTTCACAAGCTTTCCTCACTTTCAATGATAATGAGGTAGATATGGATGGACATTTGCATCATTATGGAACGACTAATTTGTTGAAATAAAACATGTATTTCTGAAACATAAATATTGCGCATTAAAGGAGGATTTCGTGATCCTAGCATCCTCTTTTTATGGCATTTTTCAGTACATATCCATGAAAAAAACCTATTCCCAAAATTTCAGTTGATTCCGATTTTGCGTTTGCGAGTTATGCATGATTATGTGTATTACACTGCTCCATATACAATGCGTTGTAATTTCGTTCTGGTGCACCAGAACGAAATTCAAATTTCACGATATCTTTGCAAAACGAATTAATCTGCAAGAAATATTTTGTACATAAACATTATGTAGCCAGAGGTTTCCAGTGATATAAAAATCTCAACTTTTTTTGAGAAAAGTGGGGGTGAGGCTGTGGATCACGAAATGCCCCTTTAAGCAAAGTGAATCATGAGCGGGAAGAGTTCGATATGCGTAGAATTTAAACAATTAATTAGAAACTGAGACGTGTTTTCTTGTTTTGACATAAGAATCAATCTTTGTTTAGTTTTATTATATTATTACATTTTCACGTTATGTGTCAGACAGTCTTATTAGAATGTTTTCATGTTTTATATAGTAGGATTTATTAGTACATTAAAAGTGCATTTCGTGATCCACATCCTCATCCCAGCAAACACAAAACGTTTTCAAAACGTTTTAAACATGATATATGTAGGGTTTTGGTAAAAACGTTTTAATAACATTAAATGTCGGGTTATATAAAGGTCATGAAAATGTTTTAAAACATTTTGAATGAAAACACACTGCAAAAATGTCTTTTAAATGTTTTCACAATGTTATTGAAACATATTTTCTGCAAACATTATTTGCCAAATATTTTGTCAACACTTAATAGCAATATGTTAGAATGTTTGCAGTAAGTTATCAAAAAATGTTTTTGAATGTTATGAAAACGTTTCATACCCTTTATATACCCTTTCTACAACCCGACTTTTAAACATTTTCTGGCAACCTTTTCTATCCTTTTGCGAATGATGTCGAAAACGTTTTGTGTTTGCTGGGATCCCCCCCATTTTGAGATTTTTATACCACTGAAAACCTCTGGCTACTTAATGTTTATGTACCAAAAATTTCTTGCAGATTAATTCGTTTAGCGTCAAATTTGAATTTCGTTCTGGTATACCACAACGAAATTACAACAGTGGCCTATGGGGCAGTGTATTACACATAATCATGTATATCTCGCATACCTCGGAATCAACTCCAATTTTGGGAATAAGCTTTCTTCGTGGATATCTACTGAACAATGTCATAAAAAGAGGATGGTAGGATCGCGAAATCCTCCTTTAATGCTTGTTTAACATATTTTTTTTTAATTTAACTTAATTTAATTTAAATATCACACGAGACACATAATTCTTACTTGAAGAAATATTTGTGAGATAAGATAAGATAAGATAAGATAAGATAAGATAAGAGATAAGCTAAGATAAGATAAGATAAGATAAGATAAGATAAGATAAGATAAGATAAGATAAGATAAGTTAAGATAAGATAAGAGATAAGATAAGATAAGATAAGAGATAAGAGATAAGAGATAAGAGATAAGATATAAGAGATAAGAGATGAGATGAGATGAGATGAGATGAGATGAGATGAGATGAGATGAGATGAGATGAGATGAGATGAGATGAGATGAGATGAGATGAGATGAGATAAGGTAAGGTAAGATAAGATAAGATAAGATAAGATAAGATAAGATAAGATGCACTTTTTCTTTTCGAAAGTTTTTCAATGATTTAACCATTTTTCTTTAGGGTGTTCCATAGGAGTGTGCCTGTGGATCTGACTGCTTGATGAAAGAGAACATCGAGAAGATAGGGGAAAGGAAAGGGGGCAATGAGGCCGTTTTCCACCAAAATTCACCCCAATCAAAGGCCAAAATAATGTTGCGATGTGCCCTGAGTAATTTAATTTAATTATTGATCTTTGTTTACAAGAGAGGACTTTGGTAAAACCCTCTCATGCATCAAGTTGATCAAAACAAATTGAATCATATTTAATTTTGGATTTTAGGGAAATACCCTGTTCTCTAGACTGTTCAGTGTATTGCAGCATTAGGGGAATCCCCGATATTATAAAGTGGGTATGACATCATGTTGGGAAAACCCCAAGAAGTGATGTAATTTGAAAGGTTAATATTTGTAAATTAATCTTGGGAATTACAAGATTGCTCATTTAAGTGCATCATTGCCTAATGCTAATTGGAACATCCCATTTCTAAAATAATCTGAATGTGACAGAAAGGTCTATTAATAGATTTTGGGATTTTAGGATTAAAATAGTATAAGCAATTGAGTTTGCTCTTTGCAGAATATGAAGAGAGATTGTAGGCTGTCAATATGTGTGTTGGTCGTCGTTATTCTTCAGGAAGAGGTCATTAATTTAAACCAGTTTGCATAGCAAATAAAGTGTTATTTTAATACAGAAACGAAAGATATTTTGAGTACATGAAGGTGTTCCTTCTCCCCCCCCCCCCAAAGGATTAATATTCTTATGTCGACTTGCTGGAATCTGGGTTATAAAACAACATATCTGTCAATTAAGTGGATCAGTGCAGAAAGAAGCATGTTTCCTGGAGAAAGAGAATGATTGGTGTAAGAAGCATCAATTTTGGAGATCAAGAATTTGAGTGTTTAGAGAAAGCAGCACCATTTCTGTGTGAGGATTCTATACGCAAAGGATATATATGTATTATATAAATGATACAAGAGTACAGTGGAGTTCGCTGAACAGTGATTTTCGCGATTCGCAGGACATGTAAACAAAGACATGTACGTTAGCGTCCAGAACATTGCAACAGAACTCTATGATTTTATTTTGGAAGATTGTACACTTTGCAAGTACTGGTAGTCTTGTATTCTCTAAAAAACGGTATATGTAGCCTATACATTCCACAGATAATGCCGGGTTAAAATGATGCAAGCGGGAAAATTTTTGCCGATTTTTTTTAAATTTTGCCCCCCTTTTTTTGACAACAGAAACGTCAGCATATTGAAATATATGCCTACACTGTACATCCATTATATACAATATATATATATATTAAATTTGATAATGCGTCTTTGACGAAACTAGGGCCGTGTTACATCTATAGTAAAAAAATCTATACGAATACTTCATCATATGGTAACATGACAACGCAACAAAGTATATGTCATATAAAAGCAAACAGTTAATCTAGGGCATATATAATTTGTAAACGGATAATACTTAACTAACACCCTATTACTCACAAATACCTTAAGTGTCATATCTAAAGAAAACATCGTAACAGAACCCAGTTTACTTATTTTCGTGCTTTATGTTTGTTTCTGTTAAATTGTAAACATGTGCGTAAGGGAAGTGATAATTGTGAAAAGCGGGATAAAGCAAACCTGAAAAATCTATTATCCGCCGCCTCATAACACGTGCCAACAAGGCGATATCGCTCTAGGCATAGTGTACTTTATTGTTGTATTGTTTTACGAGCTGTCAATTGTTTCAATAGCTTTTAAAAAAATCAATCAAAACCAGCTGTGATGGGTGGCGCACCTGCTTTAATATGAGAGGAGTTATTTTGCATAACGTTAAAGCGTTTTTTATAGAATCATTAAGCCTTAAAACTATTAAGTAGTCGATTAAGGGGGTAATACACCCATTGCACATTGCACAAGTCGTACATCAGTAATATACCACTTTATGGCTTCTAGCTTTAAAAGTATGTAAGCTACATTGATACCGGCCACCTATAGAACAAGAAGATTTGCCCCTTTATTTTGCATACCACTTAATCCAATTTTTTCTCATTTCTTCAGAAAAAGCAAAAAAAAAATAATGAAATAAAAAATAAAAAATAAAAGCAATGGGTGTAGTACCACATTAACGTGTATTTTAAAACGCATTCCGGGAAGGTGTTGTAAAGGCTGCAGCAGAGTCTATGGCTGCAGCTATCATTGGCAACCTCGCAACGTTAAAGCGTTTGTAATAGAACCATTAACAAGATCAATGCATTTGCAACATCTTGCTACAGAGTCATATTAAACATCAAGCGTGTGGATCGGATTCCAAATGAAACCATCTACAACCTGACCAACACCACTCCACTGGTTGCCAGAGTCAAGATTCATCAACTCAAATTTCTCGGCCATATACTGCGTCTTGAAGATGGCGAGCCTGTGAAAGAATATGCGCTTTATATTCCACCACATGGGAAGAGGAAACCGGGACGGCCGCGCACACTGTACTTACAGTATGTCCAGCACCTCCTGGGAGATACTGAAGGGATGCTGCAGCCAAACAAAATTGTTTCGCTTGCCCAAGATCGCATTAGTTGGAGAAAGCTTGTAGTCGCCTGCTCCGCAGCCGACTGATGATGAATATTGACGATGATGAAGCCTTAACACCTAAGCCTTAAAACCTGAAAAACCTTGCAACCTACATCATTTTTACCAAATTATCAAATGAAAAAAAAAAAACAGCTGCATTTATTGTGTCTTTTTTTTGTTGTGATTAAAGACGTTTACGCACGTAGATTGGCATACTTTTAATAAAAATTATACCAAATAAAATCTGTGACAAGAAAGTTAATTGATGAGCTCTTCAAATATTTAAAACAATGTTACATTTAATTATTAACATTAAACTTCAAACCACGTTTTGTAGGTTAGTTGAGATTTCACGAAGTCATGATGGTAGTACAGCTGCTATGGTGAATTAATGCGCTCTGCAAAATTCAACAGTCTCATAATATGCGAGAGAATAAAATTATGATGCCTTCACGTTACGTGTCAAACTGTCTTTATGTGAATACTGCGTTCACAATAAATTACTACAATTTATTAGTATATTAATGCTTTGTTTAAGGGCTCGGATAGCGACATCTTCATGTATTTGTGTGGGCCCTAAGAGCACATCAGACATATCGAATTGCATTTTGAATGCCAATATCAAATAACTTTGATTTTTTGAAATTCACGATATAATAAATATAATGTTTTAGTTACGTACGATAACTTAATAAATACAGCATAGGAAGCAGTTATGCTTGTTGTAAAAAGCAAGATCTGCTCAAGAAATGGTTTTCTCATTTTTATTTATTTATTTATTTTTGGTATTATCCGATCTTATGCAGCATTGTGTGCAGATTAGTCTGTGTAAATTTCATTCACAAGAAACGTATTCTTTGGGACACAGTTTTCCAGGTTAGTGGTTTAGAGAGAGTTGTCAAATGGTCACACTCAGTTTAGTGTTTCCGCCCAAGGTCAGAACTACCCGAGCGTGAACTGCTATATTTAAACACACGGTTGTTTGATGTATATAGAATTGGCTTCAGTATTAACTAAATGCAAACTATAGATGGCGCTATTTATCCTAAATCATATTTCTTTATTTGCATGAGGTAGGTGATTAATACTACCATTAAAACAGCTGGAATAGGTGAAACAAGCAACAAGCAAATTTTATAAACATATTTTATCAAACAATAAAAAAGGAATTATTTGTAATAAAAGCTTGAAAGAGTAATTTCCAGTAACTAAATAGCGCCACCAATTTTGTCATTGATAGGTACATTTTATATCCGAAAAAGCTTAAAGCTATAAAAGTGAATAATTTTGTAAAAGAGGGGAAATTAAAGTTGCGAATGACTCAAAATCATCTGTATACATTAGCATGATATCGCTTTTAGCTGTTTAAGCCTAAAATTTGGTTGTACATTATGTTTTGCTTGAAAAACTAATAAATGATCCCATCAAACAACCGTAAACAGGATAGTCTTTGCACCCAACCCTCATATATCTCATATCTCATCTAGTCAATGGTGATGGGTTAAAGTCAATCAATTTTTTTGTCTTATATTTGATTACCATGGTTTAGAACTGTCAAAAGATTTGTTTCTTGCATAATTAGATTACCAACGTACCTGTAACTTAAAATCTCGATGGGAAGAAACATTGATTATGAGGAAAAGAAGAGATCAAGATAAATTCACCATGATAGTTAAAATGTAGTGCACCCAAGCATTATTCTTGAATGAGCTAACCGTATAATTCAGTATGCATGCAGTAATGTAATGAATAAGTTTGAAATGTTCCTTATAACTGGTCAGTATCTCACAAAATAAGGCCAATATAAAAAAAAAGCAATAAAACAAAATGCTGAATAAAAGAAGTGATTTTCTCCGTAATTGTCGTGTTTACACCAAATCTGCATATATATTTAGATTATTTGATGGGCTGCCTTTAAAAATATATACATTTATATGTTTGCTTGAAATGCGCTATACTTCTTGCATGTCTGAGAGTACACAGCTGCCTTTAATGAGCTTGGTAATTGATTTTTAAACATTACTTTAACTATTTTGATAGTATCATTATGTGTAATAGAAGTGTCATCTCAACTTCTTGCTTCTGTGCAATGATGTTCTTTAAATGTGTATTAGTTTTGTGCAATTTGTAAAATATCTTAAATTCTGGATTGTACTTTTATAATTTCTTAAATTGCTTGTGCTATTATTATTGTTTGCTCTAGAGCTAACTAATAATACGAGAACTTCAGCAACCAGGGCGCGCATTTTGTGAGCTAAGAAAGGATCATGAAACGTGTAAATATAACACATTGAAGCTTAAATTGAACAAATTTCGCGCGAACGGCGCCTAAATTTGACATTTTAAAGCTGAAATCGTCAAATTTGTTATTAATTTCGTCAACATCACATGCACACATGCGTTTCTCTTCTCTTTTTCTCCAATTTCTCAGTACCACTATGTCCACGGAGAAGGTTTGGCTACTTGAAAGGAGATACACGTACCATGCATGAATATCAAACATATTCCTCAATGATAGCTTTATAAAATAACTTAATTTGGGGAATGGGCTTCACCGGTGGGCTTATGGGATATGGATTTTGTTAAGTGTCATTAATATGTGGGTAAAATGGATGTGGGATAGGACTTCTTTTGCTATGCTTGCAATTTTTTTTGTGGTTATTTATGCCTCTTTGTTATATTATGTTTCTTACTTTCTTACTTTGTTGTTTCTTGCTTTCTTTTTATTTACAACATAAACCTGAAAAGGGCTGCTTGGTTTGTCTTTGGTTCGTCTGAAGTAAGTTTACTGTGCTGCTCTGCCCTCTACCTGGTTACCTCCTTGGCGAATACAGGTTTCAGCCCTGGTCCTCATTGCATCAATTTATATAAACTGTTGTGATTGCCGGAGACTTCCTTTAAACGCTGGTTTGTCCTTTTCTCGACTATGTCTTTTCTGAACTGCTTCAAAGTGGGTCATTGTAGAAGCTACTCAACGATCCGTATGATTTATTATCACGTGACAAAGGTTACGTAAAGTACCTTTGCCCAATCCGGGATACGGCTGATATCATTTCAAACAAAATTTTTTGAATTGAAATAAAGAAGAACTAATTCAGCCCATTATATTGTGAGGAAAGAAAATATTATCCGAATCTATTGAAATTTATCCGATGTTCTTAAATCTTTAACCAACTTATTTTTATCCAGGGATATTTTAACCATCGTTCCGGTCATCTAATCGGTGTTCTTTTTCGTACTAGTATAATATAAAAAGAGGTATAATCTTTACAAGCAATTAAAGGGTTGGTGTTAGGTTTCTTCATGAAGAAATGTACACTGAGTATCAACGCCACGGAACCCTTAAACCACGTGTTGCGTGTTTCTATGATTTTGAAGTTTTCGTAACAAATCTATTCTGTTCCCATCAATAAGTTATTAACAAGTTCATCAAAGTGGAATGAAAATGATTCAAATTACCTTCACACGAGCCAAATTAGGTTCTTTTCGATCAATAATTAAAATCTAATTTTTCAAAATGGGATGCATAACGTATAAATATCAATTAAAATTGGAGTGAATTATACACTCAAGAAGATAAATAAAAAGGTATAACGATGTTGCCTGATTCACATTTTACACTTTGAAAGGATTTAGAAGAGGAAGTTGCTCGTTTCATAAATTGCCAAATTTTGTTGATGGGAAGGATGTATAACTGCGACTTCAGGAAGACGTGTTTATACTGATAACAACTCGGAACTTTCTTTCTTTTTGGAAATTAGGTAAGTGTATATACATAGCTTGTTGTTTTTGTAAAAGATATATGACAAATAATTTGTTTTGAAACAAAATAAGCCATTGGTCTTGATACCCGTTGAAGCTTACTTATCAAAGCACAACAAGTATTTATGTGAATGTTGAACAATTTGGATGGCCAAAAAAATGACTCGAAGGAAAAAGAATGAACTATTTTCTAGATTTGAAGAACATAATTAAACATTTTAAACAGTAAAGTTTTTATAGTGTATCAGAACATCCATATTTCTAGACTCTTTCCAACGCATGCTTTGCCAGGAGTCTCTAACACCGGATCACAGACTGATAAGATCTGTTTAGATCCCATGACTTTCAGGTTGAGATACGGTAATCAGCCACCGGTGGTCTTCCTATGCATATATGCCCTGCTATTAGATCATGGGCTCACTTCAGCTGCTATTGGGGTGATCAATAATTGTCAGCCACATCTGTAAGATGTTAGTTTCTTAACGAACCGTTTTATGAAAACTTTTTCTCAAATTTGAGGCAGCTACCGATACTAAACACTCACTTTATTATTATCGCAGAGAGCAAAATCATTGTGCATCTATTAGTTAAAGGTCTAGGTCTAAGGATTCATATTAGTTATAGTATTATACCAACCATTGTGGGTAATTCGTACAATACTTAATATCAGTGGGCAGAATTTATTGTAGTCAAGTTGCATTGACTTAAACGACGACGAATCATTTGTTGTATTTTTGGTCTCTTCCTGGTTGTGTGAGACAGTTATGAGGACGTTTAAAGTAAATAAGATCATACGACTACTAAATAAGGCCACACTACTGTCTTGGAACAATCGCAACCGAATCCCTTGTCTGCCAAAACAATACATGTAGTTTCCCCATAGCTGGTAAGACCACAGGTTGGTTCAGGTGGCACAAATTAACTCTGTTCTAATAGTACTTTCAAACATGTCAAATTGTTTGTCTGTCCCGTGGATTCCAGAAAGATACGTTTGTGGCGTACGACCTAAAGACTGCACAAACAGTAACGCAGCTGTTATAAATACACCTATAGCGATTGAATTAATAATTGTGTTCACAATGTTCTAACATAGACAGAAGGATGATGCATTTGTCCAATTTCGATCAATTTTAACAACACAGGAGTGTTTTTAAGGGAAAATGCCCGAATTTAAAAGTTGCAGCTATTTGTATTGATTTGAAGTCAGCGCGAAGATAAATGGGCGGTTTTACGTGTCATAGTACATACGTAATAACCACTGATCGCTGTAAACTGCAACTTCTAAATTCGGATATATTTCTTTAAAAGCACTACTGTGCTGTTAATATTGAACGACATTTGACAAATGGGGTATCAAAATGCGCGTAAATAAATCATCCTTCTTTCTATGTAGATATATTGTGGAAACAATCCTTAGTTCTGAAGCTATAGGCCTATTTAGAACAGCTGCGTTACTTTTTGTGCAGACTTTGTATTAATGAAAATATGGTGTACAAAAAGGTCTTTTTTAATATTTTGATCAACTTCACCACAATTTTTTTAAACTTGGGTGAAATTTTTTTTTCAAAATTGAGCATTTTTGTAACAATTTTTGGTGAATTTTCGTCAAAATAAATAAATAATAAGAATAATAAAAAACAGGTCCTTGATATTTATATCTAGTTTTAAAAAAAATAAGATTTTTATTTTCAATTTTCTACAAAACTAAGCATTATTGTCCAAAGTTGACCCCACAGATGGATTTGTCAAGTCTTTGCAATTCTGAATAAATATACTTTGATACACTTTAAACAAACAATTTGGCATTTCTGAGGCCCAAAAATTTCCACAATTCCAGGGTTTTAATACCAACCTTAAACTATTACGGAATAAACAACAATCTAATCCATTTAGAGTGTACTCCAAAACTTGAGGTCTACTTTTGAGGTATGCTTGTTGAATGGAGGTGTGATTGAAGATTGTCATAGAATAGTCTGTATACCTTCCTCGAGTCAGTAAAGTAAAATTCTGCAGGAATATGTTATGCTGGTTGGATTCCTTGCATCATTTCCTTTCTGAAAATGTATACTTTTATATACTTCCTAGCATTACATTTAGATATACAATAAAAAAACAATATCTAAATTACTGACTCGAGGAAGGTATACAAACTATAATCATCGCTATCTGACCAAATTTCAAATTTTCTATTTAATTTACCTTTTCCAGGGTTTGCGTCTGACGAGGAAAAATCAACAGTTCGATTAACCCGTATACGCTTCGACATCATGATTGCCGCAAAAATGAACATGATAGTGTACCTTTCTGTCTTTTTATGTACTACTGTATTCTCCATTGACATAATATCGTATCGGGAATGCCTTGAACAACCTTGTATGTTACAGAACACATTAACAGATATGTCTTCTGTGGGTGACACATTATTCCAATCGACAGGCCGTGATGGAGATGCTAATATTTTCGATATCAATCAAAACCAATATAACCTGTTTAATAAGAAGGGCTTATCGCAAGGAACGGGTCGTGGTGCAGAGGAACTTTTGTTCGGTACAAAGCGAAGGCAATATGGCATGTTTAATAAAAGAATATATCGCAAGGAACAGGCAAAGGAGTTGATCAGCTACTACTGAGCCTTAAGCGTTATCGAGGCAAGAGAGATTCACATCCAAGAGGTTAGACTATTCCTTCTACTTTTTTACAATCCTGTTCTGCTGTGAATAACAAGACTCTCAGTGTAGCGGCAGTGCAGATAATTTAGACCGGCAGATTTAGTATAGAGGTTAGATGCTCGTACTTCATTTACGCGTATTTATTTTGTGATAACTAGAGAGGTTGAGATTTCCAAACGTCGTGATCGTACGCCTGTGTGTCTGTTCAAAATTACTCTCCTATATCTGAGCGAGGTCGGGTATTTAGCCAATTTTGAAGATTTTGCACGTATGAAATGAACGTGGAGACAACGTTGAAAATTCACAAAATTTGTCCACTTAACAATATATTAAAGTTAGCAAAGATAATGAAAATATGAAGGAAAGTCTAACTATTAATATGATCCGCTTTGTTTGTATGAAATCATTATATGTAAAACACCCCAAAAAACAGGGATGTGTAAAAATTTGACTTCATTCATACGCGCGTTTCATACGCACAGATTGTCTAATGAATTAGGCGTGTGATCGGGCGTATAGAATTTAGGTTTGCCTTTTTGAAATATACGCACGGGCCACGTTGAAATTGACATTTGTACGGCGACATGACGATTCAAGCAACGCGTCTAATGTTCGCCACGAAAAAGTCTCATTTTGAAGTCGTGATATCTTCATGTAGTGGTCCTTAATCTACCGAAATATTTGTCTTTTGGCAACCATACTATTTGGGAAGCACTGAAATACAATTAATTTTAAGAAGTATGATAACCTTAGTCTTTAATCAAAATCAAAAACATGTTGTATTGAAGTAAACATCCGGAGACCTGTAAATTTTAAGTGCTTTGTCCTTCTGTCACCAGATAAGATATTGGTCTTTGTTCCAGCCGCGTTATAAACATTCATGACGAAAGAACACAATACAGATTGAGACCGAGACTATAGAAATATGTACGCACATTCTGAATACCGATTTAATGCACGATACATGCACCACGTGTGGAACATATTGCAATCTCTCTATGTGTTTCTTGGTATGTCTAATATGTTGCGTATACGTTGTGTAGTAAATCTTAGTTTTAATAGAAACTCGTTTTAACAACTTTGCTAATGATGTCAAAAACGCATTTGATTTTGCAACCAATGAAATCATGGTAATGTTCATCGTGGTTAGCGCTGAGAACAACCTCCTGGCGCCTACAGATTCAGGATCATTTATTCAGTTAAAGTAGTTTAATTCAAACATTACAGTTACCTTCAAATAATATGTAATGCGATCAAGCAAAATCAGTCGGAACTCTGAAACATTAAATTTTCAGTTTATTATAGGATAATTATTAAAAACCATTTACAAAACTGGATTTTGCAGAAAACCCCATTGAAACTGAACAACCAGTTACAAAGATATGAGCAATTAAAGAGTTTCCAAAACAGCAGGAAACAAAAGGAAATATTCCCTTTGTTTGACTATATCTTAAAATCAATATTTTCGAGTTCTGACTGATTTTGCTTGATCACATCACATTTGTCATATTCTATATATATCATTCAATTTATAAAGTTTACTTCGAGGGCTGTTAAATATCAAAAACATCAATTTTTAATCAAACTTGTATTATATCGCAAATTTCATAAAGTCAAAATTATTTGATAACAGAAGGATATTTTTCGTATTCAGAATGTAATTCGATATGTCTGATGTGCTCTCGTGGCCCACAAAAATATATACTGTGCAAACATTGCTACCAGAGCCCTTCAAATATAATATCATATAATTATTTGCTGTCAGGTTTGATACCAATTATAAGAATTAATTAATTTTCATAATTAAATGTCATCATAGAATAAAAAGGTCATGATTCGTTGTTCTTACTACAAGTTATTGTTTCATTATTCCTAATTGTTTCTATAAAAATGCATACGATTTAAGGCTAGAAATTTTGTATTAGTAAACATAATTGAATGCACTGTGGGATCGAAATTTTCTGATCAGGTAGTACCTGTACGTTGCCAAATTTGGTAACGATTTTCGCTTATAATTATGCAAATCGGTGTGACATCAGGTGACGACATCAGGAGTCTCAAAGCAAAGGCTATGAGATTACCGAAAAGCTGAATAGCATAGTCTAATACAGACTATTTTCCAACAGTCAAAGTCCTCGTGCATTGTATGCAATGAATTCTCGCATATTCATGAGGGCCGATCGTTCGATCCTGCCGTGTCTAACATTCACGCCATAGTTGATTATTGAACAAAAATCTGGTTCGACAGTCCGAATATAAGATTCGATCATCCGAAGGGGCATTCTTAAATGGTGTGAGAGTCCGAAACCAGCTATTTCGATACCCAACGCGGTTCTACTTTGCTAGGCATAATTGGACAATCAATCAATCAATCAATCAATCAATCAATCAATCAATCAATCAATCAATCAATCAATCAATCAATCGATCAATCAATCAATCGATCGATTTGGCCTTTTCGAAGATATCAATTTTGATATCAACTTTGTATTCTGTGGTATGTATAAATATGTTGCTTGTGCTTCTTTTGAGTTTGCCACACCTAGTTTATTCTTGCCTTTTTGGCACTTAACTATCTTTAGTTGTTATTAGACCTCAGGTGTTATTATAAACATTCTGTATAATACGCCGATGAGTCCGCCCGTGAGTCCACCTGTGGAAAACACAGGGCGAACTTGCCCTTCACATCCAGGGTGGACTTTAAGAAGCCACTTTAAGATTTTGTGACACCTTGTCAGTGATATATATATATGTGCTAACATAGCCCTGCTAGCGGTTAAGCCGAAAGCCATGTATGAAAGACAAAATCAGACATTTTCATGAATCTGTAATTTACCTACTTACAGGGTGTCTCAATAAAAATAGGCCCTGTGGATTAGGGGACGTAACTTAAAATTTCGGCAGTAAAATCAAAACTTTTTTTGTAGATTCAAGAACCTTGACGTTTCCTTTTTAAGATGGTGGTACGCAAATCAGCAAAATCTGTTCACGCGTCACTGAGATAATTGGGATTGTACAAATATACCCATTTTTGGACCGTTCCAATGGGGCAATACACAGAATGCAAGGTAGTTTAGAATGGAAGAAAGAAATGAAGCTAACTCTCAGTCTTGCCGGGTACGAGTTAAAAACATCAACCAACCAATCAATCAATCTCCCAAATATTGTTTTTCACATCTTTTTCTTTGGATTAAAAATGTGTGAAAATATACCTTCTACAAAATAATATAGTTCATATATTTCTCAAGCAACAAAAGGGCCATGGGGTCAGGTATAAGTTTCATAATGTTCACATGCTTGACCAGGATTTTTTCAGATAATAAATCGGGAGAATTGTGATCCGCTATAGTTGATGCGTTTACATAGCTTTACATGGTGTAGGGTTCATTTAATACGCAAGGCGTGCTTCCTTAACTGATTTGCACCAGGACCATCACTCAAACATTATATTGGAAAATGATAAAGAAATCACACAAAGTGTGTATTCTTGTTAAAGCCTGTATTGGTGCTGCCTTTCAGATAAACAAATCCTGCTTATCTGTTGTTAAAATGCGCCATATTCCTGTATAGAGATTTTTTTGCTCAAAAGGGTAAATCCTGTTTAGGCCGGCTATGTTTTGAAAATCACTAGTCGCGCATAAACTAGCGTTTTTTTGGGCCACTTTTACGCCATTCGTGAGATTCATTCTTAGGAAAGAAGCTTTGTTCGTGTTTTTCTGGTCATGTATGTGTAGACTGTGAAACTTAAGTGACCGATTGGCCCTATATGTTTCTTGAGAAATGTTTTCAATATTGTTAACCCAAACAGAAAGGTGCAAAAAACATTCTTTGAGAGATTAAATGACTGGTTAATCTTTTTTAATTCGTACCCAGCAACTTCATCTCTTTTTGTCCATTATAAACTACAATGCAGCACATTAGTGTTTAATGTGTATTGCCTCATTGGAACGGTCCAAAAAAGGGTCTATTTGTAAAATCCCAATTATCTCTGTGACGCGTGAACGGATTTTGATGTTTTGTGTGCACCAATTTAAAGAAGAAACGTCATGGTTTTTGAATCTTTAAAAAGGTTTTGATTTTACTGCCGACATTTTAAGTTACGTCCCCAAATCCGCAGGGCCTATTTTTTATTGAGACCCCATATTTGTAGATAATTCCTCTACTTAGGTAGAGAAATTACAGAATCATTTAAAATGTCTTATTTTGTCTTTCATACATGGATATCGGCTTAACCGCTAGCAGCCTATGTTAGCACATAACCCTGACAAAGTGTCAAAATCTGAATTTTGATAAATTTTATCCTCCGGATGAGCAAATTGCTGAAGAGGCCTTTAAGTGGTTTATTGTACTGTTAATAAATCTATAAGTGGCTTGGTACACCCACTATTATTACTAAGCAGAGGTTTAGCGGTACATAAAAAGGCGATTGTTGCTCAATACAATGCTTCTTACCACATCTCAATCACATCTAAATTAAGTAATTTAATGAAAAAGGGCTAGTTCTATTTTGAAAAATTGGCATTTTATTGACACACAATCTAATAATGCACTATTGAAGTACTTGCTCCCCTGCCCCCAGGAATTTCATAGCCATAGTTTTAATTTTGATGATTCTTTTCACCTTTTGTCTGTTTTTAAAAGCTTTAAAAATTGTTTCTAGTATTAACATTATTAAGACGTGTGTATTTTGTTTTCGGGATCTATGTTACCACATTTCGTTCTTGTATTTGAGAAACCCACAAATTAACATGAAAAACATTAATGACAAATCGTGTCCAAAGAATTGTTTCATGTATTCTGTTTAAAGACATTATGAATAAATAATAAATAAATCATAATACATGGTCTGGTCCATGTGGGCCAAAAGCAGCAAATTTGAAATTGAGATAAAGGCAAAACCATGGAGTAAAAAACAACAAAATATATACATAAGAAAATACACAAAACCTCATAACTTTAGAACCAAGTATTCAAAAATGTCTCCTTTGGCCCTCATGGAGGAGTTCTTTTCACATATGATAATGAATCTATGATCTTATTAAAACGTGTAACTTGCATAATATAATCTACTCTCCATTAGCAATGCATATTTTGTGATAAGGAACACTTACCACTTTTCGTGTTCTGAAAGGACGAAGGGCAAAATCATTGTATTCACCACATTATACCCATTTATAGTTGCACAAATAAATATAGTTACCAGGAAGTGCGCCATCGTGAACTCTCGATTCAGTGATTATAAGCTGGAATTATTTTTACAATCAGAATTTTGTGATAATGTGAATGGTGATTAGAAAGAAAATAACGAGAAATAATCCAATTTCAACGTACTACAGAATTGTGTTAAAATTTTAAAAAAGAACATGTTCCACATGCAGACGGGGTTTTCAAATAGGACCGATCGGGTGGACTTTGTTTTGTATGTTTGTTTGTTTGTTTGTTTGTTTTGGCAAATGTCTGAAATTACCATAATGATTTTTATTATGTACTTTGTTGCAATTTCCGTGTTCTGTACATTTGCTCATCGGAATTTTAAACTGTTTTTTTCTGACATTGATTGTTTATACTATTTTTTGTATTTTACTTTGTATGATATGTAGTTGTATAATAGGGTCTTTTTAGCTTATGTTTATTTGATATTTTGCTTTTGTAGGGTGGCTATATGGTTTTTAATTAATGATTTTGCTTATGTAATTTGTATTTTAAGATTTGTTAATGTACTCTCCATCTTTTTGTGTAAAGCGCATTGATGTCTTGCTTTATGCGCTATATAAATTCGTGTTTATTATTATTAAAAGATTTAATACCAGAATCTATTAAAAAAAAAACCACTCGCTTTTCCCGTGTTTTCTTGAGAATCGATCCACTTTAGCCAAGAAAACGGCTGATTTTACATGCATACAGCCACACATACATACATTTGTCACTATATTTAAATAGTGTACGAATAAAATTATATCCACTTGAGTCCGACTAGTGCAAACTTAATTCTGTATCGTCACTTATGTAACCTTTTTATTGTGTGATTTAAGACATATGTTATCATAAATATTGTCTTTGAAAATTAAAAATTAAACAAAATGCTTTTCGCGTTCTGAAAGGACATTAGAGGGCAAGATCATTGTATTCACCACAATATACCCATTTAGTTACACCAATAAATATAGCTGTAATTATTTTTACAATCAGAATTTTGTGATAATGTGAATGGTGACGTACACCATATGGATCAAAAACAAAATAACGATAAATAATCCAATTTCAACGTACTTAGATACAGGATTGTGTTAATATCGAGCTTTGGTAATTAAAAATAGAGTCTGTTCGGTTGGACTTTGTATTGCATGTATTTTTGTTTGTTTGTGTTTTTGCAAATGTCTGATACGACTATAAAAAAAATACCAAAATCTATTTTTAAAACATCACTCGCTTTTCCGTGTTTTCTTTAGAATCAATCAACTTTTGCCAAGAAAACGGCTGATTTGACCATAAGTATTGTCTTTAAAAATTGAATTAAAAAAATGCTTTTCACGTTCTGAAAGGACATGAGGGCAAAATCATTGTATTCACCACATTATACCCATTTAGTTACACAAATAAGTGTAATGACAAAGGAGTGCGCCATCGTGAATTCTCAATTTAATGACTATAAGCTGCAATTATTTTACAATCAGATTTTTGTCATAATGTGAATGGTGGCGTACGTACATCATATGGATCAAAATAATATGACGATAAATAATCCAATTTCAACGTATATAGATACAGAATTGTGTTAATATCGAGCTTTGGTAATAAAACAAAATAGAACCTCTACTACATGCATAAGTGCCTTTCAGGTAGGGACGATCGGTTGGACTTTGTTTGAAATTACCATAAAATAAAAAATCACTTCCCGTGTTTTCTTTAGAATTGATCCAATTTTGCAGAGAAAACGGCTGATTTACATGCATACAGCCCCGCACATACAAATTTGTCACCATATTTAAATATTGTGCGAATAAAATTATATCCACCTGCAATCCAGGAAAAAAGGTTGGCACACTTTGCCTGTCTTTTGGTATATCTCTGCCCCCGCTCCCCCAATTCAATGTTGGACCAAGCCATGTTGTCAACAGGTCCGTGAGACCCTCCAGCATTGAAAGATGGGGAGTGGGGAAGGTGAGATTTTGGGGGGAGTCTGTACTTCATATATATTGCATGCATGTTTCACTCGCCCCCCCCCCCCTGTTTTAATAAGGCACGCATTTCCATTGTTTAGTGCAAGTGTGCCAACTATTTTTTTCCTGGATTGTGGGTCCGTCTATCGTGCAAACTTAATTCTGTATCGTCACTTATGTAACCTTTTTCATTTTGTGATTTAAGACATGTTACCATAAATATTGTGTTTAAAAAAGTAAAAAAATGCTTTTCGCGTTCTGAAAGGGCAGGAGATGTGGAAATCATTGAATTCACCACATTATATCAATTTAGTTGCACAAATAAATACTAGTATAGTGACCAAGAAGTGCGCCATCGCGAACTCTCACTTTAGTGATTATAAGCTAAAAATATGTTTGCAATCTGAATTTGTAATAATTTGACTGGTGGCGTATATCAAATGGATAAAAAACAAAATAATGATAAATACTCCAACAGTAGCGTACGCAGGAATTTTTCAAGGGGTTGTGATGATAAAAATAAAATAAAGAATGGCCGCGTAGTGGACATCGCGTCAGTGCTTGCGCGACACCAGGGGGTGTCTGAGGGGATGTGCCCCCTCAAAAGTAAGAATCTTTTGGAAAATGAAGACCTAATTGAAGCGATTTGGTGGACCATTTTGGCACTATTTAGTGTGTAAAATTTTAGTCTGAAAAAGCCAAAAATTTGTGAAATGACGGTCCATGAAGCCTTTCGTGAACAAGTTTTCCCTTTAATTGTAGGCCTATAAATTGTGTTAAACACAAATTGGTAAATGTCGAAAGCAGAAGGAGAAATGGCCATATGTTTATCTACTATGCAGGGGGTGTCTGAGGTGGATGTGCCCCCTTCAGAAGTAAGAAGCTTTTGCAAAATGAAGACCTAATTGAAGCGATTTGGTGGAACATTTTGGCACTATTAGTGTGTAAAATTAGTTAGTATCAAAAAGCCAAAAACTTGTGAAATGACGGTGTATGAAGCCTTTCGTTTCCTCCTCAGAAATTTTGCAAAATGAAGGTCCAATTAAAGCCATTTGGCGCATAATTTTTACACTATTTCAATTCAAAATACTATCTAAATATGCTTTATTTTAACATATTCTTTTGAAAAGCAATTATAGTCTGGTTGCTCTATGAAAAAGGAATTATTATCAAAACCACTAATCTTTCCAATTAGCCCCTGCTGATATAGCTTTCAACATAGTGTGAAAAGTGTGCCATCATACCATTATTACATAACAATTTTCTATCTTTTGGCTTGTCTACTGTGGTTTATGATTGGGGTGGGCTTGTCCAGCTGGGAGTGGATTTGACCAAAGGGGGTAATTACTAGTAATAGGTCCTAGATTTTATTCCTTTTTCATAGAGCAAGAGGACTATAGATTTAGATTACAAAGTATAAAAATCCTCTGAAGTACATAAGCTTGCGTACTTGCACCAGACGGTTTTCAGCTGATAACATGGCGCAATGCGGTGTAAGAGATGCAGTTTTGTAAGTGTGATGATGTGGTTGACAATTAACACTTTTAAGTACGTTGCTGGGATAGGGGTGTGTGTGTGGGGGGGGGGGGCTTATGATATTTTGTGATGTCCCTAAGCCTTGCTCATCTTCCCCCTCTCCTCTCCCCTCTCTCTCCCGCTCCCCCTTCTCTCTCTCTCTCCCTCTCTCCTCCCCTCTCTCTTTCTTTGCCTTTTTTTTTTTTTTTTTTTTTGACAGATCCAAGGGTCCCGTAACCCCCCCCTGCGTAACTCCAATTTTAATATATTTATATAGAATTGTGTTAAAATTGAGCTTTGGAGATAAAAAAAAAACCCTGTTCTACATGCGGACGTACTTTGCAAGTTGGGTCTATCGGTTGGACTTTGTTTGTGTGTTTTTTGTTTGTTTGTTTTGGTTTTTTGGGTTTTTTTTGCAAATGTCTGAAATGACCATAATAATACCAAAATCTATTTGTTTAAACATGAGCACGTTTAGAATTAATCCAATTTGGGCAATAAAATGGCTGTCTTTACATGTATATTGTGTGAATATACTTATCAATATCCACCTGGGCTCGTCGATCGTGAAAACTCAAATCTATGCCACTTATAAAACCTTCGTATGTATTGAGGATGAGGGGGTAGTTTACATATCATTGCAAGTTCACCACGACTAGAAATCAAATACAAGTAGACAGTTTTAAATTAAACATTGAACAACATTTATTTCTACCAAACCCGATGCCATCACTCAAACTCACTCTGTATAGAAAATATGGTCGTACTACATTTATAACATGTTATAAAATGTTAATATGTACAACATCCAAAATGTAGTTTAAAAAAAATCTTTTGTTTCGGGAGCATAAAAGTATACCATGTACTACTAGGTAAAAACAAGAAAGTAGCACCAGTAACTAGCACTGCAGATGCTAATATTAGAACTTCAAATCCATTTTACCTAGTAAAATGGATGTTTTTATGCTTCCAAAACATGCAAAGCGTCGGTTGTTTTGTCTTTTTAAACCTAAATAGTTGGATGTTGATGTACATATTCAACAGTTTATTCTCCGTGATTGTATACACTTCTTGAATCTGTTTTTATCCATCCAAAGTTCCCCTGCTGGTCAATTGGAACTTTTTTAATTTATTTTTAGCTAATTATAACAGAAAAACAGATTCAAGATGTTTTAGTCTATATTGACCGAATTGTTATTTCCTTACGTTATAGCGTCCTTTAAGTTTTTACAAATTCTTCTTTTAACAGTTTTATCTTCAAATGGAAATATATCCAGGTATAATTGAAGACAGAATTAAAAAGACTAGTTTGTGCCTGGCGTCAGGGCACCAGCGCGGTGTTATTGGTTGGTGTCAACCTGCGCAGTACGGCATTTTTGGTCCGGTTGACAGGACGTCAGACGCAAACTAGTTTTTTTAATTCGGTCTTCAATTATAGTCATACAGCAAGGTCCAGCACATAACCTAGATTGGGACTCAGTTGCATGATCACATACTTATGTGTTTCAGTGGTTAGATAGAGGGTATCCGTGTTCTATAAGCTGCATATCCTATCAACGACTGCTATACCTTGTTTAGGACTTTCAAAAGAAGTACCTGCATGTGCAACCATGACTGTTTCAAACTAACCCGCCAAAGTCATGCAGGTAACTCTGAGGTCGTGCATTGAATTGGTTTGAATGAGGAATACTACGGGAACCAGTGCCTTTTGTTAGAAGTCACACATGAGTGAAGTGGATAACCTCTATTGCCCACTGTAGATACTCCACAAAAGAGATGTTTGTCACTCGTACAATAGGGATATCAAAATGATCACGCGAAATAATAATGTGTACCGGACGGGATGAATATTCGTAATGATCTGCTAATTTTTTTTCGAACCCTTCTCGGCGTCACGAATACACTCTATCGCCCCAGATTCCGCCAATTCATTACAAATATGAACGTTTTTATGTCGTTAAACTTTTGAAGCTCAATGTTTAAAGACGTAAGCCATTTTGCAATGTCAGCATGCTCAAAACTTTGACATACTGTGATTTGACTACTCCATGTATAGATAACGATTCAATCACCGACAATTGGCGGCTGCGTGAACGTATGATATGCGACATTTCGGGAAGTTGACTTTTCATTAAAAGGACTTTCACAGATCCGTCGAGGACTAAAACACCTGTAAAATTATCTAAAGTTGTTATGGTATACAGCAAACCAGTAAACCAATTTCTTTTCAGAAATATTCACAAAATATGATGAAAACGTAAACGTTACGTCCATCGTTGAGATCAAGTCTCCTATTGGATTTTCATAGAGTGCCCTATGCCACAGGCATACAGAACAAAGATTATTGTATCTCTTGTCAAGAATTTTTTTTATCTCTCGTTTTGAGCATGCGCAGGTGAAATTGCAAAAAAAGGGCTTATGGCGTGATGACATCGAGTAATACCAATGTATCTAAAGAACACGATCCAAATATAGTAAGCGATAATATTGCACCAATAAGGCAAAAGCAACACATTTTTACTGATTAGAAAAGCCTTACTCTCAACACTACACAATTTTGCACTCACCTGGAACATTTCCGCAAAGATCGACGCAACAAGCAATTTAAAAAATACAAAATACATTTCCTCTTCTTTTTTGGAAGTAAATTATTACGAATGTACGAAGTACTGAATTGCGAAATTCACCCTTTTGGTGAATTCACCAAAGTTGACTTTTCGACTTGTGATATATACACAAAATATGAGGGAGACTGGGTTGGTTGGACTATAACGTCTTCAGGAGATATGAAGTTGTAGATTACTACGTATCTACAATCCGGATAGTGCCAGTAGCGTAGCCAGCGAGGTGGTGGGGGGGGGGGGCAGAGTGCCCACCTTTGTTTCCAACGGACATTTTCTTGTAAAATGTCGTTGTACAAGGAATACATTCAAAAATTCCACATAGCCCCGAATGAAAAGTATTTAATTATCTTTGTGATCACTCAAAAATCATTTTCTGTGAATTTTACATCCGAACTAAGTGCTATTACATTTTTATGAGCCTTTTTATTTTACATGTAAAGTCTATGGGGGTGACGATTAGAATTGTAGAATTGGACGGCAATATTGAAAAACCCTCATTTTGGGCCATTTTAGACACTAAAATGCCCATAAAAAAGAATAGCACTTAGTTCGGATGTAAAATTCACACACAATGCTACCTGAGTGAGTACAAACATAATTAAATACATTTCATTCGGGGGCTATAGCAAACACAAAAAATGTCCTATACCATGTACCAAGACCCTCATCAAAATAACTTTTTCTTTAATAAAGGTGCTATGATTACCAAATTTGGTCTGTAGGACATTTGGGTCATTAAAAGGAGAAAAAATGATTTTCACCTAATTTGCATATTCAATTGGCCGCCATCTTGGATTTGAAGGTGTCAAATTTCTACTTGAGTACTGCCTGCCTAAGTCTGACATGGTGTTTGCTGCACATTTGGTCTCAAAAATTGTAGTAACACTGCTTGCAATTCTAATGCATTACATGAATGTATCTTGCAGCATCTAGACCTGTGCGTTCAACCATACTCAGCAGTTAAAATGGAATTTTAAAACATTTATTTTGGTCAAAAAACAGCAAAAAGCCCCAAAACACCAAAAAAGCACTTTTTTTTGGACAAAAAAGGCCTAAGATAAAAACAAAATTGGGGACAAAATCAGGAAATCTGACTCCAACATTTTTTGACAAATGACCTGAGGTACATTCTGTCCAAATGTCATAGAAATACATTAAAAAATAGGGTCCACAGACTATTTTGAAGATTAAAAATCATCATTTTTGGGAAAATGCGTTTATATCTAGAAACACCTTTTAATTTTTTTTTAATGCAAATTAGATGAAAATTTATTGCATGTAACATGTAAAAAAGCGGCACTGATTTATTACAATTTGTTGTGAAGATAACATGATAAAAGCGTGTTTTCTTTTTGAGATACAGATTTTTTACTGTAAAAATATTATATATCGCCACTTGAAAAACAATAAAATACATAATAAATATCACAGCTTGAATAACAATAAAATACATCAATAATACATTTGATCGCGCAAGATGCTTCACTTCAAGTTGCCATTTCTTGGGAACCGTAAGTGCGATAATTGTGGAATAAAAAGTATGTGAAAGAAAAAAAGTCTGCTCTTTTACCCGGAGTGACAATGAAATATGACTATAAATGGGTGTTTTTGATGAGGGTCTTCCCTTATGGAACAAAGGTGTGCCCCCCTCCCCTGACAAAAAAAGAAAGAGAAAATCAGGAGGGCAAAGGAAAAGAAAGGGGGGCAGTGAGCCCCTTTTCTACCAAAATTCAGCCCGATCATGGGCGAAAATAGTATAAAATATCAAATTTTTGCGCGCTACGCGCGCACATCATCCCACTTAAAGCCCTTTGTTCTATGTATTGTGTGCATGTTATGCAACTGTAATTTTTTTCGTCTGTGCCCCCGCAAAATTATTTTGCCCCGACCCAAAAAGCTGGCTACGTCCCTGGATAGTGCATTTACTTTCGCCATGCCACCAGATTAATCGTGGCAACGTTTAAACTTTTTGTTTGGAGTGGTAGCAAAATGATTACACCCGATAAATTCTGGAGGCCATTCACGTGAGAACGTAAAGGGCTTAGATCCAATATAGGATAACCTACATTTGTGCAAAAGCTCCCTTAGTTAATAGATTGACAGTTCCGAATTGTAGACAAGACAAAGTGTGTAGTATTGAGATTTTTACATTCTTTAAAATCAGTATGTTAAGATATAAAAAAAAAGTGTGTTTCCTGGAGATGGCCTACAAACCTTAAAAGAGAAATGCGGTTGCTGCTTTTTTTTCAGTCAGCATGTATGGTAAAATGCAAAATGTTTAATGTCAAATCAGTGCAGAGTAGGTTAGAATATGTTAAATATGAAAATTGAAATTTTGTCGAAAATTACAGATTGATTTTCATAGGATATTTTGAAAATACATATTGCTTGTAAACAAATTGTTTGAGTAAAAAAAAATTGAAAAATGTTTGCATCTTTTTGTGCTTGAATTTTTTTTTTTCTTGATTTTGTCAAATTAAAAATTGAAATGGTGTAAAATTAATCCCTAAAACGAAATGCACGAGGCCTGGCTACAGGAAACAAACTTTTTTAACCTTACAAATTATTAACAATTAATACTAAACATGATAAAGCACAATACTTGCAGGAAAACAACAACATGATTTCACCTCCTGTATGTTGTTAGAGATTATGTTTATAGTTATAAATGTCATCGTATTTGATGTAATCATGCAAAATGAGTTAGATGTCGGGAATATTGATTTTGAGATAATTATAGCCAATAATAGTATTCAACTTTGTAAACTGAATTTTGACTTTCATCTACATCAGACTTATTTAGCTTGATAACATCACCTTCTGGTGTTAAGTCTTTGGTTTAGTAAAAGCTTATCAGGTAAATGTGACATCATCATGGCCATGCGCTGCAAAGTTGACATATGTGAGGACATGGTGACCTAACATTGGCCAAATAGATTCTTGAAATGGCGTAGTTTTCTATATATATTATTATTACTTTCGCTCATTGCAAGACTTAAGATTATACATGCTGCTTTGTAAAAAGTAAACATATCTTTACCAACATAATGAAAATTAACACTAATACATGCAATATAACCCCAATACTAGACAAAATGCGAAAAACCTTACTTGAACCTAACTGGGATCTGGGAATCTAATAAAACTGGGAGTAATTTCTGATATTAAAATTATTCTAAAATATTGATGCAGATGATATAATTAATACTCGGGGACAAATTGGTCCAATTTTATGCAACTGCTTGTCCATGAATAAGTTTAATTTAATTCAATTTAATTTGATTTGAAACAAACGATATAAAGAAATTATTAAGTTCGGTCTTTTGTTTATGTCTTTCTTTATTTTATGTGATACTATTTTTTTGAAACCATGTCATTTGCATAATTCTGATAAGCCCATACCCTACTTGTTTTTAGGATTAGTGTTAGATTTATCATCTTTAGGATAAGCGTTTTAGTTAAAAAATTAGGGTGCGCTGGGTATTAGAATTATTCCATATTTTTTCTAGAATAGCAGATATTAACACGTTATAGTTAAACGAGCATTTTTCTTACAAAACTACATACATACATTTCTATTAACTTCCTTATACGCAAACAAACACACTATAACACCATACGGTATTTTATAGGCAAGTTAGAGGCACTATCAGTGACCCATGCAAAGCCGTATATTTATTATTTTGTTTCCTTTTGCTGGGATGGCTTAAAGTCAATAAAATTATAATTTGGTGTTTTTGTTCTTTTGTTTGTTTGTTTTTCTTTATTTTTTTTAATATGAAAACGGCAGTGTTGATAAGAATAAAGCTGCCGTCACTTACATTAAAAACCGTTCATTCAAAAACTGTTCATTAATGTTCAGTCTCCGAACCATTATAAAGTAACAATTCAGAACATGCCTAGACACTGCCTATAAATGATTCGTTCAATTCTTTTTATCAAAACTCAAGAAATTGTGGTCCGTACGGAGATAATCCTCCAACATTGACGAAACCGTAACAATTTCAATACCATTATTAGGTCGTGTTTGATCTTATTACCTGCAGGGTATGTTAACACACTACCCTTACAAAAATGTACAATTCTGATTTTCGACGATTCTTTATATTATCTGATTTTACCGAATCACAGATAGTGCCTTTAATTCAAGCGTGAGCACACTTACATATCCAACTAAGCTCTACAACAATATCATTACCTTAATTGCACATAAGAGGCCTTTGCTAAGGCTTTAGTTTTCAAACATCATCACATATTAACCATGATTAAAGGTCAAATGAAAAACAAAAGTGTCTCAAAGCACATGCATCAAAAACGTGCCGCGTTTATGTTACTAGTTTTTTTTGTCTTGTTTCAAATAAATAGCCTCTTGTAAACCATGAGTGGTAGATTATTTCAATCAAAAAGTCAAATGATATATATTTCCCCTATAATTTAAATTTTAACCCCATTCAAAGTTACAAATTCTCTCAAATTTATCAGTGAGGCAATTCTCAGTATTCTGAATGTTGAATTTTCGACTGAGAGATAGAATCGGCATTACATGAACGGAGATTTTTGGCGTGCAGTTTAATACGGGTAAGTGGTAGCATGTCTTTACATATGATAATATTTATATGACATTCAGCACTTTAAACACTGATTATATCTCCTAGTATAAAGGGAATCAAGATGACGTGAAACTAAAGCATCTTCATTATGATGACCTAGAATATTCACATGCCCTTCTTTGAATTCTTTCTAATTCATGTCATACTTGAATGCCAACGTACTTCATTGTATTCAGAGACATGTGTGACATGCCACTGGGGAACAACGGTGAGCTCGTTTTCTGTTTTTGTTTTCTTCTTTTTTTTCTTCTTTTTTTTTTGTTTCTTGTCAAAAACCATTTTCAGGAGCGACCAGGGGTCGTCAAGTATCGCCAATTCTGAGCTAAGACAAAAGGGGATCAGTGTTCAAGTTTCCGATTGTCATTTTATTGATATTTTAATTATGTATTTGATGATATGTTTGCCTACTTATTTTGCCATCTAAACTTGTGTGTCATCCGGGCATGCCAACAATCTTTATGGGGTACGGCACTGACCTAGACTCGTTTTTTAACGAATAAATTGATAAGCTTTGAGAAAAACTATTTGTTTTTATTTTACCTGATAAAATACTTAGTATTTAGCAAGGCATATTCACATTTCACAATGGAAGTTTTATAAATCTAAATTTTCATGTATATTATTAATATTCATCTATTATCTTTCTATGTCTAAACTATTATAAGTGCAGAATTCAAAACATGCCTAGGCATCGCCTACCTAAGTAAAATACCAAGGAAGTTTACTGGGTGTTCAATTAACCTAGACACAAGGCTTTTATTCAACATTTGAAAAGTAAAGAGAATAGTGAAAAATCAAGTACTAAATGCTGCTTTCAAATTCCACCTGATTATGTTGATGATAAACACCTAATTTTATACAGTAATGGTATGGTCGTTTTCCGGTACATTTTTGTAAACAAGCTATACAACGTCGAAGTCTGTAAACTTCGGATCAATCCAGTTAGAATGGGCACATAAAACTCCGCAATGACATGGTCCTAAAACTAAAACATTTCCTGCAGCTTTTACTTTGAGTGTGTCTATACAAGAATAATTGGTACATACAATGTATTATGCTCTTTGCGTTGAATATTAACATCCTGCTCTGCATGAAGCTTTCTTCGCACTCGATTTGCGACAAGAAAATTACGAACTGTTTCGGTGAACGTAAGTAAGAATCTAAGTAAAGATTAACGTTTCTTTAGCATGGACGTATAACGTTTGGTCTTGTCTTTTTCGAGTTTTATTCCCTTTCTTCAAATATTTTACAAAAATCCTTGTGTCTACATTAATACCGTAAAATTCCTCTACAAGCACATATGTATGCAAAAGGTTTTTTTTTGACGAAAGGCAGACACCCTCCAGAAAAACACTACATCAGATTGGTCTTACAATAATACATGTTTGTACAGACACCTGTCAGTAATACAGGTGTTCATTGAACATTGTTCAAACTCTAATTAATGCTTTTGTAAAAAGTGTCTACATTTAATCTCCTTTATAAAAAGACGCCTCATTTAGAGGCATATAATGCTTATAGATGGAATTATACGGTGTAGTGATATTGTCTTTCAAAAAGAGTAAACATCTTCTTTGCGCTGTGAGATGTATACCCAGCAGACACAAAACGTTTGTAAAACGTTTTAAACAGGTTATATTTTGGCCTTTTGGTTTTGGTAAAGCGTTTTAATAACATTAAATGTCGGGTTATATAAAGGTCATGAAAACGTTTTAAAACGTTCTGTATGAAAACACACTACTAACTGTTTTCAAAATGTTATTGAAAAATATTTTTTGCCAAATATTTTGTCAACACTTAAATAACGATATGTTAGAATGTTTGCAGTAACTTATCAAAAATGTTTTTGAATGTTATGAGAACGTGTTAACTTTATATACCCTTTATATAACCCGACATTTAAACGTTTCCTGGCAACCTTTTCTAAGCTTTTGCGAATGATTTCGAAAACATTTTGTGTTTGCTGGGTACTTCAGTGGCTGATTAACTTCACAATCACAATTAAGTGGAGCAAGTACACAATGTTAAACCACATAACTTTTCTCAACTACTGAATTTAAATTCTCAACTATTAATCTGAACACCTTAATACTCGCAATTATTTTCCTTTACCAGTTAGTCACATTAAATTACATCCAAAATTTAAGCTCCATTAAACTCAATACTAACATTTTAACTAAATACATATATAGATTTTATTGCAAATAACATCAATATTATTTGCATTCAAAACACTTCAAATCTAGCGTTTTAATTAACACTCAACTGCAAGAGTTGACTAATTTTCGCTAAACTTATTAAGAGAGTACTTTTGCATTAATAGCTGTAATTGACGCACTTTCTAAGGCGCTTTTATATAAAACCGTCGTTATAAGCGACGAACAACCCATCCTTTCTACAGGCGATGTCCGCCGTCCACACGATGGACGGACCTTCCTGTCGGTCATTTTTTATTTGTGTATGATAGCTCACATTTTAAACTTAATAAATACCCTTTTACTTCCTAATAACAACATTTTGTTTAATATTGCTTATAACTATACCATATTACAAAATGCTATTCTATGACGAATTATTAACCCAAGAAACAAACGTAGTTCTTGATGATGATTGATCCCTTACATCGAGATCATCCATCAAAACATTCTAATTCATGTTTTCATAAATTGTAAACCATCTACTAGACCAGTCAAATTAAAAACAATAGCTGGTTTTATTAGCCACCACTAATTGCGACAAAGTCCATTTAATCACCATTCATTTTAGAAAATTAATTTGCATATATCCAAAATGATCACTAATACAGAGGGTGAAAAAGTATAGTTCGACCAATCCGACATACAGTTCTTGAGTTATAGCCAAACAGGTCAAAGGTGACATTTTGGGGTTCACAGGTGTCTCCAAAATGCTCCAATTTTAATCAAACTGGTTTCAAATTGTTCCTTTGGCAAAATCAAAATGAGAAACGTTGCATATATTGTTTTGCTGTTTTCTTTCACAAAATAGGCCAAGGTCAACAAGGTGCAATGAATTTTGATCTTTTTTGACATGTTGCCAGGGAGACTATTGTTTTAATGTTTTTTGCAAGCGGAGCAATCTGAGACCATTTTGATCAAAGTCAGATAATTTATCAATTTTGGTCACCTAAATTTTGTGGAACCTAAACTTTGACATTTGACCTTTCCCCTACAACTCAAGAGCTGTTCATCGGATGTGGGTCAATTTATACTTTTCTGAATCGTTTATTATCAGTTGAATACAGGGTGTCCCTGAAAGAACTATATCGTCGGGAACTGATTTATCTGGGTACTTTAACGCATAAACCAAACGTAACTAAATAACTGTTAAGGAACATATCAGCTATCACATACTTTTTGAATTTTGACAATTGACCGCTCCGTTTTTGAAATAAAAGAATTTTACGAAACTCCCTCATTTTCAAGCCTTTCCACGGAGTCAATCAATGACAACAGACGTATCATGCGCTGTTGATGCGCAGTGATTAGGCCATCTAAATTTTTAATCCCTTTTTAATCTCAACGCCATTCAAAAGTTAAAAACATAATACGGAATTCGGCTTTAATTTTTTATTTATTTATTGTTTTTTTATTTTAATTTTGTGTATCTGTGGCATCTCTCAGGGAGGTTGCACTGTGGTCAAGATAAAGAATTTTTTCTTGAGATTTACGCTTTGGACTATGATGACGTCTGATGATATCAGGAAAAAATAAAACACCGGGAAAAAAAACAGAAATTTACTCAATCTAGCAGGAAAAGCGCGATAAAACTAATGCGCGCGGAGCTTTGAGACGAATTATTAAAATAATTAAGATGGCCTTAGCACTCTGACTATACGTTATAGAGCCTTAATTGATATTTAAATCCGTGGAAATGCTTGAAAATGAGGGAGTTTCGTAAAATTCTTATATTTCAAGAACGGTGTGGTCAATTGTCAAAATTCAAAAAGTATGTGATAGCTTCTTAATTCCTTAACCACACCAAGTAATTAGTTACTTGTAGTTGTGGCGTTAAAATAGCCAAACAATTACGTTTCTGGCGATACAGTTCTTTTAGGGACACCCTGAACATTGGTATGGTTTTTAACAATATTTAACCAACACATTTCACCCCCGCTAAACGGCCATTTTGGATTTATGCAAATTGGATTTTCCGGGACTTCTGATATGTTTTTGTGTGAGCTTTTGGGATATGGATATATGTTAAATGGATTCTATTGCAATTAGTGGTGGGTGATTTCATTATTTGACTTGGCTATACTACTACTACTACTATTGGTAGGGCCTATACTGTCAAACGAAATATAGACTAGGTTGTTACTACAATAGTATAAGGGAAACTTTGCAACAACATCTTACACTTATTTTTAGTTGACAAAGTTATTCCACAGTTATACCGTTTTTCACATGGTATGATTCTCCTAGTTATTTTTGCGATATTATATATGTTGTTTGATTGTTTTTTAAATTGATACCAAGGAATATTGTAAAGCCTTGTATCAAAAACACGCTAATAACAAAATATAGTCAAAATACTGAAACATACTTTGTTGACATGGTAAACTGTTGCTGAACAAAATAATCGATTAAGTTTTCCACGGGGAGCATACATGTTATGTGAGGGATACGGGGAGGAGCCGCTTCAATCCTAAGACATGGGTGAATGTTTTGAAAACAATTTAGACATGGTTCTCCTTTGCAATTTAATTAAAATTAATTCAACTATTTTCAAGCTCCTTTTCTTTTTCAACCGTTGCACGCAACGCAACCGTTGGTACTACAACTATACACTTAGGCACATGGGTACATTATAAATATCCAAGTACCCAACCCTGGAGGTTTTTCAACTTTAGCATGCACAGGCATTGAAAGGGAATTGCCCATGTAAAACAATCCTTCTGAATCAGTTTCCTGGTGATGTGGTTTTGAACGCAACTTCGTGTCAGCAAACTAATTTTCAGTATAAAGCTTAATTTTTAATTTATACTATTTTACCTGCTGGATGAACAATCTACGACATGAGACAGAAATATAATATAAAAATACGTAATGCTACAACAGTTTTTTTTTTTTAACTTTTGAATAAGTATACACAATTATCACCTCTTTTCTACATATCAAGATTTCTAAAACCTTTAATAAAGTGCTGAAATTATATGATTTATATTATCGACGGCTACGTGCAAGAGGGCTGTAAAAACTGCGTTAGCAACTTATACTTACATGTATGAGGGGGTATCAAAAAGTTTTAGAAATCACCCAGAATTGAAGGAGCTATATCGATGAGATTTTGTCAGTAAAGAAAGTAGACATCCTTATGAGACCATATTGGATTATAACGTACATAATGACAGTGATTACACTATCAATATTTCACGATATAGCTCCTTCACTTCAGGCTGATTTCTAAAACTGTTTGATATCCCAACGTATACGATATGACCCTACGATATGAGATTTATTCAGGACAAAAAATAAATAATCATGACAAATTAACAATCTGGTACTAACATGATTCATATACACCTTAAGTTAGACAAAAGCAAAACCTTAAGCTGTCCCCGATAATTCCCTACCCCAGTTAGAACCGAAAACATCGAAAATCCCACCTTTTGGGGCAAAAATGCAAACAGTTTCAGGTTCTCTTACCCCCCCAAAAAAAAAAAAGCACACAAAAAACCCCACAAAATAACACTTTTCTTTCCTACTGCCCCGCTCCCGAGAAAATCCCGGTGCCGCCACTGGACATAGTAAAGTGTGCTGAGGCTTGTGGATCAACGTCTAGGCGTTGCGCCTGTGCGTAGCGCATTATAAATCACTGCGGGTATTTTTATTGTATTATATACAAATTTTTACAACTTATACAATAATCATTTTTTAATCGTTGAATGAAAATATCATTACATATCAATTATAATTTCTAAATAAGCATTCATCAATGATAATCATTATCATATAATACAGCGACTACACTGTTAGCTAACACAGATGTCATAAGATATGCAAGACGTCCAAAAGATCAAGACGACGAAGCTAATTCTGCTCAGCGAATCTGGTAGACAAGTCCTGCGTTTACACGCAATGACTAACTCATTATACTTGATACACCCGTCCCTCTCTCTCTCTGTCTTAAAGATAACTGGTCCAATTCTGACGGTGTTTTCTAAATCACTTTGATATCCATACCCCAAACATTCTTGAGGTAAATTGCTCCAGTAGTTCGGATTCTAGTACAGCGTGTATCACAGTGTAACATGTAGGCTAACTGTTCTATGTGCCACTAAAGCGTGTTTATATACCGTATAGGGCGAGTTTTGAGCAGATGGTTTAAGACAGTCTATGGTCTCGGTCACAGCCGGCTTGTGTTCTTTCTTCACTAATTAATATGACAAAGGAGCACTGTGCCAATAGTTTCATAGTGATCACTGATTTTCCCGACAATTAGTGACCGCACATAATGTATTCGCCAAAGTACCGTACAGCTGCAGCTCCTACTATACAGTCTATAATATCGAATTGATTAATTCGAATTAAACAATTCATTGATGTTAGCACTGGGTAATAGCCATTACTGCCAGTAGACAGGAAGTCTAGAAAGTTGACCTCAACGCTGTAGGTGGTCTTCCTGTACTTTTGAATGGGACAGCAGTAACCTTGGGCATGTTTTAGACCAAAATGTTTGATTTTTCAGATTTTTTTCTAAGTTTGTGAGAGCATAACAAGACTATCCGTCGATGGATTTTTATTTCCGTCGGTAGATATTTTTAAAATGAAGTTTTTCATAACATATTAAAAAGGCAGAGACCCCTGATGTATAATAAATTAGCTAGGTAAGTTTTGAGTAACCTTGATGAAAATTATCAAAAAGTGCCTATACAATTGTGTGGGTACGGTCCATCACCTGTCACTTGGTAGTCTTGTAACATGTCTAATGGCGCTGCCCATGACCACTCGATGAATTGTTTAATTCTAATTAATCAATTCGATATTATAGACTGCTATAAACACTAGTATAACCGTATTATGGCCAGGATGGTGTGCAGTGCCTTCAACTTCATCCTTCCTCAATGATTGATACTATAATGTACTGGCACCTGTTTCACAAAACCTTACGATCTATCTTACAACTTACTTTCCACACACAAACCCTCCATCCATTAAATCAATCGTAATTCTTTGTAAAAGGGGGCCCCTGACACGTATAAGCTCATATATAGTGATATCAACATGTTCCGTATTTCGGCTGCTTATATACCGAACCGTTATAAATCCATAGGCATATTTCGTCTTGTTATATACCGAAACTTTATATCCATAGGCCTGTAGGTCGCTAAAATGCGGAAACAGATTACACTGTCTCATGGTCCAGCCGTGCGGATGTACACACAATACCGGGCATTTGAATGTTGATGTTGTTTAACTTTGCCCCCCAAATTATGATACGTACAAAATTCAATAATAAGCATATGTGCCTATTAACGAGTTGCTCGAACAAGAACGAATTTTTAAAGAAGTTTGGTAAACCTTTTCATTTTTTTCTTTTACTTTAGAAATTTCTGCTTTATAAATATAGGTAAATTAAAAGAAACATAATGAAAAAAAGTATAACAAACTACCTAAAATTTCTTTTTGGTCCGAACAACAATTATGCTTATTATCGAAGTTTTATGATATGGCTAGATTGCTTTCAAATGTTCTATTATAATACTCAAATGCAAAGCCAATATTATTTACATTATCTTCTTACTTAATCAAGAATTATTTGTGAAATATTTAGTAATTCAATAAGTTGCCCGCTATGCAGACGGGCAATATGGCATATTAGTGTAGCCATTCTTTGCTATACTAATGGTGTATATACAGCTGATATTTTTTTCAAGTGGAATAACTACGAGTAATAATTAGACAAATATACAATTTATAAATTATTTTAATCATGAAACAGATGAATTTATAAATTATTTTAATCATGAAACAGATGAATATTAAACTATACTTTGATCAGCTCGTAATCGGCGGGCCTTATAACATCGAGGATTAATATCAAAATATTTAATTTTGATAATTTCCTGTGACATCTCGCCAGAACCATTAATATTATTAATCTAAGTCCTATACTTTGTCTACTTTCTTAATCACACAACATATAGGCCAGAACGGTCAACTAATAGCACTCTTGACGTGGGTCTACTTTTCGGTGTAGTGGTAAAAGCTTAACATTTCCCGTCTATTACGAGCTGATCAAACTATATAATAATCTTGTAATGACAATAAAAATATGACAAATACTTAATATTCATTCATCATGACTCCCTAGCATTGCACAAAATATGAATCAAATGAGTAAATATGTACAACAAATAATATTTCCAAATTCCTCAAAACCATCAGATTTGAATTTTGAATTGTTTTGCTGTGTGAGAGTACACTACGCAACAGCAATTATTGCACATTAGAACCACTTGAATCCTAACTTCTCGTCTGAATGTTAGCCGCGATATATTTCTAAGATCAATTACCCATAATGCATGTAACCTTCGGCGTGCTTACGTACGGTGTACATATTCATCAGAATTAATTATAGTTACCGTATCCGTTGGTAGTTTACGGCTACTGAACTTCAGGCATGTTTCTTGCAGCAGGAGGAGGATGGATATTCTGTAATTTATAACATTGTAAAGTTAAAAAAAAGTAATAAAAAGGATGAGTATTTTTAAACTTCATTCTTGGTATTTGGCAAAAGAGTATAAAAATAAATACGAATCTTATTAAGGAGTACATAACATACGATCTGTGCACAAGATCCGAATGTGGATAGTCAACTGATCTATGAAGTTCATAACGTTTGTGTTTCTTGAGCAGATATTCAAGATAACACCAAAGCTGATATAGGCCCTACTAACCGATTTGCTCATATGAGCAAAACATTGGATGGTTTTAGACATAATATTAGTAGAGGAGGAATGAAGAACTAGTAAAGGGAACGCATACCTGCTTTGGCTTAACAGCATTGGGCATGGCAATCCCGTATCTTTGTAGAGTCCGTTTCAGTACCGATTTCACCTAGAAAGTGCAAACATTATAAGACAATGGGGTTAATATGTTATGCTTGCCAATGCTTGTGACTTCATTTCAAAGAGCCAGCTGAACTGACCACAAATATCATTTGGTGTAAGATATACTTTGAATATGTTCGTCATGCATGTTAAGCAATTAAGGTTGTAAGCTATTTCCGAAGCTATTTTGATACAATTACACAATATTACATCGTTAGAGCATGAGGCGCATCTAACAGATGTCAGTTTTAAGTTCAAAACGAGCACGTGTATCATTATCCGTACCTCTTTATTCAGAAGGCCATAAATCAGAAAGATGAAAAATCCTTGAAGAGAATTGCAAATCACGAATATGTAACCGAAGAATGTTGCAGCGTCCTCTATTGTGAGTAATCCAAATATCCACGTGATGCCCAGGAGAGGTGTCAAAATCATAGCGCCTTTTATGGAGGTTCTAAATGAGAAAAAGTTTTAACTTATGAGGAGGACATCATTCATGACATGTGTGCTTTGAGACACGTGAAAGCTGTAAAACACTACGGATATTTAAAAGGCAAATACATAGGAACATTGCATTTTACAGACACCAGCTGACCACTATGGCCCAAGATACATCTTTTAAATCATTTAGCATCATTCAGGGACTCAGATCTATACAGGCGCATAACCTAACCTGCCTATATATAACCATCGCAGCCAGTAAAATGGGACAATTAGCAAGCAGTAAGTTCGGGGAATTTTCACGAGAACAGAAATTGACATTGCAGAGATTCGAACCTGTAGCGTTACACACCGTACCAGAGTTGGTATCGTCACGTACCAGAATTGTCGAGAGGATTACCAATGAGCTAAATGCTATCTGTAGGGTGCTGACATTTTTTGTTATAGTTAAATGCTTAGCAAACACAAAGTATGCTTTAAGGAGCATAATCTCCATGGTTGAGGAGATCAAGCCATTGCTATTACTGGACATTTGATAAGATAATTGAAAACCATTGGAGAGGTAATCATTTCATTAATACCCTCTGTACTCAATCGGGTCCTTCTTTCGTAGACATACAAGGGACTTAGAGCAACAACAGCTGTACCAATGCGTTAAACCCCTAGCAGACAAAAATCCGTGATCGGTTGACAAATCCGTGAAAACTCATATTTTTTAGGGAAAACAGATTTTTCACGGAAAAATGTCTCTTAGTAATTGGTAGCCAGATGAGAAAATCAATAAATGAACGGTCATTGTTATATAACATTGTGATGTAGAATCATGTAGTGCTATAATGAATGAAAATTGATCCTTATTACACATTTTATCAAAGTATTTATGCAAAAGTGAAGCTTAAACTTAAAGCATATCAACGTACCTCATGCCCTCATCAGCGTTTACAGCGTTTGCAGACTTAAAAAGGATGCGCCCTATAACACAGAGAAGCACTGTGTTGGCCTGTATTTAAATAATAGCAGTTTGTTGAAGACATATCAATAATCTATATAAGAAATACTGATCTATTGGGCTTTTCCATTTAACCACACCCCACTATAGACGATGTTTGGAATTCCAACCAAATTCAACAGTTTAAATTATTCCAGAACCATCCATTTTCATCAATAAAATGTGGTAAAAGGTATGGAAGATTTTAGAATTCCAATCATAATATTCAAATTTTAGGCCAAATTGTGCAAAATTTAACAGGATTTACAATTTGCAATTGGAATTTTACATAAAGTGGAACTTAAATTGAGATGTCAGTGAAATCTTCACCTAGAGGGTGAGGATTATAAAAGGAATAGCCCATTCATTGCTCTATATTTTTTATAATTATCATGCAATGGCGCGGTAATCAACAGCACTCATAGTTTTCCCGGCAGATGTCTGACAATTTAAGATATTTGCAAAACAAAACAAGGAGGGGGGCTTGCAATTACACATTGAACAAATACTCATCCAGTGGGTGAATCGACGGATGAATTAACGACCTGATTTGGAAATGTTTGCGTCAACGTCAAATCGACGTTTATTTAATGTTGTATCGACGCCATGTGCGTCCGCATTTTCATCATGATATAGACCAAATTTCAATCACAATATATCGACTAGATTCTGACCCGATATCTACTTCGCGTTGGAATGTAGTTGAAAACAGATCAGTGTTGGGTTGAAGATGGAAACAATTGCAACTACATCATTGGTTGATGATCAACAGATTGAAATCAGATTGCTGATCGACAGGTCGATACGTCAACGTGGAATCGAAGTCGACTTGTCAACTTACGCCCTCAGTGCGCTCGGCTAACTCGTGGCGGCAAGACAGGCGGCGCCCCAAATGGGGAGCATAAAAACGATCACTAATATAGACCTACTTACACTTATCACTAAGAGTGCCGGAGTAGCAAACGCCCAGATCATACCATTGTATGTGTTCAACCAACAGCTGAAATTAGATACAAGACAAAAGTATGATGAAAACCAAGCAAAGGGTGGATGTCCCCAGAGCCATGTCGAACGGAGGTAGGGGAAAACTTCCCACCATCTAGAAATACCGAGACAATACAATTCCTTTTGTGTGGTTTTAGGCCACAATTGTCATCATTTGAAGTTGCATATTTGTCCCGGTAAAGTCATGGTAACAGTTGGTCAGCGGGACTATTATGCCCACCTCCGCTCTTGATCGGTGGTCCCGGTGTAGCCCTGGGTGTCCTCTTGAAAGAACTGAGTGTACAGACAGATATTATCAGTTGTGGGTATATTTTAATGCTTTAACCAAACATGATCGAATAGTGAATGAAACAAAATAGCTTTTAAAATAATTCTTTTTATATTTCAAAATTAACCGTTTAAGAATTTGATAAAAAAGTACATCATAATATCAATCCTGTTCCGTTAATTCAAAAATGAATCACCAATCTCCAAGCACTGAGTATGAGGCGTGTTTTTGTTTAATGTAGATTCTTTTCAATGGATTCACAATTATGTGTGATTTTCAATGTTACAATTAAAATCAATTGTCTGACTTCAAAAGTATGTGATTTAAACATAATTGTTCTACTTACCTGTGTGGTGAAGCATACGAGTTGAATCTCACTGAGGCACATATGATAACAATGGGTACGGGAAGTCCCCATCCAAGTCCCAGAAACAATGGCACTCTATTCTTCTCTGCTCCGTACACTTTGACGATGTTATAATAGAGATTGATTCCTTCCACCAGCATCCATCCAAACACAGACAGAAAAAGGTAATGTAACAGCATTGCAACGAAGTTACACCCAGCCTGTTTTATGATAAAAGCCAATCAAATAGTAAAATGAAAAAAATATTGTTATGAGTACTTTTTTAATTGCAGATTCACCACAGTACCACAGACAACATCTTAACCTTTGAATGTTCTGCAATTTACAAACATTGTTTTTATCGTTACCATGGTTACAGCAACCTTTACTCGCGACCATTAAACTATGACAATATTGCAGACAACGTTTATGCTTGAGCACAACATTCGTCCAGCGTCACTTTTCTTTGACGCTAAAAAACCTCTCAATTGCCGTATAAACCATCTTCAAATCTCCACCAGTTCTTTCAATGCTCCAAACTATTTTTGTCCTTGTTCACCACATATTTAGGTATTCCGTAATGGTCTTTATGAAAAAGCTTGTCATCAAAATGTGTTGTTTGTATGTTTGTATAATTATATTCGTAAGTACTTTTAACGTTCACCGTAAATACACGGAATCCGGAAAACAAAGATTTTGGCAACCATTATTCCTTTGAATGAAATTCAAAGTGGTGTTAGAATAAATTTTGCATTATATCACGTACTTTGTTGTTAGTCTTATCAACAGCTACTAGAAAGACAAACTGTGCAACTAGTAATGCAGCAGCGAGATTTGCGTGTATGATGTTACGCTGAGTCTGTCGAAGAGACCTGTTAGAAAATTCAAGAATACGCTGGAAAATGTTTTACCAGAATTTTTTTATTTGTCACGATGCTGAATTATGGTTCTATTGACCACGCGTGCGAGAACCAGGACTAGCATGAACTATACTTTGATCAGCTCGTAATCGGCGGGAATTGTTAGGCTTTTACCACTACGCCGAAAAAGTAGATCCACGTTAAGAGTGACATTGTTCATCAAGAAGATCTAAAATGTGCATGTTAAAGAAAGTAGACAAGCAAAGTACTTGAATTAATAATTTGTGATTTTTCTGACGAGGTGTCACAAGACAATTCTCTAAATAAAATATATTAATATTAATCCGCGATGTTAAAATTCCCGCCGATTACGAGCTGATCAAAGTATATGACTAGCTACATGTAGTCCCAACTGTTAAGAACCTGGTAAGAGCATGACATTCATATCAGTGAGAGGCGTAGCCAGGGAGGTTTGGATGTGTTACTGGGTGGATCGCACCCTGTCACTATAAATTGTCAAAAAGGTATTTTAGGGTACTAATTTTAATGTTTGTAATGTACCCAAAAATGTCCCAATTTACGGAAAATTAATAAAGAGACAACTTTTCCATGACAACATAGCATCAAAGGTTTATTTAAATCAACTTTTTGGATGGAAACTATTTTTTTTCGGGAAAAGGATTTACATCCTGCAAATTCTGCTTCCCCATTAAAAAAAATACCTGCCTACGTGCCTGATTCTAAAATAAAACGTTTGTAGTCAATCATGTCAATCTTTAATATACATATATGACTAAGAGATTAACATTATACAAACAACATAACTTACTCAAAAACCACCAGTACCACTATAAACAATATCAGAGAAATGATTGATACGGAGCAAAAGAAATTGGTTAACGCCGTTAAAATCTATAAAAAAGAAGAAGAAGAGAAAAACAAGGAAAATTAAATACATATTAATTACTCTGACCATGGACTTGGATTGACTGTCTTTGTTGCTTCCGCAAACAATACTAATACGTGCAGTGGTGAGTGCGCATGTGAATGTGCTCGTCCGTAGGATTGTGGCTGTATGACGTTTTTGCAATTCCATTACATAGATAACCTGAATTAAGATTCCCAAAGATATACCTTCGATATATCAATTACTTAAAATTGAGATTCTCAATGTTCCAAAGTTATCGTCATGATATTGTTCTCAAAATGTTTGTGATTATCTAATATAAACACACCTTCGATTCCTGCGGGCATTTGTTGGGTGAAACCTGTAAGAGAACTGCAAAACTTGTCGTATGACTCGAGTGACAGGAAACAGAAGATTCGTCTTCGTTAGTTTTAGATAAACCAGCCGTAGAGAACGCTCTATGAAATCAAAATAAAATAAATAGTGACGAATTGAAGTCAAAACCTAATGTGTGCCGCAGGATTTCTCCAATACGAACCCATAAAAAATGGGGGGAAATGGATTGAATTCCCGCGCAGTAATTGAATACCCGAGCAGTAATTCAGAAACAAAGATTGCAATATTGAAAATAATAGATTATATTGTGAGCCCAACGTTAAGCTTATTTGCTACTAAACTGTGATTTGAATTTCATAAACAAAATTGTGAACTTTTATTTGCGTGAATGGCGCTGCATAAACTTAACTATTTCTGATGCATTTTAGTATCGTATATAGACAAACATTACGTACCCGTTAAAACTTTTGCCAAAATTGAGGGCGCACATTTTTGTAAAATCTCATAATGCCCCTTTAACAGAGTTAATCTTTTCATCATAATAACGCAGCAGTTTGGCAATGAAAAAGTACACACAAAAATTAGATAAACACTGGTATTTAGCTTTAAAAGACATTTTGATTTTTCACTAATATAATGTTTATTGGTTTGTAAGATAAACAAACAACTTGCACGCAATCATGAAAGTGAATTAAAATTGCGCACTTCAAAAGTGTGCTCATTTTGGATGTTTCATGATCTTGCTTTAATCAGATATATTGCATTAATAACGATATGTGTCACCAAAAATGTAAAGCGGTAACAAAGACGATGAACTTAAACGAGATGTAACAACATTGTTAGTCAGTGGCGTGCATGGAGTCGACCGCCCTCTGACTAAGATTGGCTGTTAGATTTTGGTGAAAAAAAAGTAAATTTATTACTTTGTTACGAGTTGTACTTGACTCAAGGCCAAAATCACCTTTTACCCGAACTCACACGAATGCACAACACAAATACACTGTTTGATTTTAAGCTAACAAATCTAAGTCTTTAATTGAAAATAGAGTATGCTTGGTACATATAACAACAATTACAATAAAATCACACAATCAGTTTTATTATATCGGTACTTAACCAGCGGTCTTCTTGTTGGTGATTCTAGAGTTCTTGCAATGTTCTGGACGACTGATGTAATATATCCTTATTCACTTGTTCTGCGAAAATCAGCGAAGTCCATCGTACACTTGCATTTATAAATCCTTGCACATAAAATCCTCATACGAAAATGATGATGCCCTCTCCAATCTCCTTTGCGCTGCTATCTCCACAAATATATCTCCGTGCGCTGCTTTCTCCACGAATGTATCTCCTTGCGCTGCTTTCTCCAAAAATGGTGTTTCTTTCACCATTCTCTCTTTCTCCAGGGAACAGGTTTCTTTAACACAGCTCCGCTGTTTTTTGACAGATGCGTGGCCTTCACAAACCCAGCAAACTCCAGCAATTTGACAGAAGAACTTTTAATCCTTTGATGAGGAAGAGCACTTTTGTGTGCTCGCTGTCTTCTTCGTTGCTGTATTAAAATTAGCTCAATTATTGGCTATATAAACTGGTTAAAATGTACTTCTTTTTGAAGCACGAAGACCATCACACACATGTGGAGTATCTCAATCTCCCATGGCATTCTGTCACAATAAATAAAGGCTATTGCAGCCTGTCAGATCTGTATCCAGATGATAATAATTGTAACATTTTCCATAAAGTCCTTCACAATCCGCAGAAGACCCTATGTCTTACTTTGGGCCATTTTCGTAGCTTTGAAATAACCATAATTTCAGCATGTCGGTGAAGACGAAATAATAGCCCTGTGGGCACACAACGGTATCCGTACTTGACGAGATCCATCTCCATTTCTACATCGCTCAGAGGCTGTTTTAAATAGCACTGTAGGAAACTCATGATCTCCATGGCCACATTCAGTAATACTTCTTGAGTATCCTGATTTTAACTGGTTAACATTAAATACTCTCTTTTTGAGAGCTGTAGCTACATCCATTCACATTACAATCATATCGATACAGGTCTGCCAAGAATTACTACCAACATGATGTTTTGTAGCATATCTTGGATTTTCCCAATGTTCTAATAATAGACTTTCACCTTTAACATTACATCACTTCCTGTGGGTTTTTCCCACTATTATGTCCATTTCACAATCTGTCTCAGGAGATTTTCCCCTTGACATAAATAGTCTTCACAAATGATGTTGTTATTGCATTCATCTGGGGTTTCCCCCATGATGTCATAATAAACACATTATTGCATGATTATAAAGGTAACTTCCCCTAGTTCATGAAACACAATTATACAGGGTACATCACAACTTACTGTGCACTTTTGTTCCAGAAAGTGCAAACTCTCTCCTCTGTAGGCCTACCACAAAAGGACTTGTCGGATATTGGCGTTTTGTTTACCTAGAGTAACGAAATGGAAGGGCATTATGAACAACTTAAAGTATATATTTCAAAGTTATGACAGATAGACGTACTCGTCATTGTCATAATGGTGTTGATTTATTTACACTGTCTTGCAATCTTAAAAATCTTCTAAAACGGCTCTTCGGTTGTTAACCAGGGGAAACCTTAAAACTTTATTCCAAAAACAATTATTATTGGCTCTCCAAAGAGTCTGTAAAACTTATATTGGTTATATAAAGAGCATTTTTTGGGTTATTGAACATAAGCTAATATACAGGGTGTACAAAACAAAGAGAACCTTCATTGTGTCCTCTTTTTTCTCCCGTATCTGAAAAGTTGGTAAAATATATTTTGGTATGCAAACTAACCTTTAATTGTAAGCTTTAATAAACCAAAACAATTATATCAATCGGCTCACGACTTTTGAAGATATACCCTTTTAACGGAAAGTACCCGATTTTCACTCTGTCCACGGATAGCAAACAGAGTTGTTCAGATTGGTCATGCTGTGGAGTGACCTGCAAGAACAACATACTTCACACCACTTGAATTCTTCCTTTGAAGCAAAATCCAAAGCGACGTCTATGAGCGAGGACCACCAGCTAGCCTCCATCTTCGCAAACGTATTACTGCTGCATTCGCAAGAATCCGGCGCACAAGGATGGAATGCAACGCAATTGATGCAATGAGGGCTGAAACTGTATTCGCCAAGGAGGCAACCAGGTAGAGGACAGAGCAGCACAGTAAACTCACATGAGAAGAACCAAAGACAAACCAAACAGCCCCTTTCAGGGTTATTTTTTTTTATCCCAAGAAGAGAAACGACTAATGTTGTAAATAAAAGGAAAAGCGAGAAACAACAAAGAAAAAACATGATAAAACCAAACCTCCTCCCTGAACAGAGTGCAAAATAGGTACATTTCTTAAAAAGAGCATATCTTCAAAGGTTTTGAGCCAATTGAAATATTTGTGTCGGTTTATTAAAGCTAACGATTAAAGATTTATTTACATACCAAAATATATTTGATCAACTTTTCTAAAATAGGAGAAAAAGAGGGCGCAATGAGGGTTTTCTTTTTTAGGGGGACACCCTGTATAAAGAACAGTTGTTTCCCGAGGGTGTACTCTAATGGACAAACAGTTTCTCTAAGATGTCCCTTTTCTAAGAGTGTGAATGTCCTTTGTAGGTTTATTTAGGGATTTAATAATGTTTCACCGTTGTTTATGTGTAACAATGATGCGTCTGCATCGTCTGCGTGGTTTACTTCACGAGGGCAGCTTTAGCTGCACAAGCGAAGTAAATCACGCACGCGAGATGCTAGACAGTGATGAACAACGGTGAAACATGGATTCCTTTCAACAACGAAAACCAGCTAAAGATCGGGTTTAGTTCACAAGACTGATTCATGATTAATGCTCGTTTAGTCATAGCCACTAAACATTATAAGAATATAGATGATAAAACTACAGAATTAAACATGCAAGTGTGTACTGTATACACACACATGTTTACGCGCTCACCCCTACCCGCGCGTCCATTAACTTGCGTTCGGGTATAAGCTACAGTAAGAGTGTTTTAATATGATGTGATTAAAATGAGAAAACACGCATACCGCATTTGGTATCTCAAAATCAGTTGCCACAGAATAGGACAAGTTGTTGACGAGCAGCCGAATGTTCAACACTCCACTTTTGAGGAATGTATACTCCGTCTCAGCCGCTAAATCATATCTAAAATTAAAGTTACTGATAGAAGTTAATAACATTCTTATTTCATTATTAGCACTATAGAGAGAACTACATTTTCTTCAAAACTTTCAGGTATTGTAGTTATTATGTAGTTATAATTATGTAGTTCTTTAACACATATAATTTGAACTACTGCAGTTTGATTTATACTTCATCAGGGCTTCGATTTCAACGAATTTGTATCCATTTTTGGTAATATGATACAAAAATACAAAAGAAAAGTATACACTTTCTATAACGCTTAGTTACAGCTGGTAAATCCTGAAAAAATGCCAACCTTCATACTCAACCATTGAATCCTATTGATCACTATTGGTCCACTGACTATTGTTTTTTAGCCCTGCGGGGCAACCTAGATAGCTTTGTTTTATCTTGCCTTGCTCTTGCTCGCCCTATCCGCCACAACCTCGGATGCTTTAACTAACAATTTATTAACTTATATATTTTTGTGTTAACTTCAATTCGTTTTATAAAGGGCATAATTTTATTAACAACAGATGACGGCGTTATCACTGCACTAAAATAATTCATATGACCATCTTAAGATCAGTTGTAGAATTATTAATACGATTATTGTAGCAGGGCGACCGAGTTAGATATATCCTAGTTAATGAAGCATTTTATCCTTATTTGATTTGTATTTACATTACAACAATTTGAGACCAATTTCGTTGAAATCGGAGTACCTTTCACTTTCTGACCCCTGCATGCCTTAAATTTGACATTAGACGTTGCTTTTCCTTACTGAAGGACAACTCGAAAAATGTGTTGTCCTTCATTTAACTCCTTGAACGAGTTGAAATTCACTCTTTTAGAGTGGTTTTCACTCTATTTTGAGTGGTTTTAAAGTTAAAAAACACATTTCACTCTTTTTTGAGTGGTCTTATAAGTGAATCACTCTTTTGGGGAGTGAGTTTTTCACTCTTTTACATTTAGAGAGTATAAATCGAGAACGGTATGTCACAGGATACAGGAGGGTCAAGCTATACTATAAATAACACAATTAAAGGAAATTTAACATATGCGTTGATCTTTGATTGAACCGTAATCGCTTTGGGTCACTTTTTTAGTTTTGGGAACCTCTTGAATGTGTTTTGGGATAATCTAAAAGTTGGTTTAGTCCTGCAAAGCAGGTACTGCTTGTTGCCAGTTTATTTAATAGCTTTCGCCATCTTTGATGATGGCTTTCTCAAAAGTTGTTCTTCTGTGGAAACCGGCTTTGCCTCATTCGCAGTGTGTGATGATGTAATCAGTGAATCATATAAGACGACGGGAGAAGCAGTGAACCAAATAATACTTTTGAGAAACCCATCATCAAAGAAAGCAAAAACTAAAGTTGTGAGTAAATAAGTGACCTACTTGTAATCCATAAGGGAGGTCTTCTCTGCTTCTGCATCTGTCTTTCTCTCGTAATAAACGGCGGTCAATGCTGTGGTTCCTTAAAAAACGTTCATGATCATTATGTATAAGTCATTATTTAAAAAAATCGCTATAGGTTATTACAGATGGGAATCGCGTCCTGAAATGCCTGTTTAATCTGTACTTAATGGCGCACCCTTTAGTTTCTATGAGAGTAAGACGGAAAAATGAAAATTAAACATTTCTTCCTCCCTTCCTTCCAATACTGTGCTGCTCTCAGATGGCCGAGAATAAACTAAGGAGGGAGCCAGCGAAAACAGACCAAACACGCGCGCACACAACCAAATTAACAACACACCCACGCACACAAACACTTCTTCCTTGTATTTGCAAGGAAAACAATTTAGAAAATGTATGTTTACATTATTACATTCCAGCCGCTAGATATTTGCTTAATTATTATTGTTAACATTGCGAAGTGCTGGGTTTCCTATTAAATTATCCAACTAAACAATCTACAAAAAAGTTTATATGACCCGTTGCGAAAGGTAAAACCATCTAGGAAAAATTGTAGCCTTTTCTTTTAGCATACACGAACAAAGTAATGCCCTTAAAAGCTATAATTCTTTGTAGCCATTGTCTAAAAATCACACTTCTCGCAATTTACATTACCGTGCCCTGCCAGTGGTAGCTCTTGCCAATACAATTTTTGACCTGTATGATTCACATCGCCATTCTAGCCTCCATTTGATTTTTAAGCAAATTTTATAATAATAATGCTGAAAACTGTTCCAAGAAGGATTTCGGTTCATCAAATAGAGAGAAAGTGGATTTGCCATAATTGTAAATTGCTGTTTTATGTGCATCTGAGTGTTACATTATTATAGTGGCATTTAAACACCAAATGCTCCTGTGTTGTATTCATATTACGCGGGCTTTGGAAGTCGCCTTTTCCCAAGACGTATTGCGTATTTTGCCCTCTCCCCAGCAACCGCTGATGGAGCATTGTATTGTGAATCGGTCGAATTATCCAGCTGGCTTCGCATATATTGTGTCTCTACTAAATCTTCAATTGATCAATACTACCTGCGTCGAGATTATACGAAATGAAGAAAGTATCGATATTGAAGGGTAAGTTGACTTACCTGACGTAAACTCCATTTCACCCTCGTGTATAGACCTAATATGACGTTCTGTTGCAATGTTAGTTATTAGAGGCGGAATTGACACAAACGTTGCCCTTCCAGAGTCCCCAAAGTCGTCTTTGAAAGTAATGTTTGTTCTTAATCTTTTGTCTTCATTTGAAAGCACTTTCGCAACTGCATCTGAAGACAAAATTGCAATTGCAACACTTTATATGGGATCCACGAATTCAGTAACTTACGGGCCCGACCGACCAAGATTTTGCGTGTTAGTAGTTTTTATTTTGTTTTTAATTATACTATACTCATATCAGCCGATCTTGACTGAAAGTTTTTGAAAAAAAATCAGATAATTTTCAAGCTATGTTTGAAAAAAATATTCAATTGTGTTAAGCTTTCGGGTCATTATAGCTTTAACCATGTTTCTCGTCGACTTAAAGTCACAATGATATCGTATTACCTCACCACCGGGTTGGAGCACTCAATAATGCATATTATATGTTATTATGTGCGGTCCCACACTTGTTTGCTGTCGTGATCTCAAGACGTGTATACAGGTTTGACATTAAGGGCTCTGGTAACAACGTTTGCACAGTATTTTTGTGGGACATGAGAGCAGATCAGACATCTCGAATTGCATTCTGAATACGAAGAATGTCCTTCTGATATCAAATAATTTGATTGTTTTTGAAATTGGCAATGTAATACAAATTTTGTGACAAATTATTATTAATTGATATTTTATGTAATTTTTCATATTTAATAGCCCTCGAAGTAATATGAATCTAATGATACGAGGAATGTCCTTCTGATATCAAATAATTTGGATTTTTTGAAATTGGCGATTTAATACAAATTTTATGGCACATTATTGAATTTTTTTTTTTTTTAATTTTTAATATTTAACAGCCGTCGAAGGGGACATGAGAGCAGATCAGACATCTCGAATTGCATTCTGAATACGAAGAATGTCCTTCTGATATCAAATAATTTGATTGTTTTTGAAATTGGCAATGTAATACAAATTTTGTGACAAATTATTATTAATTGATATTTTATGTAATTTTTCATATTTAATAGCCCTCGAAGTAATATGAATCTAATGATACGAGGAATGTCCTTCTGATATCAAATAATTTGGATTTTTTGAAATTGGCGATTTAATACAAATTTTATGGCACATTATTGAATTTTTTTTTTTTTTTAATTTTTAATATTTAACAGCCGTCGAAGTAATATTAATAAATCTAATAATATATACTTAAAGTGTGTGTAGCTTGGATGAAAAGCCGACGGTCATTTGAAAATGTTGATATTTCGTATTGAAGATACACATTTTTCCCCGAAAGACCTCAATTTTTTAGGTGTTTTGGGGAAAATCTAGATCTTCAATCTAAAGATCAAGTTGAACATTTTTAAAATGCAAATAAATATCATTAGATTTATACATATTTTACTTCGAGGACTGTTAAATGTCAAAAATATAAATTTTTAATAATTTGCCATAAAAGTTGTATTATATCGCGCATTTCAAAAAATCAAAAATATTTGATATCAGAAGGACATTCTTCGTACTCATAATGCAATTCGATATGTCTGATGTCAAAGTGATGTGCTCTTTATATGCCACAAAAACACTTTGCAAACGTTGTTATCAGAGCCCCTAAGTATGGAATATTTATTCACGAAGTGCCAAGATTAGTCTGGAAAGGCTTTGCATAAACCGCACGGGCTAAATATTAATTGGGGTGTGCCGGGATGTGGTGTAAAGTAATTGTTTGATAGAAAATGTGCTTTCCATGAGTTTACATTATGGTGCTTATAATGCAGTGCGTTTGGCTAAAATGGCGGATTTAAGGAGGCTGAGTTTGAGATTTGTGAAGGACACAATTTCAGACTTTATACAACATCATTCTGCTATCAAAGTTATTGCGGTGTGAGGTAATATTTCCTAATTCGTCAGTAATTTCCTTTGCTTACAGCTGAAATGTACTCGCTATTTAATAGATTTTAACCTTAGCCGATAGTCATTCTTGAAGGACTATGGGGAACAGGCGTGGAAGCGAAGATTTCGGGGTATTCGGAGGACCTTGTTTAGTTTTGGCCACGGTATATAGCCACTTCTTCTGCTGATTCGGCCTGGCATGGCTCTGAGAAGACACCATTTGGTTTTTGAAAGAAAATTAACGCACAAGTATCTGAGAGGAAATACAGCAAAAGCATCCGTACATGTTCAGCATAGCATAGCCAACGTGTAGTGAAGCAGAGAAAGAATTCATGGTATTGAATAGGATCGAACAAAGGTATTGTCTACGAGAGATTTGTACAGCTGGTGGTGCACATAGCCGTAGCAGCTGAAAGCACCAACCCTCTTCAAATAAAAGCAAACAAAAAACCTTAATGTTCAGAAATTCAGAAAATTTACCCACCACAAATTTCAGTTTCCTTAAATCCACCATTTTAGGCTAATTCACAACCTTATGAGCACCATGATGTAAACTCATGGAAAGCACATTTTCTATCAAAACATAATTTGACAACACCCCCCGACACACCTCAATGAATATTTAACCCGTGCGGTTTATGTAGACCCCTTTCAGATTAGTCTTGGCACTTCGTGAATAAATATTCCATACTTGATGTCAAGTCTGTATAATTTTTTTGTGAAAATTTCTACTGTTAGAATAATTTACCCCAAATTTTATCTAAACATCCTGTAACAATAAAGACCACACACAATTAGTCCTTCGAGAATGACCTCGGCTATGGGGGGGGGGGGGGCTCGAGCATGAGGCCGAACAATGAGGCCGAAGGCCGAGAAGCTATTTAATAGATTTTAACCTTAGCCGATAGTCATTCTTGAAGGACTACACACAATTTGCCCCAACAAAGACCCCATTTTAGAATCTTCCTGAACATGCTGAAAGGACAACCATTTGTAGCACTTACCCCCCCCGAAAGACCCTTACTTTGTGCTTATCACTTCCTCCGCCGTGACCCCTATATGTTAAGAGTTGCGGTCGCACTTTATTATTTACATAATTATTTGAGAAACCAATCACATCCAAACCCCGCCCGTCCGCGGTCTTCTAACACTTACCAATCCCATCGACCGTTATATCCAATTCATGCCCTCCCGGTACATATTCTGCTAAAGCACCTGTAACACGCGCGAAACCTTCTACCACGGTCACTGAGCTAAGCTTACTAGGTAGATCCTGAAACAAACAATCATTAAAACCAATGATGATCCACATAGAGCTTTATTCGCCATACTTTTGTAAAGGGCTAATTAAATATTTACACAATGTTACGTAGTTTTCTCAATGCATTGTGTGTGCTATTTAACCAGTGGCGTAGATTTCTTTTTGACATTGGGGGGACGGGGTTTGGAAAAAAATTGAAGTATAGTGAATGCAGTATCAGTTGGCGACAGAAAAAGTCTATGGCACAAAATATGTGCGAGAAAAATTTCGCCATATTGAAGTTGAACTGGTAAAATATGGTGCCAAATGGAACAAATTCGTGCGAAGCGCGCAAAAATTAGCACTTTTGAGGCTAAAATGGCCAAATATGAGGTTAATTTGGTCAGAAACCCACATACAGAGGTCATTGACATGGGGGCATGATTGTATAGATCATCCCCCTTGGCAAACTATTGGTGAGGATTTCACCCGCATGGCTCTATATATCGATCTAAGAATCTAAAATCACGGCCATACCTAGTCCAAATCGTAGGCTTGAGGGTTGTTGTTTTTTTTGTGAAAATTTTATTATCGCAAAATTTACAACGCGGAGAAACGCGGAATTTGACATTTGTAAAGCAGAAAATTTTGGGGATTTACTATACATACTCAACCGACGATTTTGCATACGGCGTTCGGCCGTTTTGTGACCCCGAATGCCTGTGACCAAATTTGGTTACAGGAGGGGCATGTACAGGTTTCATAGCGGTCTATACTAACACGTACAATTCAGCATCATATCAACTTGTAATCGCTCTTTTAGCAATGGCATAGTTCATTCAATTTACAACCGTATGACAAAGCAGGCGAAAATAGTAACTTTTTGCACAAAATTTGCAATTTAAAGAGAATTGGCCATTGCTAATTCTAGTGACTCTAGTGTATGGACAATATAAGTGTGCTTTTTCATTTAATGACATAAAAATTGACAAATAGGCGAAAAAGAGGCGGAAGAGCTGGCATTGGTTATGCCACAGAGCACTGACTGCTGTCTCAAGATGGCCAAGAGCACCTTCTATAATATTTAAACAAGAGAGCACCCCTTCATCAGAAATTGTGCATTTTGAGCGCCGTATTAAAAGGTCACGTGACCTTGGGTTTTCGGGCCATAACGTGGGGACCAACCGTCGGAGATAATACAATTTTTTATTCGTCTTAACAATAGGCTATATATAACACCCCAGCAAACACAAAAACGTTTTTAAAACGTTCTAAATAAGTTATATTTTGGCTTTTGGTTTAGGTAAAAACGTTTTAATAACATTAAAATGTCGGGTTATATAAAGGTCACGATAACGTTTTAAAACGTTTTGTATGAAAACACACTACAACAATATTTTTAAATGTTTTCAAAAAATGTTATTGTAAACTATTTTTGCAAACATTTTTGCCAAATATTGTGTCAATACTTAAATAACATTATGTTAAAATGTTTGAACCCAGCAAACACAGAACCTTTTAATAACATTTAAAAGTCGGGTTGTATAAAGGTCATGAAAACGTTTTTAAAACGTTATTGAAAATATTTTGGGCAAACATTTTTCGCAAAATATTTTTCAACTCCCAAATAACATTCTGTTTAGAATGTTTTGTATCAAGTTTTCAAGAATGTTTTTGGAATTTTATTAAAACGTTTTTATACCCTTTATATAACCCGACATTTAAACGTTTTCTGTAAAACATTTTTGTTTGCTGAACAGTAGATTATCAAAAAATGTTTTTTAAGGTTATGAAAACGTTTTATACTCTTAATATACCCTTTATATAACCCGAAATATAAACGTTTTCTGAAAACCTTTTATAACCTTTTGCGAATGATGTCGAAAACGTTTTGTGTTTGCTGGGACAGCAATATTCGTCGCAGAAGTTCGAGCAAGCTTAACTTGTTTACCTCTTTATAACTATAGAGGGCGATGCTGATCCTCTATGGTGTAGTACAATACGGTATTGTAAAAATATATTCTAAACTAGGCTACTTATTAATAGTCCACATGCTCTATGAAAAAGGATATAAATCCAGGCCCAATACTGGTAATTACACCATTTGGCCAATTTCACTCCCAGCTTGACAAGCCCATCCCAATGATAAACCACAGTTGGCAAGCCAATATATAGGAAATTGTTATGTAAACTACGCAAAAAAAGTTTCTTTATGGTTAGGAAATTTACCCACTATTAAAATCTAGCAACTAATTGTGTACGTTTGCTAAATAATCGCATGCGGGGGATTGTCCTGCGCATTTTGACACCTCAATCACTACCCTACGACACTTCTGAGAAAAGTTATGAATATTTAAGTACCAAGAGGTCGACAAATAAAAATTGCAAAGAAGCCTATTCAATGGTTTTAGAGCTGATTCACTGATCCAAGACAGTTTCATTATTCGCGCCTTTTCAATTTGAATTTAAAGCATTTTCCTTGATGCATGTTGGATAATCCTTTGTTTATTGCGCAGATGAATGATCAAAGACAAAGGTGAGTGGGTACTAAGACATTTCTGTTTTGAAAGATGGGTTTGGAAAAGGGATTCAAAACAGATCATGATTACAGCCAGGACAGCTGCATTCCTGGAAGCAGAAGGAATTGAGACACTTGGGTGGCCCCCAGAAGCCCTAATCTTAACCCCTAGCCCCTTGGAGAACATTAACAGCTCAAGAGACGAGTCAACAAGAAGATAAATGCAGATACAACTCTGGTGGGATTGCGTCGCATCGTTATCAACGAGTGGAACTGGATTGAGCAAGGTAACCTTCGACGCCTCATTAGGAGCATGAGACGCCGCGTGGCTGCTGTACGGTGGACACACAAAGTACTGAAAGACTGGTAAAGAAAGAGATTAATCTCAAGTGAAGTTGGAAGCGGCAGTATGATGCCTGAAATGGGCTCAGCAAGTAAACAAAAATGTTATCTGCATGTTTGTTGTTTTGTGTTCTTTTATGCTAAAAACTTGAATAGGCCTTTTCGCAATTTTTATTTTTCGAACTCGTGTTACTTAAACATTCATATCTTTTCTCAGGAGTGTCGTAGGGTAGTGATTGAGTTGTCAAAATGCGCAGGATAATCCCCCGCAAGTGATTATTTAGCAAACAAACAAAATTAGTCACTAGATTTTAATAGTGGTTAAATTTCCTAACCATAAAGAAACTTTTTTTGCGTAGTGTAGTAATGTTATTATGGAACCCGCTGGCACACTTTTCACACCACGTTATTATAGGGTATCAGCAGGGGATAATTGGAGGTATTAGTATTTTTATTCCTTTTCGTAGAGCAAGTAGAGTATACTTGAAAACTATAACACCGTGCCAAAATAAATACTTTTAACACCAAGTGCACAGTAGGTGTACTTAACAGCTGTACTAATTAATGAAAGCTAAACTTGCCTGTCTGTCACTGTTTATGTAGTTGTATGTCCTCTGTTGATCAGCCACCAAATTAAACAGATCCTATATACGGATAGAAACATAATAATTCACTTTTACCACGGATCAGCGACACTCGTTTTCATCAGTAATGATTATGTCACTGAATTCCGAAACATACTTGCACATATTACAGTTAAGTTTTATTCAATTCGGTTAACTGAATGAGCCGGGACCTCGAGGTTTCTCTCTAGTTGATGGTATGGTAATGTGCCGCGGCTTTAGTGTACATTTTTTAGTCAAAAGTTAATGCAATAAAATATGTGTATTTTGGCTATTCTGCCTCTCAAAAGCGACATTGGACAAAAGTGAGTGTTACTGTGCAAAGTAGGTTGTAGGTATAGATTAATGGGTCGTTAAGGGTAGACAAGGTATTGTTGGTCGAAGCAACCTAAAAATCGATTTTCATTATCTAGATCAATATATTATTGAAAATTAACACCTTGATGCTTTGCAAAAGTTCATTCTACAAATCGTATACTTTGCAAACTTGCTTAATGTATTGTTGTTAATGAGTTTTACAAAAGTGTTGTTGTTTCAGACCTCTTTACAACGTAACTCAAGAACCGCATCACCTATAAAAGTATATTTGTGATATTTTAATTCTTCTACACGCTCGCTATGAATTGAGCAATGCAGTTTTTGCTAAAGCTCACTACCATTCGTAAGATGCTGTGAACTACCAAATCACAACAGTTTAAAATAATTAATAACCTTAAACTGGCTTCTCTATAGGTATAGAGAAAGTCAGAATTTCACAGCCCGTCTGGCACAACAGCTTATTCAACACCCCCGGAACTGAAACTTGTTTCTGTAATCTATTATCATGTCATCATGATTTTTCTGTTACTTTAAACAGTTCGTATACTTACCGTTCCCAATATTCCAAGCTGTGTCATTAGATTGCCTGGAGTTGGATAAGCACTAATGTTAAAGATGGATATTTCCTCTATGGCTGCTTTGACACGTCCCTCAAATTCTACCTCAGGAGATTCTGTGATATCAGAGCAAAGGTTATTGTCTTAATAGAACAAGCTATCATTATTACATTATACACAATACGATGGAAGTCATTTCAATGTCAACAGACGTCAAAATGGTCAGATTTTTTTCTAATTTAAATATGTGAAAGACTGTGCTCTCTTGATTACAAAACTTCAAAAACTGAAAATTTTATTTTAATCGCACTTCCGGTTCTCGAGATATGGTCTGTCAAAATGGCGCGAAACCAACAAATTGGCAACAACTATCTTTTTATTTTCTTCATTTTCGGCATGCAGTGTTGCCAGGTAATTTTCTAATCATATATGCATGAATTATGCAAAGTAATGTTTTCAGATACAATTAGAAGAGGTATGGCACTGAAACTTGGAACATGGGTACCCAGCAAACACAACAACGTTTTAAAAACGTTTTAAATAAGTTATATTTTGTCTTTTGGTTTAGGTAAAAACGTTTTAATAACATTAAAATGTCGGGTTATATAAAGGTCATGATAACGTTTAAAACGTTTTGTATGAAAACACACTACAACAATATTTTTAAATGTTTTCAAAAATGTTATTGTAAACTATTTTTGCAAACATTTTTGCCAAATATTGTGTCAATACTTAAATAACATTATGTTAAAACCATTAAATTGGGCTTTATTAATGATGTTAGTCCTCCCCAAATTTTGTCCGACTTGGTAACCAGAGCAACTAACATTCCACCCCCCACAACAATTCCTTTTGAATGTTCAACTACAAACCTGGTTCCTGACATTTGTCTTTTTTGGAAAAACATTAAAAAATTAGTCATCATTGAGCTCACTGTCCCTTTTGAATTCAACGTTGCTAAAGCTCATGTTCGAAAGTGCAATAAATATGCCCCCCTGGTCGCTGACATTGAAGACTCTGGTTACGAAGTTAGTCTTATTTGTTTAGAAGTAGGTTCAAGAGGATATATTACACCAGACAATATTCATCGTTTAAAAGAAATCTTGAAACTGTGCAATAACCCGACTTCCTTCAAAATATTCAGGGATAATCTTTCAAAACTGGCAATTGTTTCATCTTTCAGTATATTTCATTCTAAACAAGAGCCTTCCTGGATTTGTCCACCGTTTTTAGAAATTTAATATTTTTATATTGTTAATCTGGGTGTCTGGTCTGTTTTTAGGCTGCTCTCTTTACTCTTCTGATTGTCATTTTATATTATGCCTTTTTATACAATGTTTTATAACACGTTTTAAATTTGTGTGTGTGTTTATACTTATGTCTTGCGTGCCACCATCAACATGGGGCACTGATCTAGACTTGTATATTTTTGTTTTCCTTTTTAATGAATAAAAGTGATGTAAGATTGATTTGAACCCAGCAAACACAGAAATGTTCTTAAAATGTTTTTTTTCAAAACCTTTTAATAACATTAAATGTCGGGTTATATAAAGGTCATGAAAACGTTTTTAAAACGTTATTGAAAATATTTTGGGCAAACATTTTTCGCAAAATATTTTTTCAACTCCCAAAATAACATTCTGTTTAGAATGTTTTGTATCAAGTTTTCAAGAATGTTTTTGGAATGTTATTAAAACGTTTTTATACCCTTTATATAACCCGACATTTAATCGTTTTCTGTAAAACATTTTTGTTTGCTGAGCAGTAGATTATCAAAAATGTTTTTTAAGGTTATGAAAACGTTTTATACTCTTAATATACCCTTTATATAACCCGACATTTAAACGTTTTCTGACAACCTTTTATAACCTTTTGCGAACAATGTCGAAAACGTTTTGTGTTTGCTGGGTAGTACACATGAAATGCAACAAACCTACGGTCGCGTTTGGCAAATTTCCATTTGCATAATTAATTAGGGCCCTAATCAACTTTTCTAATTAGTGGCCCTAATTAATTATGCAAATTGAAATTTGCCAAACACAACCGTAATTTTGTAGCACCTTGTGTGTACTACCCATGTACCAAGCCTCAGTACCATAGCTCTTTTAATTGTATCTGAAAACTTTACTTTGCATAATTCATGCATATATAACTAGAACATTACCTGGCAACTGGACTTGTCATAGACTTCTCCGTAGTCCACTTGCCAATTGTGCATACTCTGGCTATTACATTTAAGCTTAAAACTCTGATTCAATTATTTGTGCACAATTGATAGATTTTCACATCTGATCTTTTCAGTCACCCTACTCCCTCTGTTTGTTAGCTTCCCAAGTGGACTACTGACTTTGCCTTGCGGTTAACATTTTTAACACGGGACTCTATGGAGAGTTAGGCCAATTTTTGGCCTAACTAAAATTGGTCATGATGTAATACATCTTTAAATGAATCTGGCTTGTGATTGGTCGCCCAGATCTCGTTATTGTTTAAATCCTCCCGACACGTACCATTACCATTAACTATACATGGTACACATATATCTGTGGAATGCGGCGCTTTTGTGCTGGCGCGAAAGTTGGTGGATGAACGTACGCATCTAGCGCGTATTGTACCACCATGCTTAGTCTTGTGGTTAGATTTGATTGATAAACAAGTATGATTGACAGTGTGTTTTAGAGAACGAAGTCCCGGGGTAAACAGGGGGTAAATTTCTCCTTAAAAGTGAAAGTCCATAGTCGATTTTTAACTCGTAATAAACTGACAGATTCTAAAATTAGAATTGTTCAGTATTGAAGTGACATTATAGTTATGCCATTATGATATGTTGCATTCAATAATATAAGCCTACGTATACTTTACTTTTACTGTCACAAATATAATTATATAAACTTTTTCATAAAAATTTTATACTAGTATTTTGATGTAATAAATATCAGTATAATTTCGAGTTCAACTGAATGCGTTCATCATGATTAATAACATATTTTTATTTATCAAAAATCGACTATGGCATAGTCTAGACTTGTCAAAAATATAGAAAATAAAAAGAAAGTTGTTGCCAATTTGTTGGTTTCGCGCCATTTTGTCAGGCCATATCTCGAGAACCGAATGTCCGATTGAAACAAAATTTTCAGTTTTGTAATTTGCAAGGTAAGAGCTTTAACATATTTAAATTGAAAGAGAATCTACTTTATAAAAAGACAATTTTATCAAATGTCATCTCAGGGTCATTAGAGATAATTTATAGGTCAAATAAAGATTGTATGGATGCATGGATGTCATGTTTAATTTGATGTTCTAGCATTCTACATTAATACAATTACCACATTTAGTCTCCGAAATCCTACGAGTAGAAATATAGTCTTTTTTACGTATTATGAAATTTACGTATTCATGAATCTGACTTGTAAAATATTATTTTTCATCACAATTTCTCATCAAATTCATACATTTCTGGGTCAAACGTCAGGTAAAACACTTTGTGGTTTTGAAATTTGGTTTAGAAATAACTCTAATAAAATCATTTGGGTTGATCAAGCAGATGCTTTTTATGATTTTCAAGGCAATATGCATAAATGATGAATCTGCATGTACATAATTTTTCACTTCAGTAAGGTCGTCTTTTGACCAACGTTCATTATTGATCACGGGTTATATTGTATGCGATTGACATCAAAGAACACATGTGTATGGGCTTGTGCATTGAATTGAATTACGCAATGGTTATTCAGGTTATTGATCGCTAGATGGAAGCGAACATGATACATATTACGTAGGATTCCATGCCTGTGCGGGGATTTGAACCCTAGCGACCAGAACTATGAAGTGATAGCACCTTGCAGGGCCGTGCTAAGTGTATCTAGGTGACCCATGGCTCTCTTTACATGGTCAATTTATAGTACTGTACAAACACATTTACATGGCAATGCATTATTCACCAAAACTACTGTTATCTCTGTTATCACTTTCTTCTTGTGACATCGCTTTCATGATATTTCACAGCCTACATAGTCCCTGCATTGGCTGAAATATCCGTGTACAAGGTACAAGGGCAATCTGATACAGGAGACTATACTAATGGAGCTGCATACCGTATTCTTTTCTGCAAAGTTATGAATGGAAAAAGGAAGCTTCGAAAATGGACTGGAAACACCCCTCGACCAAGATTTCAGACAATGAACATATGGCTGACAAACATCAGAGGTCTCAGATCTAACAAGTGCAAATGAAAAACCTGCCACAGACCTTCCATTTCTAAGTCTAATCTACTTCTCATCACTGAAGCCATTCCCGATGATATCGTGATCTTGACAGATGCACCTAAAATCCTCAACCCAACAGAGATAGATTATTACATTGGTACACCTGGCCACTCTCTTATCAAAATTACCCTTGATGAGTCTCCTCCCTCAGAGCCATCTCCACGCAGAAATGTTATTTAAAGTTTTGTTTATCTCTTTTTCTTTGTCACAAATCAACAGAAGTCTCAGCAAAATCTAGTTTTAGACCGGGGGTTTTCGAAATTTTTTGAACGCAGACTTTTAAATAATATTCTGACTTTCTTTATACCTATATTTGTAGCCGTTGCGACCAACATTTATCTAACCAAAATAGGACATCCTCTCTTGCTTTTGAATTAATTAATAATATGCTAACTAGCCAAATAGTTATCCCCACAATAAAAAACGACATCGCGATTTCAGTGTCACACCCTGACTGTAGTCAGTTTTGTTTTGGCCAGTACATGAGAATTGGACTTCATAGATCAAACTAATTTGAACTATGTGTTTCCAGTCATTAAGTGCAACATAACACTCTATGCAATCGCACTTACCACACATTCTTGGAGCGTCGTACCCAAAGCCTGCTTGATATGCGTTCGCCGTCGACCATCTGGAGTTTAATATATACACCGTAACGGCAAAGTTAGAATCCGAGTTCACATTCACTATCGTATGAGAACCACTTGAAATTTGTCCTCTAAGTACACACATTATTTTGTCATCAGAAGCTAAACGATTCCAATCATCGAGAGATGTTGCGTCGTTTAATACTAAGCCACCCGTTTCATTACATTTAGATATTATATTGATATATTGTTTCCCCATTTGATAAACATAAAATGTTTTGTAGTTGTAGTAGAATTCCACAGGGGGCACAATTGTTAAGGCAGGGGCGCCGGGGCCACCTAGAGATCCGTCACAGGTTTTCATATATTGCGAAACTTGTACAGGACAATCAGAAGAAATCGTCATAATTTTTTCTGCTGTTACATCAAACTCGTAAAACTCACCAGCAGAGAGCGGGACAGATCCAATATCAGAAATGTTAAGACTTGCGTTTTGATACACAGAATTAAACACACGGAAAATATAACCACATGGCAATGTCAAAAATGGCGCCAATATGAAATACTGTCCCCATTTGTCAACAGGTGGTATGTTTGTTAATATCGTATCTTTTTGTCCCGGTCCTGAATCATTCCGTGGAATTTGTGCTAAAGATCCGCTTACCACCGATATTGGCCAATCAGAGAGAACACGAATCCCACTCACGTCTACTTTGCTTCTGTATTCGTACTTTTCATACGGATTGAGACTAACGTTGATTTTCGTGCCATATATTTTGACAAAGTGTACTGAAGTTTCATATTGCAGCGCAGTTATAACGAAAATGCACGTTGCCCATTTTTGCCACGACGTTGGATGATACGCTACTATATAGTATTCATTACCAAGGTAAAAATTTGGTAGAGCAATAAAACCATCTATATTATAAAATAAATTATTGAAGCCGTATACTAATATTTCACCCGTTGCTCTAACAAATACTTTCTCCGATTGCCAAACAAATCGCAAATTGACAACAGCTTCACTATTTCGAGTTATCGATGCATGATGTTCATCGTCATTCACTGTTATGGATACATTTATGACATCTGTTGATGGAGTTGTAACAACTACACCAGGCAATGCTGCAGCATTTACATAGTAGCCTGGAACACTTGGAATAGTAAATACGTACTCCACACCAATCACACATCTATCAGAATTACCTGAAAAGAGAAAGCTACATTTTTGATCACATTGTTCTGCAAAATCTGAAACAACACATCTTGATCAAGATGAAACACTCTTACTCTTTGCTGTTTATCCATAAAATAAAAATTTAAAAAAGGATATTTCAACCACGATCCAAACCGCACACGGGACGTCTGGGAGTAGAGACACCAGGAAGAACTCCCTATAGGTGTTGGACTTCATGAGAAGCTAAAAGATGTAAAATAAATGCATGAAAGAGAGTTCAACAATCCTTTTACAGCCAACTACTGCTGGAACTCCACTGATATGACTCCACTGCCTGATCTATCATCGCATATAATTGGTGGGTGATTTCCCGGGAGAACTTCTATATTGAAAGTGGCCTTTCTTGGGCGCCCTTTAGGTTCGTTGTCATCCTAGTATGTGTGTGTGTGGGGTGTGTGGGTGGGGGTGTGTGCATTGGGTGTTTGGCCTGTTTCAGTGTATGTTTGGTTGAGGTGTCGGGTATTTATGGGGTCGTGTGAGTTAGTGAGTATAGTGGTTTGTGGGTGTCAAACAGGGATCCAGCTATACAAAAGTTTTTTTCTATTCATAAGAATTCAGAAAAAGTATAGTGTTTCTTATCTGTGGTGTACAGCTGTTCACAGTGTCGTAGCGTCATAGGGGCACGGGAGCAGGTGCCCCCCCCATCGATTGCAAAATTTAGAAAATCCCATAGGAAAATGGTCAAAAAACGGCTTGTGCCCCCCCAATCATGGTCGGCCCCCCCCCAACATGATGACCCACGCTACGCCACTGGTTGTTCAATTATATGCCAAAAGGATAAAGGTCGAATGTTACACAGTGGTGAAAAACTAAAAGAAAATTATCCGATTTTAACCAAAAGTGTAAAATGGTCATGGTCAATATAGTTCAATGGTCATTGACCTCTTTTATCCTGTTATCTAGATAACAAAATATATCCCATCTACGTGTGTTTTAACAAAATATGAGGACGAACAAATTGAGGTCGTTTTGACGAGATCGAAGCATTTGTTTAGAATAAATAATATTATTGATAGAGACTTATTCAGTAAAGTTCAAGTTGGATTAAAACCACCTCCCTGTCAGCGCACCCCTCTGTACCACTGGTCTAATGGTAAGGAATGCCCCTCATGATACAGCGGCTCCAGGTTCGAATCCCAGTGATATCACTTTTGCACATTTGGTGAATTGTTAAATGTACACAAAATATGAGCGAGACTGGGTTGGATTGACTATAGCATAGTGCATTTCGTCGCTGTAATGATAGGACCTCATATCTCATAAAGTGAAATGTTCAAAAGGGTAAAAAACATTGCTGTCTTGAAATTTGTTAACACCAATGACTGTCTTTCTTTGTCAAGAAACGATATTTTGTATGCGCTTTACTACAGTCATGACTATATTTCTTTCAAGTTTTTGCACAATATGTACAATAACATTCCTATGAATATTGATTGCTTCGAACTATATCTTATCTTATCCTTTATATTAGATACGAGGTTTTGTAGTTTCAATTTAAAAATCAGGTTACTGTAGGTTTATTGTTGCAAATAGACAAACAATGCTTTGCCTGTATAAAGCCTGTCTTACTAGCTATATGTAATCAGTAGCAGTCAAGTTAGCTCAAGCAGTAAGCTCAAGTTAGCTCAAGCAGTCAAGTTAGCTCAATCGACTGTGGTGCGAGAGGTTGTGGGTTCGAACCCTGGCGGTGCATAGTACGCTCACGTGGAAAGAACATTGAGTTAGCTTGAAATTCCCCTGGGCAAGGAACTCACTGCTAATTTGTCTCGTTGTAACCCGTACGAAAGTCGGGGAGCTGATCCTGGTTGCGATGGTTAGGCCTATTTGTGGAATGTCAAGGGTGTGCGCTCTTGAAGCAGCAAAGTCCCTGATTTGTTGTTTAATGGTTTGTGGAATGATGTGGGCCGTAGTGGTCAGCGACAACCTGTAAAGTGTGCCGAGGCTTGTGGATCAACGTCTAGGCGTTGTGCCTGTGCGTAGCGCACTATAAATCACTGCGCTTTTTTTTTCTTTTTGTTTTAATCACCCTTATCGTTTCTAGTACTTCCTTTTAATTTGTCTCATTATGATTTGTTCTTGTCCTAAGAGTTTGTGAATAAATATGTTTATATGCATGGTTGAACCATATTTTGTACTTTTTTATTCGCCAAGGAACTCGACCTTGACGACGTGAATCTTTGTCACGCTAAAGGATCACAAAATCAATTTTGTATTACGCCCCTACTTGCCGTCCATGCAAGTCAGATTTGAGGAGAGCAAACCAACTAATCACTGTGAGCATCGTGAAACAAGTAATAGAAGCAAGTAACGTAAATCTGTGGAGAAGCACCAATGCAGTACTTGAATGGTTCAACGAAATCCCAAACAAGAACGACTCCACGTTTATATGTTGCGACAAAGTAGAATGTTACCCTTCAATTACCGAGAAACTCTTAATCGATGCACTTAAGTTCGCAACGCAGTACGCAGAGATCAACCCATTATACCGAAGAACTATTACACTAGCCAAACAAGCGCTACTCTTAAACAAAATGAAACCCGCCCACTCGGCTATTTCAAAACGGTAATTAGGTTTCCTTAGCAATGTGCAATAAATTAGCATTAAAATCAGGTTGTTTTTTACGCATTTTAAAAACACTTGGGCGTATGCTGCTGTAAATTACTATAATGCCATAGTCATAGTAAACAAAATCCTTATAGGGTACAAATGATATACTAAGATGGTTTAAAAGCACTTTGTAGGTAGAGACATTTTATAATTTGAGTCCATGAGGTGATGAACATATTATTAAGTTATTGATGAAAACCCTTAAGTAAGTTGAAAGCCAAATATGGAGGAACGATGATATTTAGACACTTAAAAACAAGGAGCAATATTTTAAATTAAACTTTCTTCATGACTTGGAAGCCAATGTGACTGTTCCATGTATGGTGTGGTATGCTGCTGCTTACCAGCACAATGAATAAGTTTGGCAGCCCAATTTTGTAAAATTGACGTTTGGCGATAACAGTTTTAATGGACCCTAACAGCATTGGTCAAGGTGGCTGGACAAGAATAATTAAAACTAGACCTGTATATAAATGTTTATTATTTGTTCTACTTACCAGCGGACTTAGTTGCTACCAATTTGAAACGTAATTGCGTTATCATAACCACACATACCAACAAACGTGTAGCGAACATGGTTCATTCTCTGTCTGTTACTGAAATCTGTAATGTGCCAAGAAATTGTTCAAGTCTTTTAGGGGACGGGGTTGGAACGCCCCTCGTCACGCTTGTGACATGGAGAGTGTCCCGGTTTACACGTCCCTCTTCAAACTTTTGAAGGGATGGAGTCTCCGGTGATGAGTGTTCGTTAAAAACCTGATTATCGCAAAAATGTAAAAATCAATTACTAAATATTATGATCATTTGTTGTGACTGGTATACGCACTGAACGCGATTATAGTTTGATAATCATTCATGACACTCAGGAGCTTGATACGGGTAAAGACATCACAACCACGATCCAAAGCGGAAATGTGAAGGCTGGGTGTAGAGAGACCAAAAAAAATCCCCTATATTGTATGTGCTGGACACCACCAGAAGCTACGAGATGTAAACGAAATGCATGAAAGATAGTTAAAAAGTCCTTTTACAACCAACAACTGCTGGAACTCCACTAATTCAACTGTCAGATCTGTCGGCGTAAGGGTAGGCGATTTCCAGGTGGAGCACTGCGATATGGGAGGTGAAGCGTATATGTTGGGCTGTTAAGGACACCCTTTTCAGGATCACTGTCACGCCAATCCTGTATGCTTCTATGTTGCTGTTTTGGACATTTTGTTCTCAGCCGATGCCCCTCAATCTCAATAAAGTACAAAAGTCAATCTCTCTCCCAAATCTCCCATATATTTACATTATTTTTCTCACCAAATGCCCTTACTTTGAAAGTCTCAATCTTACACGGTTGTCATATAGAAGTGAACCTCGGGGTGATTGATAGTTAGGAGCAAGAGCATGAGAATAATATAAATTACATAGCAACCGTTCAACCTTCCATTAAGGAATTAATAGGTATTAATTTTGTAACCGGAAATTGCTGAAGATAATACTGTATCTATCGTTTTCATCGATGCATTCATTTAATTAATTCCTTTTTTTTGTTCGCTCAGTGAACTATAATGCTCTTGAACCCACATCTCATATGCACAATTTATCCCTTACATACCCTGTGTCTTGAATAGCTATTGTAGCCCACAAACCGTGTGGTTAAGAGGCCAGATAAAAAATTAATCCCGATAACCTCATACCCTCGTTTGTATGTCTTTGTATAATCATGCCCGCATGACAAGGACTATCACATGATTATAATATGTTTACTGATTGGTGAGCAAGGTTATTACAATTGTTTATTTAGTGATAATGCCACTGAGAATATGCAAATACACCGACATCGCCTGGCTAATAATTACTTGGTACAGCAGAGATATTAAAATAAACACCCTGGATCGATACACGTGAATGTGCTATGCACGATTTGATATTCAGACGATAAATCTTTGGATACCGGGGTAGAAAATGATGAATATCTCCCGTAATTGATTTAGTCTAAAGAATCCAGATTTTGTTCCTAGCACTTGAATATATATGTTCAACGGATATGATAGTCGTTAGCTAGCGTCTTGAACTCAAAATCTGACAAAAATATTCTGATTTTATATGTACAGAACTATAGCGCAGCGCCTAGGCTAGCTGCACTCACTCCCGTGGAGGCAGTATAAAAGTCGATGACCATTGACCTCAATGGCGTGTACATGTTCACTCACACAGAGAGAGGTCAATTAGCAGGCTATTGTCACTAGCCTTAGTCATGTCCCAACAAAATGATCATGCCTGGCTGTGGATTCAACCTACCATGGCGATTTCTGCCATGAAGATATCGGGGCGATGACACTGTGTCGTGTCCCACTGTGTTCATGTTTGAGTTTATTAAGCATCTTATCAAGACTTAATCTCCAAGTTATAATTGAATATGGGAGTGATATTTGTTTTAAAGCTTATCTAATTTGAAGGATAATGCAAACCATTTTGCATACTTAGGCAACTGCATATTTCGAGAGTTTCTAGCGGGCGAGTTATATAAGCTTGGTCATCATGGGTGTGATATAGACATAGAATATGTCAATCTGGAGCTGTAGCACACCATGAATAATAAATTATTAAAGCGCTAAAAAAAGCTACATTTGTTCCCTGTAGGTGGCTTAAAAACCTAAATACAATTGAGGTTTAAATTTATTTCCAGAGTCAGGATGTAGGTATCATTATTTCTTAAATCACTCGTCATTGTCAAATCAGTGCAAAGTGGGTAGCTATGAAATTTGAAAGTTGAACAATTACACCTGATCCGTTAAATTTGTCTTTTTTAAAGACAATTCTTGTTTATTTATACCAATCATTGAAAACAATTTATATAACAATTTATAGCCAAAGAACTGTATTTTGTTTTTGTGGCTCTGCACTCGTCGACTTTTTCAAAGCTCAGATGTTTCGGCGGGAACTTCCAGTTACAATAAATATGTGCTAAAAGTTGCAATTTTTCTATGTGATGCAAATTTTCTTTTAAAATGTTTATTTTCTTTTTCCTTTTTTTTTCGAAATGAACAAAAACATTTAACATACATTACATTAATTCATTCCCGGGATTTACCCTGATCGACTGTTTACTACTTCTTAAGGGTTTTGGTGGTCTCTGATTAAATTTACATCGACATCTTTGTCATTTAGTTTCCTGGTTCCTTGATGACCGAGTAGCGAGCACAGCAAAAACGTTTCCGTTGTGAGTGACTCTATTACACCTTTTCTGTCCGTTTATTGAAGTGATTTTGCTTATTTAGCTTTTCATTCTAAATTTTGCATTTGTTATTTTTTTCGAGGACAGGTTAAAATACAATTCGTCCACACTTTATACCCACATGTATATTAACATTTAAATCTTAGTGATTATTTAATAAATACGTCCGTATTTGCACGGTTAAAAGTATATTTGACGCTTGGGAATGAAAAAAATCAACATATTGTAGGCGGAAATGGGTGTATATGTGCATGTATATTTTTGGTAGGTGCGGATATGTGTGGAGTTTATGTGTACATGTGGGGGTGTGCTTGGGTTGTGTGTGGATATGTGCGTAGGGTCGGGGTGCATATGTTTATGTGGGGGTGTATGGGATGGGCGGATATGCATCAGGGGGGTTGTAGATAAGTGGGTGTGGTAGTGTGGGGTGGGTGTGGATATGTGGGGGTCTGCTGGGATATACAAAGCGGTGAGCGGGATGGGTGAATATGTGGGGTGTCTGGATATTTGGTTGTGGGGTGGGTGTAGAAGTATCGGGCTAGTGTAAATATACGGTGTGTGGATGTTTGTGGGGTTACTGTTGATATGTAGATAGGGTGAATATGTGGTGTGTGGGGGATAGACATACTGTTTACGAGTCGTACTTGACTCAAGGCCAAAATCACCTTTTACCCGAACTCACACGAATGCACAACACAAATACACTGTTTGATTAAGCTAACAAAATCTAAGTCTTTAATTAAAAGCACGTTATGATACAATATATGACAACAAATGCTCATACACAATAATCAAATATAAACACTCTTTACCTATTTAGTACTTAGCCAGCATTCTTCTTCTTGGTGATCATAAAGTTCTTGCAATGTTATGGACGACTGATGTAATATATCCTTATTCACTTGTCCTGCGAAAATCAGCGAAGTCCAGTGTACACTTGAGTTTATAAATCCTTGCGTATAAAATCCACACACGAAAATGATGCTGCTTTCTCCCAAATACTAAGCGCTTTGCGTCGTTCTCCAAACACATTTATAACTCCTTGCGCAGTTCTCCAAATATTAAACTCCTTTGCGCCGTTCTCCAATGCTAAACTCCTTGCGCAGCTCTCCAAATCACTTTACTCCTTGCGCCGTTCTCCAATACTAAACTCCTTGCGCTGCTTTCTCCAAACTTGTTGCTATTTCTACCTTTCACACAATATTTTCAGGAAGCAGGACTGCGATGCAGTTGCCCCCACTTATTTTGACAGTTGCGTTGAATCAAAACACCAGACTTCAGCAAGTCGACAGAAGAATATATTCCTTTCTTGGAAGAAGTATGTTCTTTGACGTATTCTAGATCTTCTCCGACAACATTGGCAAATAGTAGTACTTTGACTACGTAAAATATTTCTGGTGTGCAATTTCCTTTCTTTGAAGGAATTGGACTGTAAGCATATTAGCTGGCTAGCCCAGATCAACACTATCAACTGTGGCAATAATTGTGTTTACATTTTTCTTATATATCAAGCATGGGAAAAACCCCCATTCTATTATGGGCCATTTACTACCTTCACACTATGCTCGATCTGGGAAATTCCCAAGTCTTACTTATAACATTAACCTTTCTCATTACATCACTTCCTTAGGGAATTCCATTACATCATTTTCAGGGGTTTCCAAATATTCCAAATTAGATATGATTCAACTTGTTTTGCTCAATTTGAGAGGGGAATTCCCCCAAAATGTCATCACTCATGTAACTTTGTAAACAAAGATAAATCATCAAATTAAATCACTCAGGGCACATCACAATACATCAACAAGAAAATTTATATGCAATCTTTTGTTTTAATAATAAGTGTAGTGTTTTTCGTGTGGGTGCGGGGTGGGTGTTATTGAAAGCAATGGTTAAATGTGTGCGGACAACCGGGCACAGAAAAGTGTAGCAGCTTTTAAGCTTTTAAAACTAATAAACACAATAACCGTTCATCAACACCACAGATAGGCCAAACTATATACCTGTTTAAGACTAGAGCAATACTTGGAGCAATTCTGAAATTTGACCCTCTTTGATCATTTCCTGCCAGGGGATATATCTGAAATGCATAACAATGAAATACATTCTGCTGCAATTAGTGGTGGTGCATCATTTGCTTAGATTGACTGGACTTATAAGGCATACTTGTTCATAAACGACAGGGCAGCTGATTCTGATATATGTGACCGGACACCATGAATCAACCATAAAGTCGGCCCGGTCAATTTTGTTTTATTTCGTGTTTCGAAAACATATATCATAAGCCTTAAAATGGTATATCATTTGACAAATGATATCCAGAAGCGGGATTATGGTTTGTTGAACTCTTCTCGGTTCTACATGTGTCTCTTTTTCCACATTGCTGGTAATAAAGTCATAATTGACGGGCATTCGTATCATCCCCAAGTCAACGAGGCTCGTGAATCCTCTCATTGATAATTGTTGGTGATACATACCTAGACAAAATACATTTCAATTGTAACCCACCACTTGAACAGGATTAAGCCAAAGCAAACAAAGACTAGAGCTATTTTAATGATTCTATAGAAATAGGTTGAATATTATTATCCTCTTCAGCAATAGGATTATTGATTGGTGTAAACGCTATCAAATGAGAAACATGTCGCGCCTAACTGAGATAGCTATGAATACGACCTTCACGCACATATTACACTGTATCTCAGAATACAATTTGCCGACTTTACGGCTCATTCGTAGTGTACGCTCACATATGAAGAGTTCAGGTGCGAAATGGCATATCCTATAGCTGTCTTTTGCATTTGTTGTACAAAACTGTTCTATATTTTTATGTTTACTTTAGTTATTTATCTCCTAATTTATTTTTGTAAAGATATATCTTTAGAGAGGCGTATACTTACTAAACATAAGGCGAATGTGCTATTTAAAACTCACTCATAGACACTGAAATAATTAAGACAAAACACTATTATTTACAACAAATATAAACTAACCCCTGGAACTAACCACATAAACTAGCCTATACTGCGTGTTCTGCTTGATGCCTTTATTTCAATAGGATTATGCGCACTACATGGAGTTGACACTCACATATACTTGCACATATCATTCATGCAGAGATCAAATATTATTAATTATTAGTCAGCTATATTGCGTTTCATGCTTGAAGTCTTTATTTCATTATGATTATGTCTGTCCTTCCTCATAAAATATTATTAATTATTATTTTTCAGCAAACTCAATTATTATTACTTTAAAACATACTAAATGAGATTCATAAGTCAGACACGCAAACGTCTCTGTTCTAGTATTTTTAAAACACCTCTATCTTGTCCACTATCATTTGAAACTGGCCATACTTATCCCATACAGGCGTGTTTTTTTTTTAATTTAATTTTAAGAATGACAGCGGTCATGATGTATAAATAATCAACAAATCACTTTATGAATAATATTGTTTGTATATCACCAAATCAGTATGCACAACGTTCATCTTGTTAAAGTCGTTAAAATAGTACTCCTTCTGTCCATTATGTTTTATGCCAGTCCTATATAGCTCTAAATGAGTATTAAGGTTAGGATTCAGTCAAAATGCATTTCGCGTTTTGGTTTCTAGAAAACCTATTAGAAAGAAACATGTTTTTAGCCTATAGAAGGGTATATGGCGGAATCATTGTATCGCCACATTCAGCCTACATTATACTAATGTTGGCTTCAAAAATAAACGTAGTGGCCATGGAGTACACCATCGGGCCCTCTCAATTTAGTGATTATACGCTGCAATATGTTGTGATAATGTGACTGGTTGCGTACAGCAAATGGATTAAAATTGATAGGTCTGAAAATTGAGCTTGGCGATGAAAAATAGATCCTGTTCTATGCGGACGGACCTTTCAAGCAAGGTCGATCGGTTAGACTTTTTGTTTTTTTACAAATGTCTGAAGCAGTGAAATGACCATAAAAATTACCTGAATATTTGCTCGTGTTTTTTCAGTCGAAATCAATCCACTTTTTCCAAGAAATGGCTGATTTTAAGCTATTTTACAATGTATACAGCCATATACGCTGCATTTATATATTTTGTGAGTAAAATCATATTCACCTGGACGCAATTCTGTATCACATTTTGATATATTGCGGGTGAGGGGCAGTTTACATATCGTTGCAAGTGCACCGCAACCAGAAATCAGTTACAAGTAGACAGTTTTGATTTAAACATTGAACAACATTTATTTCTACCAAACCAGATGTCATCACTCACACTGTATAAGAAAATATGATCGTATTAAATTACTAGTATAACATGTTAAAAACTGTTTAATATGTACAACAACATCCATAATTTAGGTTAAAATAGACAAAACAACCGACGTTTCGGTGGCAATAAACATCCCTTTTACTGGTAACTAGCACCCAATTGCTACTGCTAGCACAGCAAATACCTTTTACCCTAGTCCCAGCAAACACAAAACGTTTTCGACATCATTCGCAAAAGGTTATAAAAGGTTGTCAAAAAACGTTTAAATGTCGGGTTATATAAAGGCTATAATAAGAGTATAAAACGTTTTCATAACCTTAAAAAACATTTTTGATAATCTACTGCTCAGCAAACAAAAATGTTTTACAGAAAACGTTTAAATGTCGGGTTATATAAAGGGTATAAAAACGTTTTAATAACATTCCAAAAACATTCTTGAAAACTTGATACAAAACATTCTAAACAGAATGTTATTTTGGCGTTGAAAAAAATATTTTGCGAAAAATGTTTGCCCAAAATATTTTCAATAACGTTTTAAAAACGTTTTCGTGACCTTTATATAACCCGACATTTAAATGTTATTAAAAGGTTTTGAAAAAAACATTATAAGAACATTTCTATGTTTGCTGGGTTCAAACATTTTAACATAATGTTATTTAATTGATCATGCCGGAGAAAGCCAGGCAGTGGCAGGAACATCAAGGTTGTCCGAATTTGCCCATATTTGGTGTAGTAGGGGTGTTTGATGAAACATTCTCACTGAAACTTTTTCAGGATTCTGACCCCCCTTGTTAAGGGTTTATAGCCCTTATTTGTTTTGGTACAATCTTCCCCCTTAAAATGGATGAATTTTTCCTGAATTTAAGCCAATTTTGTATTCTCATTTTTTCACAAGTGGTTGAAGTTATTTAAGTAAATTAAGTATTTGTAGGAAACATCAACCCCGGGCATTACAGAGATCAATTGACATTCAACCAACCCCTATCATTTGGCTCTGGGGGTGTCTAAACATACCCCCCTCAAAATGTCTTAAAAAATTGAATTTTTATTTGATGAATTCAAATGCAAATATAAAAAATATACATCAAAATTTTGAATTTTTGTTGGTGTCATTAGAGTGACCCAACATGTGGCTGTGGGAAACAAATTAGAATATCTTGGGGCGGTGTTGCTTTTTTTAGAAAATACAGTGTTTCTATATGGTATTTAAGCAATATTACAAAGCTGAAAGTATTGTAATATTAACGAAATACGTGATTATTTCAATTAGATACTTTATTTATAGAGCTGGTTATTAAGTTGAGTAAGGTTTTAAACATTAATAACATGGATAACAAAAGCAAAATGCAAATGTTACTAAAATGTAAGTGTTTCTAGATTTTTTTCGATCTAAAATGAGAAAAACCTAAAATACTGATCAAACACTCAGGAATTTTAAAGAACTGTTTGATTAAACAAACCGTTTATGAACAGATTCAAACAAAAGTACGAAATAAACAATTAGTTGGTAACATAAGTAAGAAATAAACAATTATTTGGTAAGCAGCACTCCCTTAAGATTTAAATCATGATCATACAACATTACTTAGCACCAACATATAAATATGAGTTATTATAGACCTAGCAATTCAGTTATATTTATTAGTGCATAATCATGATGACACTTTGCATGTTACCGTTCTTTTCGACGCCTAATTGTACTACATGGTGTCGCAGAATGTTTTATACCGTGTTTGAACAAAATATCAAAAATATGTAGTCAACACTGTATCTATAATTTTAATATGTGCAATACAATGACACATAATGTCTCCTACTTATTCTGTAACTTCTATTAGAAACGTCCAATTTCTAAAATCTAAAATTCCTAAGAAAGCTAAATATATATTAATTTTAGAATTAAAAAAAAACAACCGATAGTAATGCCCTTCATACCTAAATAAATACAACTTTCCTGGTATAAATAATTTTGGGACACCCTGTAGTTGAGGACAGGCAAGTGTCAAAGTGATATTCTAGCTTACACATAAGAAGTTGTATGGAACTGAAAGTGCAATGTTTACAGGGTGTCCCCAAAAAAAGAGGCCCCTCATTGCGCCCTCTTTTTCTCCTATTTCTGAAAAGTTGATTAAATACTCGTATATTTCGGTATGTAAAAAACCTATAATCGTTAGCTTTAATAAACCAAAACAATTATTTCAATCGGCTCACAACTTTTGAAGATATGCTCTTTTGAATAAAAGTACCTGTTTTTCACTCTGTCCACGGATATCAAACAGAGTGGTTGGGATGGCTCATGCTGTGGAGTGGCCTGCACGATCACCAGACCTCACACCACTTGATTTGTTTCCTTTGTGGCAAAATCCAAGATCTTTGCAAACGTATTACTGAATGCATTCGCAAGTATCTGGCGCACAGGGATGGTACGCAACGCAATTGATGCAATGAGAACCAGGGCTGAAACCTGTATTCGCCTAGGAGGCAACCGGGGCAGAGCAGCACAGTAAACTCACTTCAGAAGAACCAAAGACAAACTAAACAGCCTTTTAGGGCTACCTTTTATCCTAAAAAGAGAAATGACTTATGTTGTAAAGAAAAAAAACCCAACAAAGTAAGAAACATAATAAAACAAACAAGATTCTTGGATTTTACTCTCAATCGTCCATTTTATTGAAAAGTATACCATTTTATAACTCAAACATTTCAAGCACAATCTAAGTATTCAAGCCAGAATAGATACTTTGATTCAATCATATACATCAAACATGTTTTACTTCTCAAGTATTTATGATGTCTTGATGTCTGATATCATGATGTTCCAAGAAGTTTGCTTTTTAATAAACAAAATATGGATTGGTAATGGTACCAATCGTTTTGATACAGCCTGTATATCTCGCATGTAAATGTAGGCCTATGAATTACATTCCAGACAGATGTCCAAAAATACATTTCTAAAATTTGATTTGTTGTCAGTGTTTGAGCCCCATACCCTTACAGATGTCCAGAAAAAGAAATTATAAGATTTGACCCCAGATAACCTTTGACCTGACCCCTGCAAAGTGTTCCAAAATATTTCCCTGGTCATTAAGTTTGTTGTCACAGAGTTTGAGTCCTGTACCCCTTACAAATGTACAGAAAATGCATTTCTAAAAATTGACCTCTGCATGACCTTTGACCTGACCCCTGTAAAATGTTCCCCTGGTCATGAGATTTGTTGTCACCGAGTTTGAGCCCCATACCCCTTACGGATGTCGAGATAATGCAATTGAAAGATTTTACCCCCTTAATGACCAATTCTTTGTACAACTTTTAGACATTGGCTAAAGCCGATGCAGGTATGCAAGTCACGTCATTGTGTTATGTAATTTGTGGAAGAAGAAGCATTTTTAGTGAAAATCACATTTTGGCCATAATGACCTTTGGATGACCTTTGACCCCAAGTTGGTCATGTAACATTTGTGCCCCCACCCATTGGTCCTTGTGACCAAATATGGTTACAGGGTCCTAAATCATATGGCTACGATGGCTCGTTACAAGTTTGACAGAAGAAAGAAAGAAGAACTGACCAAAAACAGTACACTCGCAAATTGGAAATTTGCGATTCCAATTTGCGATTGTAATTGAATAAAATCCCGGTTTGATTTAGTGAATACTTCAGTATTTATAAGGCAGTTGCAGTTCAAGCAGCATAGCATGAAATATTCGATCATAAAAGACCATATCTGCCCCAGCTACTAGAAAGGCCTACTGGAACTACATCCTATGGCTAAGATTCTTGGGCACTTGCAGTATAGTGTTTCTAGAATGATTATTTGTGAATGTAAACTGTGATCCAATTTATTTGAAATGATTAACTTACTCCTTTATAAACTTTTGTGATTTATGTTAGTTATCAGCTATTATCACAGTAGCCAACTAATATCTTAGTTTCTTACTCGTAACATTGAGGGCTTTTAGGCAGAATTTTTATTAATATATAAAACAATATATATGATATACTTTTAAAAAGCATAAACAGTAGGCCTACATAATGGACCTACATTTATATTGCAATTTTGTTCATCATGGTTTATCACAAGGTAGTCTTGTATTCAGTATTTCTGTTTTGCATTTTACTCAGATAGCTAAATATGAATTGTTTTGTATTTAGAAACACTTCTGCAGACTTGACATGATTCTGTTTAGAAAAATCTAAAAAAATGTCACCATATGAAAACATTTTAAGCATTTTAAGACTAAAAAATAGAATTGTCACATTCAGTTTACTCCAATTTTTAGACTTACAATATCATTTTCAAGAAATTTATTAGGCGAAAATACTGTCTAGAAACACCAATTTTATGCAAATTCGTTACACCGCCCCAATCTACCATTTATTGTTTGGAGTAGAACAATATAGCCTCAAAATGTTGACATGAAAAAAATCAATATTTAAGATGTATATTTTCATAAAAGGGCTTTAAAAATTACCCTTTTTTTACATTTTTTAAAAATGCTAAAGAGGGGTAACATTGATGACCCCCTCCTGAAAACCCAAGACCCCAATCATTGCAATTTTAAGTTCTATATTACAAATAAACTATGCTCTTGACAAATATTTCAAAATAAAATCCAATCGAGAAGTTGCTGATAGAAAAAAAACTTCATAAACTTTGCCATTTTTCAACTGTTTTCACAGCAATTTTCCTGTGTCAAAAACCCCAAATTAGGGGGTACCCATATCTCCCTACCCAGGGGGGTCAGGTGGGTCTAGTCTGGCATGTGAAAATATGTCATCCAGTACATCAATCTTACAAAGTATGAACCGATTTGGCCAACCTTCATGTTCCCAGATTTTGTCATATCACCTGGATCTCTCTGGCATGGACAATTAAGTATTGACACAATATTTGGCAAAAATGTTTGTAAAATTAGTTTACAATAACATTTTTTGAAAACATTTAAAAATATTGTTGTAGTGTGTTTTCATACAAAACGTTTTAAAACGATATCATGACCTTTATATAACCCGACATTTTAATGTTATTAAAACGTTTTTACCTAAACCAAAAGCCAAAATATAACTTATTTAAAACGTTTTTAAAACGTTTTTGTGTTTGCTGGGGTGTAGTATTGTTTTAGCCTAAATTTTAACATTCATTCTCCTTGGTTGTGTACACTTCTTGAATCTTGTTTGATCTATCCAAAGTTCCACTAGGCCCTGCTGGTCACTTGGTATTGTTTTAATGTTTTAGCAAAATTATAATATACCATATTCAAGATGTTTTCAGCCTATCTTTACCGAATTCTTATTTCCATACGTTGCAGTATCCTTTACGTTTGAACCAATTCTTTTTTTATCTCCCAAAGGAAATAAATATTTCCAGATTGTCATGCAACAAGGGCCAGTACATAACCTAGATTGGTAATCAGTTACATGAATCCATGATCACACAATTATTTGTTTTAGTGGTTAATTTGCCCACTGTAGATACTCCACCAAAGAGTGGCTTGCCACTCGTACAATGATAGGGATATCAAAACGATCACAAGAAATAATTATGTGTACCTGACGGGATGAATACTTGTAATGGTCTGCGAAAAATGCTTTTTGAACTCTCTAGCCCCGCTTCACGAATAACTTCTTCAACCCTTGTACGCGTAAGATTTCATTTATTAGAAATATGAATGTTTTCATATCATAAAACCTTTGGTGTTGTATGTTAGAAATCGATCAGTAAGCATTTTCGCAATTTCAGCAGCGCACGCTCAGAACGTTGCATACGTAACATCGACTACGACGTGTAGAGATACACGATCAAATCACCTCCTTTGACGACTGTGATTGTTTTGGCCTGCAAAAATTTCGGGAATTTAACGGGAATTCCATTGATCCGTAAAAAATATCTGTAAAATTATGTAAAGTTGCTTTGGGAAAAATACCCTCAAACCATTTTCTTTTCATAAATATTTAAAAAATATGAAAACTGAAGGTTACGTTCACTTTGAGATCAAGTATCCTATTTGATTTGTATAGCGTTCCGTATGACACAGGAATAAAGAACTACGACTTGTCTCGCTTGTCAAAAAAACCGCAGTATTTAACGTACTCAATGTAAATGCTACATCAATAAATATTTTTAAAGTGCAAATAATAACACATATGAGGAGTAGTGAAGTTTGGAATTGACGGATCTCTGACTGTGACTTTAACATGTTTTATAACATTGACCCTTGTAGCATGGATAGGCCTAGAGCAATATAATGCAATGTATAATACATTTTCTATATGCAAAGTTCATCGCCATTAAAACACGCGGGTGGGGTTGTTGTTTTTTATCTGTCGTTCTGAGCATGCGCTGAAATTGCAAAAAAAAAGTCTTATGGAGTGATGATATCGAGAAGTACCAATGCAGCTGAAAAACACGATCCAAATATAGTGCTTCATCTAAAATGTAGGCGATAGTATTGCATCAATAACGCAAAAGCAACAACTTTTTACTTATTTAAAAGCCTTACTCTCAACACTACACAACTTTGCGCTCACTTAGAACATTTTCGCTAAGATCATACACAGGTAGGATTTATAGAGACTTATTCAGTGAAGGTTAAGTAGGATTAAAACCACCTCCCTGTCAGCGCATACGGCACCCTCAATCTGCATATACCGGTGCCATACCAGATTCATTGTGGCAACGTTTAAACTTTTAGTCTGGAGTGCTTGCAAAATTCTGGAAGCCATTCACGTGAGAACATAAAGGGCTTGGTTTAGATCCAATATAGGATAACCTGCATTTGTGCAAGAGCTTCCGTAACTATTATATTGACTGTTCCGATAAAATTGTAGACAAGACAAAGTGTGTAGTGTTGAGATTTTTAAATACTTTAATATCAGTATGTCAAGATAAGAAAAAAGGGTTTGTTTCCTGTACATGGCCTGAAAACGTAAATGAGAAATGCAGTTTTTGTTGGTTTGTTTGTTTGTTTTGTTTTTTAGAGTCAGCATGTATGGTAAAATGCGAAACGTTTCATGTCAAATCAGTGTAGAGTAGGTTTGAATAAGTTAAGTATAAAAATTATTAAGTATCACAAAATATTATAGATTGATTTTCATAGGATATTTAGTGATTACACATTGCTTATACACAAAATGTATCAGAAAAAAGTATGAAGATGTTTTCATCTCTTTGTGCTTGAAAATATAATTATTTTTGTTTTGTTTTGTCAAATTAAAAATTGAAATGCTGTAAAATCACTTCCAAAAACGAAATACGTGAGGCCTGGCTACAGCAAACAAACTTTTTTTAGCCGTATCTACTCTTACAGGTTATTAACAAGTAATACTAAAACATGCTAAACCACAATACTTACAGGAAAACAACAACATGATTTCGCCTCATGTACGTTGTTAGAGATTATGTTTATATGTTATAAATTCCACCATATGTGATGTGATCATGCAAAATGAGTTGGATGTCAAGAATATTGATTTTTGAGATCATTATAATAGCCAATAATATATAGTATTCAACTTTGTAAACTGAATTCTGACTGTGATCAATATCAGACTCATTTAGCTTGATTACGTAACATATAAACTTCTGGTGTTACGTCTTTGTTTTCGCAAAAGCTTGTCAGGTAAATGTGACATCATCACTACACAAAGTTGACCTATGTGTGGACATGGTGACGTCACATTTGCCAAATATATAGACTTTTGAAATGGCGTAGTCATTTTTGATTACTTTCGCTCATTGCAAGACATTTGTAACAGGTAAACATTATCTTTACCAAAATAATGAAAATGTAAAAAAGTCCTCTGACTAATACGTGTAATGTATTATAACCCCAATACCAGACCAAATGCGAAAGTTAAAAAAACAAAACAAAAAAACTTACTTTTAACCTTACTGGGGTTCTTGGAGTCTTACAAAACTGGGAGTAATTTCTGGTATTAAAATTCTTCTAAAAAATAGTCGATGCAGAATGATATGTTTAATACTCGGGGACAAATTGGTCCGATTTTAAACCACTTTTTGCCCAGAGAATAAGTTTAAATTCGGATTGAAACCAATGATAATAAATAATTAAGTTCGGTCTTTTGTTTTTCCTTATTGTCTTAATAGGCCCATACCCTGTTTGTTTTAGTGTTAGTGTTAGATGTATCATGGTTAGGGGCAGAGTTTTAGTTAAAGAGTTACAATATAGCTAGGGTGCGCAGGGTATTCCAGATTTATTCCATATTTGTATAGAATTGGGGATATTACAGGTTTAATCAAATGAGCACTTGTTTACGAAACTACATTATCTACTTGATTGAACAGAATCATCAGGATCGGTATAGTAAACTGGTTAATAAAGTTCTTTGTATCTGATCCAGAATGTTCACTTACTTGTGTACGTTGATCTCGGAGTTGCCAAAAAAGTCACTACCCATCGAGTGTTGATAAAGACAACAGGTGTTTTTGAAACGTACACAAGTAAGTTAATATTTTGATCCAGATACAAAGAACTTTTTAACCAGTGCATTGACTACTATTAACTCCTTATAATACATGTGTACCATATGGTATCTTATGATCAAGTTAGAGACACTATCAGTGATCCATGCAAAGCAGTATACCTAATATTTTGTTTCTTTTTACTTGAATGGCTTAAAGTCAATAGAATTATCATTTGGTGTTTTTGGTTCTTTTTTTTTCTTTTTTATATTAAAAACTGCCAAAGGGGAGAAAACGGCAGTGTTGATAAAAATTAAGTTGCCGTCACTTACATTAAAACAGTATAAAGTAGAAATTCAAAACATGCCTAGACAGCGCCTCTGGTTCGTTCAAATCTATATCAAAACGCAATAGATTGTAGTCCAAACGAACAGACTCCTCCAACATTGACTGACCCCCCCCCCCGGGGGGTGGGTGGGGGTGATTTCCACTTTGAAGGTAACGTGTATTTAGGGATGTTAAACCCCCTTTTCAGCGTCGCTGTCACCCAAAGACCCCATATTTTTTACGAACACATGCTCTGTCACCCTTATGTTTCAATTTGAACAGCAACTTTCATTTATTACTGATTTTCTTATTATTTTGAAGAAATGTGAAGCCATTTAGAACTAGAAATTCTATGTTTGAGGTTTCGGTGGCGCTGTTTCGGCTCTCATCCAAAGGTTAAATTTAATGACCCCATATTTTTTTCTTTTTGTTTTGCTCTCACCGAATCCCCCTTATTGTGAAAGTGCCAGTCCTATATACACCTATATCCATTTTATATTGTACCCCCGGACTAAAACGTAGCAATTTCAATACCATTATTAAGGCATATTAACACATCTATACTCTTTAAAAAATGCACAATTCTGATTTTCGATGATTCTTTAGATTATCTGAATTTAGCGAATCATTAATAGTCCCTATGATTCAAGCACGTGCACACTTACATACCCAACTAAGCTTCTCTCTACAACAATATCATTACCTTAATTATACATAAAGAGACTTTTGCTAGTTTTAAAACATCAATATCATCACACATTAACCATTAGGCCAAATGAAAAACAAAAGTGTCTCAAAGCTTCAGCACATACTTTCAGTAAAAACGTACCGTCTTTGTGTTACCTGAGTTTTTATATTATGTCTTCTTTCAAAATAAATGAGCCTGTTTTTGACCATACATTATTTCAATCAAAAATTCAAATTATATATTTCCCCCTATTATTTAAATTTTAACCCCATTCAATTTTTTTTTTTTTTCTGAAATTTATCATTAAGGAACAGGGATATTCGCCATATTCTAAAAATTATATGTTGGAATTCCCATGTACGGAGATTTTTATGAGGTATTTAATAAGGGTAGCATCTGTTTAAATCTGATACTATTTCAATGACATTCAGCAAACTTTAAACACTTATTAGTTACCCTAGTATAAAGGGAGTGAAGATCACGTGAAATCAAAGCATCTTCATTGTCATGTGTATTAGGACCAAAGATATTGACACGCCGTTCATTGAATTCTTTCTAATTCATCCTTTGTTTACATGTGATACTTGAAGGCCAAAGTATATGTGACATACTACTTGAAAACAACAGTATGTTCTTTTTGTCAAAGGCCTGCCTTGGCTGACGAAAGCACAATATGTACGTCACGTGTCAGGTCATCATGCAACAGACAGCTCAGACAAAAAAGGGGGGTCAGCAGGTATCCCCGTCCTGTAAAATAAGTGTTCGACTCCTTTACCTTTACATTTAATACTTATTATGCTTTCTAAACTTGCGTGCCATTCGGGAGTGCCAATAGGCACAACCTTTATGGGGTACGGCACTGACCTAGACTCATGTATTTTATGCAGGCCTTATTCTTTTTAACGAATAAATTAATACGGTTTGAGAAAAAATATTTTGTTTTCATTTGGCCTAATAAAATACAATTGTTTAATAAAACATATTCACATGTCACAATGCTTTTACATATCTTAATATTCATCTATACATTTTCATGCCTGGACAATTAAAAGGGCACAATTCAAAACATGCCTAATCATTGCCTAATTAAATATAATACCAACTATGTTTATTGGGTGTTCAATTAACCTAGACACAAGCTTTTTATTCAACATTTGAAAAGTACGGATAGTTGTTTTCCGGGACATTTTTGTAAACAAGCTGTACAACGTCGTTGCCTGTAAACATGGGATCATTCAATTTGGAATTGTCAAATAAAGCTCCGCAAGGATATTGGCCTAGAAAAGTCCTGCAACTCTAACTTAATCAACATCCTACGGCTATATACATGAAGCTTTCTCTTCAAAGCTTAAAATGGACAAGTCCACTCGATTTGCAATAATAAAGGTTAACGTTTGGTCTCAACTTTTATGCGTTTTATTCTCCTTTTCAAATATTTTACAAAAAAGAATAAAAAACCTTGTGTCTCCATTAATACCGTAAAATATGTCTCTAAAAGTTTGTTTTTTTATTTCTTTATAAAGGGTGTCTGCATTTCGTTTCCTTCTTCAAAGCAAAAGCAAGACACACTCTTTTACAAACATAATTATAATAGATGTAGATGGAATGATACGGTATAGTTATATCGCCTTCCTAAAAGCGTTAACATCTTCTTTGTGCTGTGAGATGTATCCTTCAGTAACAACCACTTAACTTTTCTCAACTACTGGATTGAAATTCTCAACTATTATACTGAACTTTTTTACTCACGATTTTTTTTTTCGGTTATTCACATCAACATAGAAATTACATCAAAAATTGTAACTCTAATATAAATCTCAATACAAATATTTAAACTTAATACATTTAGCTTTTATTGTAAATAACATCAATATTGTTTTCATTCGAAACACTCAAAGTCTAGTTTTTTATTATCAACCAAATGCAAACTGTGACTGTATACATTCGGTTTCCCGTAACTTATTGAAAAATTAATTTCGCATTTAAAATAGCTGTAAGGCCTAACGAATTGTTTGATTGGCGTAACATTAAAACACAGTTATGTATGATAAAGACTTTTGAAAAAAAAAATCCCGTTTTTTTTCTTTTAATTTTAATTATTTAATTATTATTTGTTTGGTGGGATAATGATGGGATAAAACATTTTTTTTAATATACCGCGATAATTGCCCTGCACTACAAGCAGGTTACACTCATCACCTTGTCTGCAAAACCACTCGTTTCAAATGTATATACCACGATAATCGCCCTGCACTACAAGCAGGTTACACTCATCACCTTGTCTGCAAAACCACTCGTTTCAAACGTACTAATCTTACAGGTGCGAGTGATTAGCGTGACATGATATATAATTACGATCCAGGTTTTTATCCCGGTTCTTTGACATCTATGGTTCAATGCAGAGATACCGCGTGAACGTATTAGTGCTGTGCGATGGTACTTAATCCTGTTACATCATCACTTATACGGCGAATTGGATTAATTATGCGGCGCTGTACCGGGGATACCGTGTGATATACCAGTAGTGTCTGCATTGGAACACGCACGGTAGGGTAGTAATAAATTCAATATGACGATCAACAAGAAATGTCAATGTCATTCACATTTAACGACAATGGGTAGGCCTATACATCAAGTTGTTTTTTTAAGAATACATTTAACACACCACTTACGTAAGCTATGTATAGTAAAACATATTTTCAAGTGGTATGTTAAATCAGTTTAGCAACCTAAAGTTGTATATAGATTGTATGATATTTACAAATCAATTATGAACGATGTCTACTCATTTATGATTGGTACATTAGCACATATTTTACTCCACACTAATATATACAAACTACGAATAAAGATCAGTTTTGAATTTTATTTCAAAATGATTCAGCCAAATAGCAGTAGGTCGGACACATTGCACAACACTCTGTGTAATTATTGTATATTTCATACTGATTTGAATCAACTTGGATCATAACTTGTTGTCAGCGTGTACAAAAATAAAAGATGCGTCCTGTTTCAGGGCTCAATAACTTGCCCATATCCATGTAACCTCTGCGTGCTTACTTACGATATCTGCTCATCTCATATAGTTCCGGTTTCAGTTGGTAGTTTACGATGACTGAACTGCTGGCGTGTTACTTGGAGCAGTAGCATTAGAACTCTGTATAACACAATTTAAAAGGAACTAGTTATAACCGGAAATGTGAAGTGGCATGCAAAATCCCAAAGATGTAGAATCTTCAAGAGTAAACAACATATGATTCGTGTAACAGACCCGATTCAATCCGGCCCGTTATATGATCACTGAACAAACATTTAAACTTGTGGTAAAAAATGGTATTATATTTCTCATGGTCGTCAAATAATTTTACATAATATTTCCCGCTACATTTCATTTCATTGCTTGAGTATTTCGTGTTAATATATTTTGACCAACGTTTAATAATGAAATAAGGCTACATTGTACAACAAGGTACGCCACCCACAAGCTTGAAACTTAACTCCATGATATATCCAATTTTTGTTATTAGTGATTAAAGATAAACGGTACAGGGAATACATACCGGTTGCGGCATAACAGCATTGGGTAGGGTAATCCCGTATCTTGTTAAAGTCCGTTTCAGTAACGATTGCACCTAAGTGTAAACAATCCAAAACAATGGGTTTATATCTTATGCTTGTTGATAATGGTTTTGACGTCTTTTCAGAGAGATAGCAGAACTGACCATTCACATCATTTACATTATTATACTTTGAATGAGTTCATCATTCATGCTTAATAATAGTGTGGGGAAGTTTTTGAAGCAGTAACCCAAAGAAGATTATTCAAAATGTCGGTTTCAAATACGTCTATGATTGTAATGAAAGTTAATATATAACTAAGATAAACGCCGAAAAACGACAGACGGTATATCACACTATCCGAGGCCTAACACGACTGAATAGTTTACATACCTCTTTATTCAAAATGCCATAAATCAGAAAGATGAAAAATCCTTGAAGAGAATTGCAAATCACGAATATGTAAGCAAAAAATGTCACAGCGTCCTCTATCGTGAATAATCCAAAGATCCACGTGATGCCCAGGAGAGGTGTCAAAATCATAGCGCCTTTTATGGACGTTCTGAATGGGAAAAAGTTACGTTATGACAAGGAAATCGTGCATGACATGTGCGCATTAATGCTCAAGAAAGTTTTAAAAGTCTATGGGTATTTAAAAGGCAAATACACAGGAACATGACGTTTTACAGAAACCACCTGACCATTATGGCCCAAGCTAGCAATTTAACAAAACAGAATCTAAATCGGGTCCTTCTCTTAGGGACATACAAGGGACATAGAGCAACAAAAGCTGTACCGGTGCATTAAATCCCTAGCAGACAAAAATCCGTGATTGTTTGAAAAATCCATTTAAAAACTCTGTTAACCAGATTTGTATATACGTATTTTTCAACCAATATCTCCTAGAAATTGGTGGTCAGATGAGAAAATCAATAAAATGAACGGTCATTGTTATAATAACATTGTGATTAAGAAATAAAGGGTAATGCATTATCCTTTACACCCACATAATGTGTCCGAGGCAGTAAAAACGTAATAATTATTTAAACGTTTTTACTGCCGAGGACACATTATTTGCGTGTAGAGGATAATGCTGCACCCTTTATTTCTATTCTATTACCAGAAAATAGTGCCATTTAAAAAGAAAATATCATTTTTTGGCACAAATATTTGAAGTTGTTTACTTCAAGGTGGAGCGAGTACGCGTAAGTGACAGCGCGTATCGCGGAAATATTGCACGCGTAACCAGGCGTAATGCTGTGCGTAGAATGTGTTACGGCGCTCGACCCATTATTGCAGAATAATGGGCTCTCACGTGACGCGTTTCAACAAATCACAGTGCGCGATTTTGAATAATGGGTCGTGGGGGTAATAGAATATAAAATAATGGAGTGTTATGATGAATTAAAATTTAACCCTATATTACATCCACACAATTTTATCAAGGTATTTAGACAAAATAAGAAGATTTAAGGTCAACACTTGAAGCATATCAACTTACGTACCTCATGCCCTCATCAGCGTTTACAGCGTTTGCAGACTTAAAAAGGATGCGCCCAATAACACAGAGCAGCACTGTGTTCACCTGCATTTAAATAATAATAGTTTAATTTGTTGTAAACATATTAAGAAATTATAATAGTGATCTATTGGACTTTTACATTTCAAAACTACACCTCTGCTATGGACGATTTTGAAATGCAAACCAAATTCAACAGTTTTAATTATTCCAGATATAACCATTCTGCATCCATAAAAAGTGGAAAAGGTATTGGAAGATTTTGGAATTCCAATCAAAATTGTCCAATTTGAGACCAAATACATGTGCAAAATTCAACTCGATTCAACTTCGACTTGTCAACATACGCCCTCATGGCGCTTAGCTAATTCGTAGCCGCAAGGCAGGCGGTGCCTAGAATGGGGAATATGCCTCCTCAATATACGGTAAGATCATTTATATTTTAGATGTTAATACAGACGATCACTAAAGATAAACCTACTTACACTTATCACTAAGAGTGCCGGAGTAGCAAACGCCCAGATCATACCATTGTATGTATTCAACCAACAGCTGAAATTAGATACAAGACAACAGTACGATAAAAAACAAAACAAGCAAGAATGTAAAATCGAAGTTCTGTAGGATACAGGATGGACGTCGAGGCATATCGAACGGAGTAGGGGGAAACTTGCCACCGTAATGATATACCGAGACAATACATTTCCTTTGTGTTGGTTTTAGGCCACATTGTCATCATTTTAAATTGCATATTTGTCCCGGTAAAGTCATTGTAGTAGTTGGTCAGCGGGACTATTTTGCCCCGCCCCCGCCCATGCTCGGTGGTCCCGGTGCAGCCTTGAGTGTCATTGAAAAGAACTGTACAGGCAGCTATTATCAGTTGTGGGTATATTTTATTGTTTGAACCATATGAGCGAATAGTTAATGAAACAAAATTGTTTAAAAAATGATTCTTCTTATATTTCAGAATTAACCGTTTCGTTCTTGAAATATAAAAACAAATGATTAAAAAATGCCATGAATTGAACCAAATTTTATCTCCAGATTCTCCCAATTTAGCTCTGTTTACAAGCCAGCTGCGGCTTCAGGCAAAGGCCTTTCACGTCGGTCATATATTGACGTTCTTCGTGCTCACAAGTGGTGGCATCTCAAATCAAAGGAACTTCTATTTACCTATGTGGTGAAGCATACGAGTTAAATCTCACTGCAGCACTGATGATAACAATGGGTACAGGAAGTCCCCATCCAAGTCCCAGAAACAATGGCACTCTGCTCTTCTGCGCTCCGTACACTTTGACAATGTTGTAATAGAGATTGATTCCTTCAACTAACATCCATCCAAATACAGACAGAAAAAGGTAATGCAACAGCATTGCTGCGAAGTTACATCCAGTCTGTTTTATGATATAGATATATCAAAGGAAATAATCACTATATCACATTCATACACTCTTAGATAACATAACATAACATAACATAACATAACATAACATAACATAACATAACATAACATAACATAACATAACATAACACAGCATCACATAACATAACAACAAGCATTTATATGCGGCTTTGCCTAGGGATTCAAGGCGCCAAGAGAAAAGAAAATCAAGACATTCAAAATTACAAAATGCAATGGCAGCAAAAATTAAGGAATATTTAAAGTGAGTTATCCGGGCTGATGGCATTCTTGATTGTAGTTGGTAAGCCATTCCAAACCTTGGGGCAGTCACTGAAAAGGCTCTAACCCCAGCATATATTTCCTTGTGCGAGGTATTGTAAAATTAACACTCTAACTGGACCGAGTACTCGTACTGATAGTATTTTGACAAGTATTGAAATCCAAATATGGACGAATTTGGTTGATGTTTCTAATAAGCCCATTTACTGTTTTACAAAGTTGGGTGATGTGTGCAGACATACACATTTGACGATCAAAAACAACCCCAAGGTTACGAACAGAAATGGATGGGAAAATCTCCACACCATCAAGAATAAGGCTAGCATTGGTTAATGTTTTTAAAATGATGGGGAGATGCTGCCAGAAAAAAAACTTAGCCTTCGGGGCTCGTGCATTATTTTGTCTAATTTCTCTCCCAATAAGTAATACGCGTTCATTAACATATAAATAAAGTGTTGGTGAAAATCTTCACGTGTGAAGATCAAGATGATCATGCGTACATGTGATATCATGATTATTCAAGGACAACGTGTCATTACTTCTGCCAAACATTTATTCCTATGAATTAACGGTTGTGGCGTTCTCCACAAGTTTTTAACTGCATAATTTTTGTCGGAAAACTCCACAGACGTTGTACACAGGTATCATTGGCATATAGCTAAGTTCATCAAATCAGCTCAATTTATGAAAACTGAATTTTCTCTTATTACATAAATCTGGGTTTTGATTTATTACAGTGACTTTTTCCAGATAGTGGTCTGAACAATCACATAATGGTTATACTGTTTTACTTTTTTTTTAATTTGCTTGACGTTTTCCTAGAAACACTAAATTACCTAAAATCTAGATGATGTTTAGCAAACTATAGGTCCAATTTCAAGGTCATTTGAAAGGTAACTAAATTTTGAAAATTCTCTCGCTAGCTTGTTTAATTATTTTTTTCTATTTAAAATATAGGTTTTGATATCACCTTTTCTAAAACATTAAACACTTAATCTAAAAAAGCTACAAGAGAATTTTTATTAAGCTTATACACCATCCATAAAACTTTGGAAACCAAATTAAATTAAATTACCTACCTTGTTGTTAGTCTTATCAACTGCTACCAGAAATACAAACTGTGCAACCAGTAATGCAGCGGCGAGATTTACGTGTATGATGTTGCGCTGGCTTTGCCGAAGTGATCTGTATAAAAATATAGGAATAAACAGGATAAAAAGGCCAATATTGCCTAGAAATAACTTAAACCTTTGCTTGTGGAACTTATCTTTGCTTATCATAATGTTTTATCTGAATTATTTGTCATATGTTGAAATATTGTACTATTGGCCGTGCAATTATAAATTTCTTAGACGAACACGGCATGAGCCTAAACTAGATATACGTACTCACCTGTATGGAACGTGACAGGAGTATGACAGTCATATTAAACCAGGGAGACGCAAGGAGGTTGTGGTTCCCAGCTTGTATATAATTATACAGTGCAAGAAAAAAATGTGTACACAACAGTCGAATAGGCGAAATATATATATATATATATATATATGTTAAAAAATTAAGTCAAACACATTATAATTCGCACTATTGCAGTTTGATTTACTACTCCTAATATGGAGGGTTCTTAGTAGGCGCGCAGTCTTTAAAAGAACTCACAAACAATAAAGACAAACAAGTTACATATGTGAATCCGGAAAAGTACGAAGAAAAAGATGAGTTGGAAGTTGCTTTTGGAAGCGAATTTCAAACAGCCGGAGCAGCGAAATGAAATGAGCGTTCACCAGCCGATTTAAGATTAACACGGGAGATTTCAAATAATCTTTCAGTAGAAGATCGAAGTGATCGAGCTGGTTTGTACGTACAGAGCGTAGCAAGTTGATAACGTATCTTCAAAGTGCCGAAAAGCATGAACAGCTAACTTATACTGAATCCGAAATTCTAAAGGCAGCCAGTGAAGCTCAGATATTACGGGGGTGATATGCTCATACTTCCTTTTCTTCATGATTAAACGGGCCGCGCAATATTGTATTCTTTGAAGTCTGTTAAGTTGGTCAGTGGTGATACCAGTCAAGGACGAGTTACAGAAGTCAAGACGCAATGTTATAATTGAATTGACAATACATGATGTAGCTCTATCAGACAGATAAGGCCGAATACACCCAATACGTCTTGAAGACAAAAAAAAAATGATGAACGGCAAACTTCTCTGATGTGACTGGACATGCATAACGTTTGATCCAATCTCACCCCAATGTACTTTTAAGTACCTTGGGGTGAGACTTCTGTATTTTGATATCAGAATTCAAAATTGTGATGAAATCAGGACTTCGATTTCAACAAAACTGGTCTCACAATTGTCTGTAATGTGATGGATACTCCTGCAATTAATGTCACCTCCATACACACCCATTGAGCCTAATGACCACTGTTGATCCCCGTGTATTGACCATGATCCATTCTGTGATGTATATAATATTCCTATTTTAATAATCATTTGACTTGGGTTTGATTTTGATCTTGATATGATGTGATCTTGAATAGTCTCTATTTAAATTTCTCGGCTTCTTGTAGATATTGCAATACAGCAGGTTAAAATTGAGTGGAATCTATTATGTTGACCAAATGATTTGGCAGATCATTCCAATCTCTAAGTGTTCTGGGTAGAAAGGTAAATTTGTAAACGTGTATGTTTGATGTTGACGTGAATAAGTTGATAAGCACAGTTGTTGTGAAGCCGTGCTTGAACCTTTAAGCACGATTTGATACTCGCTTTGGTTTTGGGATGTGCTTAGGGGCATCTAAAAGATGATTTAGTTTAGTACTGGGTGTTCAAAGGAGATTGTTGCCAGTTTGTTAGCTTTTCCCCATATTGGGTGGTGTCTTTCTCAAAAGTCAAAAGAGCAAAACCAATGGAATCTGGTTACAGCCTCATTCACAGAGTGATGATGTTAGCAGTTAATCATATAGACCTACGGGAAAAGCAGTGAACCAGATCACTTTTGATAAAGTCATCATCCAAGAAAGCGAAAACTAAAGATGTGAGTAAACAGAAACTTACTTGTTATCCATAAGAAGCACCTTCTCTGCTTCTGCATCTGTCTGCCTCTCGTAATAAACGGCGGTCAATGCAGTGGTTTCTAAAAAAATATAAATTCGTTTCATTATTGAAAAATATAAGCCCAGAATGGTGAGAGTTCAGAAGGGCAATGTCGGGATTATAGGTCACTAACAATGTGTAGAATGCATCTTTAGATTAAATGAATTATCAACAGCTGAGTAACCTTTTAAAATGCTTTTCAAGACGGGCGTAAGGAGGCTGTGTACTCTCAGACATGCATGTAGTAAAAGTAAAATAACTTTGTAATTATTCGCGCAAGACATATAAAAGTATACATTTTTTATAAAGACAAGACATCAATAAATCTTAATATAAATACAGATTTGGGGTAAAAACAACAATTATGAAGAAAATCACAAAAAAGTGAGTTTTTGGCAATATTTGTTAGGTACATCATAACAAAAAAACACTCTATCCAAAATATTTTATTTGTTTTAGCTCAATCTTGAGGCTCCATTCCAAAAACGTTTTTTTATTTTTTTGATATTGGCCTTAGTTTTTGAGATATTGACCATATAAGGCATCAAATTGAACTTTTTAAAATTCGCAAACGCCTATTTGCACAAAATGATGCCTAAAATCGGAAATAGACCAAAATATAAAAAAATGAGAAAACCGTTTCTTGAGTCGATCATGCTTTTTACGATGATCATATTTGCTTAACTATAGATGCTGTATTTATTGAGTTATCGTGTACCTAAATCGACATTTTACCGAGAAAATGAACATTGAAATAATGGCCGTTGAAGTTTAAAGTGGTCACATTTTGCTCTTTCATCGAATCTCACAGGAGAATGCCGCAGTTTTCGTTTTTCTACCTTATATTACGTGAACATCGGGTAAATCCACAGCCCGTTGAGAAATTTGAGCGAAATTCATTCATAACTTGATATTCAAATCGAGGGAAAGAACTTGAAAAAACCCACATTTTATCAGCTAAAACGGAGCCATTTGACCACTTGAAATTAGTGTTTCCAAAGGATGCGCCACGCATGCAGATAAGCGTCGCGTATTCGTAGCGTACCTGCGCGTTAACAAATTGCGCGATACGCAGCGCGATGCGTTGTTGCGCGCGTGTACCCCGCTGGTACAACAAAGATTGTCTCTCTTTTAAAATTGCAAACACGAATGAAATAGTGAAATAAAATCCATAAAATAGCGCAGTTGGAGTTTATAAATCTGGATTTTCTTTCCTTGTATTTATAAAAAACATAACAAAGTAACAAATATCAAAAAAGCTCAATTTTGCGAAAGAAACAACGTCTTGAGTACACAGCCGCGTTAAGAATATATTGTATTTTGGTGCAATATAGCATCCTGAAATGCCTGTTGTTTATATATATTTTGGTTCACAAATTTCCACTGCCGAACACAGATCATTCAAACAAGGCAGTTACCAACATATTTTTTCGCACGCTTCCTATCGTTGCTTTAAAAAAATTCTGTCTATAATTGTCCTCACATAAATGCCAAGACACTGGCCCCTATCGCCCCGTACATACTAACCCCCAAACCCTTGACAGGTGCGATCCAAATTTTTTAAAGCGGTCCTTAAACAGAAAACACCCATACACCCCACCCCACCCACAACATAAATGCACATCCAGTTGATACTTCATGGTATCTGCAAGGAAAACATTGAACTATTTAATTGTCAACTGAACTGTATCATATAACCCGCTGGGAAAGGCAAAACCATCTTGAAAATAATGTATAGCTATTTCCTGAAACATACACGAAATTAGTTTTCTTAAAAACTAAATTATTCTTGTACTTATTATCTACAAATCACAATTAATACCATTAGTTTTTGTCTATCAAACATCTCACGCATCCAGTGGCGTAACCAGTGGGGGGCCGGGGGGCCAAGCTGCCCCCCCCCCCCCGTCACAAAAAAAACTGGGAAGAAGAGCAAAAAATTGGGAAGGGGAAAAGGGGAGAAGGAGAGAAAAAGAGGGAAGAGAAAGGGGTAAGAAGAGAAAAAGAGGGAAGAAAGAGGAAGAAGAAAGAAGAAAAGAAAAAGAGGGAAGAAAAAAAGGGAAGGGAGAAGAGAAAAGGGAAGGGGGAAGAGAAAAGGGAAAGAAAGAGGGAAGAAGATCCATACTACTTTCATTGTGAAATTTGTACTCTGAAACACTGATTTTTTTAGCTTCTAATATGCTTTGCCCCTGGATCCCACCAGGGGCCCTAAGGCGGGCCCCTGGACCCCGCCCGTTTAACGCTTCGCGGCAAGCCGCTCGCTATGTTACAATTTTTGATCAGAAATTGGGAAATTTTTCAATCTTGCTCCCCCGGAAGGGTCAGGTCTGGTTACGCCCCTGCACGCATCCGATTTTACATCAATTGAACAACTTGTCACCATGCCGTCCGTGCTTTAGTTACTTCATTGCTTTCTTATTCGTCAACAAATTGAATTTGAAACTCTCACTATTAATTTCAAATGTCTTTCTGATAGTAAACCGCGATATCTGATCAAACTCATTTTATCACATGAACCTCCCTGCAGTACTTCCGTTCCAGTTACAAAATATCTCAACAACAAAAAAAGACTGGTCACACCAGGGAATTATATACAAGAGATTGTATGCATCTGGAACAGATCTTTTTAACAATTTGACACATCATACTTGTCATGCAACTTCTCTTACTCAATTTAAATGTAGTATTAAGACCCAAGTCTGCTAAGTGAATTTCTCCGTTTTTCGTACTTACTAAATTCCGTACTTGCTACATTCTTCCATCCAAAAAAAACCTTGGACAAATATACCTCTAGAGTATATTTATCCTATGCAAAGGCATAGCGCTCAACAGGTCAATAAGCACTACGTCCCAGATAGACAAACATATCATATGGAAGGATGAGTTGTCTTACCTGATGTAAATTTCTTTTCAGCTCGGTCTTTAGTCTGATGTTTTTCTGGAGTGCCATTTATTAGTGGCGGAATGGTCACAAAGACTGCCCTTTGCTCATCAAAATCGACTATGGTTTTTTGATACTTTTCCTCTTGTGAGAACACCTTCGCAACTGCATCTAAAAACAATAACGCGATTAGAACACTTGTGAGATCCACAGTGGTAAAATGTTAGGAACAATTATTATGATTTTAATGCAGTAACTGTACAGTAGAATAGAGCTCACCACTAGGGAAGAGGGACTCGAAGAACTTTTTATTGTTTGCACAAACCACACTTCACTCACCAAGATATATTTTTGTACAATCCTCACTTACTGAATATTGCTTTTTTCTACAAACATTGTTTGTATTGTAATACAGTTTTAACTTCGCCACGCCGAAAAAAGGGGAGAAAAAAACCACACACTTTTAGCATCATCTTGTTACCCCATAAAGACCCATATGTTATAATCAGTACCTGACCCGTAGAAGCCTCTTGTGACTCGCTGCTGCACGTACATGTCATTTTACAATTTCAGTGCCCTACGGGCGTAACCAGTGTATGGCAATATTAAGGCAAACAAATATTCTAACACTTACCAATCCCATCAACTGATATATGCAGTTCTTGGCCTTCCGGTATATATTCTGCTAAAGCACCTGTAACACGCGCGAAACCTTCTACAACGGTCACTGAGGTAAGCTTACTAAGTAGATCCTGAAAGAACATCAATCACTATAATCATAACATACACTCATATTTAATGTTATTTTCACAAATTTATACCATTTGATTGGTGGATACTATATCAAGTGACATGATATATTTATACTACATGTATTTCGACAATATTTCACATTCACATGGAAGAAATACTATTGAACGAAGTCATAGCCGGTAAATAACACTTTTATGGGAACTTTTATCCCTGTATCGCATATCGGTATCTAGCATCGGCATTGTCGCGGTGATTCATTTCAGATGAGAATAATTGTTCGTCGTAGAATATGCAATGTAAACATGTTTTACTCTTCTGCACAAAAGGATATCAAAGAAATATTTTCGAAGAAGCTCGAGCAAGCCTAATTTCTTTACCCCTTAGAAGGGTCTGTTTGTCCTCCGTGGTGCTGTGCAATATATCTAAAACAGATTATTTACTTGGAATCCACAGCCCTGTACATAAATATATACTTTTACCACAAAGTGCACAATATATCTGTACTTAACAGCTAAACTTGCCTGTCTGTCACTGTTTATGTAATTGTATGTCCTATTTTGATCAGCCATCAAATTAAACAGTTCCTACATAGGGGATAGAAACGAAAGTTAAAAATTCTGTTCGGATTTGTTGTAATAAACTCCATTTACTGAAAATTAGCCTTATTCTACTGAAGGGGAACTGGTTGCACTCTCTTTAGTTGTTTTGCAATTGAAATGATTGAATTTACTACAAAATGACGCAGATGTACTAGTATATCGAAACTCGTTTTCATCGGCAATGGTCACAATTCAGAAAAGTGTCCATATTACAGTTAAACAGAGGGTGGCTGTTATCGTTTGTATGATACGATGAGTAAGTAAAAAGAGACCTACGGGTACCATAGTACCAAAAGTTTGACACACGTATGGGCGCCACTATTGTGGTAACAGGGCGCACGTTAGCACCCCACATACGCGATCAGCAGCGCGTATAGTACGTGTTACCCTGTGACGTACGCGACAGGCTAGAGAGATTGCGATGTTACATACGTGGTGCGTGGCACGTACGTTGACCTGTGCGTTTACACGACGTTGAAAACGGTGTTAAATATTGCTAGTCTCGGTTCCAAATTGGATTGTGCTCATTTGTCACGAAGGGGAACAAGGCAGCTGGAACAAAGACTATAATATCTGATCTGGGCGATAGAGGGCAATGTGAATGAAAATTTGATGGTTCCGAGTAAAATATTTGACCTCTTCAGCCGTGCGTGTATAGGATTCTGTTAAATACACCGGTCGGTCAATGTGTCAATTTAGCACAGGTAATTTTTAGGCCAAAGCAATAATTTCTCTAAACCAGAATTTAAAAATAGACCCTATAAAATATATATAATTTGATTGGTGGCCAATAAGAATATATATTTTACAGCTTAGACAGATAGTTTGCTTAAAAAAACATTCACTTTTATCAAATGATATTAGAGGTGCAAGTTTTATTAATGGATCAAACAATCATGACGACAGTTTCGAGACAGGATATGTCACATAAATGATGGGACTTTGAATTTATCCTACTTCAGGCTTAGCTGCAGTTTAAACTTTAACTCAGAGGTTGTTATGGTTATTATTATACTCTATCATTTCATATGTAAAACCCAGGTGAAGCCGTATTTTATCTCTGTTCGCCAAACATACGATTCACGCGTTGAATGCTTGGCGTGTATGAACATGAAGTGCCAGTTATTCTAGTTACAACTGGGATCTTGATTGATCGAGAACAAAAGCTATACAATAAGCAACAACACCACCGTTAAGGCGCCAAATTATGCTATAACAGTTTATAACATAAGATTATTAACCACGGTTTTACTAAAATATATATTTATTTAACTTAAAATCCCGGTTTTGGACATTATTTGGAAGTACGTTTTCTTTATGATTTGATGGAGCAACATACATCAACAGGTATTGGATGATTTATCAATGAAGTGTTCCTTCTTTGACTAAACGTAACATTTTTTAACCCGATAACATTTTGCGCGGACTAGAAGGTCAATTGATTCGCAACACGTTTCTGATTTCATAAGGCATAGATATCGGCAATCATACCGTGGAAACTTGGCATGTTGCCCAAGGGGATCGACGCTAAGTCAGGTACCACTTGAGCAAACTCAATAATAGCGCAAATAGCGCGGGCGTACACAAAAGAAACTTCGCGCGATGTCGCCAGGTCTGAACGCTGTACCGGCGTCAGCTGAATTCGAGTACGCTTAGAGGGCACAGGCATGGAAAATTCCAATCTGTGTATTAATAATCTAAGTCGGCAATATTGACTGAAATCGTGGTGGATTCAAATGAGGTTTTATTGCGAGGTCAAAGGAAATGTATCTGTGACGTGACGGGTGTGCGTCGCGGTCTAAGTGTCCATTTCCAGGAATTTTGGTGTAGAGATGATCTCTCACGTGTTTTGTTTTTCACTGAGTTTCGTGTCAGTTTCAGCAGAGCAAAAAAGCAAGAGTGGGAGGGGGTGAGGAAGAAAGAGAGGAGAGGGAGAGACGGAAAGACTAGAAAGAGAAGAACGCGAGTGGAGGAGTAGGGACCGAGGAGGGAGTGGGGAGACTGATTATGGGGGGGGGCAGGAGGAAGCAAAATGGGGAGATAGACATTGATACGAGGGAAGGGCGACACTGTGGCCCTGCACAAGTGAATTGGTGTGCGACAGGATCATAAGCGTTTTTACAGAAAAAAGTTGACTTTGTTATTCGGATTGGCATGCATTTTGTCAAATTAATGTAGATCAATTTAACAATGTCAAAGACGAGAGGGCGCTAGATCATTAAAAACACCGGTGGTAACACCGGTGTTCCATAATCTTGTCTCTCCCGCTTTTATTGACATAGGAATTCGCCTCTATTGAAATAAGTTGATTGGTACTTCAAAGTTAACAATGAAGTCAGATTACAGTAAACTTACTTAATCCCTTGCGTTTTGGTATCTGAACAAAAGACTTGCGGAAACTGAAAAGATAAAACGACCCTTTGTGTGCATTGTGGCCATCTTTACCTCAAGAGCCCCCTTTTGACAAAATTGCGCGGTGTTTTACAAAGCAGAAATATTATTGGGTCGTAAGATTAGCTCCTATATGCTTACCATTGCCAACATTTGAAGCTGTGTCAATATATCGCCAGGAGATGGATACGCCTTAGCACTAAAGTTGGATATTTCCTCCATGGCTGCTTCTACGCGTAGTTTAAATTCTGTCTCAGCAGAATCTGTGATATCAGAGCAAAGGTTAGTAATAAAACAATTATCATCATTACTCATCTTTCAATATATTGAATTTATAAGGATTCGAGAGAAACACACCTCATACAATCATTTAACTAGGTTAAGATTTTTCAGTCACATATCTAAGACTAAAACCGGTTGAATACTGAAATTGAAGTCTCCTATACCACGGGAGAAAAAAAAACATTAATTCTGTAGTTCAACTGTTCAAAGGATCAACGGCCTATAAAGTGCAATAAAATCTAAACTAAAAAGTGGGAGTTATGTCCATCCATGATCTACAGCCATGCTGCAGACTTCTCACTTACCACACAGTCTTGGTGCGTCATACCCAAGCCCTGCTTGATACGCAAGCGCTGAATTTGTTGTGCGTCTATACATATACACCGTAACTGCAAATTTTGAATCAGAGTTCATATTCACTATCGTGTGGGTACCTTTTGAAATTTGTCCTCTAATTAAACAAAATATCTCGTCATCAGTAACTGTACGATTCCAATCTGCTAGAGATGTAAGGCCATTTAATACTAAGCCGTCTGTTTCATTACATTTAGATATAACATTTATTATATATAGCATCCTAGCTGCAACATAAAATGATTTGTTGTTATAGTAGAATTTGACAGGAGGTACAATTGTTAAGGAAGGTGCTCCAGATCCGTCACAAATTTTCATATACTGCGCAACTTGCACAGGACAATCAGACGAAATCGTTACAATTCTTTCTGCTTTTACATCAAACTCGTAAAATTCACCAGCAGAGAGCGAGACAGATCCAATATCAGAAATGTTAAGACTTGCGTTTTGATACACAGAATTGAACACACGACAAATATAACCACATGGTGATGTCAAAAATGGCGCCAAGATGAAATAATGGCCCCACTTGTCAATAGGTGGTATGTTTGCTAAAATTATATCTGGTCTTCCCGCACCAATCCGTGGTATTTTTGATTCAGATCCGCTTACCACGGATACTGGCCACTCAGAACGAATTCGAACTCCACTTAAGTCTTCGCCCCCAACTTGTTCGTATTCGTAGCTTTCATATGACTTAAGAAAAACGTCGAGTTTCGCACCATACATATATACATGGACTGAAGTTTGATATTGCAGCGCAGTAACAATGAATTTCGAATGGCCCTGTGGCCATGGATGGTCCGCTGGATAGTACGCTACTATATAGTACTCATTACCAAGGTGGAAATTTGGCATTGCAATAAAACCATCTATAGTAAACCAATTATCATTGAAACAGTTCACTGATATTTCACCTGTTGATCTAACAATGACTGTCCCTGACTGCAATTTGACAACAGCTTTGCTATTTCGAGTTCGAGTTATCGATGCATTATGAACACGATGATGTCCATCCTCATTAACTGATATTGATATATGTACGTCATCTATTGACGATGTTGTGACAAAAAGACCAGAATATTTATGATGTCCGTTACCAATATCTGGATATGTAAATACGTACTCATGACCATCCACACATCTATGTGAATTACCTGAAAAGAGAAAGCATAATTTTCATTCACATATATTCTGTAAAAACGGGAAAACCATATTGAGCCGAGAAGAAACAATACTGTTTACCACATTTAAAATATATCTAATGATTAACGGGGATTTCAAAATAGCGGTATGGATCTAAATTAGTCAAAATTTGCCAAATGAGAATATGGCTCAGAAATGTATCAAAAGGGATTGAAAATACTAAATAATTTCTTGGAAAAAAGGAAACTCCGACACTACGTTAATAGAGAAACCAAGTCTAGTAGGATTAGATTCTCCTAGATATCACATGTAGTGTTAAAATTGTCTTATTTATAACTTAATTTTGAGCTATGTGTCAGTTAAAAATAAAATTAAAATTAAATGTAGATATTCATATAGCGTTTTATGCCGCAAACAGCCTCAAAGCACTTTACATTTATTAAATTAAAGATTAAAGATCAAACTGATCAGCCAGCGAGGCAAAGCACCCTGCCCAAGGGCGCAACACGGTGGTGGAGACTCAAACCCACGCACGTCGAGCAAGCTCTTAGATAATGAGTCCAAGGCTGTAACCACTGAGCCACCGTGTCCTCAATACCTCAGTTCCTTCTGGTCTGCTCTTTAAATCGATAAAAAGCTGCAATATCTTTGTTCTTCTTTCACATTTTACAACAATGTTTCATGTAACAGATTATTATCACTGTATTTTGACCATTATGTTATACTCCAATCATATAGGCGGCTGGATAATGGGGTACACTCCTCCCTTTTCCATTAAGGGGGCATCCCCTAAAATCATAATTGAAAAAACATTAAGCAAACATTGCCCTATGAAGCTTAGACTGGACCCAGTCTCGGTTCAGTTTCATCTCTGGATAATGTAACAATAAATAATTACATGCCCTATGAAAAAAATGCCAAAGTCCTGTAACCCCCCCCCCCCTTATTTTCTTCAACGCCAAAACCCATTCCTTTTCATCCACAAATCGACGCCACTGATTACACACACAGTCAACCATGCAGCAATATAATTGAACGCGAAAGTCCATTGAGCCCTTCCAAATAATCGTTCAACGAAGCACGGTGATTGCGATGTCAATTACGAAAGCCCCGCCCCGGTTTTAATTCAAATGTATGGGCGGCCATGAGGGCCAAAAGGGTCTCAAAACCACACAAGGGTCTCAAAAGTACAATAAGGTCTCAAAAACACACAAAGGTCTCGGAAATAAACACACAACAAGGTCTCAAAAGTATAATAAGGTCTCAAAAACACAGAAAGCTCTCAGAAACAAACACACAGTAATGTCTCAATAGCACAATACGGTCTCAAAAACAGAGAAAGGTCTCAAACACAGAGAAAGGTCTCAAATACAGAGAAAGGTCTCAAAACAGAGAAAGGTCTCAAATACAGAGAAAGGTCTCAAAAACAGAGAAAGGTCTCAAACACAGAGAAAGGTCTCAAACACAGAGAAAGGTCTCAAATACAGAGAAAGGTCTCAAAACAGAGAAAGGTCTCAAATACAGAGAAAGGTCTCAAAAACAGAGAAAGGTCTCAAACACAGAGAAAGGTCTCAAACACAGAGAAAGGTCTCAAATACAGAGAAAGGTCTCAAAAACAGAGAAAGGTCTCAAAAACAGAGAAAGATCTCAAAAACAGAGAAAGGTCTCAAAAACAGAGAAAGGTCTCAAACACAGAGAAAGGTCTCAAACACAGAGAAAGGTCTCAAATACAGAGAAAGGTCTCAAAAACAGAGAAAGGTCTCAAAAACAGAGAAAGATCTCAAAAACAGAGAAAGGTCTCAAAAACAGAGAAAGGTCTCAAACACAGAGAAAGGTCTCAAATACAGAGAAAGGTCTCAAAAACAGAAAAGGTCTCAAAAACAGAGAAAGGTCTCAAACACAGAGAAAGGTCTCAAAAACAGAGAAAGGACTCAAAAACAGAGAAAGGTCTCAAAAACAGAGAAAGGTCTCAAACACAGAGAAAGGTCTCAAAAACAGAGAAAGGTCTCAAAAACAGATAAAGGTCTCAAACACAGAGAAAGGTCTCAAACACAGAGAAAGGTCTCAAAAACACGTTATGGTCTCAAAAACACGCTATGGTCTCAAAAACACGCTATGGTCTCAAAAACACGTTATGGTCTCAAAAACACGTTATGGTCTCAAAAACACGTTATGGTCTCAAAAACACGTTATGGTCTCAAAAACACGTTATGGTCTCAAAAACACGTCAAGGTCTCAAACCAGGTATTACAACCGACCGTTATATGTGCAGTACCGCATGCAGTACTGCACACATCAGCTTGCAGTTTCGAATGCGAAACTACACATTACGTCACGCACTTCCGCATGAGGAACTACATATCCCAACTTGCATTTCCGCATGCGGTGATGCAGGTCTGGATGTGCAGTTCCGCATGGGGAACTGCAATATTTTTGGTGCATTTTCGCATGAGGAATTGCAATATTTTTGGTGTATTTCCGCATGGTGAACTGCAATATTTTTGGTGTATTTCCGCATGGGGAACTGGAATATATTTGGTGTATTTCCGCATGGGGATCTGCAATATTTTTGGTGTCTTTCCGCATGGGGAACTGCAATTTGTTTGTGGCATTTCCGCATGCAAAATTAGCTATGCGCATACTTAATATTATTTTAGAATTATGCCAATATGTGATTGAAAATGCAAAAACTAAAACAGTCAATACATTTCAACATTATATATGCCAAATTTTAACTCTGTAGGTGGTAGGGTTGAGGAGAAATGACGTCCCAAAATGTCTAATTTTCGCCCTTCCGGCGGCTATATTGGATACCTAAATTGCATAATTGAGTGAAATCGCTTAATTTTTGTCAGTCATCTAATTTGGGCCAAGAAAGAAAATAACCAGACTTAGGATAAAGAAAAAAGTTTTTTAGGGGTTTTCTATTACTCTTCATAATATATCATACTTATTGGTTTAGATGGTTTGTTTATCATATTTATAATAATGAAGACCGGTGGCTATTGAGACATGCTGACGATTACTAAATACCACTGATTACCGTAAACATCGACCCTTTTCTGATCTCACCGGTGCTATTGATGTGCATCATTTGAGATCTGCGTGAATTGGTAATCGATAGCCGTTTGAACTATAATAGAATGTGGTCACAATGTCAAGTTGATCATTATTATAATAGTCATCATTAAAAGGGCATTTCGTGATCCACAGCCTCACCCCCCCACTTTTCTCAAAAAAAGTTGAGATTTTTATATCACTGGAAACCTCTGGCTACATAATGTTTATGTACAAAATATTTCTTGCGGATTAATTCGTAGTAGCAGAGATATCGTGAAATTTGAATTTCGTTCTGGTGCACCAGAACGAAATTACAACGCATTGTCTATGTAGAAGTGTAATACACATGATACATAACTCGCGAACGCAAAATCGGAATCAACTGAAATTTTGGGAATAGGTTTTTTCGTGGATATCTAATGAAAAATGACATAAATAGAGGATGCTAGGATCACGAAATACTCCTTTAAGAGGCGTGTAAAATTTATTTTAATAAAAATTAATTTCATTCAATACTAATATTATAGGCCTCTATACTAAAGCGGCCATTCGGACAAGACTTTCCAAGATATATTTTCTTTTAATTACAACAAATGAAACGAAAAGTAAAACGATAGTAGGCCTAATATTGAATTGAATAAATTCATATCTGCATTCGGACCAGGGGTGCAAATTGTGATTTCTTCCTCAGGAGCAAGGTTTTTAGGTTCACAATTTCCTCAATCATGCCAGACATAAAATAGCTTTATTCTGCACTTCAAAAGATGAGAATAGTAAAATAGCACTTTGTTTAGATATAATTTATATGCTACATGCAAAGTCTTCGATCTTCCAAAAAATTTTTACCCTAGCTTGGGGTGAATTTTGGTGGGACCCAGGCTAGTTTCCCCTTTTCTTTTCCTCCACCCAATTTTCTCTTCCATTTTTTGCTAGAGGGAGGACTTTTATCTTTCTTTTATGTCAGAGGGAGCAATGTTTTCTTTCTGTTTTGTCAGAGGGAGCACTTTTCTCTTTCTTTTTTGTAAGGGGGGAGCACTCTGCATGCATACAGAGTATTGGTCCATTGCTTTAAACTTTCAAACTTCTTCCCAAATCTGATATCAGAAAGCACATCTGATATTACTTTATTAAACTGATAGTATTGTACTTTGTCACCATTCTTCAGTCCATCTTAGTAATCTTTCTCAGCCAGTTGCATGTGGTGAGTAAAATCATATCTAAAGTGAGCTTTGTGTAGATCAGTGGCGTAGATTTCTTTTTGACATTGGCGGATGGAGTTGGGAAAAAATTCTTGAAGTATAGTAGATCCAGCACCTATTGGCGACAGAATAAGTTTATGGTACAAATGCGCGAGAACAGTTTGCTATTTTGAAGCTTAAAAGTAGAATAAATGCGCGCGAAGCGCACGGAAATTTGCACTTTTGGGGTTAAAATGGGCAAATATGAGGTTAATTTGATCAGAAACACATTATCAGGCGTCAATATTGGGGGATGATTGTATGGACCATCCCCACCTGGCAAAATATGGGGGATTTATCCTCCATCCCCCTGGGATCTACGCTTATGGTGTAGAATGAGTGAATCAGAGAGATATTTCTGAAAACTTATGGAAATACTGCTCAACAATGCCTCCTCAGTTTTGCAACTCATCTTTCTTTGTCAATAATTTCACCATTTTTTAGCATCTTTCTTCTTCTGAGTGTTCTTTAACAGTATCATATGAAAGGTATATACAAATATTGAATTGTTTGTGAAGCACATACGGTATATCCCACCTGCATGCAGTATGCCCTTAGTTTTAACTTCTTCAATTTTTGCATCAACAGTTGCATCAAATTTGCATATCAAGTTCAAATATTTTGATTGATTTGGCCTTCTTCATTTGTTTCCGATTTTAATTTCCTCAAATCGTGGTGGTCAGTGGGTGCCACTCAGCTACTCGCTAACCCTTGTATCTCCAATTCTGTATATACCATCGTTGGTTACTGCCTTTTTATGATTATCTCTTAATGTTAATGGGTCCATTTCCTTCTAGATTATCCTTCTTTTTAAATTTCTTCTAAATTTTTTAGGTCGACCTCTCCTCACTGGCATTAGCATTGACACACCGAATGGACTTTTATGTTACATTGAATACCTCCACTGGTGATGAATTGTAAATTTCCTCAATAATGCATAGCTATCCATTTTCATATTCTAATACCAACACCTTCCTCTTTTAACACTCATATTTCTTGAACAATCTTGCGAATTCCTCAAACTATTGCACAAACGGCTTAAGATTTCCTATCTTCCATTTACTAGCTTCACTGCCTCACGGCCTTCACCTATTAACTTATTATATTTTGCTGAGATCTGTTTCCCTCTACGTTGTCTTATACCTCACTCCTCCTCTTCTTCTTCTTTCCTCTTTTCCCTTTTTCTCTCTTCCTCTTTTCTTTTTCTTCTCCCTCCCTCTTTTTTCTGCTCTTTCTTTTTCTTCTCAAGGCATCATTTCCTCAATTTTGACTGTCATTTCCTAGGAGCGGTGCTCCCCACTCCCGCACAATTTGCATCCCTGACGTGCGACATTAATCATGCACTTCGATTAACATGATTAATGCGGATGTGCACGCGAAAGTGTGCAGGCGGTACTGCACATAAATAGGTTTCTAAAAATACCCGTTCTTGTACCACGGGCTGTGAATACTGAATAAGAAAAGGGTGCACTACACTAAATCCTTCCGCATTTGGTGTAACCCTTCATAGTTCCGGTAAAAAATAGCACCTATGCGAAATATATCGGCGTCCCGAGGGAACCAAATTTGAGTGACTCTTGGTTGTTTGATAAAAAGATAGAATAGGAGCTCAACATTACATATCTGTTCAGAAAATGTTCCTGAATCGAATGTGCACGGGTAATAGGCCCTCGGAACAATATCATGGCCGGAACTGGTAAGGAGGCGAGCGTGTCGGCTGAAATTCGGGATGGCGCTGTTCAGGAGTTCGTATCTTTTAAGGGACCGTTCATAAATACTTTGGTGGGGGGACTGGGCAAAGTGTGGGGGGACACAAAAGTTTTGAGTTGCACAAAGGGGGGTACCAAAAAGTTTTGGTTACTAAAGGAGGGGGGTCAAAAAGTTTTAAACAAGAAAATACCAAAAGAACAAGAGCATACAAATTTTTTGCGCGCTACGCGCGCATATGTACCAATAAAGCCTCTTTTTACCCCGATTATGGCCAAAAATAGTGTAAAATACATTTTTTGCTCATTGCCGATATCCCATAAAAGCCTTTTTGGAATATCAAAGACTTTACATGTATTCTACAGTCGCTACAAAAAAAGGGTATATGTAGCTTATGTATCCCACTGATAATACCGGGTCAAAATGATGCAACCATTTTTTTTTGTCTTTGCCACGAAATTTATATTTTGCCCCCCTGACCAAGAAAGCTGGCTAAGCCTCCAGATAAACAAGTCTTACGTATTCAAAATCTTGAGTATGTGCCCGGATGGTGCTCTCAATTTTCAGTGGCATAAAGACAGGGCGGGGTGGGGGCATGTGCCCTGGGAGCCACTCTTAGGAGGCGCTGAATTGCTACCGGTATTTAGCATCGATTCTGCGCCCCTCTAAGTGATGAAAGTCAAAATTTTCGCACGCTTCGCGCGCATTTCAGGACAAAGTCATTTGAAAGATCAATTTAAGACCGATATTCAACTTTATTATAAATTATATGCTCCGCGCGCAATAATTATTTCAAGAATCGGGATCGACACCTATCCTTAGCCCTGTGCACCACAAGCCCTAGCTACGCCATTGTCAATTTCCCTTTCTTGTGTAACTTTTATTTATTTAATTATTGGTTATAAGAATTATTGATTATAAAAATTAGAATGCATAAATTGAAATTTAACTTCATACAAGTCACAGCATGTGAAAAACACCTTCAATTTTCATGTTTTTAGTAAACAGGCTATTATAAATAAACGTATGAACAAACATGTAGGCCTATAATTTGCACAAATGGAGTAGCCCCCTCCCCAGACTGTTTTTAACCTCTTGGAAAGAGGGGGGGGGTCAAAAAGTTTTGTATGTCTAAAGAGGGGGGTCAAAAAGTTTTAGGTTCTCTGGAGGGGGGTCAAAAAGTTTGCCTCCAAAAATTTCCAAGTGCCCAGCCCCCCCCCCACCAAAGTATTTATGAACGGTCCCTAAGTTTGTCTCAACTTGTCCCAAAAAATTAAATTTAAATAAAAGTTTAATCTTTATTTAAGACACTCCCTGGTTTGATCAAAATATTAAAAATGTTGTTACATGGGGTAGAAAAACAAACTTACTTTCTTGTATTTTCCCGTGTATTTCAATGGGATGATTATTTAGTGGTGTGTGCCCAAAATGGGGTTTTCATGAGTTCAAGACAAATCATGCCATTTTTACAAATTGAGAAGTTCAGTGTCATTTAACCAGAGGTATAGACACAGGATTGGAGGTAGAAGATTTCAAGACAGCGATGCAGGCCCGGGATGTAGGACAGAGACAGAGAGCCATTATGATTCGGGGAAAACTACCCGCGTAGATTCCCGGGGTAGATTCACTTCCGTACTCCTGTACTCGTTGTGATGCATGAATGTGCCCAAGTGCATGAATCTGGAACACCACTGTGAACGTAAGTAGCCATGTTCTATTCCATTTCTCCAATGGGCTGTCATTTTCTTTGGAAGAGGGGGGTCACAAGAATATTTAAGCACTTTGATGGGATGGGTCATAAGTTTTCTTCGTAGGGGCTGTGCAATAATTATGAGCCTCCGGGGGGTACAATTTCAAACGGCTCGCCAAAATCACTTGCCCAAAATTGCTTCCCCCCCCCTCTCGGCCCGCCAAAAAAATTCTTTGCCCCCCCTTGAACATGCTAAATTTTGGGATCCCAAATTGCAAACCTAAAATGGTCTAGATGTATGTTGTGAGGGTAGCAAGCAGGAAAATTTGCATAAAGCGTTTCCGTACTGTTTTCCTAAGCCTTTTGAAGTGTTTTATTAAAAAGGCGCCCCATGAATGCGTGCCAAAATTGCTTGCCCCCCCCTCTCGGCTTGCCAAAATTGCTTGCCCCCCCCCCTTTCGGCTCGCCAAAATTTCTTGCCCCCCAATTTTACCCTCCCCAGGGCTCATAATTATTGCACAGCCCCTAAAAATAGCACACCGTCATGACTGTAAATAAAACCGAAGTTTTTGCCCCCGTTTATGCCCCTCCTATAGTTGTATACTGCGCCAATAAAGTATCCTTACACTTGGAAAAATAATCACAATTTCAAAACTGAACAATATTGGGGTAAATTTGTTTTTTTAATAGATTAGATATGCACTATCTGCACATTAGGCCCTTTGCACTTGATTATTAGTTTCCTGTTTACCGCCCGCATCTAAAATTGAAAATCTCAAAATAATTAATTATTTTATTTTTATTTCTAATTTTCTCCTTAAAAATAACTTTCAACTACTTCTACTTGCCATTTTCTGACTTTAATAATATCAACAATAATGATGAATGAACAAAGAGTACAACTCCACCTTCACTTATTTATCAAATCAAATATTGTTGTGAAATAATTAAATGCCCGCTTTAGTCAAAACGAGTCAATAGTTGCTTGTAATAGTTCAAACTAAATAAAGAAAATAACAGATAATAATTAAAAGTCACCTCGTCCCTTTTTCAAAATCTTTAACAGGAAACTAATAATCAAGTGCAAAGGGCCTTATGACACCACATTGAATCCAATGTGACCTCAAGAAGTAAAGTTACAAGCAACTGGATAGACGAAGGTCCAGTTTTAAAATTGACAAACTGGCCTATACAAGGCGCAAAAACATTCCAACCAGCGCAACAAAGAGACAACACAGTTTCTTCAATGAAACGTTATTTAAAGCGGTTTTTATTTCAGTTTTTACTTCTCTGTACTTTTCATAACTTTCATTTTATTTGTCAGTTCTTTTGTTTCAGTTTTCTTTTGTTCCTTTTGTTTTAAATTAAAGCCAAACGCATAAATTAGCCATTCACCACTCATAAACCCGATGTTTAGTCTGTGGAGTTTTGAACAGGCCAGTTTGTCACTTTAAAAACTGTACCTTCGTCTAATCAAATGCTTGTAACTTTGCTTTTGAAGTCACATTGGATTCAATGTGGTGTCATAATGTGCAGAATTAGATAGTGCATCTATTAAAAAAACAAATTTACCGCAATATTGTTCAGTTTGGAAATTGTGATTATTTTTCCAAGTGTAAGGATACTTTATTGACGCAGTATAGTATTTAACTACAAATTTCGAACGCTTAATTAAGGGTGCAATAATTATGTGTACCACCGGGGTGGTGAATTATAGGGGGGCCAAGATTTTTTGGCAGGCCAAAAGGGGGGGATACATATTTTGGCAGGTCGAAAGGGGGGTCAAGCGATTTTTGGCAGGTCGAAAGAGGGGGCCAAGCAATATTTGGCACAGATATTTTGGGCACCGTTTCAATATTACGCCCTAAAAAGGTGTACGAAAACGTTAGGAACACGTTTATGCAAAATTACCTGCTCGCTGCGCTCACATTATATGATAAGACAATTTAAGGTTTTAAATTCGGGTTCCCCAAAATTTGGCATGTGTTAGGGGGCAAAGAATTTTTGGCACATCAAAAGGGGGGGGGGGGGCAAAGGTTTTTTGGCACGTCAAAAGGGGGGCAACAATTTTTTGGCATGGCCATTTTGAGAATTCACCACCCTGGGGGTACACATAATTATTGCACCACCACTAACACATTTGCTAGTCAGCCAAATTTGCCTAGAACACTACATTTTTACATAGAAATTAAAAAGAACAGGTAGGTCAAGGAAACCTACATAAATATGTTGTCTATAACTTCACTTGACCCAAATATATGATTTTTTTATGGTGATGAGACACTCGCACATGGAATTTTAGAGGGATTTTGATAGCAGTTCCACATAGAAAAGATGACTATCATCATGAGACTAAGATCTAGAAACACCACCAAAATGCTGTTTTGTTAGCTGAATCTTTTTGATGAAAGTCAATCTTTGACAACATGTAACTTTGCTACGGAAAGTGCTATGACAAAAAAGTTTTCAGTTTTGGCTTTCTTTACTCAAGGGCTTTAAAGTTCAAGTTGAGTGTGTTCGAGTAATTTCATGAATTTGCGGCACTAAAGTTATCCAAAGGGTGCGGAGTTTTTTTAGCATGCACATGTTGGCTTTCCTCAATGCAAACTTTTAGACTAGGGTTTACTGATTTTATTTTCATAGCAGCTTGCACTCTGTGTGTAGGCCTACTTACATGTATCTCCTTCAATCCACTCATAAAATGTTGTCCAATGTCATCATCCACTTGACTGAAGTACCAAGTATTGCACTTTATTGAGTTGGAATTGCTCAACCGTGTCCCTCATTTGGAGCCATTCGAAGGATTCTGGCCTAAAAGTTTGAGTTGAAGAAGGCCAATATGAAATAAATAGCCAAACAATTACTCGAATGCATTTTGAATTTGGTACTAATCAGACTATAGGCCTCCCATGCAGTGTTTGATTTACCAGAAAAAGTTACTTGCATTTGTGCAGGTAACATAGAAATCTACGTGCACAAAGTTAAAGTAACTTGCACACAATTTAACCATATAAAATAAGAAGTTTGTGCTGTGAAACTAATCTTTTTTTACAGATGAAAAGTAAAAATTGGTGTTATTTTGAAAGGAATATTTATATTACCGGTACTTTGATTCAGAGGCACATTGTATGTTTCTGATTCCAACTGTAATTTACGACTAAAATTAATTCTACATGCACTTGTGCAGGTACATGTACATTTGAAAAGTTACCTGCACAGATTCAAAGTGGGGTGCATGTGCAGGCGTGCAGGTGGTAAATCGAACACTGCTCCCATGTAAATTTGGGGCTAGGATTCTTCTTACATGTAAGCGGCCCGGTGGGTTCAGTTTGTATTTAAAGGTAGGACGTATGACCGTTCCAGGATTTGAAAATGACCCCTATTTCACGGGGAATCGAGGACATTTGCAGCAATTTTACCCCCTATTTTGCGCGAAATCAAGGAAAATTTGCCCCCAAATACCTCCCCTATTTTTATCATTTTGAGGACGCATTTTCATTTCACCCCCTTATCACGAGGAATCAAGGACATTTTTTCGAATTAAATACCCCTATTTTTACCATTTAAGGACGCTTTTGAATTTGTACCCCTATTTCACGGGGAAATGAGGACAATAACGAAAACTGTAGCGGTAAAACACGGACGAAAGTCCTTGAAATATACCCTATTTTTCATTTCAAGGACAATTTTGCTCCAAAACACCCCTAATTTGGACAATCGCGAACAATTTTGTCCTCGAAAATTCCGCGGACATTTCTTGAAAAGTACCCCTAATTGGAACCATCATGCGTACACATTGTCAGTGAAGACTGAACCCACCGGGGTAAGCGGAGTGCAGCACTACATGGAGAAGCCCAATTTCAGAAACCTGGGGGAAAATTGGACAGGATACTATGCGCATGCAGTTTACTTGTTATTTTCTTATTGTCCTTGACTCTTGCAAAAGGTTGCTCCATTTTAAGACCTTATTTTTTTTTTTTCACAACTAGGTTATATCAGTGATGTCAACTTGAAGTGAACTGTACAGTTACAACTGCTTTCCGAAGATGTTCATTGTGATTTCAAATTATGGTGTATAGCGAACTCAACTGTGAACCATCAAAAATCTGGTATGTACAATGAGTTTTAAGGCAGGCATTTTCGGTCGGGTTTTCGGTACCCAACCGAGATTTTGCTACCGGGGTTTTAGAAAGGAGAGCCAGCATCGGGTTACCGTTCTTTTTTCTTTTCTTTTTTTCTTTTGTTTGGTTTTGGAGTGTCCCTGGACCTAGAGCTAAATTTTTTTTTTTTAAATATGCAAAGTGATAATTTGTGTTCATGTCATACGTAATAAATGGACACAAATTCAATGCATTTTGAAATCAATAAAAATCATTAAAGCCAGGGACACTCCAAAACCGAGAAAAAAAAAAGAAAAAAAAAATTGCAATTTTGGGTATGGTATTAAACCCGGTTACCCGCCCGAAAAATGCATCAGGTACCTGGGTACAAAATTTAGGCTAATGAAAGTTGATTCTTATTTCCCGTCACCCACCCGCACATCACCTTTTCAATTTGACCAAAACTTTCATTATTTTCATTAAAAAAGTCAATTATCTGAAAATTGAGATGGGAATAATCAAAATTGAAACTCTCAAAATGTCGACATCTCCTGCTGATCATAATCAGCAGTTTTTCTTACATAATAAAAATTTAAATGGAAATTTAAGGATTACCTCATCATAATTCTAGTGATTCAAAAATTGCACATTTCTTTTCATTTATTTAATTAAAACAAATTCAAATCTTTTCTCAATCTGTTGCAAAATGTTTATAATGATGATCTAAGCATTAATACCTGTGTTGAGGTGTATTTCATCAACAATATAGGTAATAGCCATATAAATGAAAGTTTTGACAATAATGACATTTTCCAAAATAATAAATAATGAAATAATGACCTCATATTTCAATGAAAAAAATGTTAATTAGTTAAGTAACTTTTTTATTGGTTAATTTAAAGGATTAGGCCGTAAGGTCCAATGCAAATGCATGTATGTACGGGGTACCTCAAAATGGTCCAGACTGATTGAAGGTCCAGAATACTTAGTCATGGATCTCAGTCTAGGTTTTTTACAACTTGCAGCTACCTACTTGCAGCTGATTTGTACTTGTACTCTCTGTATAATTATATGCATAAAATGTGTGAATTTCAACATAATGCTATGCATAAATCAAAATCAAATGAGAGCATTCAAATTTCATGGAATTATTATTTTTACCACTGCAATATCTCATGTTGTTACAGAGCCCCAGAATGTTCATGGAAAGAAAAAAAAATCTCAGGAGATTCAGGGCCCTGACTTAGTAGCTTCAGGCCCCAACTTAGTAACACGGGGCCCTGACTTAGTAATTTTGGGGCCCGGAGATAGAAACATAGGGCCCTGATTATATAGTAACTTAGGGGCCCAACCTAGTAACTTGGGACCCCGAGATAATAAATTAGTAACTCAGGGCCCCAACTTAGTAATTTGGGGCACCGACTTAGTAGGCCTAACTCAAGGACCAAACTTAGTAACTTGGGGCCCCAACTTAGTAACTTGGGGCCCTAGTTACTAAGTCGGGGCTTGAGCTACTAAGTCGGGAGCCCCAAGTTACTATCTCGGGCCCAAGGAGGAGGGCGGGTTAGTGTAGTGGTCTTCTCACTTGCTTCTCACCACTGTGGCCAAGGTTCAATTCCCTGCGGTGCCACACATGAGTTTGGTTGCCGATCCATCCTCGTCCTCACGGGTTTTTCTCCGGTGCTCAAGTTTTCCTCCTGCATCTAAAATCGGACCTCTTCCTATTTCCCTGTCCTGTCCAGTGGCGTAACCAGGGGGCAAGGGGGCAACATGCCCCGGGCGCTACCATTAGGGGGGCCCAAATCGGCCTCACTTAAAAAATATGCCGATGGCATCCCTGGGCGTAGCCTGGCTTCGTCCAAATGTTATAAATAATGTTATTAAGACGGGGCCTGAACTGCTAAGTCGGGGGGCCCAAGCTACTAAATCGGGCCTCAAGATATTTTTCCTTTCCATGCCACTTTGTTCAATTTAATCTTGATAAGAAAAATGTATTAAATTTATATACTTTTAATTATTGTTCTTTTGGTTTATTTTACAGATGAAATTTGAACTTGTACTGTAACTGGAAGGAACCACCTGCAGCAACAAGCTAAAGCAAGATATAGATCGAGATAGTGATAGTGATGATGATGTGTAAAAAAATCAAATTTAAATTTGAGGGAAAAAACAATTGACAGAAAAAGACAACTTGTCAACAACATGGCAGATAGGGCCTGCATGTAGGCCTACCCATCAATTGGGCTTGGAGCACTAGTAGACATCACCTACTGTTCATTTCATATTACCCCGATGGGGATTCTTCGAAAAAATTTGTACAGGGATGTGCCACTGCCATACAGGCTTTTGGATACTGACTTTCTCTATACCTACTTTTTGTTTTGCAACCGAATTTGTCACAAAAATCACCCAAATATGCCCTGATTGGGCACATTTATCTCCATTGAAAACCACCAGCTGATACCAAACTCGCTGAAAATTTACCCCAAACCGTGGCACATCCCCGTACATCTTCAACCAGGAAGAACCCCCATTGGATTTTACAACAGTGGAACTCAAATAATTATGATAATGTTGACCACATTAAAGTCAATAAATACTCCATGCCTTTACCCTGATAAATTATGTATAGTTGGGGCCCCAGATTGACAAAAGGCCTCTAAAACACATTGGGGTCTACACAGAGAGCTATACAAGGTTTGAGAAGTGTTTTTAGTCAATTTTGGGGTGCTGATTCAGAATCTTTTATGTGTACTTTCACAAAAGCGGTGAACAGTACTCAAATTTGGTGAATTCCCGATTTTAAGGTATAAATTCAGTACAAACAGAATTATTAGCTCTAAATCGTAAGTGCTTTTACATATAAATGACAAGAAGTAATGCTGTTAGTGTTAGGGTAAGCTGTTAATTTAGAGGGCTTTGTACTTTTTAACAGTTCCCACAGGCCCGTACGCAGGATTTTTTTTGGGGGTGCTGATTTCGAAAAAGTTGACTTTTTTTCGGGGGGCAATTTTGTGAAATTTGCACCTTTTTTGACCAAAACGTAAAAAACCTGATTTCCCTGCGTACGGGCCTGAGTTCCCATATATGCAAATTGTCAAGGTCAAAAGAGCTAAAATTTTCACTTCCATGGATGATGATCCAAAAATGAAGTATTTTTTTCAAATAGTTTGAGGTAAATGTTAGTGCTATATCATTAGTGCTATATATATATCACTTTTAAACTTCTCAAATTTATTGTCAAACAAACCAAATTTCCTTCATACACTCAGTGAGCATCAATCAGAGCAATACAAGGTGTGCATAAGTATTGTATAATTGCAATTGCATGGTCGTGTAGTACGTGTAGTGCTTTCGTGCACATTCATTTTTCTTGCCGGTTTTGATGCATTTATATTTGCTTGTATTTTCCAGCCTTTTTAGTGACAATTTTGTTATAAAAATAACAAAAATCATGGGATTGTTTTCTTGTGTATGAAATAGTTTAATAAATACGTATCATGTGTTGCTTGAGAAATTGTACAAAATAATGCACTTGTACTAAGCTAATGCACTATCCCCTGCGGGGCTCGTGCATTATACGCATCAAGATCTTAGGAAGTGTGCATTGTTTTGTACAATTTCACTCCTAACAAGTATTAGTATGTGCCTATTACAGACTCGGTTTAGTATAGCTCTAGCAGAGATGGAAGTTTAGTATAGCTCTAGCAGAGATGGAAGTGTTGTTGGTTGTTCATGTATGATGTAGGCCTACCTGTGGACTGGACAGTGTTATTGGTAATGGTAAATCAGTCCAGTGTTGAGCAATTTCCTAAAAATGTGTTCAGAATTGTAGATTGTGAAAATGAAATGAAAATGCATATTAATTTGAAATTAAGAACACACTTTTCAATATAAATATAGGGTTTTAACTAAATAAAATAGGATGGGGGTAAAAGTATGCCCTATAGTGGGTTTAAACCAATGCTTATCACCTTTGTATAGTGGTCAAAATTATTAGAATGGTTTCAATTGTTTTAAAAATCCTCATTTCTTCTTCTAGCCCTGGGAATTAAAGGAGGATGGTATAATCAACCCCCTCATCTCCAGCTCCACTTTTCTCCATCAAAATGGTGATTTTGGTATCAGTGGAAAGTCCATATTTTTTTCTCATTGACCCTGTGAAATATTAGGGCTTAAAGATTATATATTTTGTTTGGAATTTTCATTTCCCAAAATTGTTATGAATATGTTATTCTACTACCTCTGCTGAATTTTAAGAATGTGAAATGTAAATGTGCAATTCTTTGAATGTTTCCATTTCCAGCTATACCTACCACAATATGTGCTTGCTGCTTTGTTATGATTCTTGTAATATTCACTGTTGAATGTTGATATTCCTTAAATCAATAAAAAATTGACAGACAAACAACCTAACTTTTAATGTTAAGTATGCATATTCAAAATAGTACAGGCACTGTCAGTAAAATTTGATAATTTTAGATAACAATGTTATTAATATTATAAAAATGTAACACATGCCTTAGGTTTTACAACTTTGTGTATTTTTGTTTGAATCATACATGTATACTGACCACATGTTGGAATACTTTGTGTGTGTTTAGAATAATAAAAGTGACAATAAATAAGAATACAATTTAACATGTATCTGTGTGTTTGTTTTCATTTTGACTGGTGTAAGGGCTGATCAATATTAGACAAGTTAATGGTTGAGCTTTTTTAATGGCAAGGGGTGAAACAAGATCGAAACCCCAAATTTATTTGGAAAACAATTTTGAGCAAAATATGTCAATGCTTTTGAGCTAAAAACAATTGAATTAATAAATTGCCTCAAAATATTCTCTTTGTGATGCTTTTTATCTTTCACATTCACCCCTTGCACAAAGAATTTTTTGTGTGGAGGCATTGGTGTTAAACTGCAATTTTGCCAAAAACAGTGAAGTTTTGTTTTGATGACGGGAGGTGCAAGTTGTTTTGAAAATGTCCAAATCCGTGAATGCAATGCCTGCCGAATTCCAATAAAACTGTCAATTTTTGAATAACGACTCATCCTCCACAGTGATATACCAACTTGGATATGGGGTGGACCCTGAGTGATCTCATGTTCCAAATACCTGGACAAAATTGATAAATGCACTGATGCCACAGATGTACATCTTCTCGATAGGCCCATTTCATACTAAATTTCTATTCAATTCATTAAACCCCCAGGCGCCTGAACTTGTCAGGAATATGGACACATCATGCAGTGGCGACGCCAAGGGACGTGACATTCCCCCGTGTCTTCCGTACTACACAGTTAAATGATAAAATTTGAACTTTTTAAACCCAACTCGTAATTTTGTAAGAAATTTGGACCCATCGATATACCAAAAGTTTTGGCCAAATTTAACACAAATTGTCTTAGTTTTTACAACTTTTGCCCAAGCATTTTGAGAAATTTCAAACATTTTGGCTACAGTGATGCAAAGTTGTGCTATTTTCCAAAAGAAATTGAGACAATTTTGAAAAAAAAAAGGCCCATCCATATACCGAAATTGGCCATTTTTCAACCCGAGGGCCTACTTTAGGGGGCTATCATTTTCTTCGGAAGGGGGGGGGGGCAAATTTACAAAAAGGCGGTAACAAAAAAAGATCCCCCTCCCCACCACAGATACACTTTACACCCTAAACAGGCTAAAATTATAAATCAGTCTTTTCGAATAAAATAAACACACTCTATCTGTGGACTCCCTACATTTTGGTCATCAGAAATTTTATGATATATTATGACGAGTAGTAATTTGAAATACCTATTAAAATGCGCATATGCCTATTTACTGCATGTCAAAGCACGTAGCCATCTGACTTAAACTTTCACAAAAATGCGACATAATTTTGATTAATACATCCAATTCGAAAATGTACCAACAAATTGCATTTCTCCATGCGGATATACCTACACCAAACATATTGCAGTTCCCCATGCGGAAATGCACCAAAAATATTGCAGTTCCCCATGCGGAAATACACCAAAAATATTGCAGTTCCCCATACGGAAATACACAATAAATATTGCAGTTCCCCATGCGGAAGTGCGTGACGGAATGTGCAGTTTTGCATGCGGAACTGCAAGCGGATGTGTGCAGGCATGCGGTACTGCACATATAACGGTCGGTTGTAATACCTGATTTGAGACCTAGATGGGTTTTTTGAGACATGAACGTGTTTTTGAGACCAAGACGTGTTTTTGAGACCCTTTTGGCCCTCACGGCGCGGCCGCTGGGGTCAAAAGGGTCAACGCCAAGGAATACTATGGGCGGCCGTGTGTGACAAAAGGTGTCAAAACACGTTATGGTCTCAAAAACACGTTCATGTCTCAAAAACACGTTATGGTCTCAAAAACACGTTATGGTCTCAAAACACGTTCATGTCTCAAAAACACGTTATGGTCTCAAAAACACGTTATGGTCTCAAAAACACGTTCATGTCTCAAAAACACGTTCATGTCTCAAAAACACGTTCATGTCTCAAAAACACGTCTAGGTCTCAAATCAGGTATTGCAGGTATTATGTCTCTGAGGTATATGTCTTTGAGACCTTTCTCTGTTTTTGAGACCTTTCTCTTTTTTTGAGACCTTTCTCTGTTTTTGAGACCTTTGAGACCTTTCCCTGTTTTTGAGACCTTTCTCTGTTTTTGAGACCTTTCTCTGTGAGACCTTTCTCTGTGTTTGAGACCTTTTTCTGTGTTTGAGACCTTTCTCTGTATTTGAGACCTTTCTCTGTGTTTGAGACCTTTCTCTGTTTTTGAGACCTTTTCTGTTTTTGACACCTTTCTCTGTATTTGAGACCTTTCTCTGTGTTTGAGACCTTTCTCTGTTTTTGAGACCTTTCTCTGTTTTTGAGACCTTTCTCTGTTTTTGAGACCTTTCTCTGTATTTGAGACCTTTCTCTGTGTTTGAGACCTTTCTCTGTGTTTGAGACCTTTCTCTGTTTTTGAGACCTTTCTCTGTATTTGAGACCTTTCTCTGTTTTTGAGACCTTTCTCTGTGTTTGAGACCTTTCTCTGTTTTTGAGACCTTTCTCTGTTTTTGAGACCATTCTAGAGTTTGAGACCTTTCTCTGTATTTGAGACCTTTCCCTGTTTTTGAGACCTATCTTTGTTTTGGACCTTTCTCTGATTTTGAGACCTTTCTATGTTTTTGAGACCATTCTCTGTATTTGAGACCTTTTTCTGTTCTTGAGACCTTTCTCTATTTTTTAGACCTTTCTCTGTATTTGAGACCTTTCACTGCTTTTGAGACCTTTCTCTCTTTTTGAGACCTTTCTCTACTATTGAGACCTTGTTGTGTGTTTGTTTCTGAGACCTTTCTGTGTTTTTGAGACCATATTGTACTTTTGAGACCTTGTTGGGTGTTTATTTCTGAGACCTTTCTGTGTTTTTGAGACCTTATTGTACTTTTTGAGACCCTTGTGCGGGTTTGAGACCCTTTTGGCCCTCATGGCCGCCCATACAAATGGTAGCACAAAGCTATGCCGCGGGATGCTACGTAAGATCGGATGGGACACTTGTCAACAACTGAGAGGTATTGAGCTCAACTGGCACGCGTTTGATAGACCCATGGTACGCGCAATAATAAAAGGCAACCACTCGACTCGGACTTAGGCCTATTGTCCATATTGCGTATATTATCGCGTGCGGTTTGCAAATGTTTGCACTTAGCTGGGGAAGACTCTTCAAATATCCCCGCTCTGCCAAGCTGCGTTAATTGGTCGGATACAATATCGTTGTTTTAGTCGCTTACACAAACGTTAATGTAGTGAAAACATGGACGTGGTATATGTGACCGTACACCACGAATGAGCCGTAAATGTCCTCAATTGTATTCTGAGTTACAGTGTAAAATGGGCATGAAGGTCGTATTCATAGGTACCTCAATTTGGTGCTACGTGTACCTCATTTAATGAGATACACGAAGCACCAAATTGAAATACCTATGAATATGACCTTCATGCCCATTTTACACTGTAACTCAGAATACAATTGAGGACATTTACGGCTCATTCGTGGTGTACGGTCACATATAGAAAGATTGCGTGACCCCAAATCGGTAAAAGTGAACTCCCACAAAATGCTGGGAACTGGAAGGCAAATTGCTTACAGACTGGGAGGGTCCATGTATTGGGTTGATTTTTAATGCTATGTAATCTACATTACCAGTCGTTCTCCATGGACCCGAGGGAGGGTCTATATGAAGCTTCATATTTAGCACGAAAAGCATCGAGTGTTTTGGGCCCAAATATGGTAAAATTGCAAATATTTTGCGCTTTGTGAACACTGGTCCATCAAATATCAATACACATCTTCATTGGGGGTAAAATAGTCTTATTGAAGTTTTTCACGCGCAACAAAAGGTCCATGTAGAACCAGAACAAAATATACAACACCCCACCCCAAATATTTTAATGCTTCCGCCGTCAATAATTCCAATCAGCTCCAATCTAATACTGAGTTGCATTCAAACTTCTTTACAAAATGACAAAACAGTTCCACAATTCCACACCTTCAATATTAATGACATGGGTACAATTTCACTGCACATGAATACAAGTTTTAGTATCGTTAATATGTTTCCCTTGTCCTTTGATGGAGAATAGTACATTATAATGGTGGGGGCCAAAATATTTTGTACCTAATAATGAGGAGGGAGGTCAAATTCGTTTTTGGTCCATTAAGAGGGGGGTCAAAAAGTTTTTGGTTCACAAAGAGAGAGGGGGTTAACAAAATTTTCCACACAAAAAAAAAATCCAGCCCCCCACCCACCAAAGTATTTTGAACACTCCCTTAGTAGCGGATTTAAGTATACCAGAGTAAATAGTGTGTTCCACTAGCGGAATAGAGTCTGCAGACGAGTGCAACCCACTGCGGGAAGGTGTATAATTAAGTTGAAAGCAAAATATGTAGGAGGATTGTTATAGCCCTACTAGTATAGGGGCTTTTGACTGTGGTGATCCAAAACCAGGCTATATCATAAAAACCTGCCTATATCCAGAGAACTGCTAAACCCAGTGACTGCTAATTCCCCAGAATTGTTCGGGTGGAGCGGTTACTGAGTTTTAGCGGTTCTCGGATACAGTGTGTTTAAAAACCCCTAGAGTAGGGCTACAATGTTTAACACAAGGACAAATATTTAAAATAAATTCGTCCATGACTTCGCTTCCAATATATCTGATGTGGCATGATGTTTAACACCCCAAATTTGTCAAGATTGTCAAGATCCGTTTTGTTGGATTCTTAGAGCATTGGTCAAGGTGATTGGACAAGAATAATAAACTAGACCTACGTGTATATAATAATTTGTTCTACTTACCTGCTACCAAGATGGAACGCATTTGCGTTATCATAACCACATATACCAACAGACGTGTAGCCAACATGGTTAATGCGCTGTCCTTTTCTGAAATCTTACGACATTTATAATGTGACAAAAAGTCTTCTAGGGGTACGGGGGTGTTACGCCCCTCGTCACACTTGTGACATGGGGTGTCTCCGGTTTACACGTCCTTCTTCACATTTTTGACAGGGATGGAGTCTCCGGTGTTGTGTGTTCGTTTAAAACATAATCTGATAATCAAAATAATTACAAAATCAAGTTTACTGTATACTAGCTATAATCATCAATGACACTCAGAAGCGTAGTACGAGCAAAGACTTTACACGTCAAATACGATCCAAAGCGAAAATGGGAACACCACGACAAGCTACGAGATGTAAACGAAATGCATGAAAGGTAGTTAAAAAGTCCTTTTACAACCAACAACTGCTGGAACTCTACTAATTCCACTGTCTGATCTGTCGGCGTAAGGGGTGAGTGATTTCCCGGGGGAGCACCTTCAATATTGGGGGTGACGCGTATATATATTGGGCTGTTAAGGGTCCCCTTGAGGATCCGGGCGCTGTCACCGTGATACTCTAGGTTTCTATGGAGCTGTTTTGGCCATTATGTCCTACCCCAATCAAGTCCAAAAGTCATGCTCTCACCCTAAGCCCTCAATTTTTTCTCATACCAAACACCCCTTAACCCCTTACTTTGAAAGTCTCAACCTTACACTTTTATCACTGTCATAATTATGGAAGTGCCCCCGGGGTTATTTACTGGTAGTTAGGGAAGAGCACGAGAAAAACAGAAAATACACAGTAACGTTCCTTAGACGTATATCATTAAGAAATTAATATAATTGCTGATCACAATATTGTTGCTAACAAGTCATGTCATCTGTAAATGACCACTATAGTAATAGATAATAACAAATGATATTTTTTTCAGTTTGCATCGATGCATTCATTTAATTCATTTCATTTATGACTATTCCAAACCTACGGAAGCGTCTAAGTGCCACGACTTGGCTTTTTATCAGCATTATGTCAACATGATGATAATTTATCTCGCCAAGACAACTTACCAAAACATGTAAGTCAGCATGGCAAGATAAATTATCATGCCAAGTCGACATACTAAAAAATGGATGTCGTCTCGGCGAAATAAATTATCATGCCAATTCAACTTAGCAAAAAACGGATGTCGACATGGCAGGATAATTTGTCACGTCAAGTTGACTTAACAAAAATCGTGAGTCAACATGACAATATAAATTATCACGCCGAGTCGACTTCCTAAAAATGCAAGTCAACATGGCAAGATAAATTTTGACTTAGTCAAAAATGGATGTCGACCTGGTGAGATGAATTATCACCTCAAATCAACTTAGTAAGCAAGACGATTCTCTAGCCAAAAAATCTCGCCTGCTTTCGCGACCGCCTGCTTTCGCGATTCAAAAGCAATATAGTGCCGCTTGGCATATTGCAAATGAATTTAAACTTTTATTTTCAGCCCATTTTACAAGTTGAACTCAAACGACCTTTGTCCGCAGTGTGTGACCTCGAACACCACCATTACATGAAAGTTCCCATAGTTCAGCTACACTCTAATTTCGTACTATTCCATTTTTAATAGAATCCCTACCAAGTGTGAAATAAGAGAGCTTGAAACAGGGGCCACTTTTGCCCAAAATGTGGCCCCTGGTTCACCAAGATTTGGAGTTATATGGTTGAATTTGTCAAATGTCAAAAATTTCACACACAGAGGTCAAAATTAAAATATGGTCTGATTTCTAAACATAAGGAATCTCAAACATATACTTTACACAATTGAAATGCATTTTTGTATTGTCATGTCCCCGTTCAGAGTTCATGCAGCCAAAGTCCAATAGAGATTTGTAGAATCACAACATTTAACCCATGATTTCATCCGATTCTAAGGTTATACAGTTTTGAAATAAATTATTTTCCTATTTGGTTTGCCCAGAGGAGTAATCTGAGGCAACTTTTGACTGAATTAGTGTATTTTGAAATTTGGTTTCTGTACATTAGATATTTGACATTTGATCTTATTTACTCTAAAACTCCTGAACTAAGCGCCCTAGTTTTACTCTTCTGTATTTTGACATATTCGACCATATAACTCCTTAACAACGCACCGTGGAAAAAAATGTGAATTGACTTTTTCATTCCGTGTGATGAGAAAAACAATTTAAGATGCATTGCTACATGATGCCCCCATTGTGATCTTCGACCCCTCGTGGAAACCACATGGGTGTAGAAAAAAATGAAACCAATCAAATTTCTATTATCTAAGGTTTAAGGATGACAAAAAATATTGGTTTCACTAATATAGGAATATTAAGTTCCAAACCCATGTCGCCCTGTACTATCACTCGGTTACATTGTATGTTCCTCTCATTTGCTCAGTCACGATTAAAAAACGGACAATGTTACCCTAGATTATATGGGAGGGTTTGATCGCGGTTTACCATGAAATTGTTCCGCGTTTGGCGTACGTGCGTTTTGCCGCTGGTGCAATTAAAGTACGTACTACAAACAATCTAATTACCAGACTGTACATAATGTATAGTATGGAATTAATAATGTATGATGTATCACATTGAAAGGTTCATAAAAATATTCAACTGTAAATAATAAAACGACAATTTACTTGATTACTTTACAAGCTTATTCAGTTATTGCATCGAGATTGTAAAAGGAAAAAATGTGTAAAAATTGCTTATAGTGAAGGATCAGTCATTATCATCTGTTAAGTGTTTCTGAAAAGTTTGGCAAATAACATGCAAAATGACAGTTAAAGCCCCATTCAAATGCATGTAACTAAGTTCTCTACTTAAGTAAATATTTTACCTTTTCATGTAAAATGTCCTAATTTTTGTTCACGGAGTTAACATTTCCCCCCACTTGAACCCATATCTCATACATGTATGTACAGTTTATCCATGTGTCTTGAATAGGTATTGTAGCCCATCAATCATGTGGTTAAGAGGCTGGGAAATAATTTCTAATGTCTCATACCTAGGTTTATATCCCTTTATTTAATCCTGCCCCACATGACAAGGACTTTTTATCACGTCTTATCTTGTATTGAGACAATGGCAGACAGGACTATATTTTTGCCTCTTTTCTAAGCATGTTTACTATTGGATTGAGCCATCACATGATTATAATAGGCTTTACTGATTGGTGGGTAAGGTCAATGATATTGTTTATTTTGTGATAAGGTTGAGCATATTACTGTGAAAATACACTGCTATTTTGATACAGGTGATTTACTTAATTATATACTTCCAACTGACGAAATTAAGTTCCTGTTATCTACCAAGTAATGTTTGCTTATCTTAATTGGAGCTCTAGGTTATTATTTGCATGGTATAATTGACTTGGAAAGATTGTTCGCTGGAGAGTTATATAAGTCAGGTTTGGATGTAGATATCATTATGCCTCAAATCACTAATTTATTGTAAGATCAGTGCAGAGTAGGTTAAATATGAAAATGGAAAGTTACAACAAATGACTATACTCCTGATTCGTGAACTGTGTCTTTTTGAAAGACTCTTCTTGTTCATTAATAAACTTCATTTGGCTACTAACAAAGATTTTAAAAATGATGATTCTTACGATTTTCCGAATAAGTAAATCACTGAATAGGTCTTTAAAATCCATATAAATTTCCACCAAATGAAAATAAAGATTTTAGAATACATGGCCACTTTGCCTCATTGAACCTTTTGCCCACCACTAATTGAAACATAGTTGTGTTTACTGCTATACGTTTTAGATAATTATGTTCCCTGAACATAATACTAACTATCCCAAATATTGGGCTCAAGAAACGGAACAACAATTCTCTGATTTTAACCAAAATTTTAACAGAATGGACTCAAGTTGTTCGTCATGCAAACATAATTAATTTAAAGAAAAATTTGCACTGTGTATATTGTCAATAACATTGTTATTGTTAAGGTACCATAGGAACATAACTCATGGTCAATATAGTTCAATGGTCATTGACCCTGCTACCTGGGTAACAAAACATCGAAGATAAGGCAAACTATTCTTAATTTGGAGTGTTCATGAAGTCATATGACTAGAGGAATACTTTGGTGTAGTTTTTAAGAATAATAGAGCAATTTTTAAAATTGATACCTCGTGTGGTCATTAACCGCCTTTCCACCAAGTATATTTTAATACCTTAAAAGGTATACTTTTAAGCATGTTCAGGAGATATCTCGGAAATGTATAACAGTAAATAATAAATGCTGTTGCAATTACAGGTACATGGGTATAGGCAAGAAGAACCATTTTGTATATCAACCAAGTAAATATATGTAATATTGATCGATAGTGATCGATTCATCATTTTTGTACTTACGGTCTGCTTGCGCTCTGATTGAAACAAAAGCCTATAACACAAAACTGAATGCAGATGTTGGAAATATTTAACCATATCTGTAATCTATGTGCAAAGACGAGCACTTTTACACCTTGTTTGTTGAATTTAAAGGTTGTTTTAAAGTTTGATATCAGTTGACATTTAACCGAAAGTGACCCTCTAACTTAATAACCGAGCTCAAAATATATGATAAATTATATATTTTCGTAATCGTTGTGATGAGACATGTATCTTGACGACATTGAACATTTTTTAATGTTTGACCCCTCATGACCCCTCACGTGACCCCTATGGGGAGGGAGCCATATGTAAAAAAAAAAAAAAAAATTTTGTCTTCACCCAATAACTTCAAAACCACATGTAACTCAATTTCGTCAAAAGTGGACTTACAGTCTTCTTGCGCGCAGGTCTTCATTTGTTGTATTAATATATGGAACACAAAATATGGTATCAAATATAGATTAATTTGATATGAATGCGATTTTAGACAACACTGTCTGGAGAGAATTAAACATACATGTACCTAATTCCTATGGGTCCCTGGCGGGCCTTGACTAACAAAAATGTGGGTCAACAGTAGACAAAAAAATATGTGAAGTGCATGTGCATGTACTGTGAAGAAACAAAGTACATGTTGCTCCCCACTATAATCTGGCTGTTTACGTCCCTAGAATTGTATATAAATGTGCGATAAACGTGGGTTGAAAATATTTTGGACAATTTTGGTCCTCGGTCTCCATTGTTGTTTAGAGCACTACTCCCTTCAAAATCTCTTTGACTTTTTTTTACGTTGCTTTGCATGTTTCTTTAGTTTCAATAATATATTACTTTTAACTTTAATACTACTGTATATTTAAAAATATATTTTTCACAATACATTACTCAACTTTATAAGATTATTAACAATTTTGTGAATAAAATCATGATGGGCCAGTCGATCGTGCCGACTCAATTCTGTGTATGTGTCAATTTACATGTATTGACGATGAGGGAGCAGTTTACAGACCGTTGCAAGACTAGTACACCCCCGGGGGGGGGGGGGCACTCCAACTTTGGAGGTGACGCGTATGTAGGGCTGTTAAGACCCCCTTTTTCAGCATCGCTGTCACCCAAAGACCCCATATTTTTTTACGAACACATGCTCTGTCACCCGAAGACCCTTATTTTTTCATTTGATCTGTCACCCAATGACCCTTATTTTTCAATTTGAACAGCAAATTTCATTTATCACTGATTTTGTTACTTATTTTGAAAAAAAACAAAGAAATTTGAAACCATTTAGGTTTCTGTGGCACTTTTTCGGCTCTCACCCAAAGATTCCATTTCAGAAAAGGTCATGTTCTCACCCAATGACCCCATATTTTTTACATTTTGCTCTCACCGAATGCCAAAAACACGCTCTCACCCAATGACCCCATATTTTTTTACATTTTGCTCTCACCGAATGCCCCTAGTGCGAAAGTTCCAGCCCTACACCTATATCCATTTCATATTGAAGTGCCCCCCACCCCCGGGAGTACACCACGACCAGAAATCAGTTACCAGTAGACAGTTTTAATTTAAACAGTGAACAGCATTTATTTCTACCAAACCCGATGTCATCAATCAAACTCACAATGTATAGATATGTGTCCAACGAAATCCAAATTTTAGGTGAAACTAACAAAACCAACGTTTCGGGAGCGCAAAACATCCTACATTTCCTAGGTAAAACAGCAAGTAGCACTAGTAACTATCACTGCAAATGCCAATGCATTACACTACACCTCTGAATGTTTTTTTTTTTTTTTTTTTTTTTTTTCAAAACGTTGGTTGTTTTGTCTTCTTCAACCTCAAATTGTGGATGTTGTTGTATATTAAACAGTTTTTAACATTTATTCTTTTTTGTGTGTACACTAAGTCTTTTTTGATTCATCCAAAGTTTCTCTGCCGGTCAGTTGGTAATGTTTTAATTTGCATTCTAGCTAAATTATAACATAATTACCAGATTCAAGATGTTTTCAGTCCATCTTAACCGAATTGTTATTTCCTTACGTTAAGTCTCATTTAAGTTTTAACCAATTCTTCTTTTATCAGTTTTATCTAACAAAGAAAATATATCCAGTAAGTCAGACAGTAAGGGCCAGTACATAACCTAGATTGGGACTCAGTTACATAATTACATACTTATTCATTTTAGTGGTTAGATTGCCCACTAGCACTGTAGATACTCCACCAAAGAGTGGTTTGTCACTCGTACAATAGGGATATCAAAACGATCACACGGAATAACAAGGTGTACCTGACGGAATCATCGGCATGAATACTTGTAATGGTCTGCGAAACTTTTTCCCCGGAGGAGGTTCTCCCTCGTTTAAGATATACGGGCATGTGCCACGGTTTGGAGCTACCTTTTCAGCGATTTTGATATATCGATGGGTGGGTTTTCAATGCAGACCAATGTTCCCAATTGGGCGCATTTCGAAAAAGTGCCCCTAAAAGCATCCAATTAGGGCAAATTTTGGTGCTTTTTGTGAAAAATTGGTATACTGGTGGGTGGCAAAAACAGCAAAAAGTAGGTATAGAGAAAGTCAGCATCCGAAAGTATGCGTGGCATGGCACATCCCGTAATTTTTTTCGAAGAACCCCCCGGACTTTTCCGAGCCCCTCGGCTTCACTAACAAATTCTCCTACCCTTTCACATGTCAGATTTCGGCAATGTATTTATTACAAATGTGAACGTTTTCATATCGTTAAACGTTTGGTGCTGAATGTTTAAAGCCGTTCAGTAAGCCTTTTTCCAATTTCAGCATGCTCAAACTGACATACGGTACATCGACTACTATATACATGTACAGATAAGCGATTCAATCGCATCCATTGATGGCTGCGTGAACGTATGGCCTGCGAAATTTCGAGAAGTTGACTTTTCATTTAAGGGATTTTCACAATTCCGTCGAGGCCCAAACAACCTGTAAAATTATCTACTTGTTATAGTATAAAACCCACAACGATTTTCTTTTCAGAAATATTCAAAAAACAAAAAAAAACAGGTTATTTCCACCTTTGAGCTCACGTCTCCTATTGGATTTGCATAGAGTTCCCTATGCCCGGTATAAATAATTAAAATTGGTCTCTCTTGTACACCTTGTCATCATTTGCCTCTCTGTTTTAACATGTCAAAATGTGACACATGCGGGGAGTAGTGAAGTTTGGGATTGACGGATCTCTGAAGGCGCTTTAACATATCTTATAACATTAAACCTTCTAGGGCCTAACATGGCTCAAATAATTTTATTATTTTTTTGTTGCCAAGAGATTATGCAATGTATACAATGCATTTCTATGTGCAAAATTCATCGCCATTAAAACACGCGGGTTTGGTTGTTGTTTTTTATATCTCGTTCTGAGCGTCCATAGCTGAAATTGCAAAAAAGCACATGGAGTGATGACATCGAGTAATACAAATGCATCTAAAGAACACGATTCAAAGATGGTACTTCATCAAAACTGTAAGCGTATTACATCAATAAAAACTGTAAACTGTAAAACTGTATTACATCACTAACGAAAAAGCAACAACTTTTTATTGATTAGAAAAGTCTTACTCTCAACACTACACAGATTTGCGCTCATCTGGAACATTTTCGCTAAGATCGTACAAAATTGAAAACGGTGTTTTTTTTGGTGAATAAATAGTAGGAATTATATAGACTTATTCAGTAAATGTTGGTAAAGTTGGATTAACCAGCGCATCCTTCAATCGGGATAGTGGATTTACCGATGTCATGCCACCAGATTCATTGGGGTAACGTTTAAACTTTCAGTCTTGAGTGGGAGCACAAGGATTACACCCGACGAATTCTGGAAGCCATTTGCGTGGGAACATAAAGAACTAGTCTTGATTTAGATCCAATGCAGGCTTGCCTACATTTGCGCAAGGGCTCTCGTAATTATTAAATTGACTGTTCCGGCCAAATTGTAGACAGGACAAAAGTGTGTAGTGTTGGTATTTTTCTTTAAAATCAGTATGTTAAAATAACAAAGTCTGTTTCCTGTTGGTGGACTAAAATTGAAATGAAACATGCGGCGATTGATGGTTTTTTAGAGTCAACATGTATGGTAAAATGCAAAATTTTCAATGTCAAATCAGTGCAGAGTAGATTCGAATAGGTTAAATGTGAACATTAAAATTTTGACAGAATTTATAGATTGATTTTCATAGGATATTTTGTTTTTATATATTGAATGTAAATAACTTGTGTGAGAAAAAAAATTAAAACTGGTTTCATCTTTTTGTGCTTGAATTTCTCAAATTAAAAATTGGAATGCGGTAAAATTGCTCCCGAAAACGAAATGCGCACGGCCTGGCTACAGGAAACAAACTTTGTTTAGCCTTATCCACTACGTACAAATTATTAACAATTAATACTAATAAAACATGATTTCACCTCCTATATATTGTTAGAGATCATGTTTATATGTTATAAATTCCACCATATGTGATGTGATCAAGCAAAATGAGTTGGACGTCGGGAATATTGATTTTTAGATAACAGCCAATAATGCCCTTTAAACTGAATTTCCTCCAACTTCCTTTGTAAATTGAATTTTGATTTTGATCGACATCAAACTCATATAGCTTGATCACATCACATGACATTAAATCTTTGATTTAATAAAAGCTTAACAGGTAAATGTGACATCACCATGTACTGCTAAATTGACCATGTGTATTTTGCGATACAGACCGCTAGGTGATGACATGGTGACGTCACATTGGCCAACAAGATTTTGTAGATGGTGTGGCCCATGAGTAGTCATTTTGTATGACCTCCGCTCATCGCAAGACTTTTACAAATGCTGATTTTTAACAAGTAAACATATCTTTACCAACTAGATGAAAATGAAAAAATAGCTACAATTGACACTATATGTCCTCTGATGACTTATACGTGCCATATAACCCCAATACCAGATTTGAAAAAAATCCGGGTTTTTTTTTGCCTATTTGATTAACAGCAAACTCTTACTTGAACTAACTGGGGTTCTGGGAATCTAATAAAATTGGGAGTCATTTCTGGTATTAATATAAAATATAGCGGATATATAATTAATACTCGGGACAAATTGGTCCGATTTTAGGCAACTTTTCAATAAGTTTTAATTTGATTTAAAACTAACGATAATAAATAATTAAGTTCGGTTTTTTGCTTTTCTTTATTTTCTTTCTTGATTTTTTCGTAAAACTATTTTTGTGATGATGTCTAAAACCATGTCATTTGCATAATTCTGGAAGGCCCATACCCTGCTTGTTTTAAGGGTTAGATTTAGCATGGTTAGGGTCAGTGTTTTAGTTAAAGAGTTTGGGTCTGCTTTTTTTTTCTAGAATCGAGGATATTAACACGTTTAGTCAAATGAGCATTGTTTTTACGAAAACTATTCAACTCTTTTCAGAGTATTGAAATACGCAATCAAACGCAGAATAACACCATACAGTATTTTATGGGTAAGTTAGAGGCACTATCAGTGATCAAGGCAAATCAGTATCATCTATATTATTTTTTTCTTTTTGTTGGAATGGCGCAGTAAATTCAATAAAATAATCATTTGGTTTGTTTTTTATCTGACAAATTGGCCAAAAGGGAGAAAACGGCAGTGTTGATAAAAATAAAGCTACCGACATTTACATAAAAAATATTCATCTCAATAGTTCATTAATATTTTTCATTAAATTCAGCGTCGGAACCATTATACGATCGTAAGTTCAACACCATTAATTATATTACACGGTTTTCAATGGGAAAATGCCTAATTTCGGGCGGAATTTGCACACAGAAATCTCACAGTTAAACACCACCACCCTTACGAAAATGCAATCAATAAAAAATGTGTGCGACAGCATGCAGCACGCGTGCGGCAGTGTGCAGCACACATGCAGATAATGTGCAGCATGCATGCAAGGCCTGCTGGTAGCGTGTTCATGCGTGCGAACCAGCTGTGTGCATGCAGGCATCGCACGCTAATATCCACCGCGCACACAATTTGCTTGCAGAACCTGCGTGCAGACTACCAATCTGTATGCAAATTACGTGCAGACTACATTTGTGTGCGGACTGTAGGACTGTACGCAAATTGCGTGCATCTTGCACGCATCTTGCATGCTGCACGCATATTGCTGCACGCATGCAGGATTTTCAGAATCAGAAGTCAGAATGCTGCACGCATACAGGGTTTCCAGAAGCAGCAAAGGTAAAATCCTGCATGCAAGCCATGCATGCAGGATTTTCAATGACTAATTCACCTTTACACAACTGACATCAAGTCACAATTTGGCAATGAACTAGCTAGTAGTGAAAATATTTAAATGTTTACAATGAATAAATAAGTTAGCTTTCAGACCAAAATTTTTTGGCAGACCAAGAGGGGGCAAGCAATTTTTGGCAGGCCAACAGGGGAGGGGGACAAGCAATTCTTGGCAGGTCTAGAGGGGAGAGCAAGCAATTTCCTGTTTCGATAGTTGGCATTTCAACTTTGGGCCAATGTTGGTATGCCAAATGTTTCTGTTTCGATAGTTGGCATTGAAACATTGGGCCGATATGTTGGAATGCCATTCCTGTTTCGATAGTTGGCATTGCAACATTGGGCCCATGTTGGAATGCCATTCCTGTTTCGAAAGTTGACATTGCAACATTGGGCCAATGTTGGAATTCCATTCCTGTTTCGATAGTTGGCATTGCAACATTGGGCCAATGTTGGAATGCCATTCCTGTTTCGAAAGTTGACATTGCAACATTGGGCCAACGTTGGTATGCCACAACAGTTGCCACTGCAAAAAAATCAAAACAAAATTCAACATTTTTATAGTGAATGTTATCAATATTTACAGTAAATTTGATCAATATTCATAAAATGATGCACTTTGGCCAGTTTAGTCATCAAAATATTGCTTATATTAACTTAAAACACCTCATCAAATGTGTACACCCCAATAGCTCAAATGGTAAAGCATCAGACTCCCATGCAGAAGGTCCCTGGTTCAAAATCAGGTAGGTAAAGTTAGATAAGTGACTTGTATAAAATTAAGCTAGGCAATTTTGGTTCATTGTAAAATAGATAGCCAGGTAATGGGAGACTTAATGTAAGGACAGTATACACTGTTAGCAACTATTTTTGATTTTTTTTTCATGATTTTATCTCGCATTATATATATGGCCAGTACGTGCTGCACGCATGCAATGCACGCTAATGGATTTGCATGCTGCATGCAAACTGCGCACGCTCATGACCTGCACGCATTTTTGCTGCATGCATGCAGCAAGCATCTGCACGCTTCCCTGCATGCGTGCCTCGTTCCAAATATACGCATCCGCACGCTACCTACTGCACACGTGCTGCATGCGGTGCGGCACGCATGCTGCATGCGTGCTGCATGCGTTCAAAAACTGTGTGCCATTTTCGTAAGGGCAATATCCGGTGAATCAAATGATCAAGTTTTCTTGTTTTAACGCACTGAACCGTAAACACATAAAAATGGAAGTGCGCTGAAGCTGAAAGTAGGAATATGGTAGGGCGAATATTTACTAAAAGCCGATGCCATGGCAATGAATTTTGGTAATATTACAAAAAAAGAAATGTCATAATATGTATTATGTATTATCACCATGATCATATTATGGTGAGAGAAAATATACCATTTCGAAGCATCGAACCCCACCAATGTACTTTTTTGGCTATATAACTTGGTCAATTTAAGTGATTATAAAGCAGTCTTTTCAGATACCACACAAACAAATAGTTACTCGTCGTATTTCCATGCACCGCCGAGTAACAATAGTTATTTAAAACATGCCTATAGACACTGCCTGTAAAATATTCATTTCTATATCAAAGCTCAATAGATTGTGGTCCGTACTGACAGACTCCTCTAACATTAACTAAAACGTGACAATATCAATACCATTATCAGGTCGCGTTTAATCTTTTCACCTGCAGGCCACGTTAGCACACCTGTATATGTGATGCGATCAAGCAAAATCAGTCGGAACTCGGAAATATTGATTTTGAGATATAGCCAAACAAAGGAAATATTTCCTTTTGTTTCCTGTTGTTTTGGAAACTCTTTAATTGCTCACATCTTTGGAACTGGATGTTCAATTTCAATGGGGGTTTCTGCAAAATCCAGCTTTGTAAATGCTTTTTACTATCCTGTAAGAAACTGAAAATTTATTATTGCCGAGTTCCGACTGATTTTGCTTGATCGCATCACATATAATCTTTACAAAATGAACAAATCTGATTTTAAATTTTTCTTTAGATTATCTGATTTAGCGAATCAAGATAGTGCCTTCAATTCAAGTGCGAGCACACTTGCATACCCAACTAAGCTTCTCTCTACAACAATATCATTACCTTAATTATACATAAAGAGGCTTTTGCTAGGCCTTTACTTTTAAAACATCAATATTATCATACATTACTCATTATTAAAGGCCAAATGAAAAACAAAAGTGTCTCTAAGCTTAAGCACATACTTACAGTAAAAACGTGCCGCGTTTATGTTACCAGAGTTTTTATATTATGTCTTCTTTCAAAATAAATGAGCCTGTTGAAGACCATGATTTATATATTATTTCAATAAAAAACTAAATAATATATTTTTTGTATAATTTAAATTGTAACCCCATCCGAAGTTACAAATTGTTTTCAAGTTTATCAGTGAGGCAGAGGGCTATTCTTAGTATTCTGAAAAGTATGTGTTGGAAGTTTCAATTGAGAAACAGAATCTGCATTACATCAGGCACAATTTTATGGGTTACGACACTTTATTTATGTCTTCTTTTTAAGGAATAAAGTGATAAGCTTATGAAACACTATTTGTTTTTATTTGGCCTAATAAATACATTATCAAAGCATTTTCACATTTCACAATGCAAGTTTTACATATCTAAATATTCATCTATACCTTTCCATGTCTGAACTATTATAGGGCATAATTCAAAACATGCCTAGACATTGTATACCTAAATATAATACCAAGTATGTTTAATGGGTGTTCAATTAACCAAGACACGAGGCTTTTATTCAACATTTGAAAAGTAAAGAGAATTGTGAAAGTACTAAATGCTGCTTTCAAATTCCACTTTACGATGTTAATGCTGGGACATTGTTGTAAACAAACTGTACAACGATCAATCCATTTAGAATTGACAAATAAAGCTCCGCAAGGACATGAGCTTAACGCGTACAAGAATAATTGGTACATATCGACTGGTCAATACCAGAGGCGAGTAAGTGCAATAGCTGCCCAATGAACATCTGACAATTTACTCACAGTATTTTGCACTCATCTACACATGACAGCTACACATGGCAGCTATTGCACTTACCCACTTCTGGCACTGAGCAGTCGATATTCCCGTTGCTTTGTATATCAATATCCTACTCTGCATGAAGCTTTCTCCAAAACGGAATATGGACAATTCCACTCGATTTGAGAAAAGACTGTTAGGCCCTTCACAATTAATTCTTAGTTTCCTGTTTCATGGTTGAAAACCAGGGATGAGGCGACTTTTAATTATTAATTATTAATTATCTTTTATTTTCTTTATTTTAAAATAAGTGGTCGCAACCTACATCAAGCCATTTTGACAAGGAGCATGCATTTAATTATTTTACTACTATGTTTGATTTTATACATAAGTAATGGTACAATTAGGTTCTATGTTTATTCATCATTATAGATGATATGATCAAAGTCAGAAAGTAGCAAATGGTAGTCATTAAAAGTTATTTTTAAAGAGAAAATCCAAAATATAAATAAAATAATTAAATATTTTGCAATTCTCTACTTTGGACGCGGGCGGGAAACAGGAAACTAAGAATCAATTGTAATTGGCCTTATGGTAAACGTACGTAAGAATCTAAGTAAGGAATAACGTTTCTTTACCATCAGGTTTGGTCTTGTCTTTTATGAGTACTATTCCTTTTTTTCAAATATTTTACCAAAAAAAAACCCGTGTTGCACCTACAAGCATTTATGCCTACAAAAGTGGGGTTTTCGATGAAAGAAACCAAAGACAGACACCCTCCACAAAAACATTACATTATATTATATTATATAGATGGTCTATGATTAGATTGATCTCACAATAACACATGTTTGTATAGACACCTGTATCACTAATAAAGGTGTTCAAACTCCATCTAATAAGTGTAGAGGGTGTCTGCATTTAATCTTCTTCATAACCCCCCCAAAAAAAAAACCCCAATTTAGAGGCATATATGGTCGAATCCAACCAAAAGTATCCACGGGCCAAAAATAAAAGTCCGAAATAAAAATGTCTCCACAATTTTTTCCTTTTGCCCATTGATTGATGACATATTGGCCTTATAGGAACCAAAAGTGCCATTACTAATCTTGAAAAATAAATCCAGGACGTGTGGTAGTAAATGTGATATCAAAACCCAATGTTACCTACGAATACCACTAGGATGCCTTCACTATCGCAATACTAATCAACCTAAAACAAATGGAATATTCCCATTAACTCTTTTTTCATGTAATGTAGACCACAGGGTGTCAGGAAAATGCTAGCTCAACCAGATAATATTTGTTTTTATTTTTATAACGCGATCAATATGATCTTGGTCAATTTATGCTAGTTTATTTTTGAAAATGAAGTTTAGGTTAGTTTCTGTATTTTATTTATCAAATGAGTATGAATCAATTTACACATTGTATTAGAACGAGTAGGATATATGTTTTCATGAATATTAGGAATTATACGCATACACCTAACGCTTTATACAATGAAAAGGTGAAGAAACCCGGGTATTCGTAGGTAACATGAGCGAATTAACAATATCTATATTGAGTTTAGAGGTTTAAATTTGACTATTATGGTAATGAATTAATAAAATGGTAGTTTTTAGATCTCTTTCAGATGGTACGTCCAAATGAATAAATGCTATTACCTCAGATCAAAAAATGTTGTTGCTTTTAGCAAGATTTTGACCACTTCATTTTGATATACAAGTAGTTAATCAGCAATTTTACATAATAAATAATTGTTGAATGAATCCGTATATGGGTAATAATAGTGTCCTGGGGTACCGCTTAAAGTTTTTGACAATTAATTTCCATTGGTAGAGACACTTCATTACACATGTCATGTATTATGCTGTATTCGTAAGTAACATTTCAGTATTTGTAGGTAAGAATTAGACTTTTGGTGGATATCGCAATCAAAACTTCATTTTATAAAGCACTTTGAATGTATTATTTTCTTTATGTGCGTTTATTGATACTTTAGACCCTATCATGTATTAATAATGTCGGTTCACAGCGGTTGAAAGAGGATTGAAGTAAGAAACAAAGGCACTAAAGTGACTTTAATTTGCTAATTGCACACAAATCGCTTAAAACCGTTATTGCAGACTTGTGAAGTCCATCTTGAGTCAGTTACGTCTTGTGGCCTTTCGTTTGAGGGCAACTACAATTAGCTTTATACCAGGGTCCATCAATGTGTTGTCTAGATCATGAGACAATGAGAACAGTCGTTTTTCCATGGTATTCGTAGGTAACCTTAGCAAAAACGTCAAAAGTTACCTTCGAATAAATCAATTTGGACACAAATTACTCAGAAACCAGAAGGTCGGTAAACATTTAAAATAAAGCACACATGACAGTTGACAAATCCAAGTATTTATCCCTTCTAATCTTCTTTGAATCTGATTTTTCTTTCAAATGAGCAGACCGTCGTCTATTTCAGTACATATTTTTCACCAATTAAGCCGTATTCAGTTTTGCATGGTGGGCATGTATGTGAATTCGCAACTTTCATTGACATATGATTTGATAGCAAACATACAGACCTTTGTTATGTACCAATATGGGCATTGGCATGAATGGCGGTGTTTCACAATACTGTCATGATGTCAAATTGTATTCGTAGGTAACATTCGGTTACCGAAATTTACCTACGAATACTTGCTTTTATTGTTGACATCTCAGAAATATTTAAACGCAGGCTATTGAAACTTGGTAGAAATAAAGAGTGTATTACCCTGCACCCATTGCTTAACTATTGTTTACTATTCTCTCACTTTGTGGAAATGGCACAGCTTTTAACATGTATTCGGAGGTAATGCATATTTTTTACCAAGCCTACCTTTGTGCCATTTAGAATTTCTGGCAGCTAAACACAATAATAAAGATGTCCGAATGCAATGCATTTCAGTATTGGACATATCAAAGCTTGTATCAATTGCGCATTTATTAGTGATTTCCATTTTTTAAAGTTATATCTAGTGCTATGAAAAATTGTATTCGTAGGTAATGTAAAAAAATACCACTCAAAAAATTATCACAAAAAATTCATAATTATGTACAAATATGTGAAAAATTGAACAGGCAATCTTTGAATACACACCTTTCAGGAAATCAATTTAGATTCAATCCAATGACTTCTTTTCATAACTGATTTATACGTTTTTAAAAAATACTTTAAGAAATATTTTGAAAAAATGGGTAAAAATAGCATGTTTTGGGGTCTCTGTGTCTAAGTTTTTCACAGAAGGGGATCTTATTATATATGGCGTGAAGCGTATGATCAAGGCGAATAAACACAATACAAAAACGAAAGCCAATTGATTAATACTTTTAAGTTATGGCCCTGAACATGCCGTGTACACTTTTCGTTGGATTCGACCATATGCTTGTAGGTGGAATTGAACCGTAAAGTGAAAAGCGTAAACATTTCTTTGTGCTGTGAGATGAATCCTACATCGGCTGAGTAATTTCACAACCATAACCAAGTGGGGCAAGTACTCAGTGCTAACCCACGTTACTTTCTCAACTACTGAATTTGAATTCTCAACTAATAAACAGAACTATACTTTATTAACGCAATTATTTTCTTTTTCTAGTTAGTCACATCATCATCACACATTTGAAATATATTAATCTCAATACTAACATATATATTTTATTGTAAATAACATCAATATTATTTCCATTCAAGACACTCCACATCTAGCGTTTTAATTAACACTCCACTGCAAGAATTAACTACACTTGCTTTTCACCAAACTTATTGAAAAAGTAATTTACTTTCCAAATCCATCATTTTTACTGACTGCGTCCGCCATCCACACGATGGACGGACCTTCCTTTCGGTCATTTATGATTTTTGTTGTTGTTTGAATGTTTTGCCAAATGTGTAGAATTACAATCAAAAATCACGAAAGTATGTAAAAAAATGATTTTTGTATTCTAACTTCTCTCGAACTTGTAGGTCAAATCAATCGACCTGCACCCCTATACCTGGGTTGGTCGGGTCAGTAGTTCTTTTTTCATCGCTTTACTAAATGAATGGTCATACGAGTAGATTACTCTTTTGCAGTCAAGTGTCAAAAGCATTACCACACATAAAAGGATCAAGTTTTGACTGGTCATAATTGTATAATAGCTCACATTTCAAACTTATATATATTAAATACCTTTACTTCCTAATAACAACATTTTGTTTAATGCTTCTAAAGAAAGAAGCGTTGTTACTTTTTTGCAAGTTTATAGCAATACCATACAATTAAAACATGCTATACTATGACAAAACATTAACCCAAGAAACAAATGTATAATGTTCTTGAAGATGATTGATCCCTTACATGGAGATCATTCATCAAGACACTCTAATCCGTGTTTTCGTAAATTGTAAACCATCTACTAGAACTAGCCCAGCCAAATTAAGAAACATAAGGGGTTCAATCCACCACTAATCATTGCAACAGAATCCACTTAATCACCATTTAATTCAGAAAAGCATACTACATAACACACCGGAAGGCTCCGACAGTCCAAGAAGTTGACAGTGCCTGATTTGGATTAATCTAAAGTGGCCGCTTGTGCAGAGGATGAAAAAGTGTAGATCGACATATCTCCGACATACAGTTCTTTATTTATATGCAAAAAGTTCAAATATCAAATTTTGGGGTCCCCGTGTCTACAATTGGAAAATGCTCCAATTTTAATGTAACTGGTTTCAAATTGTTCATTTGGCAAAAATAAATCAAAATGAGAAAATCATTGTTTTGGATGTTTTGTTAGATAGGAAACATCACAAAATAAGTAGGTCAACAGGGTTCAATGAATTTTGATCTTTTTGATATGTTACCAAAGTAACAAACCACCTGAGGTATGGCAAACTAAACTCCTCAAAAAAGTTTGGAAACTTTCCAAAACGGCTATATATCAGAAATATTTGAAATCGATTTCCAAAGTGTTTCATATCAATACAAACATTTTTCTTTCCTGTCAAAAATGACACCAAATATGTGCTGACCATAACTAATTCCATGGTTGAGTAACTGTCTTTGAAAGACAAGGAGGTCTCAAACAAAATGTGCCAAATCTGCCATTGTGTGCGCCATTTGCATATTCAGTAAAAAAGAATAAGGAATATCACACTGCTTCATTAAAACAAAATAAGTAACGACTAGAGAACCCATAATGGGTTCACAACAGCCTTGCATCGTCTTCTCATATGCTTCTTATCAACCTGACCTCGCGCTCATGAGGAATGGCATTCCACTCTTCAAGCAAGGTGTTTCTTAAACCAGCCAAGGTGGTTTGATATGTCACTCTAGTGCGCACAGCCCGACCAAGTTGGTCGATGAGATGTTTTATAGGATTTTAGTCCGGACTATTGGCTGGCCACTCCATTCGTTGAAATCCTTCTTCTTGCAGGAAGTCATTTACAACTCTTGCCCTTTGTGGTCGATCGTTATCATCCTGTAGAACAGCCTTCGGTCCAAGGTTTTGCAGAAATGATGTACTGCAAGCAATTTTTCATTCATTCTTTTATTCATGCATTAAGGGATGGGTTTATATGTGTGTAAATGGAGGAGAAATGGGAGGATTTTGGCATGTTTGCTGTGATTGTTTGCCTAGCAATATTGATCACAAGTACACAATTGATGGTGCATATCAAGGACCAAACTCTATAGTTTTATATTTGAGCACGATCACTTCTGTAAGGTCATGGGAAATTATGTAAATCGGCTTTTATATTTGATGTTGCATATCGGCTCACGCACTTTATTTTTGTACCCAGTATTTCACAAAGTCCCTGTACTCTGGTTGCTGGTATGTTGAGCACTTTAAACAATTAATTATAGTACTTACCTCCTACTTTAGGAACATGCGTATGTCTTAATGTATGTCGACCATGTCAACAACCCAGTGTAGTTTTACATGGTTGGAAAAGTCTATTTCCTTTCGCTATTTTGCCAATCATAATTCATAAATTGTCCAACTTTTTGACAAAAAGAGTTTTACAACTATTCCGCCAGCAAGGAAACACAAATTTATGTGTATCCAGTGCGTCCTTTACGTTTAAATAGTTCAGTTTATTGTCAAGTTGTGCCTCTATACGCCATATTTACGGAATTGATGATATGAGCTGATACGGAATTTTTGAACCCAAATTTCTTGAAATATACATTACCTTTTTAACTTCTCGCCACGAAATTGGATTCATAAGAAGGTCAAATACAAGCCTTCCATTATGGCTGGTATCATCATCTCGATTGGTGTCTTGTGTTAGTATTATTCCATATTTTGCTGGTAGAAGTTCAATGAAACCCTCCATAATTCACGACTACTGTCACTTGTGTTATAAACTCGATGTGTTTACTATATTGTCGCTCGGGTCCGCGACTAATCGCAGGGACCAGTCTATCATTAGCTATTCTATACACTTTTCAATAGCCTTATTGTGATGTGTGGGAGTTTTAAAAGCCGAGCCATGAACAAAATATAATGCGAGCACCCGGGGGCATCAACTTTAGAGGTGACGGTATGTGCCTGTCAATATATGCCCCTCTTTTGAAGCCGACTATACCCGATGACCAGGCACCTTCAGTTTTCAAAATATTATACCCAATGACCCTTTTTCATTTTGATTGTACATAATTGACCCTTTTTTTATAAAAAAAACCCCAACGTTTTGTACTGATATGCGCCTACTTCGCGACGCTTGTACAAAATGAAGGCACATATACCCATCAATTCTAAAGTTGAGTGCCCAGGGCGAAGGAAGCGCATACTGCGGGCCAATGAACAATGAGATAGTGGCTTTTCTGATATCACTTTGAGGAACTGTTGAAGTATAAATCAGCCAACGAGTAGGTGTGTGTCCAAATTGCACATCTTGAATTGAGACCAAGACATGCTGTTATTTCAATTGTTATATCGTTCCGGTTGGTTTATTACCTACCATTGCCTACGAGATGCAGTTCTAAGGTGACAGAGGGACAGGTCTGCAATTCGATTCCACAACCATTCATACCTTTCATCTGTTTTATTGTATTATCGTGCGAATTGCTCCATGGTACCTTACGGGTACCTGAATTTTATTTGAATGAAGATGACTCTGTCATGCTCGACGTCATATTGCATAATTTCTATACAGTATATGCAATAAACCAACCAGAACAGTATAACAATTGAAATAATAGGCAGTTCTAAGATAGGTTAAGAAGAATATAACGTCATTCTGTATTATTATTCAAGGTTGTAACGTGTGTCTATGCTGTCATGTAGGCCTACCTGGCAACAGACACGCCCCCGGTACAAACAGATGAAATTTGTAGAAAAGCGTGATTATGACAAAAACATTAAAAATGATACTTTGAGGTATTGTTTTTTAATTTTTGTATGGCAGATCATACATACACATGTGCTGAGGTCAAAAAGGTAAAAATTTTGTTTTTGACCCCTGACTCACCTGTCATTCCAAACAACCCCTTAACCCATTCAAAGCAATGAGATGAGCACATACAATAGTCAGTTTCGCACAGTTTCTTTGAGACCTCTCTGTCTTTCAAAGAAAGTTACTCAGCCGTGGAATAAGTTATCGTCACAAATGAGGTGTCATTGTTGACAGGAAAGAACACTGTTTACACTGATATGAAACTGTTTTTGAAAGTTTCCCAACTTTTTTGAGGAGGTTATTATTTATTAATGTTTTTGCAAGCGGAGCAACCTGAGACCATTTTTGATTTTTAAAAAAGCAGAGAATTTTGCCCACTGGGGAACCCAACTTTTGACATTTGATCTTTCCCCCTACAACTCAAGAACTCTGCATCGGATATGGGTCAAACTATACCCTTTCTGAATCCTTATGATGAGAGGAATGGTTTTTGACCAGATTTCACCTTCTTTGAAATTTCACCCCTGTATAAGCGGCTATTTTGGATTCTATGCAAATTGGATTTTCCGGAACTTTTGATATGTTTTTGTCTGAGCTTTTGGGAGATGGACACATGTGAAATGGATTCTGTTGCATTTAGTGGTGAGTGATTTTATCATTTTCGTGGGCTATACTACTACTATTGGTTTATAATGTCAACGAAACATAGACTATGTTGACTTATCTACAACAGTATACGGCAAACCTTATCAGTAGAATCTTACAATAATTTTTAGTTATTCTACAAAATTATCATACTTTCATGAAAAGAAAATACCAATTTTAACTTTTTTTTCGCTTTTTTCACATGGTATATTTCTCCCAACTTCCAAGTTATTGATACCAAGCTATAAAGTATCTAGCTTTGTATCAAAAACACGCTAAGGCGACGAAAAAACTGTTTTACGAGCCCAACCGACCTAGGTGTTGTGTTTTCAGTTTTCAATTTTGCTAAAATCAGCCGTTTTTTGGCCAAAAATGATTGATTTTGATCAATTTGTAGTGACATTTTTGGTTCATTAGTCAGCCTCCAGAAAAAAAAAATCTCGGCTGACTGACCCTACTTAAAAGTCCGTCCGCCCGTATAACAGGGTTTGCTTTTCGTCGCCTAATAACAAAATAGAGTCAAATACTGGAACATACTTTGGTTGACATGGTAAACTGTTGCTGAACGAAATAGTCGACAGCGTTTTCCAAGGAGCACCCATATTATGTGAGGGATACGGGGAGCAGCCGCTTCAATCCTAAGACATGGGTCAATGTTTTGAAGAAAATAATTTAGGCATGAGTCTCCTTTGCACAAAGATGTCCACGATACGCGCACAAAAACAAAATTACTATTTTCAAGCTCCTTTTTCACCCGTAGAACGCAAAATTTGGTACCACAGCTATAGGGGATATGAGTACATTATAAATATCCAAGTACCCCACCCTGGAGGTTTTCAACTTAAGCACGCATAGGCATTGAAAGGAACTGATCACGTAACACAATACATCTGAATCAGTTTCCTGGTGATGTGGTTTGAACTTCGTGTCAACAAAAATATTTTCCAGTATTAAACGTAACATTATACTATATTACCTAATGCATCAACAATATACGACGTGAGAAAATACAATACAAAACACCTAATGCTACAACAGGTTTTTTTTTACTTTTGAATAAGTATACAATGATCACATTTTTAGACATATCAAGATTACCTGAAACAAGGTGCTGGAATTATGATTGATATCGACAAGTACATGCAAGATGGCTGTAAAAACTTTGTTAGCAACTTATACTTGCATGTGCGACCTTTGTTACATTAAACCAACGGCATGGGATTTATTCAAAACAAACAAAATCATCATAAAAATTGCAATATGGTACCTATATGATTCATAGACATCCATTTGAGACAAAGGCAGTGGCGGCACCAGAGGGTATTTTCCTGTCAAACTTAACTGACCACTACAGTCAGAAACCCAAAACATTGAAAATCCCAACTTTTGGAATCGAAATATTTCCAGATCCCAATCCCGCTCTTCGAACACTCAATTTGTTTCCCTAACCCCCCCATAAAATCCTGGTGCCGCCACTGGACATAGGCTATTATATAATGTAAACAATGCTTATATCTTTAATACAACAATCATATTTAATTGCTAATTTGAATATCATAACATATCAATTATACTTGCGAATAAACATTCATTGGTGAAAGTCATATCATATCATAAAGTGATCACACTAGTACTGCTAACACAAACATTAACAGTATGCACATACATCATAAAATATGCAAGACGTCCAGAACAACGAAGCTAAATCTTTTCAGCGAATCTGGTAGACAAGTCCAGTGTTTACACACAACACAACGGCTGACTCTGTACCTGATAGATCCGATCGTCTCTCTGTCTTAAAGATGAGTGGACCAATTGTGACAGTGTTTTCTACATCAATTTGAGAACCATCACCCAAACATTTTATTCTATGTTTTGAGGTAAATTGATCCAGCATTTTGGATTCTAGAATCAAAAATGTGTATCACAGTAGAACAATACATACAGGGGGCTTTCAACTTTTGAAGTGTCGGGTATGTGCCTGACAATAGGCCTCCTTTTCTAAATTCGAATATACACAGTGACCAATTAAAAAAAATCTATACTCAATGACCCCCTTTTAACATCTGTGTATAGCCAATGCCCACCTTTTCAAAACAACATTTATAACCGACAGGCCCCTACTTCCCGAAGCCGATAAGAACATACCCGTCACTTCTAAAGTGGGATGTCCCCCTCCCCAAGTATATAACTTCGACGGCCAGGGTGGTATACATGTCCATCCTCAGTGGATGATATTATTAGCACTAATGGCGTACGCTGGGGTTAAAAATACGGAAACGGATTACACTGCTTCCTCTTCCAGCTGTGATTACACTGTATATCGGCCGTCCCAATGCAAATCCAATACATAGGGTACATTATTTACATTATCTTCTTGCTTAAGGTTATTAATTATTTTAAACTGTTGTGATTTGGTAGTTCACAGCATCTTACGAATGGTAGTGAGCTTTGGCAAAAATTGCAATGCTTAAGGCATAGCGAGCGTGTAGAAGAATTAAAATATCACAGATATACTTTTATAGGTGCTGCGGTTCTTGAGTTACGTTGTGAAGAGGGCTGAAACAACAACACTTTTGTAAAACGTACATAACTAATTAACAACAATAAATTAAGCAAGTTTGCAGAGTATACGATTTGTAGAATGAACTTTTGCAAAACATGGTGTTAATTTTCAATAATATATTGATCTAGATAATGAAAATCGATTTTTAGGTTGCTTCGACCAACAATACCTCGTCTACCCTTAAAGCGTGTTGGAGTAGTAGTCATGGTCATTCAAATCCAAAACAAAAAATGAATTTCCATTGTCTAGATTAGTAATGACTGCCTTATAATATATTGTGATTCTTGAGATAATGTATCGTTTTATGTTTAGTATAAAACTCTTTACATGCATAACTCAAGAACCACAAGACATACAAAAGTGTAACTGTGATATTTGAATTCTTCGTCACGCCCGCTTCAAAATATCTACATCAACTTTCGCCAGAGGTTATTACTATTCACAGTATGTCACTATTCGACCAATTAACTACTCTAACTGCCTTTATTGCGTTTCCCGGTATTCGCACGTTACCGCTGTAACTACTTGTAGTTACATGAGAACATCGAGGGCGCTAATATTTAAAGTCCTATTTGCTATAGGCTACCAGTGGTGGAGAATTCAATACTGCTTTAATAACAAAGAGTACGAATATCTATAAATGATTCTAATGAAAAGCAATAATAAAAAATATATGCTTGTAATGAAAATGAAAATGAAAAACTGATTAATATTCATTTCGTAAATTCCTAAAAATTCACAAAATATGAATAAAATGAAATTTCTGAAATGCTCCGCATCACCCGATAATGATGGCTGATTGTTCCATGAAATGCGACATGCAAAACTGCTGCGCATTTACCGCGTATATTTACGGTCGTATACGCGAAGGCACGCAACGCTGTCGTGATTCTTAGACACGGCACAATCGAACAATCTGCCCTCGTGAATATGCGAAAATTCACAGCATACAATACATAGGGACTTTGACTGTTGATACATAGTCTGTAGTAGTCTATGGTGTTTTGTACCTCGTACTTCTGGGATGTACCTGCTCATCTGAAATATATAGTTACCGTTTCTCTTGGTAGTTTACGGCTACTGAACTTTTGGCATGTTTCTTGCAGCAGGAGCATTCGGATTCTATACAACACAAAAATTTAAAGAATTTAAAAGAAAGTAGTAATAAAATGGTGAGAGTTTTAAAGCGAATTATCATGCAAAACGCCAAAGATGTGCAAAGGTAATACATACCGGCGGTTGTGGTCTAACAATATTGGGTAGGGTAATCCCGTATCTTACTAGAGTCCGTTTCAGTAACGATTGCACCTAAGTGTAAACATTCCAAAACAATGGGGTTAATATCGTGTTTGTTGCCAATTCTTTTCAGAGCGCTAACTGAACAGACCAGACATTATTTACGTGTAAGATATAACTTGAATACGTTCGTCATACATGCTAAACAATTGTTATTTGATCAAGCAAAATCAGTTGGAAGTCGGAAACACTGATATGCTCATATCTTTTGAACCGGTTGTCCATATTCAATGGGGTTTTCTGCAAAATGTATATAGTTTGCAAATGTTGTTTACAATCCTATAAAAACAGAACATTGAATATGTCCGACTTCAGACTGATTTTGCTTGATCACATCACAATTATGAATGTGAGAAATTTACGAAGCGAATTTAGGATTGTATGCTATCGTGTATGGGGCTCGCTGATCTATTATAATATGATAGACCATTTCAATTACACAATGTCCCCTTTTTTAGCATGGACGCATAGAGGCCACATACGGCAATGATTTGTAATGTCTTATACTGCGAGAATCTCGTCACAGGACTACCCAGTGAAGATTATTTACGAAATAGTGGCAAAACGAGCATGCCGTGATCAAAGGTATCGTATAATCAAAAAACATTAAAATATACCACCGCCAAAAGAAAATTGACGTGCATCACACTATCCTATGCCTACACAAATCTGGTCTGGTATAGATTACGTACCTCTTTATTCATAAGGCCATATATCATAAAGATGAAAAATCCTTGAAGGGAATTGCAAATTACGAATATGTACCCGAAAAATATTGTAGCGTCATCTATTGAGATCAATCCAAAGATCCACGTGACGCCCAGGAGAGGTGTCAAAATCATAGCGCCTTTTATAGCTGTCCTGAATGGGAAAAATTACTCAACTGTATGAGAAAGACATAATGGCACCGCGGATGTGTGCATTACACAGATATTGGATGCAATGTATATTGAAAAGGCAATTACATTAATGCACAATACTCTTTACAGATACCAGCTGACCACTATGGTCCAATACACACCTTATAAACCATTTTGGAAGCATTCATCATTTAAGGACGTAGCTATTTACAAGCGCATAATCCTAACCGGCCTATCATATAACCATCGCAGCCAGTAGAATGGGACAATTAACAAGCAGTAGGTTTATAAAAATTTCAAGCTAGCAATTTTTCACAAGAACAGAATTGACACTGTGGGGATTTGAACCTGTGCCGTCACACAACAGAGTTGGCATTGTCACGTATCAGACATTTGTTGAAACCTACGTTATGTGACACAAAGACGACACAGCATTAAAGTTTAAATATATAATACCAACATGTCTGAGTTTGTAACACAATGTAGCATGGTATGAGTTTACATCTAATCTGATATTAGTACAGCATGATGTTGGTGGTCTAGACTGTACATAGTGGTCAAAGAACACCGACCGTGTCTTCAATCGACCCAGTTGCATGGCAGTTTCTGGGTCACATTTCATGTCAACCGGGCATGTCGATAGCCGCTTTAGCACGTGTAGGTCGAAACGATTTTTATTCCTCCATCGCACTACCCGCCAGCGAAAGGTAAGCGCTGAACAAGGAATGACCTGTAACCTGATCTTAGGTCAGGTCACCAAACTACTAGTACTAGTCTATAAACTCAGTCGTATTTGTTTTCCCAACTACAGTGAGAGAAACTTAGAGGAACTGCTGTACTTAGTACATTTTTTGATAATATGTTTATGAACAAAATGACAGGTAAGACACCACATCCATTTTGGTCCTAAAGAACTATCGGTGCCCGGTAAGGTACCGATAACACTTTTAAGTGTTAAAACATCGTTCCCTGGATATGTAATACATTGTATCAAGCATAATAATGAACATTTGCATAGTGTTATTTTTTTTTTCATTTAAATAAAAAAAACGAATGTACTGTACAAATGTTCAGGGTAAGATAAAAAGTGCTATCGGTACCTCTTCGGACACTGATAGCGCTATAGGACAAAAAAAGATGTTGTGCTTAAATTGTTTCATAACATCGTGATGTTGAATCATGGAGTATATGAAGAGCTTATTTGCAAACCGTGTCAAATTCACAACCACAAGTATCTCATTTACTTGTGTGATACAATCACAATTTATACTTTGACAAGTTTGACATTAGCAACAATGAGTTATACCATCAACAAGCCATTATTTACCACAACAATGCTGGTTTACAATATGCAGACTAGTGTTCTCAATTGGGAATCAAAGGCCTCACGCAGTATTGTTACTGTGTGTCCATCCAATGTTTGCTTTGTAATGGTGCATCCAACTGAAATTATAATACCCATAGCATCACAACTCATAGCAATATCGCACAGGTAAATCAGACACATGTGTTTGTGGACTTCACACGGTTTGGAAATAAGTTCTTCATATAATGAATGAAAATGAAAGGAATGAAAGGTAGTTGTTCAAAAAACGTACCTCATGCCCTCATCAGCGTTCACTGCGTTTGCAGACTTAAAAAGGATGCGTCCTATAACACAGAGCAGCACTATGTTTACCTGCATTTAAATAATAGCAATTTGATGTAGACATATTAATAAACTATGATTAAATAGTGATAATTTATATTGTTCTTCATTTTTATAATTATCATGCCGTGGCGGTATTTTATTATAATTTTGCGTCGACGTTATATTGACGTCCAATCACGGTCGTTTGATGTGATAATTTATTATCTTTTTCTTACCAAACAATCTTTGTTGTTTTGCCAGCTTGTATGTATTTTGCTTGCTGTGTTAATAAAGATTGATTGAACAACTAATTTGTAATTCTAGACCTGAACAATACCAACAACTATCATACTGATATACACATATGAGTTATTCCTTTAATTTCATGATAAGTATTTTTAGAAAATTTTCTTGGTATTTATTACTCATTTTTTTGATGTTTGGATGTCATTATACAAGTGTCTACCCCTGGTAAAGATAGAAACAAAATGTTAAGATTAATAGCGCCATCAGTGTCTAACTTTACTTTAAAATGTATACAGTTCTACACGCCATTAAACAACCGCAATCAATAACGTCACGTGTGTGCGCATTTTCAACCTTATGTCGATCACATTTCCATAATCTCAACTTCACATTAGAATGGATCGGTGCTGGGTTGAAGAGGGACACGATTGCAACCATATTTCAACATTGATTGGAATGATGTACAATCCCTGGTACTCCCCTGAGATTGATGAAGCGAAGAAATTGAGGAAAAGACTTGAACGTAAGTGGAGGAAAACCAAATTGGAAGTGGATCGTCAGCTTTTTAAAACTCAACGCCAACATGTTTATAACATGATTTATGATGCCAAGGCAGCATACTATAGAGACAAAATTTCAAATTGTTCTGACCAGAAGGAACTTTTTAAGATTGTTGAAAGTCTGCTGCACCAAAAAGGAAAAGCAAAACTTCCTTCTCACAACTCTAAGGAACAACTAGCACAAAAATGTTATAGTTTCTTCACTTCAAAAATTACTAAAATACGTGATGATTTGGAGTCTGAACTTACTGCTATTGACAAGCAAAACACATCCACTACTTCGGACATTGAACATGATTTAAAATCTCATTTAGATGTTTTCCCGCCTGCGTCGGAAGAGGAAATTTGTAAAATCACCAGTGCTTCACCACCAAAATCATGTGACTCTGGCTTTTAAAGAATCATCTTCAGCTGCTTGCTCCGCTTATTACACGCATTGTTAATCTTTCATTGGAGTCAGCAGTTTTTCCATCTTGTTTCAAAACTGCCCTCGTCACACCTCTTCTTAAAAAGCCATCGCTTGACTCTGAAATCTTGAAAAATTACCGGCCGGTATCAAACTTGGCTTTCATCTCAAAAATAATTGAAAAAGTTGTTTCATCTCGTATAGCTGATCATCTTACTGTGAACAACCTATATGAGCGCTTCCAATCAGCGTATAGAAAACATCATGGAACTGAAACAGCATTGCTTCGTGTTCAAAATGACATATTATGTAATTTGGATAAAAAACGCGGTGTATTTTTGGTATTACTTGATCTATCTGCTGCCTTCGACACCATAGACCATGGTGTCCTTCTGTCGCGTCTCTCCTCTTTTGGTATTAGAGGTAGTGCACTTGAATGGACCCGTTCTTATTTGGCCGACAGATTGCAGGCTGTCAACATCAATGGTTGTTTGTCATCATTCATTCCACTCCTTTTCGGTGTCCCCCAAGGATCTGTATTAGGACCTCAATTCTTCACCATTTACTCGTCTCCAATAGCGAACATCGCCCGCAAGCATGGATTACAAGTTCACATGTACGCCGACGATACACAGCTTTATTTATCTTTTGATATAGATAGTGCATCAGATGAACTTTCTTCACGTTCGCAAATTGAATTATGTATCAAGGACATTAAATCATGGATGACTGTAAATAAATTGAAATTAAATGATGACAAAACTGAACTTCTTATTATCACCTCCAAATATAATCAATCAAAACTTCGCTCCAACTCTCTTCAAATTGATTCTGCCAACATTCAAGCTTCTTCTAATACTCGCAATCTAGGAATTATATTTGACAACATTCTCTCAATGGACGACCACATCAAAAATGTGTGCAAATCAACTTATTTTCAGATTAGAAACATTAATGAAATTCGCAAAGTGCTCGATTATGATACTGCTGCAACACTTGTCCACGCTTTGGTCACATCACGTCTTGACAATGGAAATGCTTTATTATATGGAATCACTGAACGACAACTCAATAAACTTCAACAGGCTCAAAATGCTGCTGCACGCATGCTCACAAGGACTAGGAAATTTGACCATATTTCACCCGTCTTACAACGTCTGCATTGGTTACCAATACGGTATCGCATTCATTTCAAACTCCTTCTTCTCACCTGGAAAGCGCTCCATGACATGGCACCTTCTTATATCAGTGAACTTATCAATTTTTATATTCCATCACGAAACCTTAGATCATCGGATAAATGTCTTCTTTCAGTTCCACGGACTTCTTCATCATTTGGCGACCGGGCCTTCTATGCTTGTGCACCTGCTCTTTGGAACTTGCTTCCTTTAAATCTGCGTATATGTGATTCACTTGATATTTTCAAAAAGACTTTAAAAACTCATCTGTTTAAGATTGCTTATGACAATTGACTTCTATATGTGACTGTTTTTTATAATTGTGTGTTAATTTTTAATTGTTCAATGTTTGCGCCTCGGAATAGGTTGTCTAGATAGATGGCGCATTATAAATGCATTATTATTATTATTATTATCGATGAGTTGATACGTCAAAGTGGAATCGACGTCAATTCGACCCCAAGATATGCGTAACGCGCCACCATATCTCCCTCACTATACGCCATTTTTACAAACGATCACTAATATCAGTCTCATTAGACATGTTAGAGTGAGAATATATGCATACTTACACCTATCACTAAAAGTGCCGGAGTAGCAAACGCCCAGATCATACCATTGTATGTGTTCAACCAACAGCTGGAAATCAAAACATGAGACAATTACAATGAAATATTACGAAACAATTTCGTATCCCAGCGCTGCCACCACACCCAGTAGTGCAATGACAATGCAAAAGGAAAAATATTATAGGTAAACAGAATTCGTAGCCCAACAAATAAACAAAGACCATCCACCCAGGATTGGTAGAAAAAACATGTTGGTGTTGCACATCAGTCTCTCTGCCTCACTTCCCTGGTCTCACACATGATATCGCAATCCAAGGAAGCTTGTTCTATTTACCTGTGTGGTGAAGCATACGAGTTGAATCTCACTGCAGCACTGATGATAACAATGGGTACAGGAAGTCCCCATCCGAGTCCCAGAAACAATGGCACTCTATTCTTCTCTGCTCCGTACACTTTGACGATGTTGTAATAGAGATTGATTCCTTCAACAAGCATCCATCCAAACACAGACAAAAACAGGTAATGCAACAGCATTGCAGCGAAGTTACATCCATCCTGTTTTATGATATTGACAAAGCATTTGGTAATATTAAATAAATTGTATTATTTTGAGTAAAGTTTTAATGGTAGGTTCGCTTTATTATACAACAGGCAGTATCTTAGCTTTTGATGGCATCGTTACCACGGTTCTAACTGCGACATTAAAACTATGGCAAAATTGCATACGGGTTTTTTGTTTCAATGACGTAGTGATAGGTTTTACTTCAATCTATCTACCTTTATCACTGACAGTGTATTCTGCTATTAATAGGAATATTTGTACGCTCATCAAGTGATACTACGCGTCTGGTTGTGGTTGATCAAAACATTAATGCCACTTTTCCATGCCACTGAACAGTCTTCCAATCTCCATCATGCCTAGCAGCATTCCAAACTAATTTATTTTGTTTTATTTCCATGTTTGTTTGTTAGTTGTTGTTGTTTTAAGTTTTTTTATTTTCTTTCCTTGTTTATCACGTATTTCGGCACTCATAGTGGTCCGTATGACATGGCTGGTTCTAAAAATGTGTTTGTATTTGTTTTCGCAGTCCTTTCAAATACCCGGAATTCGGAGAACGAAGATTTTGACAACCATTATTCTTTGAATTTCATTTAAAGTGGTGTTAAAATAAATTGTGCATTATATTACCTACCTTGTTGTTAGTCTTATCAATCGCTACCAGAAATACAAACTGTGCAACAAGTAATGCAGCAGCGAGATTTATATGTATGATGTTTCGCTGGGTTTGTCGAAGGGACCTGTAGGAAAATTCAGGAATAAGTGAAAAGACAGGATAAAAAGGCTAGAATAACGTAGAAGTAACATATGCCTTTTGCATTGTCACGACCATACCTATAACAATCACATAAAAAAACTTTGTTATAATATTTTTTTTCATATAAGACGTTTTAAGAATGTTTATTTATCTCAACATTTAAATGTTATTAACACGTTTGGACCAGCACGTTTTTAACGTTATAGGTTATACAGGGTGTCCCAGAAAAAATTACCGGGCGAATGAATCTGAATGCAAGTCGAGAAATAGATATCAGAATCCAAAAATCTAAAAATCAGCGTGTAGCTCATTTTATTCTACATCTTATACGCTAATTTTATTGGAATCGGTTGAGTGATTGCGAAGAAATGACCAATTACATAACGCATGCATCAATTCACTTCATTCCAAGTTTGAATGAAAGATCATTCAACACAAAGCGCACCAGTGGTTAACTGTCAATGGGGTTCATATTTTGTTTGGTGAAATCCTGTTTGTTCTTTTTAAACAATCTGTTTCTTGCAAAACATTTGATTAGGTTGTGTTCAAATTTGAAAATTTGCACGATATTGAAAATGAAAGCTTGCATGTAAGACGATGCTCGGTACCTGTAAATATCTTTTTTCGTTAATGTTGATATAAATGTTGCATTAAAAATTATTGCATAAAGAATTCCAGCTGGCTTAAAAAAATTTTTACACAAATTAATATTTTTGGAATATTTCCAAGAAATTGTAATGCAAAGTTTATATGTTTTAAAACTTCAACATTGATGTTGCATGGTATCAAAAATCACACGTAAAGCTGTAAACACTTGATCATTGTCATTTTTGGCTCAAATGTTCTTTGATCCTTCACATTTGACTTGCTTTTTGATTGGGTATCAATGTTACTTAATGACTCGGATATTAACATCAATAAAAGCAACAATACTTACTCAAAAACCAGCAATACCACTATAAACAATACCAGGGAAATGATGGATACGGAGCAAAAGAAGTTGGTTAACGCCGTTAAAATCTGCAAGAAAAAAAACCGGAAGATAAAATAAATATGTATACTTATGATTACCCTAACAATAGTCTTGGTTTTACTGTGACTGTTGCTTCTAAGAACACAATTGATAGGTGCGCGCTTATTGTTTGGAGTGTAGGGGTGCATATGGGGTGTTATTGTATGGGGTGAGTATACGAAAGTGTGATTGTAGCTCTATATGATTTTGTGCAATTAGATGAGACTGTTCCAAACTAACATTCACAAAGCTGTCTTCAGTCCATAAATAATTTGAAATAAGATTTCCAAAGCTAGCTTTCAATTTAACGAAAAGTAAGATTTCCAAATACACTGACAATTTGAATTAAAACTACCAATTTCAGATATTTTATTCATTTTGTTGTTTTATACCACCCTTGACATCATACAATCACAGGGTAAAACTGTCATTGCCCAAAATGTTCGTTATTCTCCGTTACATACCTTTGATTCCGGCGGACATTTGTTGGGTGAAACATGTAAGAGAACTGCAAAACTTGTTGTATGATCCGAATGACATGAAACGGAAAATGCATCCTCTTTCGTTTTAGACAAACCAACCGTAGAAAACGCTCTATAAAATAAAAAATAAAGTGAAAATGACAAATTTGACCCGTTTTATAGTCTCACGTTTGTTGTTTTCTTCATATTCTTTACAATGTTTATATTTATTAAGATGAAAACTATTACTATTTCAGGACAAGGAACGACATCTATAAACCGATCATCAAATCACGTGACTCCGGGTCTTCCAATGTGTCACGTGATTATCTTACCGTGCCTGTCACAATTCTGATGAAGTCCCACGGATGTGGTATTGAAATATTAAAGTTACTATTTTGTTGAGAGAAAATATTCCTTTTACCAAACACTAGACTAAAGCTTACTTACTTTGCACTTTTGTCCCAGAAAGTGCAGAATGTTTCCTCTGTAGGCTTACCACAATACGGTGTGTTGAGTTTCGGCGTTTTGTTTACCTGGAGTAACGAAATAGAAGGGCACTTTGGTCAACATACTTATCAAAAAGTTTAAAACGTATCCACCTATACATTTTTGGTGTCAATGTATTCCATAAAATGCAATAACAGTTATGTAAATTCTTTACATATCATATTCGTTGATTGTATTATACGTGATTGTGCAAAACAATACCTACTTGTTAAGGAATTTCTTCTTAATTTCTAAATTGGTAAAACATTTGACATAACATGTAATATTGTTCACAGTGTAACAATGGTTAGTTGGTTTCTTTGTGCAAACAATCATTTTTACACAAAGTAGTCCAGCAATTTACACAAGCCACCTGGAGGTAATCTGAACGTATATACGTTATGCTTAACGCCGAAGGTTGGGCTTTCGAGCACAATATGTTCACCTGTTCGACACTTCATATCATTGATCATATAATTGTGAAATATTTACTTGAATTATATTATGATTAATAACATTCATGTAATATTCATATAGACCTTCGTGAAATCTATCGACTTATCAAACTGGGTAGATATGAAAGCCTGGCCTAAGATCTGGCGGTCTCAGATCCCTACCCACTCTCTAATCGATGTCATTCTAGAAGAACTACCATTTAACATTAAATTAACGTGATTTTTAAACAGACATACCGCATTTGGTATCTCAAAATCTGATGCCACAGAATAGGACAAATTGTTGACGAGAAGTCGAATGTTCAATATTCCACTTTTGTGGTATGTCTCAGCCTCCAATTCATTTCTAAAAATAGTACAAGTTTACAATCATGTTAAAATAAACATTATAATAGAGAACCGGCCGTTTTTCGTGAAGACTTTTCCATTGAGGAACTTGGGGAATATTGATATTTAACCTGTGTTAATCTTTGATTTGACACTTATTCACTTTTAGGGCAACTCTTTACATTTGAAATCATCTTCATTGAATATGTCATTTAAAAGTTCATTTGGTTTAATCCTGGGGTGCAAGGAAGTATGGTGCTTGCTGTCATCTTTGGCTTTTGCCATCTTTAGTTTTTGCCGTCTTTAGCTTTCGCAATCTTCTGCTTTTGCCATCTTTAGCTTTGATTAAAAGTTCTCCGGCGGAAACAGCCCGTTTAGCTTCATTCCCAGGGTATGATGATGTATGCCGTGAATCATACCAGATTATTTTTGAGAAAGGCATCATCCAAGATATCAAATACTAAAGATGGAGTAAATTTGAAACCTACTGGTAATCCAAGAGAGACGCCCTTTCTGCATCTGCATCCGCATCTGCGTGCCTTTCATAATAAACGGCGGTGAATGCTGTAGTTCCTAAGAAAAAAAATCGTTCATGATCGTATGTATATGTCATTTTAAAAGGAAATCACAACTGGCTATTACCTGGGGTTGTTACATTTGGAAATCACGTCCTGATACATATTTTGATTCACAACAATACCAGTTTTCGCAATATACTACACATGGCACACATACGCGGGGCGGTCCTAAATTGGTAAAATGACCTCAAAACCAAGGGTGTACCAACGAACATAGCTGCTAGAATTTCCATGGTATCGTCCGAACACAAATCTTTCCTAATCATATCGGTCACTCCATCTGTATCAAGCCATGCTAGCCACCGTATTACAGTACGTGAGCAAATGCATCAATGCCAACTCTCGATACCGGTAGCTCTGCCTGGAGCTTGGGACAGTGGCGTAGCGTGGGTTATCATATGGGGAGGGGGTACCGACCATGATGCGCACCGGTTCTGGTTGGGAGCACATAATTTTCCTATGGGATTTTCTAAATTTTGAAATCGATTGGGGCCACGCCCCTCCCCCAGTGCCCCTATGACGCTACGCCACTGGCTTTGGATGTAAAATGGTTTTCCTTTTGGTGTTGTAATTTTGTAGAACATTTACAAACATTCCTAGTCCTTATTTATATTAATTTGACAAGAATTTAACGATATTATGATGAACGTTTGATGTTGACACGTGCTCATATTTTGTCTTCCGTTGCGGATATCTTGCAAGGTCGTTAGACGGGTCTGTTTTTCGAAATTTAGATCTGTCAATACTCATGTTACTCCTTTCTGTTTTCCTTTTTTTTTCCTTTTTTTTACTTTGAAATAAAAAAAATCAATCATACACTGCACGACCTAAGCTTTCCATTAATACTCGATTTGTATTTCAATGAATATCACCTTTAAACATAGACCAAACACACAAGCAAATTAACAACATAATGGTGGTGGGCACAATTATTTGTATCCCGGTATCTAAAAAATGACAATTATTCAGCTTCCTTTGATGATACTAGTATGACGGGCCCAATAATGTCAGACGAACAGAGATCTTAAGTCATAGGAAGAGTAGATTCTCTTACCTGACTTTAACTCTTTTTCTGAAATGTCAGTTATCAGTGGCGGAATAGTCACAAACGTTGCCAGTTTCTCATCAGAGTGTCCAATGTCGTCTATCAACTTAATGTTGGTTGTTGTATGTGTGTCTTTCTTTGAAAAAACTTTCGCAACTGCATCTGAAAAACAAACAAGCAAATGTAACGTTTGTGGGATCACAAGTAGTAGGTTAATTTTCTAAAATGCAGTAACTTCTACAACAATATCGTATTTTATGTGTGGTACAGAAGTTGTTTGCTCCATAGAGACCACATTTTCTTCTTTCCCTCACACATACCCCCATTTTGTGTAAAGTCTTCAGTGACTGAAAATTCGTACTGTTTACCTAAAAATCTTAACCCAGAGACCCCTGTTTTTGTGCTCATTACTCGTCCCGCATAGACCCCAATATGTTTAGAGTTATATTCAGCTATTCTATTTGAGTTCTCCTTGTCCCTTCCCCGATCTCACCAGTGAATTGAAACGTCACCCTAACACTTACCAATGCCATCGACTGATATTTCCAGCTCTTGGCCTTCCGGTATATATTCTGCTAAAGCACCTGCTACACTCGCGAAACCCTCTACAACGGTCACTCCGCTAAGCTTGGGAAGTAAATCCTGAAAGCAAAAACACGATATGTATTAAATGATGATCCACGTAGATTGTAACATACGTACATACGTTTGCCTGGCCTGATTACATGTTTTAAAACTATAATTAGAATACAATGCTACTCAGCACAATATCTGTTTACATTCAATAGAATTACATTGATGCAGTTTTCTCAAATATACAAAGTACGTGTATATTTTAAACCCGCTGATAATAATTATTATAACATGGCAATGTCCAATACGTTTTTCTAAAACATTGTGTTTTTTGGGCTAACATGCACGGGGCAGTTGAGGGTAGCTATCTGGTAGGTAGGTCCAGGTAGGTATGTAGGTTTGTAAGTGGGTAGGGAGGTAGTTAAAACTTGCCTGTCTGTCACCTTTTATGTAATTGTATGTCCTATTTTGATCAGACATCACCTTAAACAGGTCCTGTAGGAAAAAATGACGACAAATTAATGTTGAAACTGTTGGCAAAAATAAAGTGTATTGAATTCAGCACTATACTATTTCGCTCACTTGGAACGTTTTCCAGGGTATTACTGTGATAAGTCTGTCTCTACGGGGATGTTATAGTCCACTTAATTATGTCGTATAGGAACTATTGTTTGACTCCATCAATGATTTTTCGATGTAGCTCTGCCCGCCCTGGGTATTTAATAATTAAATGGAATATCACATGTAGAAATATAATTAGAACATCACAACCATAATGCTAGTAGATCTAGCAAAAACATTCCAGGTGAGCGAAAAATATTGCACCGTAGTGTTGAATTCAAAATTTTCAAGTTTATTTCATATGCTGCGTATGAATACATTAGTATTTAAAATACCCCCGAAAATAATTTCGACTTTTTGTCACCATGATGTTTTTGTGACTTTATAAATACAACAGTGCCGAGGCTTACCGTTCCCAGTATTCCAAGCTGCGTCATTAGATCGTCAGGAGATGGATATGCACTGGGCTTAAAGTTGGATATTTCCTCCATGGCTGCTTTGACACGTCGATTAAATTCTACCTCAGGAGAGTCTGTGATATAAAAGCAATTAAAGGTTGGTGTATAAAATACTTCATTATTAAACTCCTTCTTTCAATATGATAAATTTGGTATAATTTGAAAGAAGATAAGATTTTGCAAAAGCAAGCCTTTATCCCAACGGGCACATAATTAAAAACCGAATAAAAAAACTAGTTTGTGTCTGATGACAAGGCAAAGCGGCGTGAATTGGTTGCTGACCTGCGCAGTACAGCAATGTCGGTCTAGTTGACAGGACGTCATATACGCAAACTATTCATTTTAATGCGGTTTTGAATTATGATGGTTGTTAAACATTTTCTGCCATTTTACCACGCGTACAAAGCTTAGGTATGACCCTATTCCTCCCCACGTAGATGTGCAAAAAAATGGCAAAAATCTCATCATCTTCTCTTAGACTGAATAGGCTTTTAGTAAATTTATTTCATACGTACGCACTGTGGAATAGATTTTACCCCATGCCCTGTCATATTTTTTAAGTATAGACTTTATGATACATTGTATAATACAAATAATTATGCAATGCTTTTTTAAAATCTTGTTTTAAAGTTATCACGCTATTTTGAAAATTGGATGATATTACAAGAGTCATTCAAAAAGTTCTACCTCCATCATCACATCTCTGTTACCTTACGTGCCAGGTATTGAAATTAACCATGATTATACTCTTAAATCTTGGCTACAAAGTAAAAGTAGTAGGGCTTTCGGACGTGTTCACTTTTCTTGCTGGTTGATGCATTGATATTTGCTCTGCATTTTCCAACATTTTTAGGCAAAATTGTGTTTTAAAATAGCAAAATCACGAGATTTTTTTCTCGTATTATATGAAATAGGTTCAATAATAATACACTTGTACTGAGATGTTGATGCGTTTAATGGACCCCACCCTGCGGGGCTCGTGTATTAGACGCATCAACATCTCGTTACGCGTGCATTATTTTGTACAATTATACTCCCTACATACAAGTGAGTGGCCTACCCATTAATTAACCTATAAATTGCCCTCCGAAAGCCTTCTGAAGTCGCGGTGTATACCAGTGAACATCAAATCGAAAGAGAATCTAGTTTGTCAAAATATAACTGCTTCCTATTTTTTTTTATGTCGAGCATACCTAGGCATTAACAGCTGAGATAACACTGACGACACCTCAGCCAGGCACAAGTGACCTGGTGAACGAAGGGGGTCACCGTAGATAGCTTGTCGGGGAATTTTTGCAGGACAGTCAAGTGTAGCCAACAATCGGGCTTATCACCCTGATCGGAACCGACTGTTTTCATTTCAAATTTCAAACCTTTCACTCTTTAAAATTGTCTCACTTACCACACCTTCTTGGTACGTCGTACCCAAAGCCTGCCTGATATGCGTACGACTCTCCTTGTTCGGGGTCTATCATATACACCGTAACTGCAAAGTTCGAATTTGGGATCACATTCGCTATCATATGAGTACCACCTGGAATTCGTCCTCTAAGTACACACATTATTTCGTCATCAGCAGTTAAACGATTCCAATCTTTTAGAGATGTTGTGTCGTCCAATACTAATCCAGCATTTTCATTACATTTGAATATTATATTTATATATTCTGTGCCGTCAGAATCCCATACACCAAAGGTTTTGTCGTTATAATAGTATTCAACAGGAGGTACAATTGTTACGGAGGGTGCTCCACCTACAGATTTATCACAGGTTTTCATATATTGCGCAACTTGTACAGGATAATCAGAATAAATCGTTACCATTTTTTCTGCATTTACATCAAACTCATAAAAGTCACCAGCAGAGAGCGGGACAGATCCAATATCAGAAATGTTAAGACTTGCATTTTGATACACAGAATTAAACACACGGCAAAGATAACCGCATTTCAATGTCAAAAATGGCGCCAAGATGAAATACTTTCCCCATTTGTCAACAGGTGGTACGTTTGCGAAAATGGTATTTTTTGGTCGAATTTCTGAACCATTCCGTGAAATTTGTGCTAGAGCTCCGCTTACTACAGATACTGGCCAATCAGAAAGAACACGAATCCCGCTTATGTCTACCATTGAGTTTGTGTACAAGTAGTGTTCATATGGCGTAAGACTTTTTGTGTGTTTCGTACCATCTTTATCGACAAATTCTACCGAAGTTTGATATTTCAGCGCGGTTACGACGAAAAAGGCTGGTTTAGGTGATGATGAAAGATACGCTACTATATAGTACTCATTGCCAAGGTATGAATTTGGTAGCACAATAAACCAATCTATACCCCAGTCTCTACCCCACCAAAGATGATTGAAGTAGTACACTGATATTTCAAATGTTGATCTAACAATTAGTTTCGTTGGCAGCATATAAAAAGTAGGAGGAGGATTCATATAATTGTGAATTATCAGTACACCATCACCATAATTACTTGACATTGATACCTTTACGTCATCTGTTGATGACGTTGTGACAATAACACCAAGGTATGGTGAGCTCAACCAAGTTGTAAAAGAATTTGGAATAGTAAATACGTACTCCTGACCATCCACGCATCTGTATGAATTACCTGAAAAGACAAAACATTCTTTTATTGCATGTGTAAAATCTCAAAAACTAATATTGGGGCCAGTAGAAACATTTTAGCCAAAATCGGCAATAATGAAACTGCGATATAGGCAAAAAATTCAAGAGAAACAAACAATAAAAACATAAGAAATGGACATAAAAAGGGTGTCCCTGAATGATCTATACCGGGAAAGTTGAATTTTTTAGGTTTAGGATTTTGGTATGAAGAGCATTACTATTGGTAGTATTGTTTTAAATTCTATATTCTACATATATTAAGCTTTTTTCTAATAGAAGTTACAAAATATTGCGTGGTGAATTCCAAGTTGTGACCAAACAGCCTATTTTGAAAACATGTAAAATTACTGACTGTTCAGCACAAAATTATTTGAAAAATGTTAAGGATGTACATTTTTGTGTCCTGTTCTTACTTCCACTAAATAGTCGATATCTATCGATTATTTATGATGTTACGAAGCAATCCATGTATGGAATAAAGGATTTATGACACTTGAGTGACCATATACTTTGCTTTCTTTGGAGGCAGTTTTGAAGATAATTATTGCCGCGTGTGAGTTTCATCATTTTAAATGCCGGCAGAGATGGATTTGGTTTAAAAGTATAGAGAATGATAGTCTTTTGTGTGGCAGCATTTATTTATGTCAAAGTATATTGGCAAACCCATAGCTACGTAGTTGAGAACATTGAAATTTACTGCGGAGGATCCTTGATGAAGATCCTCTATATATAATTTTTGGGTAAAAAATTGGGGTTAAAAAGTCATATTGAAATGTTTCACTTCATCCCATATCAAGAATTATTGTAAGCTCTACATCTGTGCCAAATTTTGTGTATTTCCTATAAATGGATGTAGGATTTCTCCAATATATTGCACGGTACACCATGCGTTATGATGTCTTTGCGCTGTAAATTACACAAATGCAATTTTCTGTAATATCAATGTCACGCCAAAACAAATAAAGCTATTTCCATGAAAGTCACAGAATAAGTAGGAGACATGTGTATGATTGTATTGTACTTATTAAAATTAGATACACTATAAACTATATATATTTTTTTTTTTTTTTTCAAACACGGTATAGATCATTCTGGGACACCCTGTATTCAAGATTAAAGGATGTCTCCGGCAATCCTAACATTATGCCATGTTATATCTTACATGTTAGAAAAATAATTATCAAGCACGAATCACATGGTTTTATTTAAAACAAACTCATATTGACCATAAAAACGATTAAAAACATGCCGGCTCTCAATACGCGATATTCAAAACTCCGAAATTCGAAATTGTCTAGTGCAATGACGTCATGGTTACTTGTGCTCAATTGTTGTCAGCTATTGTTGTATTACTGGGACGTCATTGCACTGGACAATTTCCGCGCCCGGGAATTTTGAATATCGTGTGTTGAGAGATGACTGTATTAATTCGTTTTCTATCATTATAAGGCCTAATGTTGTGATTGCCGTAGTCATCCTTTAATAGGGATTCAACATCAGTGTAGGTACGTACTGAGCAAGTTAGTAAAGGTAGTAACTCAATTTTCAACATTTCTGACTTTAGCCTGAGTGGATCAGATCGGGTCACAATTATTGAAAATATCCCTAATACAATGAATAAACAAAGAAATCTTAGAACTAAAAATCCAATGTTCGAAGTTTCGGCTAAAACCAAATGACCCCATATTTTTTACATTTTGCTCTCATTGAATGCCAAAAATCATGCTCTCACCCTATGACCCCATATTTTGTTTACATTTTGCTCTCACCGAATTTTTGCCAGTTAAAGTGTTGTTGTTTTCTAATTATTATTCTACAGGTGATACAAAATGAGACTATAGGGGTGTAGAATTGTCACCACAGGCCTGGGCAATTCAAGATTTCAGGGGTTAAAATTCAAAACTGTTAAAATTTTGTTGAAATCCACATCACAATATTTCTCTTCGGAAAATGTATGGTTTGACCAACCTCCGTATCATTCCGGAGATATAGGCATTAAGGGTAGACGAGGTATTGTTGGTCGAAGCAACCTAAAAATTGATTTTCATTATCTAGATCAATATATTATTGAAAAACAACACCTTGATGTTTTGCAAAAGTTCATTCTACAAATCGTATACTTTGCAAACTTGCTTAATTTATTGTTGTAAATGAGTTATGTACGTTTTACAAAAGTGTTGTTGTTTCAGCCCTCTTTACAACGTAACTAAAGAACCGCAGCACCTATAAAAGTATATCTGTGATATTTTCATTCTTCTACACACTCGCTATGAATTGAGCAATGCACTTTTTGCCAAAACTCACTACCATTCGTGAGATGCTGTGAACTACCAAATCACAACAGTTTAAAATAATTAATAACCTTAAGTAACCATTCCGGTCAACATCAATAGGACTCAATTGGTAATGACCTATTTTGCTGTGTTACCTAGGCAACGCGTCATTCTAAATGGTACAAACTATTCTATATTAGAGCTGTTGTCACAGAAAGAACCATTTGAGACTATTTTCTTCAATCAACATTATACCATGAGGAGCCCCCTATTTAACAACTATAAGTTGTAAACTATATATTTTCTGAATCCTTAGGACGAGAGGAATCTTAGCTCTCGAATGCCGTGTGTTCTGTTCAATTTACTTTTTTTAATCTCAAGATAGGTTTAGTTAACAACGAAAGAGTAAAATCACAATGGTGCCACTTTTACTAAGAGGGCTGTACATGTAAATCAATGAAAGCGTCAAGTTTCTAAAGAGTTCCTTTGTTAAATCAAAAGAATGTATTGATTACACAACAATACAAAATAGTTTTAATGTTTTTACCGTTTTATCATGATACAGGTATAATGATTCTCTTTTTGCACTTAAATATGAAAATTGAAATTTTGACGAAAAATTATCAATTGATTTTCATAGGATATTTAGTGATTACATACAGTAAGCCAAATAATTAAGGTACCAGTTGTGTTCAACCCAGTATATCCTAAATAAAGACAAATGTGTCAAAATTATTTGTTAAAATTGGTTGAGAATTATAGAAACGCTTTGTGTTCTAATCAATGAAAGCACGACGCTAGGTTTTCGTGCTAATCAATGAAAGGTACAGCGCTAGTTATCTTGTTCGCGAACGCCTTGTGTAGTGTACAAATCAATAGGGCATGCAATGTGGTAAGCTACAACTTTAAACTTTGCATCTTCCTTTGGTGTTTGGATCGCTGTGACTTTTTTTTTTTTTTTGTACAATGTCAACGAATGAGGTCTTAAAATCGAGCTAAACGATGCAGCTATTGGCTGTTGGTTCCAATTATAACGCATCAGCCTTTGTTTAGGATATACAGGGGGTGAACGTAACTGGTACCTTAATTTTTTGGCTTACTGTAATGCATGCAAACAAATTGTATGTGACAAATCTCTTTGTTTTTGAAAATATATATATTTTTTGATTTGTCAAATTTAAATTTAAATGCTGTAAAATTACTCCCAAAACGAAATGCGTGCTGCCTGCTCCAGGAAACAAACTTTTTTTAGCTATATCCACTCTTAAGAAACCCTTTGAACCCGAAATGTCGGAAAACCGGCATCATAGAGTTTGTTCATATACCCGAAATGCCAGATTTCCAGCATGAAGATCATAGAGCCCTCTCACACCACTCCACGCCATACATAAATTCTGCCAGTCACATTTCCCCAATATGAAATTTTTTAAAAGTAAAATTTCAATTTTAATTTTACTTCATTAAAGTTTGGCGGAGGCGGGGTTCGAACTCACGGCGGCGGACTGCTTTGGACACACTATAAACCCATCAGCGCCTTAGACCACTCGGCTACTTGTCTTGTTGGAATTCATTTGGAACTTATTCGAAGATATAATCGCAACTTCAACATAGGCCTACCACGTGACAAGCAAAGGCAGAAAACGTACCATATTTTGGAATTATATTTCAAATAAAAACATTTATGTGTATTATTAGCGCTCAATTGTTGTTAACTGCGTGTTTTATACAAAAAATCAACGATAAGCATGATAACTGGGCGTCTATATGGACAATACATTATATCGATTTTGACACGTGCTTGTGTCTCAGTACATTTCCATGGTCAGTAAAATACTATAGAGAAAAACCTACCATTTTTCTTGTATACACGTTCGATGTTTTTATCAATTACATAAAAAATCCATTTTAGACCCCAAATGTTTCTTCGGGAAATAAAAGATTAGAATACCATAAAACGAAACAGTAATCTTTTGCCGGGTCTAATGTTATTTATACATAGATTTTTTAACGTTTTTTTATCCTTATTCTTGCTCAATTAAAAAAATATTTTGGCGTATTTAAAATTTAAATAAAATTCTCTGCTTCATAAACGACCTCAAATATGCCACAATTGGGTATCACGAATAGTTATATATGATGTGCAGTTAATATTCATATTTTCTTTTATACAGAGGATGCTTCAGTTTTGACAGGAAAAATATTTTCTTGAAAACCCTCTCACTCGGTTATTTCAAAACAGTAACCACGCTTCCCTAGAATGTGCAATAATTTAGCATTAAAATTTTTCTTATTCTAACAGCAAGCGTTTCTAGAATGAATTATGGCGAAATGTGGTGTAGAGCCCTCTATAACGAATTTATTTATGTGTATTTGAGTCAGCGATAGCGGCGGCGCTATACCAAATCTATTTTTCGAGTTCCGTTTTTATTTTGGTGCCAAACAATAGGGAAAATGACCCAAAATGTGGGGATTTTGGGTAAAAATCACTTGCCAAGATGGCGGACATTACCGAAATGGTAAACACTCTATATAATTTTTGTCCTGGATTTATAATTTATGGGACAAAGTGGAGATGAAAGCAGTTATGAGAGGTAAGCTCAAGATACGTATAATAAATAAATGAGTGTACATTTATAATAAATGTCAGTGGAAATCGAGAACCATGCTTGTAATTATGTAAAAATATGATAATTTGTGCAGATAATTCAGGGTCAAGATTACGCTGCCTATAGAGAATGCAGGATTCATAGGGTTAACAAGTAATCCCGGCAAGTAATACTAAACATGCTAAACGTAATTACAACAATTACACGGAAACAACAAGAGATGATTTCGCCTCTTGTATGTTGTTGGAGATTATGTTTATAGTTATAAATATACCATGCAAAATCAGTTGGATGTCGGAAATATTGATTTTGAGATAATTATAGCAAATAATAGTAGTATTCAACTTTGTAAATTGAATTTTGACTTTGATGGACATCAAACTCATTTAGCTTGATTACATCACATATAAGCCTCTGGTGTTTGTCTTTGTTTTAGTAAAAGCTTATCTGGTAAATGTTACATCACTATAATACGTACTTTTGAGTGGGGAAATTTTCACATCTACGAATATGACGAATGGCTTTAATTGAGCCTTCATTTTCACACATTTTCACAAACTACCAAGTTTTACATAATAATAGGTTCAAAAACGTCCACCAAATGGCTTCAATTGGGCCTTTATTTTGCAACACCTCAGACACCACATGTGTATGAATAAACAAGTCTCCCATTTCTATTCTGCATGGGATACCAACACTTTATATCATAATAGTGAATAACAGCTTCAATAACGGCTTTATTTCACCAATTTTCGGCTTTTTCAAACTTCAATTGTACCCAAAATGGTACCCCAAATGGCTTAAATTGGGCCTTCATTTTCCAAAAGTTTTTCACCTATGAAAATTTAAGAGGGCTACATCCCCTCTCAGACACTCGCGATGAGGACTTCGTGGCCATTATTAACATTATCAGATACTCTCTGCCCCCCTCACTGTTTAAAAAAGATCAACACCCCTGTTGGCACCACATGGGACGGATTCGCAACGCATAAACCGCAGAACGGACCCAAATCTTCGACCGAACAGGCGATTTTGTAACCGGATAAAACATTTTAGTATACGCTGAGGTACGTTGACCCAGTCCATCTATGTGTGACAGAGGTATAACCGTTGAAGTTTGGCGATATCCGTTTTGTTGGATCCTATAACATCATTAGTCAAGGTTGCATGATGCAGTCATGTCTACAGTAGAATTCATCTCGACCTTTGCAGGACTTAAACCCCATTAAAAGCTATTAAACCAAGATAACACTCATTGAAGCAGCTCAACTGATTAAATCAGATCTTCTCTGGTTGTGTACAAGTGTCTGTTTTCAATGTGCGACATCGCAATAAAGCTGGTATTACAGCTTCAGTTGGGTAACCGATTATAAAGGAAACGAAAGGAAACAATGGTATGTGTACCATTGTTCACGAAATGACACAAAGACCTGCTTTTTGTTAACCAGCATTCTTCAAAATGAGCAACATAATGATTGTTGGCTTAACACGGTTTGCAAATAATTTCTTCATATTTTTGGTGTTATCTGTCGTTTACATATCCTTCCTAAAACACAAAAGTGCGACCCTCTCCAAACATCTAAATTAGCTAAAAATTTAAGACATGTTACAAAACTTTATTTTCTAGAACCTATTTAGAATAATTTAAATGTAGCTTTTACCGTTTTTTTTTGTGGCATCCTTCAGAAGTGAGCGGTCCGATACCAATATTTTCGGTCAAATCTCCATTCAATTAACACGGGGAGTTGGCTAGCTATGCCTTGCCCTCACTCATATTTTACAAAAGTGCGACCATTTCTGAACATCTAACCTAGCTGTAATTTTAGGTCATGTTAGAGAAATATATTTGCTAGAAGTTTTGGAGAATAAATAAAATATTGGCTGGTTATTTTTCACACAGTGATGTTAACTAGGCAAGTGTCCATTCTCCCAACATACATCATTTGTTGAGGTCACACGTCAATGGTGAGAGCACTGTGTATTGTGTATAGGAAAACGGACAGTAACTGCAGTATGGGATGAGAATTAATTAAAAGCAGAACTAGACCAACATTTTATACAGTGGCGTAGCGTAGGATATCATATTAGGGGGCCAAGATGGGGGGGGCACTGGGTCTGATGATGGGGGGGCACAAGCCGTTTTCGGCAATTTTACAAATTTCTAAGTTTCTAAATTTTCCGATCAATGGGGGGGCACGTGAACCCTCTTGTCCCTATTATGGTACGCCACTGATTGTATATAATAATTTCTTCTACTTACCTGCTACCAAGATGGAATGCATTTGCGTTATCATAACCACACATACCAACAGACGTGTAGCGAACATGGTTAATGCGATGTCCGTTATTGAATTCTTACGACAACTATAGTGTGCTAAAAATGTTAAAGCCCCAAGAAAAGTGTTGAACTCTTCCAGGTTGACGGGGTGTCACGACCCTCGTCACACTTGTGACATGGGGCGCGTCCCCTGTCTACACGCCCCTTCACACTTGTGACAGGGATCGTGTTGACTATTCGTTAAAAACTTGATCTGATGATCACAATAATGTCAAAATCAAGTATATATTATGTTCATTTGTTGTGACTGGCATACGCACTGAACACGATTATAGTTTGATAATCATTCATGACACCCAGGAGCTGAATACGAGTAAAGTCGTTACAACCACGATCCAAAGCGGACATGTGACGTTTGGGTGTAGACCAGAAAATATCACCTACATTGTATGTGTTGGACACCACGAGAAGTTACGAGATATAAACGAAATGCATGAAAGATAGTTAAAAACTACTTTTACAACCAACAACTGCTGCAACTCCACTAATTCCACTGTCTGATCTGTCGGCGTAAGAAATGAGTGGTTTCCCGGGGGAGCACCTTCAATATTGAAGGTAACGCGTATGGTTGGGCTGTTAAGTGCCCCCTTTACGATCGCTGTCACCATGATATCCCAGGCTCTTATAGGGCTGTTTTGGACATTTGCTCACCCTTTGCCCCCATAAATTAAGTCCAAAAGTCATTCTCTCACCCTAAGCCCTCAAACGTTTTATATTTTTCTCTTACCAAACACCAGTTACTTTGAAAGTCTCAACTTTACACTTATATCCGGGCTTATATCACTGTCATATGGAAGTGCCCCCGGGGTTGTTTACTGGTAGTTAGGGAAGAGCACGAGAATAAAAGAAGATACATAGCAACGTTCCTTAGACTTATACCATTAAGTAATTAATTTGTACCAATAACCGTGATATTGCTCAACACAATATGTAGGTTGTAGCTAACAAGTCAGGTCATCTGTAACTGGCCACTATACCATTAAGTAATTAATTTGTATCAATTTTGTAACCGAGATATTGCTCAACACAATATGTAGGTTGTAACTAACAAGTCAGGTCATCTGTAAAAGGGCCACTATAATAGCAACAGATAATAACAAATTATGTTATTTTCAGTTTGCATTTTATTTAATCTTCAAGTTCATTCAAAACAAATTGTGAAATATGTTGCAATTTTTCTTTTAATTTGTTTTCTCTCTTTCTTGGTTACTTTTAGTTAATACTCTTTTCGAATAACCAATCATTATATAGATAAGACGTAATATGAGTTCTCTATACCAAGAATTGTCTTTATCGGCTGATATTTAAGGGTTTGTTTTGACGGTCTCTGATTAAGTTAACTTTTGCCATCTTTACCATTTAGTTTCTTGGTTCTTTATCTCTGTTCGGTTTATGACAAGGTGGCCATCTCAGCTAAACCTATCCGTCGTGACCCTGTTACACCCGTTTATTGCACATTGCGTAACTAGTTCGGCTTATTTAGCTTTTTATCATATTGCATATGTTAGTTTTACGAGGACAGGTTAAAATGATCAACATCGGCAGTTAAAGGCATTTTCTGTGATTTTCTAATTCGGAAAATTGAAAAAATTATCAGAATTCATTGTTTGCAACTTGGTTATTAGCAATGTATTCGAACGGGGCTTTAACTATGTCAATGTTGCTATTTTATTTTATTTATTTATTTATTTATTTATTTATTTATTTATTTATTTATTTATTTATTTATTTATTTATTTATTTATTTATTTATTTATTTTTCTTTTTTTTTTAACTTTTCATTTCAAAAATACCTAATGACGATTTCAGTGACTTATTCTTCACTTTTAAGCAATGTGTTGTACACAATAATATGTGTACAATTTCTCTTAGATCACTAAATAAGCCTTTAACATATTATTACATGTATATCGACCTGAAAAATACGTGTGTGTTGGCAGGACCAACCCCCTCCCCCACCTTCACACACACCTGCCTATTCTGGTTTGGGAGATACTCGATGGGTTGCGATTCGAAATACGAAATCAACGCATGAACAATGAGTAAAATCAACATGGTGATAACATACATATTATCTAACACTTCATTGATTCATAACAGGAAAAGTTATCTTTTAATACCATGAATATCATTCAAAGAGTCATAGTGCAAGTCATTCAAAGAGTCATAGTGCAAGGCACTATGGGGTGCTTTTTGAGTTAGAATCTAGTTTTTCTATATTAATTGAACCAATGTTTTTATAGCATACTTAAACCTCTAAGGATAATATAATATCCTAGAATAGCTCATACATATAATCCTTACATGTTAACCACAACCAGAAATCAGTTACAAGCAGACAGTTTTAATTTAAACATTGAACAACATTTATTTCTTCCAAACCCGATGCCATCACTCAAATTCACAATATATAGACATGTGTCCAACAAAATCCAAATTTTAGGTTAAAGAAGACAAAATAACCCACGTTTGGGGAGCATAAAACATCCTGCATTAACTAGGTAAAAACAGCATTTAGCACTAGTAACTAGCACTGCAAATGCTAGTGCTAGCACTGCAATTCCGGATGCTTTTTCCTCGCAACGTTGGTTGTTTTGTCTTCTTCAACCTTAAAGTTTGGATGTTGTTGTATATTAAACAATTTTTAACATTTATACTTATTTTGTGTACACTAAGTCTTCTTAAGTCTTTTTTGATTCATCCAAAGTTTCTCTGCCGGTCAGTTGGTAATGTTTTAATTTGTTTTTTAGCTAAATTATAACATAATTACCAGATTCAAGATGTTTTCAGTCCATCTTGACCGAATTGTTATTTCCTTACGTTAAAGTCTCCTTTAAGTTTTAACCAATTCTTCTTTTATCAGTTTTATCTAACAAAGAAAATATATCCAGTAAGTCAGAGAGTAAGGGCCAGTACATAACCTAGATTGGGGCTCAGTTATACATAATTACATACTTATTCATTTTAGTGGTTAGATTGCCCACTGTAGATACTCCACCAAAGAGTGGCTTGTCACTCGTACAATAGGGATATCAAAACGATCACACGGAATAACAATGTGTACCTGACGGAATCATCGGGATGAATACTTGTAATGGTCTGCGAAACTTTTTCCCCGGAAGAGGTTCTCCTCGTTGAAGATACACGGAGATGTGCCACGGTTTTGGGGTACCTTTTCAGCAATTTTGGTATATCGATGGGTGGGTTTTCAATGGAGAACAATGTGCCCAATTGGGCGCATTTGGAAAAATTGCCCCTAAAAGAACCCAATTAGGGCAAATTTGGGTACTTTTTGGGTGTTTTTGTGAAAAATTGGTATATATACTGATGGGTGGCAAAAACAGCAAAAAGTAGGTATAGAGAAAGTCAGCATCCGCAAGTCTGGGTGGCACATCCCCGTGTTTTTTTCGAAGAATCCCCCGGACTTTTTCGAGCCCCTCTCGGCTTCTTTAACACATTCTCCCGCCCTTCACAAATGTGAACGTTTTCATATCGTTAAACTTTTGGTGTTGAATGTTTAAAGGCGTTCAGTAAGCCTTTTTTGCAATTTCAGCATGCTCAAACTGACATACGGTACATCGACTACTACATGTACAGATAAGCGATTCAATCACCTCTATTGACGGCTGCGTGAACGTATGCCTGCGACATTTCGAGAAGTTGACTTTTCATTTAAGGGACTTTCACAAATCCGTCGAGGCCCAAACAACCTGTGAAATTATCTAAAGTTGTTATAGTATAAAACTCACAAACGATTTTCTTTTCAAAAATGGTCACAAAACATGAAAACTGACAGGTTATTTCCACCTTTGAGATCACGTCTCCTATTGGCTTTGGCATAGAGTTCCCTATGCCTGGCATAAATAATTAAAATGTGTCTGTCTTGTTCACCTTGTCATCATTTGCCTCTCTTTTTTAACTTGTCAAAATATGACACATGCGGGGAGTAGTGAAGCTTGGGATTGACGGATCTCTGAAGGCGCTTTAGCATATCTTATAACATTAAACCTTCTAACATGGCTCAAATATTTTTTTTTTGCCAAGAGATTAAAATTCATCGCCATTAAATCACGCGGGTTGAGTTGGGTTTTTTATCTCTCGTTCTGAGTATGCCGTCCATAGCTGAAATTGCAAAAAAGCACATGGAGTGATGACATCGAGTAATACAAATGCATCTAAAGAACACGATTCAAATATGGTACTTCATCAAAACTGTAAGCGTATTACATCAATAAAAACTGTAAACTGTAAAACTGTATTACATCAATAACGAAAAAGCAACTTTTTATTGATTAGAAAAGTCTTACTCTCAACACTACACAGATTTGCGCTCATCTGGAACATTTACGCAATTGAAAACGTTTTTTTTTTGGTGAATAAATAGTAGGAATTATAGAGACTTATTCAGTAAAGGTGGGTAAAGTTGGATTAAAACCACCTCCCTGTCAGCGCATCCCTCAATCTGGATAGTGGATTGACCGATGTCATGCCACCAGATTCATTGGGGCAACGTTTAAACTGTCAGTCTTGAGTGGGAGCACAAATTTTGGAAACCATTTGTGTGGGAACATAAAGAACTTGATTTAGATCTAATGTAGGCTTACCTACATTTGCGCAAGGGCTCTCGTAGTTATTCCGGCCAAATTGTAGACATGACAAAAGTGTGTAGTGTTGAGGTTTTGCTTTAAAATCAGTATGTTAAAATAACAAAGTCTGTTTCCTGTTGGTGGACTGGATTGAAATGAAACATGCGGCGGTTGATGCTTTTTTTAGAGTCAACATGTATGGTAAAATGCAAAATTTTCAATGTCAAATCAGTGCAGAGTAGATTCAAATAGGTTAAATGTGAACATTAAAATTTTGACGGAATTTATAGATTGATTTTCATAGGATATTTTGTTTTTATATATTGCATGTAAACAACTTGTGTGAGAAAAAATGGTTTCATCTTGAATTTGTCAAATTAAAAATTGGATTGCGGTAAAATTGCTCCCGAAAACGAATTGCGCACGGCCTGGCTACAGGAAACAAACTTTGTTTAGCCTTATCCACTACGTACAAATTATTAACAATTGATACTAAAACATGATTTCACCTCCTATATATTGTTAGAGATCATGTTTATATGTTATAAATTCCAATGTGACGTGATCAAGCAAAATGAGTTGGAACAGAACTGCCCGTATCATTTTCCAGGTTCCCCGTCGACACTCATCGTCACCGTTGCTTAACTCTTTACACTGGCTTCCAGTTGACAAACGTATCCAATTCAAAGTTCTTCTTCATATCTACAAGACATTGAATGGTCTATCACCGATCTATACCTTGAGGAATGCGTTCAAACCCACAAACCGTCACGGGACGGTCTACGCTCATCAAAAGCTCAGTGCCGCCTTACCATTCAAAGATCTCAGAAATGTATCGGTGATGGCTCCTTCAGTGTCTTCGGCTCACGCCTCTGAAATAACATACCACTCTCAATAAGATCTTCTCCATCTGTTGACATTTTCAAACGCTCGCTCAAGACACATTTGTATTAATCTGTTGTTTTTTGTGTGTAGTTTTAATATTGCTTGTTGCATAAGACCATGTAGTGTTTAAGTTCTTATTTTGTAAAGCGCAATGAACATGTTTGGTATTGCGCTATAGTAAGCGCC